>NC_090651.1:378511313-379155063 GCF_040937935.1 Hyperolius riggenbachi
ATACAGGGAGTGCTGAAGCTTAAAATGGGAATGACGCCCCTTGTTGAACATTTGCATTTGAGGAAGCTAGCACATGCCAGAATTATCTTTATTGTTCTCTTGCAAATAAGACAAGACAAATAACATTTATAGCGCGCTTTTCTCCTGACGGACTCAAAGCGCCAGAGCTGCAGCCACTAGGGCATGCTCTATAGGCAGTAGCAGTGTCAGGGAGACTTGCCAAAGGTCTCCTACTGAATAGGTGCTGGCTTACTGAACAGGCAGAGCTGAGATTCAAACCCTGGTCTCCTGTGTCAGAGGCAGAGCCCTTAACCATTACACCATCCAGCCACTGTTACACCATCCAGGCATAATAAGCCAGCATTTCAGAGCCACGCAGGGCCCCTTTGTCTAGGCAACAATCTGTCTGCCGCTTCAGGGTAAACCTAAAAGATTTAAGCTGGCCATACACTGGCCCGATTTGCCGCCGTTTCGACAGCAGATTCGATCATTGGGATCGAATCTGCTGCCAATCGTTCGCGCTACACGCCGAATTTCGATCCATTTAGTCCGATCCCTTCGATCGCTCCGTGCGGAAAATTACCGTCGATCGCCCACGGGTAGGGAGCGCGTCGCTAGCGTTCAAGTGCCCGACGACCGACGCAATAGAGCGGCAATACATTATCTGCTCCGCCGGCGCGACTACCCCCGGTCACCGCTGCTCCGTGTCCGCGCTGGTCTCCTGCATGCTTCAGTTCCTCCTGCCCGGCAGGAAGTTTAAACAGTAGAGGGCGCTCGACTGTTTAAACTTCCTGCCGGGCAGGAAGAAGTAAAGCATGCTGGACCTGGAGACCAGAGCGGAGAAGACAGCGGAGACCTGGGGACTGGAGTCGCGCCGGCGGAGCAGGTAATGTATGCGGGGGGAGGGGGGAGCGGCGGCACCACCACAACAGATTGTGAACGGTTTCAGGCTGAAACCGATTCACAATCTGTTTGCAGTAAGGGTAGCCATACGATCCCTCTCTGATCAGATTCGATCAGAGAGGGATCTATCTGTTGGTCGAATTCTGATGGCAAATCGACCAGTGTATGGCTACCTTAAGTGTGGAGTCTGTGCTCCTCTTCACATTCACAGATGTGATGGGCATCCAGCAGGCGGCTACAGCTGTAGCATATATCCATATATTCCCCTATAATAGCCCTGGGCCCATATGCAATTGACTTTTTCACATGAGTTTTCTCCTAGGTGAAATGTTCAAACTTGTCAATAAAATGTCTTTTAAACTACCAGAAAGCAAAAAAAAAATACTCAAAATAATTTTGTTAGTACCTTTTTCACCTACTTTTTGGTACTTTTTCCATTGCGAATTGCTAAAAAGTTATTGTAAATCAAAGATGAAAAATTATCTCCTGGGAAAAAAGTCAGGAGAAAAAGTGAATTGCATATGGGCCCTGGTGTCAGTGGGGGCACCTAAAAATCAAAAATAATCTACTCACCTGCCAGGTGACTCCTCTCTCGGCCTCCAGCGTCGCTCCCAGGTCTTCAGGAAAATGGCGGCTGGAGCCCCATACAGGAAACATAAATAGACTCCAGTGCTGGGCTCCGGTTGCCATTTTCCCGTAGCCACAGACACCCGCAGTCAGGTTAGCTGCGGCCGGTGAACTGGTGTGGTGTCCATTGGACGCCGCAAGCCTGTTCACCTCCTAGGGGGACACAATCCAACCCTGCATTGAGATGCTAATGATTTCAAGTTGATGAAAATGTTTTTTCGAATTTAATGCCAGTGTATGCAGTTTAGAAATGTTGGTGGGTGGGCAGTGGGCTGGGAGAGCTGGGGACCCGGCAGGCTGGGAGAGCTGGGAGACCTGGCAGGCGGGGGGCTGGGAGAGCTGGGGGTCCAGCAAGCGGTAGGCTTGAAGACCTGGCAGGCAGTGGGCTGGGAGAGCTGGGGGCCCGACAGGCTGGTAGGGATGGGGACTCGGCAGGCGGTGGGCTGGGAGAGCTGGGGGCCCGGCAGGCTGGTAGGGATGGGGACTCGGCAGGTGGTGGGCTGGGAGAGCTGGGGACTCGGCAGGCGGTGGGCTGGGAGAGCTGGGGGCCCGGCAGGCTGGTAGGGATGGGGATTCGGCAGACGGTGGGCTGGGAGAGCTGGGGACTCGGCAGGCGGTGGGCTGGGAGAGCTATGGGCCCGGCAGGCTGGTAGGGATGGGGACTCGGCAGGTGGTGGGCTGGGAGAGCTGGGGACTCGGCAGGCGGTGGGCATTTTTATTTTGCAGTTTATAAGTTTACTTTCTAATCCTTAAGCAGTCACTCTTTGGACAGGGAAGTAGCAGTAGGGTCTTGGGGACAGGGGGAAGCTGACACCTGAATGTTTGAAAAGTATTTGACAGCCTACTGGAAATGATTGAAGGGGTGAAGTCCTTTTGATACCATTTTCTACCTGTGGAAATTAAATTATTGGTGGAGGTGCAAACTATATCCTTATCTTTGATCAGCTAGGAAATACTGTCAACAATGGGGTTGTCACCTGTAACGTGGACTAGAGAACTCTTTTTCATGTATGTGGATGTTAGATCTCTGGAAATCCAATTATGACTGAGGAGGTAATTAAATCTAGGTCCCCCCCGTCCACACAGGCTTACAGCCTCGAGGCGAATATTTCATTATAAAAACCAGGGGACAGCTACCTCAAATCAGTCTCCTCCTGACGGTAGCGGCAGCTGGTCTCCTGGCCCAAGCTAGTGGACTCCTGGTCTAACCAGAATTGTGTCCGTCCACAAAAGTCCAAGGTTCTTCTATCTGGATTCCTGTATTTTGGTAAGCAAACTGCTTGGTGTGTATCTTTGTAACCTCTTATTTTTGTAACTTTTATCTTTGTAACTTTTTTATTTTTGTACATCTTTTGTATATATTAAGTTCTGCATTGTTCCTCGTTTTTATGGAATATTAAATCGTTATTTAATAAGCTTGACTTCTGCTGTGCTAAACTAACACTCATAGCCTAGAAGAGATTGAAGTGTGTATAAGTCCATGCCTATTTGTATGCTTGAGCAACACTACCATATGAAATTGTAATTGCATTGTGTGTGGGGGCGTTTATCATACGTTGGCCTAAAGCGCGCAGCTGACCCAAAGTACGAAAAACGCCAGTGCGAGTAGCGACAGCAGAGTGGCTAACAGTCGTTCGGAACGACTATTAGTGGTTTTGCTTCACTACAGTGTAAGATTGCAACTGTGTGTGTGGGTGTGTGGCGTTCCAGTATTCGGCCTAAGCGCAAAGCTGACCCGAATACGACAACGCGGATTGCGCGCTGAGGACTCGACAGCAGAGTGGAAGTGTCTAGCGAACCGCTAGTGGTGGCAGTGAGAGGTGTTCTGAGGGGTCCCAGCCTTGTTTTAGCTCAAATAAGGCTGCTCCCCGCTTGATCTGGTCAAACCCGCAGTCGGGAACCGTATACGCAGGCGTGCCGCGGGCCGGTTCCTGACATAATTGGTATCTTCCTGATTTAAAACTTCTTGCTTGGACATGGAAGGAAGTAAATAAATATCTGATATTTGGAGGTATCCGATTTCAGCAATCGCTCCCAGGCAGCAGAGAAGAGAAAGCCCATTAAACTTTGTTTGCCGATAGGATTATTTACTTTGAGCTGATTTCTTCCTCGTGAATGTCTGATAAGGGATCACTGTCACCTTTCACATGCTTTAACATTGATATTTCTTTTTTTCTAGGTTGCCTTATAAATCGTACTTTGGGGGGGTGTCTGCGCTGACCCCCGAGCAGTACATGAAAATGAATGGATTTCCAAACAACTACTGGGGGTGGGGCGGCGAGGACGATGACATCGCTGTCAGGTGAGTTCCACGCTTCGTGTGACAGTTGTGATAGTTGTCATTTCCCTGCATTGGCCCCCAGTGAGGCGTCTGATCCTTTTCAGGGACCGTTATAGCACGGATGTTTCTTTTAGGGGGCGGATCTGCATTGTGCAATACGATGTTTCTTTTAGGGGGCGGGTCTGCATTGCGCTATCCGATGTTTCTTTTAGGGGGCGGGTCTGCATTGGGCCATCTGATGTTTCTTTTAGGGCCGGGTCTGCATTGTGCAATACGATGTTTCTTTTAGGGGGCGGGTCTGCATTGCGCTATCCGATGTTTCTTTTATGGGGCGGGTCTGCATTGCGCTATCCGATGTTTCTTTTAGGGGGCGGGTCTGCATTGCGCTATCCGATGTTTCATTTAGGGGGTGGGTCTGCATTGCGCCAACCGATGTTTCTTTTAGTAGACTGGTCTGCATTGCACCATCCAATATTTCTTTTAGGGGGCAGGTCTGCATTGCACCATCTGATGTTTCTTTTAGGGGGCGGGTCTGCATTGGGCCTTCAGATGTTTCTTTTAGGGGGTGGGTCTGCATTGGGCCATAGGAAGTTTCTTTTAGGGGCGGGTCTGCATTGGGCCATCCGATGTTTCTTTTAGGGGGTGGGTCTGCATTGGGCCATCCGATGTTTCTTTTAGGGGGTGGGCCTGCATTGGGCCATAGGATGTTTATTTTAGGGGCAGTTCTGCATTGCTCCATCCAATGTTTCTTTAAGTGGACGGATCTGCATTGAGCCTTCCGATATTTCTTTTAGGGGGCGGGTCTGCATTGCACCATCCGCTGTTTCTTTTAGGGGGACTTGTCTGCATTGCGCCATCCGCTGTTTCTTTTAGGGGGACTTGTCTGCATTGCGCCATCCGCTGTTTCTTTTAGGGGGACTTGTCTGCATTGCGCCATCCGCTGTTTCTTTTAGGAGATGGATCTGCATTGTGCAACACAATGTTTCTTTTAGAGGACGGGTCTGCATTGCGCCATCCTATGTTTCTTTTAGGGGGCAGGGCTGCCGGACCGGTCATTGCTCAAGCTCCTGCCAAACTAGATCTGATCTGCAGAAATGTGACCTGATCTCCACCTTTAATACATTTCAGGCCACATTCCTCCTAGTTTCACAGATACTTCCACTGCAATGTGTACTTTTCCACCACAAAAGGCTTTTGTGTCATTTAATATGATCTCTACCTTATTCAGAAGCTGTAAAAGCAAATGTTTACCAAGGCAAGGCAATGTATGAACGATAAAAATCCATAAACTTGACAGATCTATAAAGTTAAGCTTATTTAAAAAATACACAATTTGTACTCTACAAACTTAACTATTGTTTATTTAAGCTTAATTCTGAAGCCTTTTACACAGGCAAAATGAGTCATTGAAAATGAATGAGCTGCTGCAGACAGTCGTTGACTGAGAAATGGCCTAAAGGTAACGATTAACAATGGTCCTCGGCCACAACATACAATCTAATCTTTTATCAGATCTTTTTCACCAGCCTTGATAAAGGGGTCTGTTACTACCCTGTTTCCTTGAAAATAAGCCTAAAGGCAGCAATACGCTGGTTGATTGCCACCCGATCGACCAGCAGATAGATCCCTCTGTGATTTTTAATCTGATCAAAAAGGGATCTATTGACTGCCAACAGATTTTGAATCGATTTCACGATGAAATCGGTTCACAATTTGTGGAACTGCCGCCGCCCCCTGCATACGTTATCTGATCCGGCCGGCGAGTCCCCCGGTCTCCGCTGTCTCTTCTTCGCTCTGGGCTTCAGCTTCACTTCCTGTCGGGGGAAGTTTAAACAGTAGAGGGCGCTCTACTGTTTAAACGTCTCCCGACAGGAAGTAAGTGAAGCCAGCCGAAGCCCAGCGTGGAAAAGGAACAGCGGAGACACGCGCCGGCGGAACAGGTAATGTATTGCCGCTAGCGTCGATCGTCTGACATTCGAATGCCGCTATCGACGGACTCCTGACCCGCCGGCGATCAAGGGAAATTTTCCGCACGGACGGATCGACGGAATCGATCAATTCCGGGCGGAAATCGGTCGATCGGTCAGCATTTGCATATCGATTTCACAGCAGATTCGATCAAAGTGATCGAATCTGCTGTCTATCGGCGGGAAATTGAGTAAGTGTATTGGCACCATTATGCTAGGTACACGCAGTAAAATTTTCTGTTAGATTTACCTGTCGGGTAGATTTTTTTTCCAACATGTTGGAAAAAAAATCTATCTGGCAGAAAATCTAACACAAAAAAGGAATGGTGTGTACCTGGCATTAGAGCAAATCAACGTTACCAGGTGCTTCTGCGTCGACGTGTGTTGGACCAGAAGTCATGCAAGTCTATGGCGATGCAGGTTTTTTAAAATGCCCGCCCCAGTTTTTCACATCACGCATGCGCAGAAGCTTATTTTAGCGATACACTTCCGTGCACATGATCTCTTTGGCCACAGGAAGTGAGCATCACTCCCTGATTGGCTCGCTGCCTGACAGGGATTACCGTGTGCTAATGCGGTAGTCCCCGTAGGTTGTTTTCTGCAGTGCGGTCACCACTAACGCCAATCCGCAGTCTGAAACCGGCCTCAGCATAGTTGCGTAGTTAGGTTTGGTTCTTAAAGCACTTCCATCCAGCAAGTCCAACAAGAATAAAAAAAACTAAAATAAATAAGTGTAAAAACAAAAACTTACAAGGCTTGGGCCAATTAATCTTTAAGGGAAAAATATTCCGTCCCGACTCCAGATGGCAGTCAGATAAAATCCCTGGATCAACTCTGTTGGGAATTTCCCAATAATTAGGACATGATTTTTCAGGATTTCTGACAGTGCTCAAAATGTAAGCCCTTCTCCAAAAATAAGCCCTAGTTACATTTCATAAACAGTGTCCAGGCAGCTAGCGTATACGTAGAAGAAACTACCAGTCAGTTGGCAACAGAATGCAGCAGCACAAAGAAATCAGACACCCTCTAAAGAACCAGATTCAAAAGACCCCACGAGACCCAAAACCATGAGGATTTGCTAATACTGAGCTCTCGGTATTGTTGTACATGGGAGAAGGAAATTGTTACAAGAAAAGCATGATGAAATTCAGGGTTTGGAGAGTTGTGATGATGTTCCAGAATGTGATGATCGTTTTGAATATTTTCATTTTTTTTTAACTCTAAGAATAAACATAGACTATTGTTCACCTGAAAATAAGGCAAAATTTACAGTATATACGTGCTCATAGGCTGACCCACAGATAAGCCCACCTATGCAGAGTGCTACCTTATCTCACCATGCAGAGCGCATGTTGGGCTGTGTCAGGGAAAGCAGAACTACCGGTCCTCACTCCAGCTTGCTTCCTATCGTCTCCCCGGGAACTACTCAATTGGCCGCCTTAGCTCCACGCTCACTGTCATGTGACCGCAGTGACCCTGGAGCTCAGTCATGTGACCACAACGTGCCTGGAACACTGTCACGTGACCCTGGAGCTTAGTCATGTGACCGCAACGAGCCTGAGCACTGTCTCATAACCTTGAAGCTCGGTCATGTGATTGCAACAAGCCTGGAGTACTGTCGAACGAACACAGTGACCCTGGAGCTCTGTCATGTGGCCGGAACGAGCTTGGAACACTGTCACGTGACCCTGGAGCTCAGTCATGTGACCGCAACTAACCCTGAAGCTCGGTCATGTGATCGCAACGAGCCCGGAGCACTGTCATGTGATCGCACTGCCCCTGGAGTTCGGTCATGTGACCGGGAACGAGCCTGGAGCACTGTCATGTGATCGCACTGCCCCTGGAGCTCGGTCATGTGACCAGAACGAGCCCGGAGCACTGCCATGTGATCGCACTGCCCCTGGAGCTCGGTCATGTGACCGGAACGAGCCCGGAGCACTGTCATGTGATCGCACTGCCCCTGGAGCTCGGTCATGTGACAAGAACGAGCCCGGAGCACTGCCAAGGTTTCTTTATGAGAGAGTTCTTTGTGGGAGAAGGTATAAAGGGGAAGGGGGAGGAGAGTAGTATGGCCAAACAAAGACCATTCCTGACTTCCACTCTGGAACTCCAGTCCAAACTTTTTGTTTACCGTAGTTACGGGGAAGCATGGGAGCCATTATTGCTATATAGCAGTGGCTGGAAAGTGTAATGGTTAAGGGCTCTGCCTCTGACGCAGGAGACCTGGGTTCGAATCTCGGCTCTGCCTGTTCAGTAAGCCTGCATCTATTCAGTAGGAGACCTTGGGCAAGACTCCCTAACACTGCTACTGCCTATAGAGCGCGTCCTAGTGGCTGCAGCTCTGGCGCTTTGAGTCCGCCAGGAGAAAAGCATGATATAAATGTTCTGTGTTTGTTTGATATAGTCTTTACAGACTTTAAGTCTTTATTGCCATTAGAGATATCATCAAAATAAAGTTTCGATTGGAGTTGTACTTTTAAAAAAATGAAAATCACCATGCACCTAATTTGCATCCATTTGTCGTCGTCTTTTCCGGCAGAGTTGCGCTCAGTGGCATGTTGATATCCCGACCCTCAGTCCGTCACGGAAGGTACAAGATGATAAAACACGGACACGACAAAGGCAACGAGCAGAACCCGAAGAGGTAAGAACTACCACTAAACTATCACTTTGTCACAGGAGACCACTGTATAAAATAGAATTATTAAAGTCTAAAGGCTGGCTTCCATCTTTACTGTTTCTCTGTGTGACATCACTTTTAGGGCCTGTTCAGACTATATGCGTTCCTAGCCGTTTTCAGGGAACGCGTACTGGTACCAAAAACGCATAGAAACGGCTCCTAATGCTTTTGAATGGGCTAGTTCACATGTATGCGTATGAGACGCATACGTTTCTCATCCGCATTGCTGCACGCAGTTCTGTGCTATACGCATAGAAACGGACGCCATGAAAGTCTATGGACGCGTATCAAAAATGCGTACTATTGCGTTTTTAGCGTCCGTTTTCCTCTGCGGTTCCCATAATTCTTTTTTTCCCCTGGGTCACGTGTTTGTGCAAAACGCAATAGAAAACGCATTCAAGCGCAAGAAAAACGCATGCGTTTTTCAACTGGCGTTTCTTTGAATTTATACGCGTTCTACAAATGCAGCAAGTATGAACAGGCCCTTAAGGTGCGTACACACGCCTGATTTCTTCAAACTATAGGTCGTCAGTTCTGTCGGGCTGATGAGGCTGGTTTTGAATGATCTGCTCGGCCAAAACCAGCCTTATCAGCCTGCCCACAGACTGTACACACGGGGGAAACTGTCGTCAGACGGCCACCCCGCCGGCGGGTCTGACGATCCATAGTTTTGTATGTAGCTTTACCCTTTTATTTAGTTTGTTCTAACTCAGCTCAGTGTTACATTTTCCTCCATTCAGCCACAGCTTAAGGTGCGTACACACGCACGACAGCAGCCAACGACGGGTCTGCCGGCACCTCCCGCTGGGCGGGTTTTCAGCAGACTGTAGTGCATGTGTACAGTCTGTCGGCGGACTGATAAGGCTGTTCCTGAACGATCCGCCACAGTGGATCTACCAGCCTTATCAGTCCGCCGACAGACTGTACACGCGCACTACAGTCTGCTGAAAACCCGCCCAGCGGGAGGTGCCGACGGACCCGTCATTGGCTGCTGTCGTGCGTGTGTACGCACCTTAACTGTCTCTCCCTCAACAAACATCACCTAGACAACAGGCTTACATTACTGTCCAAACGTTTCAAAGGGAAGGGAGGTATTCAATGAACTACCTTCTGGTCATAGTTTCTTTATCTTATCCAAAAATTGGAAGCTTTCTGTTTTTTGCATGCTGAGATAAGCTTGTTACTGTAGCCAAAAAAAAAAATCCTGGCACAATCCTGCTGGCACTGCACAGCTCCTGCAGTTAAGGCAGCCATTCACTGGTCAATAGCCAACAGGTCGACCAACCGATAGATTCCTCTCTGATCGAATCTGAACACAGATGGATCTATTGGCTCATTACTGCACACAGATTGTGAATCGATTTCAGCTTGAGTTCGATTCGCAATCTGTGGAGCTGCCGCCTGCACCCCCAGCCAGCAGCGATACATTACCTGTCTGCCGGCGTGAGTCCCTGGTCAGTGCTGACAATTTCTCCGGCTGGCCTGTCTCCTCTTCACTTCCTGTCCCGTCCTGTGATGAGCGGAAGTACAAACAGTAGAGGGCGCTCCACTGTTTGAATTTCAGCTGGTCACAGGAAGTGGAGAGGAGACAGGCCAGCCGGGGACTCGCGCCATAGGACAGATAATGGATCGCTGCCGTTATGCTGCGTTGGTTGTCGCCAAATCGATCGCCGCTAACGACGCATTACCGACCCCGCCCGCGATCAAGCAAAATTTTCCACCGGGACAGATCGACTGAATCGATAGATTTCGGATGGAAATCAATCGATCGGTCAAGATTTGCGTTATCAATTTCACTGCAGATTCAATGACAGTGATCGAATCTGCTGTATATCAGCGGGAAATCGGCGTAGTGTATGGGTAGGTTTAGACAACCAGACCAGGTAAGACGGAAGAAAATTTGTGGGAGGTAGAGACCTATTTTAGAAAAGAGAGATGGGGGGAGGGGATACATACTGTATATATTGGGGGCACTAACGTTTTGGGGGGCAATTTTTTATTTTTTACAACCCCTTTTAAATCACTACCAACAATATTTCATCTATTATAAAAGAGTGGAAAAAGCTGAGAGTGCTATTGCTAAAACTGTAAAATCACTCATACACACTCACTTACTGAAGATATTATTAATCGAACAGCTCTTAAAGAGACTCTGAAGCGAGAATAAATCTCGCTTCAGACCTCATAGATAGCAGGGGCATGTGTGCCCCTGCTAAAACGCCGCTATCCCGTGGCTAAACGGGGGTCCCTTACCGCACAAATCCCCTCCGAGCAGCCGGGGATCTCTTCCTGGTTGGGGCAGGGCTAACCGCCGCAGCCCTGCCTCCCGCGCGTCTGTCAGCGCGTATCTCCGCCTCTCCCCCGCCCCTCTCAGTCTTCCTTCACTGAGAGGGGCGGAGGAGAGGCGGCGATGCGCCGCTGATAGGCGCGACTAGAAGCTGGGCTGCAGCCGATAGCCCTGCCTCTAGGAGCAGCAAAATCTACGACCAATTGGGTCGTTGATTTTGCCGTGAGGCGGGGGGGTTGGGGGTGAAGGGACCCCCGTTTAGCGCGGGATAGCGGCGTTTTAGCAGGGCACCCGTGCCCCTGCTAACTATGAGCTCTGAAGCGAGAATTATTCTCGCTTCAGTGTCTCTTTAAAGGACAACTGAAGTGAGAGGGGTATGGAGGCAGCCATATTTATTTCCTGTTAAACAATACCAGTTGCCTGGCTGTCCTGCTGATCTATTTGGCTGCAGCAGTGTTAGAATTATCACACCAGAAACAAGTATGCAGCTAATCTTGTCAGATCTGACAAAAATGCCAAACATCTGATCTGCTGCATGCTTGTTCAGGGGCTATGGCTAAAAGTATTAGAGGCAGAGGATGAGCAGGACAGCCAGGCAACTGGTATTGCTTAAAAGGAAATAAATATAGCAGCCTCCATGTCCCTCTAACTTCAGTTGTCCTTTAACCTCTGACAGGTTTTGGATTAGCCCACTTCCTCATGGGGGATTCTCATGTTTTCCTTTAGTTTAAAAAGCATTTCCTGGTCAGCAGTGGCACCGTCCTACTGCCATAATTGTGACACTCAAAGTAGCTCAGCCTGCATCTTCGAATAGGTCCTGGCCAGGGACTATTTTTGAGAAGGATCATGCAAATTTTCAGAATCCCCCAGAGGAAAACCTGTCACAAAGTCTAGAGATATCAGTTTAATAACTTCTACTAAAAGTGACAGCTACTTAGGAAAAAAGCCATTTAAAGTGCAGTTCATTCTGGGACAAGCGTAGACCTTAAATCGAACTCAGAACTTCCTCTTTGCTCTTAAAGATAAGCAACAGCATAATAGCCTTTACAGAAAAACATGTGTCTGCTTTCATGGAAGCAGACATAGGGTTAATATCCTGTGTTTACTGATAAGCTGCTCTGCTGTGGCAGAGGAGATTCCTGAGCTGATGCAGCTGAGAGATCAAATTACAACTTGTGATTGGTCCCAGATGAGGGGGGATTAGACAGGCTAAACTCTCTCAATACATACAGGGTACATTTCTCTGTGTTTTCTGTCCTGTGCAAGAGTTCAGGTCCACTTTAAAAATCTGTGTACATGTGTATTTTACAAGTTTTTTTGCCGTAGCCAAGTTAAATAAATAAAATGACTGCCTGCGCATTTCCTTGTACTCGTCTGATAATAAAACAGTATAAGTCACAATAATAACAACATTCTGTGGCATTTCGCGGAAGAGGTGGAATAGCGATATGTCATTTTTATTCAGAGAATACACCCACTATCAGGCAACAATACAGGCTTTACAATAAAACTCCTTCAGGATGATCTCAGTCTGGGCGTCGGCAGTTACTGAAATCTACACGTAATCCTGAGGCGGGTGTAGTAACCTCTGTAGATGCCCCTTCAGGGATGCCTCCAACCCCCGTACTGCTACAGGGGCAAAAATACAAGCGTGTGCAGGCCAACCACCTCGCTGCAACCCACCTTATCACTGGTATAAAAAAGGAGCAAGGAAACCCTGCTAATTAAAGCACTGTACACCTAAAGGAGTTATCAGGCAACAAAAAAAAAGTGTTTCACTTACCTGGGGCTTCTACCAGCCCCATGCAGCCATACTGTGCCCTCGTAGCCACTCACTGCTGCTCTAGTCCCCCTCCGTCAGCTAGTTTAGTTTTTGCCGACCTCGGGGTCGGAGGACCGCATTGCGTACATTTTTACGTATTCCCACTGGTGCAGGAACATTAACACATACATTTTTACGCGTTAGTGGTTTAACTTACGCGTTAAACCACTAGCACGCGTAAAAATGTTATCACATACTTAAGTGCTCCTTAACCATTTCCGGACCGCAGTGATAGAGATCTACGCCCTGTTTTGATGGGCTCCTGGCTGGCAAGGCGTAGATCTCTATCACCGGCGCCGCCGCTCCCCGCCGCGATCGCGCGCACCGAACCGGCTGCACTTAGCTGTCTTATGACAGCTAAGGCTTCCGGGTATCGGCAGGAGCCGTCACTGATTGGCTCCCTGCCGTGTGATCGCTGTGAGCCAATCACAGCGATCACCCTCCGAAAGGCAACATAGTTGCCGTTCCGCCTCCCTCTCCGCCTCCCTCTCCCTGTCACTGTGGATCTTGTGTGACAGGGAGAGACGCACAGCCTGCAGCCGTGACAGGCTGTGCGATTTTAGTGTAAAAATAAACTTTTTTCCAGCTCTCCCCCCCCCATGTATCCCTTGATCCCCTCCCAACCACCTATATATAGATCTATATATATATATATATAGATCTATATATATATATATATATATAGATCTATATATTTATAGATCTATATATATATATAGATCTATATATATATATATATAGATCTATATATATATAGATCTATATATATATAGATCTATATATATAGATCTATATATATAGATCTATATATATATAGATCTATATATATATATAGATCTATATATATATATATAGATCTATATATATATAGATCTATATATATATATATAGATCTATATATATATAGATCTATATATATATATAGATCTATATATATATATATAGATCTATATATATATAGAGATCTATATATATATAGATCTATATATATAAATAGATCTATATATATATATATAGATCTATATATATATATATAGATCTATATATATATAGATCTATATATATATAGATCTATATATATATAGATCTATATATATATAGATCTATATATATATATAGATATATATATATATATATATATATATATATATATATATATATATATATATATATTACTGGATTGTGATTTTAACCACTTGCCGACCGCCCCTACCTAGGGGCGGCGGCAAAGTGGAGCCCGCAACGACCGCAATACGCCGATCGGCGGCGGCTCGTTGCGGACTAGCTGCCGGGGATCGCACGCTGGATGTGCCCACCCGCGACGTCAACCCGCCAGCCAATTAGCAGCGGCGGCGGGTTGTTAACCCCCGATCTTCCACATGTAAAGCGGATAATACGCTTTGTAATGTATACAAAGCGTATTATACAGGCTGCCTCCTGCCCTGGTGGTCCCAGTGATTGAGGGACCACCAGGGCAGGTTGCAGCCCTCCTAGTAAGTACCCAAGCACACTGATCCTGCCCCCTGATCGCCCACTGCACCCATCAGACCCCCCCTGCCCACCCCTGGGACACCTGTTTGCACCCAATCACCCCCCTAATCACCCATTAATCACTCCCTGTCACTATCTCAACGCTATTTTTTAGATTAGGTCCTAAACTGCCCCCTGGGGGCTCCTGAACACACCCCCCCCACACCCTTAGATCCTCCCTAGACCCTCCCCCCTGTGTACTGTATACATCTATTCTTCCCTATAATCACCCACTGATCACCTGTCAATCACCCATCAATCACCCCCTGTCACCACCTGTCACTGCCACCCATCAGATCAGACCCTAACCTGCCTTTTGTGGGCACCTGATCACCCACCCACACCCTCAGATTGCGTGCAGACCCACCCTCAGATCACCTCTGAAAGTGCATTGTTTACATCTGTTCTCCCCTCTAATCATCCACTGATCACCCATCAATCACCCCGTCACCACCTGTCACTGCTACCCATCAGATCAGACACTAATCTGCCCCTTGCGGGCACCCAATCACCTGCCCACACCCTAAATTAGCCCCCCAGACCCCCTCTGATCAACTCGCCAGTGCATTGCTTGCATATATTCTCCTCTGTAATCACCTACTGATCACCTATCAACCACCCCGTCACCCCCTGTCACCACCTGTCACTGCTACCCATCAGATCAGGCCCTAATATGCCCCCTGCGGGCTTCTGATCACCCGGCCAAACCCTCACCCGCCCCACCGCAGTGACAGAAATTTTTTTTCTGATCACTGCTGGTACGACTTAATTGCCATGTCCAGGTCATGATTTGAGAACATTCCTGCACTTTAGTGCCAATACAACCTGTCATCTAAGAAGCCACCCTGCTTATGACCGGTTCCACAAAATTCGGCCCCTCATAGACCACCTGTCATCAAAATTTGCAGATGCTTATACCCCTGAACAGTCATTTTGAGGCATTTGGTTTCCAGACTACTCCTCGTGGTTTTGGGCCCCTAAAATGCCAGGGCAGTATAGGAACCCCACAAGTGACCCCATTTTAGAAAGAAGACACCCCAAGGTATTCCGTTAGGTGTATGACGAGTTCATAGAAGATTTTATTTTTTGTCAAAAGTTAGCGGAAATTGATTTGTATTGTTTTTTTTCACAAAGTGTCATTTTCCACTAACTTGTGACAAAAAATAAAATCTTCTATGAACTCACCATACACCTAACGGAATACCTTGGGGTGTCTTCTTTCTAAAATGGGGTCACTTGTGGGGTTTCTATACTGCCCTGGCATTTTAGGGGCCCTAAACCGTGAGGAGTAGTCTAGAAACCAAATGCCTCAAAATTACCTGTGAATAGGACGTTGGGCCCCATAGCGCACCTAGGCTGCAAAAAAGTGTCACACATGTGATATCGCCGTACTCAGGAGAAGTAGTATAATGTGTTTTGGGGTGTATTTTTACACATACCCATGCTGGGTGGGAGAAATCTCTCTGTAAAGGGACAATTGTGTGTAAAAAAAATCAAAACATTTTAATTTACAGAGATATTTCTCCCACCCAGCATGGGTATGTGTAAAAATACACCCCAAAACACATTATACTACTTCTCCTGAGTACGGCGATACCACATGTGTGACACTTTTTTGCAACCTAGGTGCGCTAAGAGGCCCAACGTCCTATGAGTACCTTTAGAATTTCACAGGTCATTTTGAGGCATTTGGTTTCTAGACTACTCCTCACGGTTTAGGGCCCCTAAAATGCCAGGGCATTATAGGAACCCCACAAGTGACCCCATTTTAGAAAAAAGACACCCCAAGGTATTCAATTAGGTGTATGGGGAATTCATAGAAGATTTTATTTTTTGTCACAAGTTAGTGGAAAATGACACTTTGTGAAAAAAACAATAAAAATCAATTTCCGCTAACTTGTGAAAAAAAAATGAAATCTTCTATGAACTCCCCATACTACTAACGGAATACCTTGGGGTGTCTTCTTTCTAAAATGGGGTCACTTGTAGGGTTCCTATACTGTCCTGGCATTTTAGGGGCCCTAAACCGTGAGGAGTAGTCTAGAAAATAAATGCCTCAAAATGACCTGTGAAATCCTAAAGGTACTCATAGGACTTTGGGCCCCTTAGCGCAGTTAGGGTGCAAAAAAGTGTCACACATGTGGTATCGCCGTACTCAGGAGAAGTAGTATAATGTGTTTTGGGGTGTATTTTTACACATACCCATGCTGGGTGGGAGAAATATCTCTGTAAATGGACAATTGTGTGTAAAAAAATCAAAAGAAATCTCATTTACAGAGATATTTCTCCCACCCATCATGGGTATGTGTAAAAATACACCCCAAAACACATTATACTATTTCTCCTGAGTAAGGCGATACCACATGTGTGACATTTCTTTTGCAGCCTAGGTGCGCTAAGGGGCCCAAAGTCCTATGAGCACCTTTAGGCTTTACAGGGGTGCTTACAATTTAGCACCCCCCAAAATGCCAGGACAATAAACACACCCCACAAATGACCCCATTTTGGAAACTAGACACTTCAAGGTATTCAGAGAGGGGCATGGTGAGTCCGTGGCAGATTTCATTTTTTTTTGTCACCAGATAGCAGAAATGGAAACTTTTTTTTATTTATTTTTTTTGTCACAAAGTGTCATTTTCCGCTAACTTGTGACAAAAGATAAAATCTTCTATGAACTCACCATGCCTCTTAGTGAATACTTTGGGGTGTCTTCTTTCCAAAATGGGGTCATTTGGGGGGTATTTATACTATCCTGGAATTCTAGCACCTCATGAAACCTGACAGGTGCTCAGAAATGAGAGAGATGCTTCAAAATGGGAAAATTCAATTTTTGCACCATAGTTTGTAAACGCTATAACTTTTACCCAAACCAATAAATATACACTGAATGGGTTTTTTTTAATCAAAAACATGTTTGTCCACATTTTTCGCGCTGCATGTATACAGAAATTTTACTTTATTTGAAAAATGTCAGCACAGAAAGTTAAAAAAATCATTTTTTTGCCAAAATTCATGTCTTTTTTGATGAATAGAATAAAAAGTAAAAATCGCAGCACCAATCAAATAGCACCAAAAGAAAGCTGTATTAGTGACAAGAAAAGGAGGTAAAATTCATTTAGATGGTAGCTTGTATGACTGAGCAATAAACCATTTAAGCTGCAGTGGTCTGAATGGAAAAAAGGCTCTGGTCCTTAAGGGTGAAAAGACTGCGGTCCTTAAGTGGTTAAGTATGTGATAACTCCAAATCATAACAGCAGAAAAAGTTTTGAATGCAGGATTAGCATCTTTATCACTTAATACACTCAGACCAGTTGCTGGTGAAATTTGAATTTTTTGGTGACAATCCCGCTTTAAAGTGAGCCTGAAAGAAAATGTAAAAAACCCAGATACTTGCCTAAGTAGAAGGAGACTCTGGGTCCTATAGAGGTCCCCAACCTGTGGTCCGCGGCCCACTGCTGGTCCGTGGGACGTTTGCAGTTGGGCTGCAGGACAGTCCTCTTGCCTGCTACCCCAAGCCCCCCACCCCCCTCCCTGCTGTTACTTTAACTGGCGGCTGCTCAGCGGATCGTTCAGAAGCAGCCTTATCAGTCCGCCGACAGGGCGTACACACGCGCATACTGTCACCTGAGAGTCCACCCAGCGGGAGGGTCTTACAGACCCGTCGTTGGCGGCCGTAGTGCGTGTGTACGCACCTTTACTCTGCCTGAAAAAGTTAATATTCAGCTATTCAACTGACAGTTTATCTCAAGTGTGGACCCAGGCTACTGATAAGGAATTCCAGCCATAAAATACTTGGCTCTAGGAAAGCCAGTTCTCTGCCAGGAAATAAAAAACAGGTTAATAGTTCATAGAGCACTCTGAGACACAGACTGACTGTTACATTGAGCTGAGACAAAACAATACATCTGCTTTTTTAAAAAGTTTTTAAGCATAACATAAAACGGTGGGGTATCTAAAAGCCATTCTTAAGAGTAGGAAGATCGAAACAATTGTTTGTCTTCAATTTGTTTTCACTTAAAGTGTACCGGTTTGACCTGGCAGAACTAAAGATCTCACCACCAGTCATACATTTCAGAATGTAAACAGTTTTGCTTTAAAGTGAACCTTAAGTCTATAAAAAAATGAGTTTTACTCACCTGGGGCTTTCCTCAGCCCCCTGCAGCTGATCGGTGCCCTCGCCGTGTCCCCCCGATGCTCCTGTCCCCACCGGTGGCTACTTCCGGTTTTGCTGTCACCAGCTGTCAGGCTGGGAACGCGAGTGATTCTTCGCGTTCCCTGCCACAATATCGCCCCCTATACTGCTATTGCGGCAAGGAAGGCCGCAATAGCAGTATAGGGGGTGCTATTGTAGCTGGGAACTCAGAGAATCACTCGCGTTCACAGCCTGACGGCTGGTGACTGCAAAACCGGAAGTAGCCGCCGGCGGACTTAGCGGACAGCTAACCTCCACTTTGCATGTAACACGTGTAGTTTAGCTTTAAGTCCAGGGAGACTTGTAGTACAATCCTGTCCATATTTATCAGTGCACTATATATATGTGCATCAGTCAGATTGCTGCTTCACCTTGAATTCTGGATCCGAGATGAACTTTTACTCATTGCATAATTGTGTCCCTTTCCTATAGTTTACAGGGCATTCCTCAAGCCAAATACTTTTTTGTTTTTGTTTTAGTAGTTTAATTCCCTATAAACTAAATAAGCCACGCCCACAGCCCTCAGAGTGCCAAGGCACTTTCAGACAGTAGCAAGGGCTTACAGGAGTTCAGTCTGGGCAGGAGGAGGGGGAGGTGTTACTAGCCATTGATTTCAAAGGCAGAGGGGAGGAGGGAGGAGGAGAGGGGACTGAATTTACACACAAGAAATCTGATACTATCTCCAGCTCTTAGCCTGTGACAATATGACAAAAAGAACATGGCTGCCCCCATTGTATCACAGGAATAAATATTCATACACTTTTTAAACTTTTGCAGCTAGATATG
The DNA here is from genome assembly GCF_040937935.1 of Hyperolius riggenbachi. NCBI lineage: Eukaryota > Metazoa > Chordata > Amphibia > Anura > Hyperoliidae > Hyperolius > Hyperolius riggenbachi. The sequence continues at coordinate 378,530,389 of NC_090651.1, forward strand.
CTGTTTAAACTATCTAAACTTTAGATAAGATATATAGACAAGTTACTTGTTATAGTTAGTGTTACATCTCGGATCCGCTTTAAAGAAAACCTGTACTGAAAATTAAAAGTCAAAATAACCATACACAAGTCATACTTACCTGCTGTGTAGTCTACTCCTCAATCTCTTTCTCCTCTCCTGCGTCTCATTTGTCCACTGTGATCAAGGGAATTCTCCGTCCTCCATTTTGAAAATGGCCATTACCTCATAACCGATTCCTGGTCAGCACACAGTTAAACTGTAATATTGCCCACTTGAGCCATAGGGAAACATGGACACATCAGTTCTCCTCTCAGCTGTAACTGACAGCAACAGATATATAACTGACTGCAACTGATATATTTCAGTTCTGACAAAATGTTGTCAGAACTGGAAGGGATCATTGTCTGAAGAAAATGGTGAGCTTCTGAGAGGAACTGATGGCAAGGTAACTATTTAATGTTTATTTGAAGTTACCTCATGTGTTTATTTTAAATAATTTTACTCAGTACAGGTTCCCTTTAAAGGAAACAGCAGTTTAACTGCCAAAATAGTAAGATACCAGCCAACCTCTATAAGCACTTGCACACTATTTTGTCAGTTTGACTTTGCAACGGCAGTTCAGGAAATGCTGTTGAAAACAAAAACAAAGAAACCATGAGAAACCCCCATGAGGAGATGGACTGGCCCAAATCCTGTCGGTTCTGTCAGATATTAACTGCCTACTTTTTGGTGATAGTGGTCTTTTAAAGAGAAACCGTGACCAAGAATTGAACTTCATCCCAATCAGTAGCTGATACCCCCTTTCCCATGAGAAATCTATTCCTTTTCCCAAACAGACCATCAGGGGGCGCTGTATGACTGATATTGTGGTGAAACCCCTCCCACGTGAAACTCTGAGGACCGTGGTACTCCTGGCAGTTTCCTGTCTGTGAACCTTTTTGCATTGTGGGAAATAGCTGTTTACATCTGTTTCCAACTGCCAAAAAAAGCATGCAGCAGCTACATCACCTGCCAGCAGTAAAAATGTCACCATGTGATAAATGTCAGAATGTAAATCAGGGCAAGGAAAGCTTGTACAATGGGCAAACACTGACTAAATCATTTATACGTAATTATTGTAAAAATAAAGCACTTTTTTTATTACATTATTTTTACGAGAGTTCCTCTTTAAGCCCAGTGTTCCTCAGCCCTCGCGTTATGGATCCCCCCGGAGGGCGGTGATGAAGTGTCTCGAACTGGAGAGAGTATCGCTCTTCTGGTTATTCTCGGCACTCTTCCGCGAAGCTATTAATGTCACGTTCTGGTCCAGTGGGAGGCCTGGTCTCCTTGTTCCTCTCCTTGCACCTCTCGCCTGATCACTGATATGTGAAGTATGCAGCCTCAGAGGCTTGTGAGTTCCAGCCCCTCCCCGCAACCCATTTCTGAGCAGGCACTAAGAATAGAAGGAGCCATGGGCTTTATCACGCCAACACTTTTGAGGTCACCGCTCCATTTGTTCTTGTAACATTTAGGCCCCGTTTCCACTTGTGCCGCCAAACCCCTCCTCTGAGACGGACGCCGACACGTGTGCTGATGCCGGTACTCATCTGAAGCCCTCTAGCCTCTGGGAATTCAGTGCATCGTCCGGACAAAGCAGTCGGCACTAAGTTTCCTTTTCCCGTGAAAGTGAATATCCCGTCTGAATTTGCGTGTGGATCACCCCTAGTGGAAACGAGCCCTTACAGAGGGTTTTTGGTTTATGACATTATTATAGAAGGCAGGGGTGTCAAACTCAAGTACAAAGTGGACTAGAAATTGACCGTTGGGACCAAGTCACAGGCCAACCTCCATGTCTACTGGCCACCTCCCTCCTTTATAGAGTTCCCTGGTATCTGTGTTCTCTCTCCCCTATTCAGTTCCATTACAGAGTATGTCACTGACTGTCCTCAGAGGAGATCACACTGTAATCCTACCATAGTCATAGTGTAATGTCCTACCATATTATTATTATTATGTAGTTATATAGCACTGACATCTTCTGCAGCACATTACAGAGTACATAGTCATGTCACTGACTGTCCTCAGTGGAGCTCACACTCTAATCCTACCATAGTCATAGTCTAATGTCCCAGAATATTATTATTATGTATTTATATAGCACTGACATCTTCTGCAGCACTATACAGACTACATAGTCATGTCACTGACTGTCCTCAGAGGAGCTCACACTCTAATCCTACCATAGTCATAGTCTAATGTCCCACCATATTATTATTATGTATTTATATAGCACTGACATCTTCTGCAGCACATTACAGAGTACATAGTCATGTCACTGACTGTCCTCAGTGGAGCTCACAATCTAATCCCTACCATAGTCTAATGTCCTACCATACTATTATTAATATATAGCATCATCTTCTGCAGCATGTTACAGAATACATAATCATTTCGCTGACTGTCCAGAGGAGCTTACAATCGAATCCTACTATAGTCATAATCTAATGTCCTACCATATTATTATTATGTATTTATATAGCACCATCATCTTCTGCAGCACTTAACAGGGTACATAGTCATGTTACTGACTGTCTTCAGAGGAGCTCACAATCTAATCCCAGGGGCGTAGCAATAGGGGTTGCAGAGGTAGCGACCTGATCGGGCCCTTGGGCCAGAGAGGCCCTGTAGGGCCCTCCCTCAACTACAGTATTGGCTCTCTATTGGTCCTGTGCTCATAATAATCACTTCTATAGATACTTTGAATAGTGGTAATCAGTAACAAACTGCTCCCCATCCCCTTCTTGCACCTCTGACACTGTAGTTGCCATTGACAGGGATTGCTATGTATAGAGTGCTTGGGGGTAATCAGTAACAAGCTGCTTCCCATCCCCTTCTTGCACCTCTGACACTGTAGTTGCCATTGGCAGGGATTGCTATGTATAGAGTGCTTGGGGGTAATCAGTAACAAGCTGTTCCCCATCCCCTTCTTGCACCTCTGACACTGTAGTTGCCATTGGCAGGGATTGCTATGTATAGAGTGCTTGGGGGTAATCAGTAACAAGCTGCTCCCCATCCCCTTCTTGTACCTCTGACACTGTAGTTGCCATTGGCAGGGATTGCTATGTATAGAGTGCTTGGGGGTAATCAGTAACAAGCTGTTCCCCATCCCCTTCTTGCACCTCTGACACTGTAGTTGCCATTGGCAGGGATTGCTATGTATAGAGTGCTTGGGGGGTAATCAGTAACTAGCTGCTCCCCATCCCCTTCTTGCACCTCTGACACTGTAGTTGCCATTGGCAGGGATTGCTATGTATAGAGTGCTTGGGGGTAATCAGTAACAAGCTGCTCCCCATCCCCTTCTTGCATCTCTGACACTGTAGTGGCCATTGGCAGGGATTGCTATGTATAGAGTGCTTGGGGGTAATCAGTAACAAGCTGTTCCCCATCCCCTTCTTGCACCTCTGACACTGTAGTTGCCATTGGCAGGGATTGCTATGTATAGAGTGCTTGGGGGTAATCAGTAACAAGCTGTTCCCCATCCCCTTCTTGCATCTCTGACACTGTAGTGGCCATTGGCAGGGATTGCTATGTATAGAGTGCTTGGGGGTAATCAGTAACAAGCTGTTCCCCATCCCCTTCTTGCTCCTCTGACACTGTAGTTGCCATTGGCAGGGATTGCTATGTATAGAGTGCTGGGGGGTAATCAGTAACAAGCTGCTCCCCATCCCCTTCTTGCATCTCTGACACTGTAGTGGCCATTGGCAGGGATTGCTATGTATAGAGTGCTTGGGGGTAATCAGTAACAAGCTGTTCCCCATCCCCTTCTTGCACCTCTGACACTGTAGTTGCCATTGGCAGGGATTGCTATGTATAGAGTGCTTGGGGGTAATCAGTAACAAGCTGTTCCCCATCCCCTTCTTGCACCTCTGACACTGTAGTTGCCATTGGCAGGGATTGCTATGTATAGAGTACTTGGGGGTAATCAGTAACAAGCTGCTCTCCATCCCCTTCTTGTACCTCTGACACTGTAGTTGCCATTGGCAGGGATTGCTATGTATAGAGTGCTTGGGGGTAATCAGTAACAAGCTGTTCCCCATCCCCTTCTTGCACCTCTGACACTGTAGTTGCCATTGGCAGGGATTGCTATGTATAGAGTGCTTGGGGGTAATCAGTAACAAGCTGTTCCCCATCCCCTTCTTGCACCTCTGACACTGTAGTTGCCATTGGCAGGGATTGCTATGTATAGAGTACTTGGGGGTAATCAGTAACAAGCTGTTCCCCATCCCCTTCTTGCTCCTCTGACACTGTAGTTGCCATTGGCAGGGATTGCTATGTATAGAGTGCTTGGGGGTAATCAGTAACAAGGTGCTTCCCATTCCCTTCTTGCACCTCTGACACTGTAGTTGCCATTGGCAAGTATTGGTGTGCCGTGTCAATTGTTATGTATAGAGTGCTTGGGGGGCCCCATTGTAAAACTTGCATCGGGGCCCACAACTCCTTAGCTACACCACTGCCTAATCCTATCATACTCTTCGGTCAGTTTTGTGATGGCGCTACATATAGAGGTACTGTAGTGACAATTACATAAATCTCTGCGGAAAGTTTATTCACTGAATGTTTTGAAGCCAGTACAAAAAATACCTGGTCTACCAGATTTCTCTAGGAGAATTCTGCATAGCTAAACAGCCTAGGCTAAGCATCACTGGGAGGGCAGTACTACAGACCAATATATACAGTAGATCAATTGTTTCTGATGCTAAACCAGGAAAATTACCGTCAAAGTGCGTATCCTTTATAATTTACAGCATTCTACTATATGTCACTACAGGGCCTCTTTAAAGCGTAACTGTCGGACATAAAATCAAAAATCAATTCTTTATTTTTATCTGGTAAACAAGTAATAAGGATGCTAACCAGGCAATCCAAAAGTTAAAATCTCTATTACTTTTCTTGTTTCTAAATGATCATTCCCCAGCTTACCTGACTCTTATTTGGTAGGTTGCCGCACAAAGGAAGTTGCAGGGCATTCTGGGTTGTCCTTTTTTGCTTCTGTACATTAGTTAAGTCTGAGGGGAAATAAAGAAGCAAAAAAAGACAACCCAGCATGCCCTGCAACTTCCTTTGTGCAGCAACCTACCAAATAAGAGTCAGGTAAGCTGGGGAATGATCATTTATAAACAAGAAAAGTAATAGAGATTTTAACTGTTGGATTGCCTGGTTAGCATCCTCATTACTTGTTTACCAGATACAAATAAATAATTAATTTTTGATTTTATGCCCGACAGTTACACTTTAAAGAAAACCTAAGACAAGTAAAATACAAAAAAAATAAAAATAATAATGATACCTTGGGCTTCCTCCAGGCCCCTTCAGACTGATCAGTTCCTCGCTGTCTTCCCACTCCACCTGGATCCTCCACTAGGTGGCCCAGTAACTATGCCAGTCACGGTATAGTCGAGGCATACTGCACATGCGTGGCCAGGCCCCTCCCACAGGCACGCCACATCGCCAGGAGAGTTCTGCGCAGTACTACTGCACAGGCTACGGGGGTGAAACGGGGGAGCGCGAGTGGCCAGATCGCGCTTGCACCGACTGGCAGAGCTACCGGGCTACCTAGTGGAGGATCCAGGTGGGGTGGGAAGACAACGAGGGACTGATCAGTCTGCAGGAATCCCCAGGTATGTGTAATTTTTTTATTTTTCTCGTCTCGGGTACTCTTTAAATCGTCAGCAGAGCCGGGACAAGGTCCACCAGCACCAAAGGCTGAGACACCAAAGTGCACCCCTCCATCCCTCCAATAGGAGAATGATAGCTGAGTGAGTTGTGTGCCCCCTCCGACTCTGCGCCCTGAGGCTGGAGCCTCTCTGCCTAGGCCCGGCCCTGTGCCCCTGCTACACTACACCCTGAGGCTGGATGCTCTCTCGCCACTGCCTCGGCCCTGCCCCTTGCTACACAGTGCCCTGAGGCTGGAGCCTCTCGGCCTCAGCCTGGCCCTGTGCCCCTGCTACACTACACCCTGAGGCTGGAGCCTCTCTCGCCTCTGCCCCGCCCTGCGTCCCCTCCTACACTGTGCCCTGAGGCTGGAGCCTCTCTCGTCTCAGCCCTGCCCCCTGCTACACTGCGCCCTGAGGCTGGAGCCTCTCTCGCCCCGGCCGTGCTACACAGCGCCCTGAAGCTGGAGCCTCTCTCACCTCTGTGCGGCCCTGCCCCTTGTTACACTGCGCACTGAGGCTGGAGCCTCTCTCGTCTCTGCCTCGGCCCTGCTAAACTGCGCCCTGAAGCTGGAGCCTCTCTCACCTCTGTGCGGCCCTGCCCCTTGTTACACTGCGCCCTGAGGCTGGAGCCTCTCTCGCCTCTGCCCCGCCCTGCGTCCCCTCCTACACTGCACCCTGAGGCTGGAGCCTCTCTCGCCTCGGCCCTGCCCTGCCCCCTGCTATACTACACCCTGAGGCTGGAGCCTCTCTCGCCTCTGCCCTGCCCCCTGCTACACTGCGCCCTGAGGCTGGAGCCTCTCTCGCCTCTGTGCGGCCCTGCCCCCTGTTACACTGCGCACTGAGGCTGGAGCCTCTCTCGCCTCTGCCTCGGCCCTGCTACACTGCGCCCTGAGGCTGGAGCCTCTCTCGCCTCTGTGCGGCCCTGCCCCCTGTTACACTGTGCCCTGAGGCTGGAGCCTCTCTCGCCTCTGTGCGGCCCTGCCCCCTGCTACACTACACCCTGAGGCTGGCTGCTCTCTCGCCTCTGCCTCGGCCCTGCCCCTTGCTACACAGTGCCCTGAGGCTGGAGCCTCTCTCGCCTCTGTGCGGCCCTGCCCCCTGTTACACTGCGCCCTGAGGCTGGAGCCTCTCTAGCCTCTGCCTCGGCCCTGATCGTCAGCATCTTACCGGGAAGTATGAGGAAGCAGGAGTAAACATGGGGACACCATACAAACTCCATGCTAATAGTGTAAAGGCTGAGAATAGGACGTGTGTGTGCATGTGTCCTTTTTTGCCATGTTAACACTGCAATAAAGTTGGGGAGAATATCGGGTGCTTGCATTAGGCATTTGATGGTAATAGAATACTGATAGAACATGGCTCAGATGTCAGTGACTGAGTGCTTGTGTCTGCAGTTCATTACACAAGAGCGTCAGAACTGCCATGAAAGTTGTGAGTTCTGGACACACTTCTGTGACACCCAGCTGGATACAGATTTCCCAGAATCCTCGGATCCTCATGGTGACAGTCCTTGGGGAGAAATGCCGTTCTAAGAACAGAACCTGCAGTTACAGCTCTATTAGTCTATAAATAGCCGGGCTGAGGCTGACATTATTAGCGCTGATGTATCAAACAGAGCTTCAGAGATTCTGGGCAGTGCTTACCGCCGGGTGTCAGGCTGTGTTCACACTTGTAGCCGGAGCATGTGCTGCCAGCGGGAGGACGGTGTAGTGTCCACTCCATGGTCTGGCTGGGGCAGATGCATTATCCCCATAGCCTATATGAGGGAATGCATCCACCTGCCCAGAATTATCGCAGACTGTATAGAAGTTTGCGGGGACGGTGAAGGCTATCCATGGGGGGAGTTGGCCATGTGTGGGGGCGGCATCGATGGTTAAGGTTAGCCATGGGGGAGGAAGGGTTAAGTTAGCCATATGCGTCGGGTTTGCAGGGATGGTTAAAGGACAACTGAAGTGAGAGGGATATGGAGGCTGCCATATTTATTTCCTGTTAAACAATACCAGTTGCCTGGCAACCCTGCTGATTAATTTGACTGCAGTAATGTCTGAATCACACCAGAATCAAGCATGTAGCTAATCTTGTCAGATCTGGCAATAATGCCAGAAACACCTGATCTGCTGCATGCTTGTTCAGGGGCTATGGCTAAAAGTATTAGAGGCAGAGGGTCAGCAGGGCTGCCAGGTAACTGGTATTGCTTAAAAGGTTATAAATATGGCAGCCTCCATATCCCTCTCACTTCAGTTGTCCTTTAAGGTTAGGCATCGGAAGTGGGAAGGTGTAGTATGAGAATAGGCTTAGGTTTTCGTTTAGTAAAATAATTTAATAATACCGATAAATACCGATATTTTACTGTTGTTTTTTACAGTTTAATGGTAGAATATCTGTAAATTTACCAGTATTCTACCATCTTGATTCCTGGGGGCTCAAATTTCCACGCGCTATTTTTTGACGTAGCACTTGTGTAGGCCCAAAGGTGACAGCGGGCATAGCCTGCAGTGGGCACAGCCAGATTGGTAATGTAGCGGGCAGGATGTAGAGCAGGGCATGGCTCTCGGACTGCAGGAGGCGGGGCATGGCTCTCGGTCTGCAGGAGGCGGGGAATGACTCGGGACATGGCTCTCGGTCTGCAGGAGGCGGGGAATGACTCGGGACATGGCTCTCGGACTGCAGGAGGCGGGGAATGGCTCTGTCTGCAGGAGGCGGGGCATGGCTCTCGGACTGCAGGAGGCGGGGCATGGCTCTCGGTCTGCAGGAGGAGGGGAATGACTCGGGACATGGCTCTCGGACTGCAGGAGGCGGGGAATGGCTCTGTCTGCAGGAGGCGGGGCATGGCTCTCGGTCTGCAGGAGGCGGGGAATGGCTCAGGACATGGCTCTTGGACTGCAGGAGGCGGGGAATGGCTCGGGACATGGCTCTCGGACTGCAGGCAGCGGGGAATGGCTCTGTCTGCAGGAGGCGGGGCATGGCTCTCGGTCTGCAGGAGGCGGGGCATGGTGCTCAGTCTGCAGGAGGCTAAAAGTATTAGAGGCAGAGGATCAGCAGGTCAGCTGAGTTACTGGTATTGTTTAAAAGGGTCACCCCTCACTGTAGTGCAGGAAGGTAGAGACCATCTGGATCCCAGAGCATTATAATCCATATTAAAGATTAAGGCGGACCTAAACTCTTGCACAGGAGACAAGGAAAGCACAGAGAAATAAACCTTGTGTGTGTTTATAGAGAAAGCCTATCAACAGCCTAATTCTCCCTTCTTGGAAAGTAATGAGCTACTGTAATTTGAGCTTTCAAGCGGTCTACCGAATTCTGAACTAATATGTAAACACAGTAGGTTAACCCTTTCTGTGCTCTCTGGATACCAGGAAGTAACCACTCTTCAGAATCTCAGTAGGAGCCCTGCTGGTCTATTTGGCTGCAGTAGTGTTTGAATGACATCAGAAACAAGCATGGAGCTAATCTTGTCAGATCTGACAATAATGCAAAAAACACAGGATCTGCTGCATGCTTGTTCAGGGTATATGGCTAAAAGTACTAGAGGCGGAGGATCAGCAGGACTACCAGGCAACTGGTATTGCTTAAAAGGAAATAAATATTGCAGCCTCCATGTCCCTCTCTCTTTAGTTGCCCTTTAAGGGCCCTGGGCCATAGTACTACAGGTTCTGTTCAAGTACAGAGCATCGTGTAAGGCAGGGGTAGGGAATCTATGGCTCGGGAGCCAGATGTGGCTCTTCTGATGGATGCATCTGGCTCACAGAGAAATCTGTAGGGGTTGATTCACTAAGCTACACTGCTCAAGCAGCGCAGCTTAGTGTGGCAGCGCAAGTAACATTTTCAAAGTAGGCACCTTAATGCTGTAGCACTACTAACTTACTCGTGCTACCCCCAAAACTACCGGCTGCTCCAATTGTCCCACTATGGAACCCTGTCAGGTCCAGTGACTTTGTAGAACGAGATGCCTGCACTTTGGCCCAATAGACTGCCTGTCAAGTGACAGGCAGCCTAATGGGCCAATCAAAGTGCATGGATCTCATCCTACAAAGTGATTTAACCCCCAAGTCAGCTAGCTAATTGTACAAGCTGTTAGTCGGTATTTCACCTGTCTGGCTCTCGGGGAAATTGCTGATGTTGCTGAAACCCCACAGAAGCTGAAGACATGTCTGACACTTCCGCTGCCCGTACAATCAACTGTATACACATCACCATGGCAACAGGGACAGCCCTCTGCTGCGCATGCGCACTGTCACAGTTTGAAACATATTGTATGGCTCTCGCGGAATTCCATTTTAAAATATGTGGCATTTATGATTCTCTCAGACAAAAAGGTTCCTGGTGTAAGGGAAGTAGAAGGAACAGTTTAGGTTTGTTTACCGCTGGAGGACCTTGGATTGTAAGTCCTCTACACATACCACTTCCTGACCACGTCTCTTCTCATTGCAGGTTCAACTTGTTGGCCAAAACCCGCCGCACGTGGAGGCAAGACGGCATGAACGCTCTCCAGTACAATCTTCTGGCCAAGGAGCTCCTCCCTCTGTATACAAACATCACAGTGGACATTGGCTCAGAGAAAGGCTTTGTACGCAAGACGTGAGCGTGGTCTCACCGCCCCCCAGCCAGCTGTGCCCTAATTTTCCTGAACTCAATGAGCAGGGACTCAACGGACAATGAAATGCAATATATATGTATATTTTTTTTTCTCTTCTGTCTTTCTAAGGTCCTGTTATTAAGGTCTGCCTACGAAAAAAACAAAAAACAACAACAATAAAACCAAAGATTGGATACAGTGTTGCCGGGCCAACGTATTGTAAAATCCACCTCGATGAGACCTTACCTCGGACGTCTCGGATCTCATATATTCACCGCACGTCCCCTCTCCCCGCCCCAGCGGAATAGACTCACGACTGTCGCTTTGCGAAGCACCTGTGGAGCTCTGACTTTTTTTTTTCACTTTTGTTTTTCTATCTGTATCCTGCTATACGAAGTCACAAACCAACATTAGCAATTTTCTTTTAAGTGCAATTTTCAATTTGCATTTTTTTCTCTTCCTGTTCCATTTTAACGTAGCTTTTACAGCATCAAGCAGTGTCCATCTTCCTCGTTTTCTGAAGTTCTTGTTCTGTGATTGGACAAATCTGAGATGGTCGACTGTAATTGTTTTCCCCCCTTTTTTTTTTCTGGGTGAACCAAATTGATTAGATTTCAACTTTATAGAGTTGAGAGAGTCTGCTCACTCCGCGGTTCTTTTCTTACATGGATCGGTTCGCCTCACGTCTTTTTGGTTTTTTTCAGTTTCTCATGTTCTCATTTTTCTATGTATCTGAAAACACATGGAAAGTATCACTCAGACACTTGAATGCAACCAATCAACAAGCAGTATTAACTTTCTATCCAAAGTGCCTTTTTATTGCCAACTTCATGCGTGGGATGTGTCTTTCTTTTTTTTAAGTAAACGTGAAAATATATTAAAAAAAAGATAAAATCTCTTGGACTGTGGAAATGACATTCTGATTGAATTTGCAAAAAAACGGAGTCGACGGTCTTACTCAATAAAATGTGAAAAAATATCATGTTCCTGAAATAAACAGATCTATACTTGCATGACATGTAGCACTGTCATAAATCACATCCATCTGTCCATTGGAATATACAGATAGTCCCCTACTAACAAACAGACTTTGTTCCGGGGAATTGTTTGTAAGTTGAATTTGTTTGTAAATTATGGATAACTCTATATTTGGACGTACAAGACAAGACACGGAACATTTATATTGCGCTTTTCTCCTGGTAAACTCAAAGCGCCAGAGCTGCAGCCACTAGGGGGCGCGCTCTATAGGCAGTAGCAGTGTTGGCTTACTGAAGAGGAAGAGCCGAGAATGGAACCATATGAATGCGGGGTCAGAGTGTTTAGCAGGAAGTAGTTGGGAAGACATATGAAGGCAGGGTCGGAGTGTTTAGCAGGAAGTAGTCAGGGAGGACATATGAAGGCAGGGTCGGAGTGTTTAGCAGGAAGTGGTTGGGAAGACATATGAAGGCAGGGTCGGAGTGTTTAGCAGGAAGTAGTCGGGGAGGACATATGAAGGCAGGGTCGGAGTGTTTAGCAGGAAGTGGTTGGGAAGACATATGAAGACGGTGTTGGAGTGTTTAGCAGGAAGAGGTTGGGAAGACATATGAAGGCGGTGTTGGAGTGTTTAGCAGGAAGTGGTTGGGAAGACATATGAAGGCGGTGTTGGAGTGTTTAGCAGGAAGTGGTTGGGAAGACATATGAAGGCGGTGTTGGAGTGTTTAGCAGGAAGTGGTTGGGAAGACATATGAAGACAGGGTTGGAGTGTTTAGCAGGAAGTGGTTGGGAAGACAAATGAAGACAGGGTTGAAGTGTTTAGCAGGAAGTGGTGGGGTAGACATATGAAGGCGGTGTTGGAGTGTTTAGCAGGAAGTGGTTGAGAACACATATGAAGGCGGGGTCGGAGTGTTTAGCAGGAAGTGGTTGGGAAGACATATGAAGGCGGGGTTGGAGTGTTTAGCAGGAAGTGGTCGGGAAGACATATGAAGGCGGGGTCGGAGTGTTTAGCAGGAAGTGATTGGGAAGACATACGAAGGCGGTGTTGGAGTGTTTAGCAGGAAGTGGTTGAGAAGACATATGAAGGCGGGGTCGGAGTGTTTAGCAGGAAGTGGTCGGGAAGACATATGAAGGCGGGGTTGAAGTGTTTAGCAGGAAGTGGTCGGGAAGACATATGAAGACTGGGTCGGAGTGTTTAGCAGGAAATGGTCAGGAAGACTTGTGAAGGCGGGATTGGAGTGTTTAGCAGGAAGTAGTCGTGAAGACATATGAAGGTGGGGTCGGAGTGTTTAGCAGGAAGTGGTCGGGAAGACATATGAAGGCAGGGTTGGAGTGTTTAGCAGGAAGTAGTTGGGAAGACATGGTTGGAGTGTTTAGCAGGAAGTGGTTGGGAAGACATATGAAGGCGGGGTTGGAGGGTTTAGCAGGAAGTGGTCGGGAAGACATATGAAGGCGAGGTTGGCGTGTTTAGCAGGAAGTGGTTGGGATGACATATGAAGGCAGGGTCGGAGTTTTTAGCAGGAAGTGGTCAGGAAGACATATGAAGACATGGTTGGAGTGTTTAGCAGGAAGTGGTTGGGAAGACATATGAAGACAGGGTTGGAGTGTTTAGCAGAAAGTGGTGGGGAAGACATATGAAGGCGATGTTGGAGTGTTTAGCAGGAAGTGGTTGAGAAGACATATGAAGGCGGGGTCGGAGTGTTTAGCAGGAAGTGGTCGGGAAGACATATGAAGACTGGGTCGGAGTGTTTAGCAGGAAATGGTCGGGAAGACTTATGAAGGCGGGGTTGGAGTGAATCTAATCCTACCATAGTCTAATGTCCTATCATATTATTATTATGTATTTATATAGCACTAACATCTTCTGCAGCCCATTACAGAGCACATAGTCATGTCACTGACTGTCCTCAGAGGAGCTCACAATCTAATCCTACCATAGTCTAATGTCCTACCATATTATTATTATGTATTTATATAGCACTGCCACCTTCTGCAGCACATTACAGAGTACATAGTCATGTTACTGACTGTGCTCAGAGGAGCTCACAATCTAATGCCTGGTACACACAATATCATTTTCCATCAGATTTTTGGTCAAATCAATTATTGCTGACAAGTTTGGTCTGATTCCAATTTTGTATAGTAGTGATAAAAAAAATTCAGAAAAATAATCGGAAATCAGATTGGACCTGTTGGAAATAATTGATTTGACTGTCGATCTGATGAAAAAAAAATGCATTGTGTGTACTAGGCTTCATCCCTACCATAGTCATCCATCCAGTGTCCATCTTAGTCTAAGACCAATTTAGGGAGGAGCCAATTAACCAGAGCTACAACATGTGATCTGGTGCTTGCCCCGCCCCTTGCCACTGATCCTGGGTCACCTCCTCACTTTAGTGCCAGGTAAGTATCAGGAGCAACTACATTGGGCCGAGCTGCCCCGCAGAGAGCTGTTGGCCGGTCCCCTAACTTCCATCACAAGGGGGGCGGGGTACCTGGTCCTGTACATAATGCATGTGTGTTTGTGTGTATGCATGTTGTGTGTGAGATGCGTGCATATGTATGCGGTATTTGTGTGTCGTGTGATGTGGCACCAGCCCTGCGGTGACGCGCAGAAGACGCCCCTGCATCTTGATGTACCTGGTTTACAATATTTTTATGGATTGCCTCCTCTAAACCTAGGTGGGTCTAATGGTCCGTAGCATATTATAGAGCGAAAACTATGGGTATTATATTTGTTGGGCATAGGGGAGATTTATAGGATAAAGGACAGAGAAATGGGTACATAAGGTATTTTGGGTGAGCACGTCAAATCCAGCGCAGGAGATTTGGGCGTGGCCGGCGCCACCATAGACTAATAGGAGTTATGGCTACAGCGGTGCATAGTGAGTAACTTCGGCGCCATCAGAAGACGGAGCTGAAGTTACATTTAAAACACTGTAATTCAGCAATAGCTGGAAGCCAAATTACATCATTCCCCACCTTCCACGTGGATCTGGAGGAGGAATAGTAATTAACGCCGCCAGGACTTATGCAGCAGCAGGATGAGCCGTATACCGGCTGTATGCTGCGCCCAAGTCCCCCAGCAGCCAATTCATAGGTATGCATTTTGGGAGGGTATGTAGTAGTCCATAAGGCAGAGAGGCTGGTGATTGGATGCCCAATAGGGTAGGAGGGTTGCTGCACAGGGGCGTGTCCTGGACACCAGGCATCGATGCATTGGGCACAGATGTACTGTACATGTGCAGGGGAACTGGAAGGGGCGTGGCTACACAGTGATGAGACGGGAGGGGACGACTCCTCATAAGAGTGACATCACTTCCTCCCTGCCGCCTCTCACCCCTAGCGGGCACAAATTTGCTGGGTACAGTGTAAAATTGCACTCATTAGTCACAGACTACACACAGCGTTTTCAACGGGGTATCAAAGCATTTTATAATGAGACATGGTCTGTGAGATTCTAATCGTTCCAGCTTGCCTGTAATTATAAAACAATGTGTCTGCAGCCTGGCACTGGACCTATCAGATGCACCTCTACTGATGTTGATGGGCAGACTTCCAAGCTGCATGCAGCTTGCATTAAGTTTGCATGCGAGCCAAACTTATTAGCATCTCACTGACCACCTCTAAGGTTAATTACAACTAGATGGTGTGGTTTCTGAAGTAACCATTGATGCTGGCTTGATGTCTGATTGGCTGTGTGTGGCTCCGCCTACTTTTCAAAATTTTAAAGGGATCCTGAGCAGTGGGGTAAATTTAAAATTAGTACTCACCTGGGGCTTCCTCCAGCCCACCGTAGGCTGCGAGGTCCCCCGGCGTCCTCCTGGCTCTGTTCTGGGTCCCTCTGGCGGCTCCGTTACTGGCGAAACTCCCCCGGAGTGTTGAACCCTGGCGTCCAGATCGGTGACGCTCCTCGTCATCACGCCGGCCGCTACGCATCATCGCTGTGGCAAGCGTGACAGTAATGCGCATGGGCGGTTTTCTAACTATAAACGTGCAGTAGCCCCAGTCATAGTGAGTGACTGTTCCAAGTTTGGGGTCTCTGGCTTTAAAACTGCGAGAATTACAGCTTTTTACAATTTTTTTTTTATTGAAGTCAATGAGGAAAATGTGGTGGTTTGTGGCTTTGCCCACTTTTTCAGCCCTCAAAATGTGACAGAATTTTTTAGGTTGACCACATCATTAAATGACCCGAGTTTGGTGAGTTCACCTTCAGAGCTGTTTTAGTCACGAAAGTGTACCATTTTCCAATGAAAGTTAATGGGGAAAAAAATGGTTTTCGGGGGCTGCCCCAGGGGCATGGAAGCTGGGATCACTAAACAAAGCACAAGGGTATGAGTCGAAGAGGTGTAAACAAAATCACTATTGTACTCCTAATTCTGTGGGAGGAGTAACGTATGGAAAATAGCTACATTTTCATTGGCTGTTGGTAGCTCCACCAACTTATGGGTAACACCCCTCAATTCACATTTTTATTTGGTCTGACACCAACAATATGTGTTCCGGGTTTGAGAAGTGTCACTTTAAAACTGCCCAAGTGGCAGCGATTCGAAAACATTTCCATCAATGGCCAAAAAGTGGTCTTTGGTGGTCCGCTGCAGGGGGGTGGAGGGTGGGTATAAAGCACAAGCAACTTACTTTGCTATAGGTCGAAGAAGTGTGCAAAGTTTAGTGCTTGTACCGCTAAAACTGTCGGAGTAGCATATAGAAAGTGGGGAGGCGGGAGAATAATGGATACTTTTATGTAGCATATCCTGGAGTCCAATGTCAATGAAAGGGTCGCTGAGATATCTGCAGAGAAATGCTGCCACCCAGTGGCCATCTGTACACACTACATGTTGTGCTTTCTTCTCGAGGTTCTCTGTACTGCACACAGAAAGTAAAGACGTGGGACTGACAGTTTTCATTATGCACAGCTTTATTAAATGGATATAAAACAAAATTATTTAAAGCAAACCTGAAGTGAAAATAAACTTATGAGATAGTTAATTGTATGTGTAGTACAACTTATAAATAGAATATTAGTAACAGAAATGAGATTCTTATTTTGATTTTTAGTGTTAATGGCTTCATTTTTAAGATTGCATCAGAATGTCACAACTGAAGTTTAGAATCTGGGCTCCGCCTTTTTGAGCTGAAAAAAAGAAGTCTTTGAACTTTCCTTCAGTAGGGCAGCTTTCACACTATGGGCTCCATTCACTCAGCATTGCCGGATTCAGTAATGCAGAAAACATTTTACCAAACATCTTATCAAATGTGAATTCGCTAAGGCTGTTGCCGCATGTCAAGCTGAAATTACCGACCAGGGAGGTAAATTACTGACTTGTGCTGTAAATACCTCAAGAAATGTCAATTCACAAAGATTAGAGCATGCAGTAAAACCAAATAAGGTGTTTAGTATTTATCTCCAGCCTGGAGCTGTCGGTAGCCAACAGTAAAATGTTACAGGCAAAGAGACAGCCAATAGAACACCCGTCCTGCTCCCTCCATTGGCACGAATATACTGTGGGCGGGACAAGTTTCTTTCCCCCAGGCAGCAGAGAGGAGAGCTGTCACAGAAGAGGTTTCTCCTGTAGCCCTTTATATATTAACCCTTTTCACTCCGGCTCCAAGATGCCGAGGACCAACTAAGACCAAGTCGTGGGCCAACCTCCATGTCTACTGGCCACCTTCCTCCCTTATAAAGTTCCCAGGTGTCTAATGGCCCTCCTCTAACTCCCATACAGTTCCCTGGTGTCTAGTGGCCCCCTCCTTACCCTATACAGTTCCCTGGTGTCTAGTGACCTCCCTCCCTCTCACCCCATACAGTTCCCTCGTGTCTAGAGCCCCCCCCCCCCCCCCCCCACGTGATCTAGGGCTTCACCTCCACTACAGCTTCCCTGGTGGTCTAGAGTGGGGGCAAACTTAATGCAAAGTGGAATACGATAACAGAGGCGCCAAGTAGAATAAAATTAGTTAAAATTGTTAAAATGGCGGAAGTGGGTGGACTCCCCTCCCTTCTGAAAAAAAAAAAGGCCGGACAATGGACAGGTTACTTACAATCTAAAGTAACATTTATTAGTAACTCCAAAAGTGCAACACGTTTCACGGGTAACAGTCCCGCTTCTTCAGGCAAACGATTTTTGGAGGGTGCAAAATCAGGTCATGAACCAGGTAGGCGCTCTACCTGGTTCATGACCTGATTTTGCACCCTCCAAAAACAAGCTCCCTGAGCCAATTGCAGTACCTGAAATGAATGGACATGACCCCATTTAGGGGTCATGTCCATTCATAATAAAGGCAGTAAAGTTAAATGTAAAAAAAAAAACCTGAACACTTCCTGGTAACCCAAGATAGCGTTTTAGAGCCAGCTAGTGGGAAAAAAAAAGGAAAATTACATTCACAGCACATTTTTTATAAATAATTAATTAAATAAATACCCTCGAAAGCTATATTGTTGCCATACATTGTACGAAGAATCTAATTTAAATGTTGTGATTGCCGGGACTAACAGGCAAATTAAATGGGTGGGTTTTATAGTAGCATTGCTTATTTTAAAACTATAGGGGTTGGAAATGGAAAAAATAGTTTATTTTTTCATGGCTTTCCTTATAAAATCCATAGAAAATAAAGTCATTACTGAAAACCAGCATCGCCCACAAAAAGCCCAATTTGCGGTGAAATAACAAGATAGGGATCATTTAGGTGTGATAAGTAGTGATAAAGTTATTGGTGAATGAATGGGAGGGGCTATGACAAGGGAAAATCTCTTCTGCCCTTAAAGCAGTAGGATTAGCCATACTATGCCAGGGGGAAAAACACACACGAATAAGTAGATAAATACTTGATCTACTTACATAACACATGTATTATACTGTCCACGTTTTGATTTCAGTGAATGTTATATAGTAAACTAGCTGATTGCCCGGGCATGTATTTGGCTGGTGTTGGCTCCGCCCACCTTTTCTAATCCTAACACACAATTACTCAATGACCAAGTTTGTGAGCTTTGACATCAATAATTTGTATATTCCTATAGAAATTAAACAAATCAGATTGGCTGTTTGTGACTCCGCCCCAATTACCCAATGACCAACTGTAGCAGGTTTGAGGCATCTGCTATTAACAGTGTAAAAATGGCAGCAATTTAAATATTCCCCTTGAAAATCAACAGGTGAATTTTGATTGGCTATTATAGGCTCCACCCACTTCCCTGAATATTAATCTCAGTCACTCAGTGACCATCTGGGCAAAGTTTGACAACCCTGCCATAAACAGTGTAAGAATGGCTGCAGCTTATATTTTCCCAGTGAAATTTGGTTTTGGCTCCGCCCACTTTTTGTAACCTGGACACACAGTCACTCAATGAACAAGTTTGTGAGCTTTGGGCAACTTGGCATCAATAATTATTTTTTTTTACCAGTAAAATACAAAAAATCTGATTGCTTATTTGGGGCTCCGCCCCATTGTCTGAATTTTAACCCCAGTGACCCAATAACCAACTTAACCAAGTTTGAGGCTTGTGCCATTAACAGAGAATGGCAGCAACTTAAATATTCCCCTTGAAAATCAACAGGCGAATTTTGATTGGCTTTTTTAAGCTCCACCCACTTTTCAGAATATTAATCCCAGTCACCCAGTGACCAACTGTGCAAAGTTTGAGAACCCTGCCATTAACTGTGAAGAAGGGCTGCAGTTGACATTTTCCCAGAGAAATCTGTTTTTGACTCCACTCAGTTTTTGTAACCTTGACACACAGTCACTGTTTGTGTTTGTGAGCTTTTGGGTTCCTGGCATCACAATTGTGTGAATGGAAGCAGTTTATCCAGCAAAGAAATCTGATTTGCTGTTTGTGGTCCGCCCTTTAGTAAATTTGGACCCCGGTCACTTAATGACCGACTGTAGCAGGTTTGCCTCTGCCATTAACTGTGTAAGAATTGCATCAGTTTCAATATTCCCCTTGAAAATCAATAGGTTAATTTTGATTGGCTGTTGTAGGCTCCACCTGCTTTTCTGAATATTAATCCCAGTCACCCAGTGACCAACTGTGGCAAGTTTGAGAACCCTACCATTAACAGTGTAAGAATAGCTGCAGTTTATATTTTCCCATGTAAAAAGTTAGTTGTTTTTGGCTCCGCCCACTG
The DNA here is from genome assembly GCF_040937935.1 of Hyperolius riggenbachi. NCBI lineage: Eukaryota > Metazoa > Chordata > Amphibia > Anura > Hyperoliidae > Hyperolius > Hyperolius riggenbachi. The sequence goes on from NC_090651.1 coordinate 378,549,774, forward strand.
TTTGTAACCCTGACATACAGTCACTCAATGACCAAGTTTATGAGCTTTAGGGTCCTTGGCATCAAGAAGTTGCATTTTTCCATTGAAATTAAACAAATCTGATTGGCTATTTGTGGCCTGCTCCCTTTACAGAATGTAAACCCCAGTCTCCCAGTGACTGACTGTACCAGATTTGAGGCCTCTGCCATTAAGAGTGTAAGAATGGCAGCAATGTAAATATTACCCTTGAAAATCAATAGGTTAATTTTGATTGGCTGCTGTAGGCTCCACCCACTTTCCGGAATATTACTCCCAGTCACCCAGTGGCCAACTGTGTCCAGTTTGAGAACCCTGCCAATGACAGAAGGGCTGAAATCAATCTAACAAATATGATTGGCTGTTTGTGCCTCCACCCCCTTTAGTGAATGTGGACCTCAGTCACCCAATGAATGACTGTATCAGGTCCAGAATATTAATCCCAGTCATCCAGTGACCAAGTGTGTCAAGTTTGGGAACGCTGCCATTAACAGTGTAAGAATGGTTGCTGTTTATATTTTCCCATGTAAAAAATGTAATTGTTGGCGCCGCCCACTTTTTCTAACCTTTTGACTTTATGAGCTTTGGGGTCCTTGGTATTAATAATTTGTATATTCTCATTGAAATTAAGCAAATCTGATTGGCTGTTTGTGGCTCTGCCTCTTTCTGAGTTTGAACCCTATCCACCCAGTGACCAACTGTACCAGGTTTGAGGCATCTACTATTAACAGTGTAAGAAAGGCAGCAATTTAAATATTTCCCATGAAAATCAACAGGTGAATTTTGATTGGCTGTTGTAGGCTCCACCTATTTTCCTGAATATTAATCCTAGTCACCCAGTGACCAACTGTGCACGGTTTGAGAACCCTGCCATTAACAGTGTAAGAATGGCTGCAGTTTATATTTTCCCAGTGAAATGTGTTTTTGGCTCCGCCCACTTTTTGTAACCTTGACACACAGTCACTAAATGAACAAGTTTGTGAGCTTTCAGGTTCCTGGCATCAAAAAATGTGTGAGTGGAAGCAGTTTATCCAGCAAGGAAATCTGATTGGCTGTTCATGGCTCCGCCCCTTTTGGTGAATTTGAACGGCAGTCACCCAATGACTGACTGGTGCAAGTTTGAAGCCTCTGCCATAAAGAGTGTAAGAATGGCAGCAGTTTCAATATTCCCCTTGAAAATCAATAGGTGAATTTTGATTGGCGGTTGATGGCTCCACCCACTTTCCTGAATCCTAATCTTATTCACTGGGTGACCAAGTGTGCCAAGTTTGAGAACCCTGCGATTAACAGTGTAAGAATGGCTGCAGTTTACATTTTCCCATTTAAAATGAATGGCTGAAATTTGATTGGCTGTTTTATGCCCCACCCACTTTTCCTGGATTTGTATCCACGGTCACTAAGTGACCAACTGTGCCAAGTGTGGGGACCTTGGCTTGATTACTGTAAGAATGGCAGCCTTTTACATTTTTTCAATTGACATGAATGGGAGGAATCTGATTGGCTGTTTGTAGCTCCGCCCAGGTGTGCAGGGGAATGTGAGACCCCCAGAACATATCATCCCAGGTAGTAAGGGATTGGTGGAGTCGTTTGAGTGACACACACCACACACACACACACACACCACACACACCACACACACACATACACACACGTCCCTGGTCGGAACCATGTCTTTTGCCCACAGTTTAGGCAAAATCCTGATGTCATTTCTGCCCTTTACCTTTTTTTATTTTCTCCTCCACTCAGTGAGTCACCTCAGCCTTGCTTGTAAACACAAGTGAGCAGGGGATCGTGTTTCAGATAGGCAGCTAAGCAGGGAAATAAATGGAAGAGGAGGAATATATTATAGATCAAAAGGACCCCCAGCATGCAACTGTTTGGCACTGACTACTAAAGGGTCAGTGTTCCTTAAAGAGACTCTGAAGCGAGTCTTAATTCACTTTTTTTACTTGTCGCCATGTTAAGAACTATAAGACCTGCTAAACTGCCGATATCCTGTGGCAAAACGAGGGATTTATACCCCCCAAATCCCCTTTGCTGTGTCCTGGGAGTGCTTCGTCATAGAGGCAGAGCTTATGGCTGTAGCTCTGCCTCTTGGCGCGTCAATCCCCGCTGATTGCCGCCTCTCCCCGCTCCTCTCAATCTTCCTTCACAGAGAGGGGCGGGGAGAGGCGGAGATCCGCCGGCAGATTGACGCGCGTGGAGGCGGAGCTGCAGCTGAAAGCTCTGCCTCCCTGGGCAGCAAAACCCACGACCAAGAAAGTAGTGGATTTTGCAAGGTGATTTGGGGGGTATTAAGCCCTCGTTTTGCCACGAGATAGCGGTGGTTTAGCAGGGCTTATAGATCTTAACATGGCGACAAGTTAAAAAGTGAATTTAGACTCGCTTCAGAGTCTCTTTAAAGAGGAACTCCAACCTAGAATTGAACTTTATCCCAATCAGTAGCTGATACCCCCTTTTACATGAGAAATATAATGATTTTCACAAACAGACCATCAGGGGGCGCTGTATGACTGATTTTGTGCTGAAACCCCTCCCACAAGAAGCTCTGAGTACCGCGGTACTCTGGGCAAACTGCCACAATGTAACAATGTTCACAGACAGGAATTAGCTGTTTACAGCTGTCTCTAACCGCCAAAACAGCTAGGAGCAGCTACATAATCTGCCCACAGTAACAATGTCACCATGTAATACATGTCAGAATGTGAATCTGGGAGAGGAAAGATTTTACAATGAGCAAACACTGACTAAATCATTTATCCATAATTATGGTAAAAAATGAAGCACTTTTTTTACTACATTATTTTCACTCTTTAAGTATGTGATAACTCCAAATCATAACAGCAGAAAAAGTTTTGCAAGTTTTGATTGCAGGATTAGCATCTTTATCACTTAATACACTCAGACCAGTTGCTGTTAAAATTTGATTTTTATGGTGACAATCCTGCTTTAAAGTGAAAACTCCCGTAAGCTGAAGCGGGTAATTGCACTGTGCTGCTGCTGAAGACAGGTGGATTTTTCTGCACGCGAAACGCACAGAAACAACGTACGTGTGAACACACTGGTAGTGGAAGCGAGCGGGGATGCTGCGATTTATCACACAGAGCTCTCCGCTCACAGATACCTGCCTACACGCGGCGTGTGATCCGTGTAACAGCGACGCTCCCGCTCGTCATTCTACATCTCCGTCAGGGATAATTAGCGTTGGAGAGATCCAGGAAAACATTAATTAACTGCCACCAGCTGCCCCATTACCAAGCGGCAATTACCGCCACTAATGCAAACACATTGCCGCATCTCCCCGATCTGCTGTGATTACTGTAATGATTCAATTGCATTATTTGTGGCTCCGTCTTTCCGGTGACGGCGGTACGCGATCATTTACACGCCGTTCCTCCAGGCTGCTGAGATATCGCTGCCTGTGGCAATCGTTAGCCGGATAAAAGATTACGTGTAACATAAACTTCTGCAATGGTGGAAATGTGACAGTTGTTTGCAGACAGATAAATTGGTTTAATGGCTCAATAAAGATGTGCTGCTTGTAGGAATCTGTTATTCCACGACTGCCTTCTCGCTTGGCCTGAGAGCAATATGAACGCCGTGATGTAATATTCTTTAAAAAAAAATGCCATTTCCTTGGCTGCTGTGCTCCTTGTTTGAATGCAATATTATCTGGACCTAATATTATTTGGACCTAATTTTCTCCAAAGCCATCGCACTTACCAACCTGGACATTACACCATTCCCCATCTCCGACCACCACCTTATCACCTTCACCCTCACTCCATCCAGCACCTCCTGTCCCCCTCCCCAAACTGGAAGTTGGCAGAGAGATCTGCGCGACCTTGACCCCAATATACTAGCCACACCCCTCCACTCTCTCTCCTCCTCCCTCCCCAGCCTAACCTGCCCCAACGAAAGGGGCAGCTCAATACAACAGTAACCTCTCCGCAGCCTTAGACCATGCTGCTCCCCTGACCTTTCGTACCAACAGTCGCCCCAACCTTGGCACACTGCCCTCACAAGAAAACTACAAAATGAGACACGAGCTGCAGAACGCAAATGGAGGAAATCCCACCACAACCATGATTTCCTGGGATACAAGACCAAGTTGCAGACGTACCATACTGCCCTCGCTGATAGTAAACAGATATACTTCACTCACTTGATCGCTACCCAAGCCTCCAACCCACGTCGTCTTTTTGCCACCTTCAATGCCCTACTCAACCCCACACCTCCCCCCCAGCCTCCACCCTCTCAGCCACTGACCTATCAAACTACTTTATCAACAAAATTACAACCATCCGGAGGGATATTTCTCTCCTCCACTCTATCGCCCCCGCCTCCCCACCACATCCGACTCCTTCCTCTTTCTCCTCCCTTACCTCCTTCAATCCTGTCACGGTGGAGGAAGTCAACCAGCTGCTGGCAACTTCACCTGCCACTTCCTGCCCCCTAGATCCGGTCCCATCTGAATCTCTGCGCCCACATTTTTCTGATCTGGCCCCTGTCCTCACCCATCTGTTCAACCTCTCCTTCTCCATCGGCATCTTCCCCTCCATATTCAAACAGGCCACTGTGCTTCTCCTGCTAAAGAAATCTTCACTTGACCCTGCTCTGCCATCCAACTACCGCACAATCTCTCTCCTCCCTTTTGCCTCAAAAATTCTTGAACGCTTGGCCCACCAACGTCTGACCAACTTCCTTAACTCCAACTCCCTTCTCGATCCCCTGCAGTCTGGTTTTCGCACAGCCCATTCTACAGAAACAGCCCTCACCAAAGTGGTAAACGACCTTGCCCTTGCCAAAGCCGAAGGTAAATACTCCATCCTGCTCCTCCTGGACCTCTCCTCGGCATTTGACACTGTCGACCACTCCCTCCTCCTCCACTCTCTGCAGCTAATGGGCATTCAGGACCTAGCCTTAGCCTGGATCTCCTCCTACCTCTCCAACCGCTCCTTCACAACATTTTTCAATGGCTCCTCATCCACTCCTACACCCCTCTCAGTTGGTGTTCCTCAAGGTTCCGTCCTAGGACCACTACTGTTCACTCTATACTGCCTCAATTGGCAAAATCATCTCCTCCATGGGTTTCAATTATCACCTGTATGCCGACGACACCCAGATATATCTCCACACCCCAGATCTCTCCTCCTCTACCATGGACAAAGTCTCTGCCTGCCTCACATCCATTTCCTCCTGGATGGCTGCCAGGTACCTGAAGCTTAATTTGGACAAGACTGAGCTTCTAATATTCCCACCCCGCACAGCTGCACCCCTCCCAGATCTGCACGTCACTATTGAAAATACTATAATCCACCCTACCTCCCAAGCCCGCTGTCTAGGCGTTACTCTGGACTCTGAACTTTCCTTTACAGGCCACATCCAAGGTATTGCCAGATCCTGCAACTTCCACCTCCACAACATCTCCAAGATCCGCTCCTACCTGTCCCCTGACACCACTAAACTCCTTATCCATGCCCTTGTCATCTCCCACCTAGACTACTGCAATTCTCTTTTATCTGGCCTCCCCTCTAACCGTACTGACCCACTTAAATTGGTAATGAATTTGGCAGCCAGACTGATACATTCTTCTCACCGCAGCGCCTCTACAACTCCGCTCTGTAAAGCACTACACTGGCTCCCCATCAGCTTTAGGATCAATTTCAAAATCCTGTGCTTGGCCTACAAATCAGTGCACAAGACCTGCCCAACCTACATCTCTGATCTGGTCCACAGGCACATACCAGCCCCCCCCCCCCCCCCCTGATCCTCCAATGACCTGCGCCTAGTCGCACCTCGCATAACTCAGTCACACGCACGATTGCAGGACTTCACCAGGGCTGCCCCTACTCTCTGGAACTCTCTCCCACCAGCCGTCAGACTCGCCCCCACCTTTAATACCTTCAAACAAGCTCTCAAGACTCACCTCTTCACGCTCGCATACCCCCCTACACCAGCATCATAATATGTTCTGTTAGACATCCTCTCAAAAGAAGCACCTATTGTTTCCACCCCACCCTTTAGATTGTAAGCCTCTGGCAGGGCCCTCCTCCCTAATGTATCCAGCTTGATTATGCAATCTTACTGACAGTCACCCCTCTTGTGGACTCGAACAGTCTCTATCTTGACCTATGACACTGTATTGTATTTGCATGATCTTGTTTTGTTGTGAGTTTCCGTATATTCTACCTGTATGTTACCCCATTTATCTATTGTGCAGCACTGCGTAATATGTTGGCGCTTTATAAATACAATAAATAATAATAATAATATCTAAGTGCTGGATCGCTTCCAGATCTTGTCAGATCTGACAATAATGTCAGAAACACCTGATCATGCTTGTTCAGGGGCTAAAGGTATCAGAGGCAGAGGATCAGCAGGATAGCCAGGCAACTGAAATAAATATGACAGCCCTCATATTCCTCTCCTGACAGTTGTCCTTTAAGGTCAAGTATAGGTAACACAAGGGGTTAATTGGCTTGGTAGGGGTTAAAACTGCAATACAGAACAAAAAAAATGTACCGTGACACTGTCACTTTTATAAACTTTTTCAAAAATACTTTTTTAATTATTTTTGCAACTTTATTAAATGTTTTACTTGTACAAAGTGAGCATGAGAGTGCATGAGGGCATGCGCATGTGACAGAGGCGCACTCGGAAACGTCAATTAGTGCAGGACGTTAGTCTAACATCCAGAATCTATACGAGGTTAAACAGGATGATTTTGGTTTGATCTGACAGTTTTAACCACTTCAGCCCACAGTGTTATTAACTTTATGCATCCGAGCAACTTTCACCTCCCATTCATTCGCCAATAACTTTATCACTACTTATCACAATGAAATGATCTATATCTTGTTTTTTTCCCGCCACCATTTAAGCTTTTTTTGGGTGCTACATTTTGCTAACAATTATTTTATTCTAAATCCATTTTAACAGGAAGATTAAGAAAGAAATGGAAAAAATCATTATTTCTCAGATTTGACGATTATAGTGTGAAATCAATACATGCTACCGTAATTAACCACTTTGCGTCCCTGGGGTTTTCCTCCTTAAAAACCAGAGCAATTTTCTACATTTCACACTCCTCCCATTCATTAGCCAATAACTTTATCACTACTTATCACACATAAATGATCTATACCTTGTTTTTTTCGCCACCAATTAGACTTTCTTTGGGTGGTAAGTTTTGCTAAGAATTATTTAATTTTGTACAGATTTTAAAGGTAAAAATGGGAAAAAAATATTATTTATAATAATAATTATTTCTCAGTTTTCAGCCATTATAGTTAGTGCTACTGTAGATTAAACACACATTTGATTTGCTCATTTGTCCTGGTTATTACAGTGTTTAACCACCCTGGCGTTCTGATTAAATCGCCAGGGTGGCTGCGGGAGGGTTTTTTTTAAATTTAAAAAAAACTATTTCATGCAGCCAACTGAAAGTTGGCTGCATGAAAGCCCACTAGAGGGCGCTCCGGAGGCGATCTTCCGATCGCCACCGGCGGCAAGAGATAACACGGAAGGCCGCAATGAGCGGCCCTCCGTGTTTCGCTTCCCTCGTCGCCATGGCGACGAGCGGAGTGACGTCATGGACGTCAGCCGACGTCTTGACGTCAGCCGCCTCCGATCCAGCCCTTAGCGCTGGCCGGAACTGTTTGTTCCGGCTACGCTGGGCTCGGGCGGCTGGGGGGACCCTCTTTCGCCGCTGCACGCGGCGGATCGCCGCGCTGCAGCGGCGATCAGGCAGCACACGCGGCTGGCAAAGTGCCGGCTGCGTGTGCTGCTTTTTATTTGGTGCAAATCGGCCCAGCAGGGCCTGAGCGGCAGCCTCTGGCGGTGTTGGACGAGCTGAGCTCGTCCAGACCGCTCAGCAGGTTAAAGTATGATCCTAGTACAATGTATGGCGACAATATATTATTTGGAAATAAAGGTGCATTTTTTCCATTTTGTGTCTTTGGATTTTTCTTTAATTGATATGGGACTTTTTAATCCTCCCCACCCCCTAGTTAGCCAGATGTGCCCCTGTAACCCCCCTACCCCACTCCACCTCAGTAAGCCGGACGTGCCTGTTACTCCCCCCCCCCCCATACAGATGTGTTTCTTTTTATTACCCCCAGGTGTGTGCCCCTTTATCCTTCCTCCTCTCCCATTGATAGGGAACTGTGTGCCCCTTAAAGGAGAACTGTAGTGAGAGGTATATGGTGGCAGCCATATTTATTTCCTTTTAAGCAATACCAGTTTTATGGCTGTTTTGCTGATCCTATGCCTCTAATACATTTAGCCATAGCCCCTGAACAAGCATGCAGCAGATCAGGTGTTTGACATTTTTTTGTCAGATCTGACAAGATTAGCTGCATGCTTGTTACTGGTGCGATTCACACTGCTGCAGGCAAATAGACCAGCAGGGCTGCCAAACAACTGGTATTGCTTAAAAGGGAATCAATATGGCAGCCTCCATACACCTCTCACTACAGTTTTCCTTTCATTCAAATGTTCAAACGCCCCCCATGGATTGCCAGGTATTGGCCCCTTAAGACTACCTTCTTATTTACTCCCCCCCCCCCCCCCCCCAAATGCCGGGTGTCTTCTTCCCCCCCCCCCCCCCCTGCATAGTTGAGCACAGGGAAGCATTACTAGTAACAATCTCTCACCTGACCTTGTTCCACCGGGGATCCCGATCTCCTCCCTGCACTACCGCTGTCAGCCTCACTATGCTGACCGGATCGAGTCCCGGCTTGATGACGTCATCAAGCCGGGACCCGATTGATTCAGCATAGTGAGGCTGACAGCAGTAGTGCAGGGAGAGGATCGGGATCACCACAGGAACAAGGTCAGGTAAAGATTGTTACCTTGTAATCCTCCATGCTGCCCGATCGCAGCATGGAGTGGGAGGGGGGTATTACAGAGGATCGGGCGGGGGTTGGGGGGGATCGGAGCCCTGGGAAGGGATGCTGGTATAGTGTAGTTAGAGGGAGGGGGGTTAATGAGCCCAGGAGCGTGCTAGCACGCCCGCTGAGCTCAGTAAATGACAGCAACTTATATTCACGTCGGGTGGCTTTCAGGAGCCACTTGCAACGACGTGAGAATACTGTATGCAGGATGTAAACTGGTTAAAACCCATGTTTTTTATTTGCCCATTTCTCCTGGTTATTACACCGTTTAAATTATGTCCCTATCACAATTTATGGCGCCAATATTTTATATAGAAATAAAGGTGCATTTTTCAACTTGCAAGCTTATAATTAAAAAATAAATTGTATTAATATACTCCTTTGACATGGATGTTTAAAAAGTTCAGACCCTTAGGTAACTATTTATGTTGTTTTATTTTTTTTATAATTGTAATTTTTTTTTTTTATTCAAAACTTTATTTGGCTAATTTTTGGTGTGGGAGGTAAACAGCTAATTTTAAATGTAAAATAATGTATTTATTTATTTAAAAAAATGAATGTGGGTGTAGTTTTACTATTTGGCCACCAGATGGCCACAGTCAAAAAGTCCTGGAAGCGAACGATCACGCTTCCCGGAACTAGAATGAGGACGGGGAACTTTTTTTTTTATGCAGAAAGACAGCGGTTTTTCTGCGGGGGACTTAGATTGATGAATGGGAATTATATTCCCATTCATTGATCTGTGGGCTAACGGCAGGCGGCGGGAGCGCGCTTCAGGCAGCGGCAGCAGCACAGCCTATCTGGACGAACATATTCAAGTGGTTAAATCCCTCCAGTATTATTTGATGGTATTGGCTGAATTAAACAAAAGAGATCAAATGTAATCCATAAAGTGTAAAGCTGCCAGATAACGTGCCCACTAACGATACAAAATTTTCCTCAGATGTGATTTACGATCAAATTGTACAGAAACCCACTCTGTATGTGGAGAAAATCGAAATGATTCTATAGTCGATTGGAATACAAAATTTTGACGATCGGAATTTTAGATTTTATGACTGTATCTGAAGAGAGAAAATGCCCTGATCGACTGATATATGGGAGCAAACAATAATCACCTTCTGATTACTTAACCACTTGAGGACCTTAGACTTACACCCCCCCCCCCCTTTCCCATAGTGACAGGCTATTTTTTACAATTTAGGCCACTGCAGCTTTAAGGCCCCGCTGCAGGGCTGTACAATTCAGCTCGAAAATGATTCTCCCCCCCCCCCCCCCCCTCCCTTCTGCCCACCAACACAGCTTTCTATTGTGGAAAATAAGCAATTTTATTAATTATGCTATTTTCACTACAGTTCCTTGTTAAATATGAGGGAAGCATCCCATCTGAGGTGAGTATTGTACCGTTACTGGGCCTCTTTAGTGAGTGGTAACAGCCCCTTCCTGAATCTGTTCTCTCGCTGGGTTCTCACAGCGGTTGGATAAAGCAGTATTTCCGCATCCTTTCTTCAGGTATTTGAGATGCTTCAGTCAAGCGGATGACAAGTCGTTTTATTCATACTTCAGAATCGCATCTCTGAGATTCCCTCAAGCCTCAATTTGTTGTGTTACAAATGATATCGTGTTCTGGATCCCCAGCGGCTGGAAGCAATCTGTCACTGTCCTTCAAACCGCCTTTATCAACATCATTACAAAGGATTCGATTCCGGATGCCGGCTTCAGAGAGATGTCTGTGCAATTCTAGGGATAGAGGCATTCCTCTGTGCTAAAAAGCAGAACAAAATGACTACTGAAGGCTTAAAAGGATACCCCGAGGTGAAAGATATATGGAGACTGCCATATTTATTTCCTTGTAAGCAATACCAGTTGCCTGGCAGCCCTGTTGATCTTCTGGCATACGTAGTGTCTGATTCAAAACCCTGGAACAAGCATATGGCTAATCCAGTAAAACCCAAGTCAGCTGACTCAGAGTACCTGATCTGCTGCATGCTTGTTCAGGGGCTATGGCTAAATGTAATAGAGACAGAGGGTCAGGAGGACTGCCAGGCAACTGGTATTGTATAAAAGGAAATAAATATGGCAGCCTCTATATATCTTTCACCTCAGGTATCCTTTAAATCAGGGTTGTCAAACTCAAATACAAAGTGGGCCAAAATTGTACACTAGGACCTAGTCGTGGGCCGAACCTCCAATGTCTATTGGCCATCTTCTTCCCTTATAAAGTTCTCTCGTGTCTAGTGGTCCTCCCTCCCCTATACAGTTCCCTGGAGTCTAGTGGTCCTCCCTCCCCTATGCAGTTCCCTGGTGTCTAGTGGCCCCCTCCTTCCCCTGTACAGTTCCCTGGTGTCTAGTGGCCCGCCTCCCTCCCCTATACAGTTCCCTGGTGTCTAGTGGCCCCCTCCTTCCCCTATACAGTTCCCTGGTGTCTAGTGGTCCTCCCTCCCCTATACAGTTCCCTGGTGTCTAGTGGTCCTCCCTCCCCTATACAGTTCTCTGGTGTCTAGTGGTCCTCCCTCCCCTATACAGTTCCCTGGTGTCTAGTGGCCCCCACCCTCCCCTACAGTTCCCAGGAGTTTAGTGCTTTCCCCCTACCTCCCCCATATGACTTCCCTGGTGAACTAGAGTGGGCCAAACATTATGCAAAGTGGGGAAACCACTTGAGGGTCAAATTGAATGGCTCTGAGGGCCAAATGTGGCCCATGGGCCAGAGTTTGACATGTATGCTTTAAAAGATGTTGCTTTCGACCAGCTAATAGAATAATGGAGAAACTCCAGTCAAAGGGGTGGAACCCACTAGGAATTACTGCAGCGCTTTTACATCGCGGCAGCGCTGAGTGCACCAATTTCTAGGGTGATTGCACCTGTGCAGCTCTTCCGATTAGCGATTAGGGTTTTTTTTTTGTTCAATGAACTTTATTACACTCACCAGGTGTCCCGATGCCCGGCTTCCGTCTGTATCCCCGCCCTCTAAAGGAAGAGGTCATAGGTGCTTGTGCCTGTGACCTCATCTGCTAGGGGGCGGGGCTATGGACAGCTATGGACAGAAGCTGGACATCCATATAATTACCTTAGTTAAATTTACAAACGATCGCCCCCCAAATTGCTGCTAAATTGCTTTTTAAAGCGATTTTGCAGCGCTTCTATACTTAGTATTTAGCTCTTGAATTGCTGCAAGTCTTGCGATTAACCCTATCGCAATCGCACTAGTGGGTTCAGTCCCATTAAAATACGTTAGCAAAGCATTTTGTGGAATCACTGGCTATTGTTGGCGACCAACCAGCCCTAGTATGTCCCTTACTGGAGACCTGCAGAAACACCTCCCTACTTCAGTTGCTATGGAAGCAGTGACAGTGCCGAGTAACTGCTCTCCCTTCCTTCCATGCTATGGGGTTTAGTCTCACTCCAAATTACAATCATTGGAGCTAGGAAACTAGCCTGTCCGGCTGGTTTCAAAATGGCCGTCTTGGGGGTTTCCTGGGCGATACTGCACACCAATTTTTAGTGTAAGGAAACTGAATGTGAAAGGCAGAGCTGGGACAAGGTCCACCAGCACCCAAGGCTGCAGGGCCAGGCCAAGGCAGAGGGCGAGAGAGGCTCCAGCCTCAGGGCGCAGTGTAGGAGGGGGCACAGGGCGGGGCCGAGGCAGAGGGCGAGAGAGGCTCCAGCCTCAGAGCGCAGTGCAGGAGGGGCACACACAGGGCCAAGCCAAGGCAGAGACGAGAGAGGCTCCAGCCTCAGGGCGCAGTGCAGGAGGGGCACACACAGGGCCAGGCCAAGGCAGAGGCGAGAGAGGCTCCAGCCTCAGGGCGCAGTGTAGGAGGGAGCACACAACTCACTCAGCTATCATTCACTATTGTGTTTGAATCAGTGACTGCAAGCCAGATAACTAGAGATTAAGATGTTGGGGGCCCTGGGGCTGCAGGGCACCTCTTAGTCTAATAACAATCAGTGTGTGATGGCTGGGGTGGGAGGGATGGAGGGGCGCACTTTGGTGTCTCAGCCTTGGGTGCTGGAGGACCTTGTCCCGGCTCTGCAAGGCTGAGACACCAAAGTGTGACCCTCCAACCCTCCCACCCCAGCCGTCACACACTGATTGCTATTAGACTAAGAGGCGCCCCAGGGCCCCCAACACCTTAATCTCTAGTTATCTGGCTTGCAGTCACTGCCATGTATCCCCTTTTCTTATTTCTCTCTGCTTCAAACACAATAGGGGAATGATAGCTGAGTGAGTTGTGCCCCCCCCCTCCAACACTGCGCCCTGAGGCTGGAGCCTCTCTCGCCTCTGCCTCGGCCCTGGTGAAAGGAATATGGAAGTTGCCATTGAAGTGGGTGGTTTGGTTACTGTTGCATTGGGCACCGGTGCACCGATAAATCACCTGCCTGCTTGGCTATTCATTGAAACTTTATGGCTGCAGCCCACTAAAAATAACGAATCAAAAGAGCTCAAAGGAAATTTAAAGTGGGGCTTCTTGCAGCCCCCTGCAGTCATCCTGTGCCTGCGTCGCCCTTCTGAGACCCTCCTCGTCGAGTCCCCTTGCACGGCAGCATTCTGTGCATGTGCAGTACGGAAAAATCTCTACTGTGCATGCACAGAGCACTTCCGGCAATGGGAGTGCGACCGGTAGCCCCCGATTGGCCATGACAGGCCAGCTTCGAGGTGGTCGCTGCTGACTGGAGGCTGAAGTTTACATGGTACAGGCACAGGTTTTTTTTCCTCTCCTGCTGCGAAGCTGCAGTGGTAAGGACTAGCAATCGTGTAACACGTGTGAAAGTCAAGAAAAATAGACAACTTTGCCCAACATATAAAAACAAACTCGCCTGCACGCCTTTTTATCATCCTGATGTTATTTTCTCCTGACCCATTTAGTGATCTCAGATATGGAAGACATTCTTTAATGTCAGAAATGAGGGCAGATGAGAGAGAAACGTTTTACCTTCTCTACCCAGCTGATAAAACTCTTCACTCAGCAGATTTAAAGAAAAAAATTCTAATTACCGTATATCACTGCGGATAAGCCAAAATCTTTAAACAAACAGGTGCGTAACTGGAAATCGCTAGGCCCCCCTGTGAAAAATTGGATCCCCCTGACCCCTGGGCCCGCTCAGGGCTGTTTTGGGGGGTAGGAGGGATCGCAGCATGAGGGGAGAGCATTGGCCACACATCAGCAGGGAGGGGTGGGCCGCTCCCCCCTCCCTCACCTCGGGCTCTCCTCTCAGCTCTCCCCTCCTGCATTTATAGATGGCAGCAGCGGCCGGAGGAACACAGGCATACCTCTGTGTTCCACCGCGGAGGTCAGATCTCTAAGTGCTACACGCTACTTCCTGTTTATCAGGAAGTAGCGTGTGGCACTTAGAGATCGGACCTCAGTGGTGGAACCCCCTGCGGGTGTAGGGGCTGCAGCTCCTATTGTTACGCCACTGATAATAAATGTTTGGGCTAATAATGTGGGGGGCCGATTTATCCATAGGTGATATATTTTCAGCCCCCACCCTATGCAGAACATACATTGGGAGCGCACTGGAAATCATACATACCTTTCCTTGTTCCAGCTCCACCCCACTCATCTCCCCGGAGCATCATACTCGCCACTAGAGGTTAGTCGCAAGGCTTCAGGTCGGGTTGGTCAGAACAGCAGAATTCCCATTTCATCTAAATGTGCCATTCTGCAGCCAAATTTCGAATTTTGTGTTCTAATTTTCGTGTTCCTGAGGCATTTTTTATTGAAGTCAATGCGGTCAATAGGTCTGCCAATGAGGAAATTGGCTTCTGAAACAAGAATGTTTAGCAAACAGTGACACCAACAAGATGGCCGCCAGGGAACCCCTGGATCCTGGAGAGTATGTTTGAGTGGCAGAATGAGCAATTTTCCACATGGATCGCGGACCCCCTATTCATGTGAAAAAAAAACGCTTGTTCTGCCACTTTAGTGTGGCCGCTGGGGACTAGGCAATCTCTGCCGGCCATTTTGGTGATGTCACAATTGGCCAAAAATTCTTGTTTTAGAAGCCAATTTTCACTTTTCTGGCTATTGTGGTAACACCACGTTTGCTAAAAAAATGTTGTTTCTGAAGCCAATTTTCGCATCGGCAGAACGGAACGTGGTACTCGAAGCAGCGTAATGTTCGTTTTTCGTGATTTTACTCAGAATGACCAAATTCCGATTCGAACATCGAAACTCAGAACTGTTCCGATTCTGAGAGCTACAGGTAACTCACCGCTAGAGCTCCATACTAGTGTGCAGCTTTCGGGGAAACACGCGAGCTGGAGCTGCAGTGAGGACAGGTAGGTATGATTTTTCTGACTTCCAGTATGTTCCCAATGTGCGCTTTACATGGGGGGAAGAGTCACACATTGGGGGGTTGGCCTATCAGGGGGCATGGCCAGATCTGAAGATTTTATTGCCAGAGGCCCACTAACACCAGCTGCCCCAGCTCTAAACTTCCCCACAACACGGCAGGGATTAGATTGCAAGCTCCTTTGGGGACACTTAGCCTATCCAAGCAGTATATTTTCTGCTTTAGCCCCTTGTCTCCATGCAGGCTGGTATTTCTGGGACTCACCTGCATGCTCTATGACTAGGGACTAGCGAAGCCCTGTAGGAGGAGGAGCTAAAATCTTTATGCCAAGTGCAGCCGTTATGATATTATTTGATTTGACATTAAGATCAGATACATCAGTCTAATTGTTTCCAGTACAGGAAGAGTTGAGAAACTCCAGTTGTTATCTCTATGCAAACAAGCCATGAAGCTCTCCCGACTAAAGGTGCGTACACACATGCGACTATAGTCGTTTGTAACGATCGTTCCCCGATCTTTACCAACGACGATCGTTACAAAAAACGAACCAACGACTATTAAGGCAAACGACTAACGAGGCAAATCGCTACAAAACAAAGTTCTGTCTTGGCGGATTTTTACCACCGACGATCGTTAGCAAAAGTGGTACATCGTTGGAAACGATCGTTCGTACCAGGCTGGACATGCGCATTTCACTTTTTCTCCAAGGAACTTTACAATTTTATGCGCAGGCGCATTAAGTGCTTTTACGTGGTGTAACGTTCGTTCTAACGATGTGATCGTTACACACTTTTTACAACTAACTTTACTTCGGTCGTTCTGTCGTCAATTAAAAGATCGTTCGTCGTTGACAACGAACGATCGTTGTCGCATGTGTGTACGTAGCATAAGTCTTAGTGGTGGAGAGGGCTGTTATCTGACTTTTATTATCTCAACTGTAAGTGAACTGTTTACTTTTCCTCTGGCAGAGGAGAGGTCATTAGTTCACAGACTGCTCTGAAAGACTGATTTTGAATGCTGAGTGTTGTGTAATCTGCACATATTATCGAATGATGAAATGTTAGAAAAAACACTATATACCTGAAAATAAAAGTATGAGAATATTTTCTTTGCTGCTAATCTTCTAGAAATTATTCATAGTACACAACCAATTCATTATATCATATATATTTTTCGCTTCAGTGTCTCTTTAAATACTGTACCTTCTATATCTCAAGAATGTAATAGGAAATAAGACGATAGTGTGACATTATGTTTGTTGGCCACTAGATGGCGATAGTAGCCTGCAGTCACTGAGAGTCACAGAGCTGCTGTATCTACAATCTAGGATGGGCAGTGTTTATGTTCTGTGAATTAGTAGAGTTTATTTGTATAATGAAGAATTATTTCCCAATTAATATTTACATTTTAGAAGACTAACTAGGGAGATAAACAGTAAACAAACATGTTGAAATCCCGGCTCAAATTATTTTTTTTTTATTTCATTTGAATGCGATTACAGTGGCCAGATTTATATTTATATTACCCCTGTGCTGACTTTTTTTTTGTGGTTTTCTTTTTATGTGCGGCAGCCCCCTGCCATGCCATGACATCAATGTACAGCAACCACCTCCCATACCAAGTGCAGCCCCCTCCTCCATGTGTAACATTCATGTACAGCAGCTCCCTCCCATTCCATGTGCAGCCCCCTCTTCCATGTGTGACATCCATGTACAGCAGTTCTTCCCATTCCATGTGCAGCCCCCTCTTTTATGTGTATCATCCATGTACAGCAGCCTCCTCCTATTCCATGTGCAGCCCCCTCTTCCATGTGTGACATCCATGTACTGCAGCCCCCTCCCATTCCATGTGCAGCCCCCTCTTCCATGTGTATCATCCATGTACAGCAGTTCTTCCCATTCCATGTGCAGCCCCCTCTTTTATGTGTATCATCCATGTACTGCAGCCTCCCTCCCATTCCACGTGCAGCCCCCTCTTCCATGTGTATCATCTATGTACAGCAGCCTCCTCCCATTCCATGTGCAGCCCCCTCTTCCATGTGTATCATCCATGTACAGCAGCCTCCTCCCATTCCATGTGCAGCCCACTCTTCCATATGTATCATCCATGTACAGCAGCCTCCTCCCATGCCATGTGCAGCCCCCTCTTCCATGTGTATCATCCATGTACAGCAGCCTCCTTCCATGCCATATGCAGCCCCCTCTTCAATGTGTAACATCCATGTACAGCAGCCCCTCCCATGCCATGTGCAGCCCCCTTTTCCATGTGTGACATCTATGTACAGCAGCCCCTCCCATTCCATGTGCAGCCCCCTCTTCAATGTGTAACATCCATGTACAGCAGCCCCTCCCATTCCATGTACAGCAGCCCCTCCCATGCCATGTGCAGCCCCCTTTTCCATGTGTGACATCTATGTACAGCAGCCCCTCCCATTCCATGTGCAGCCCCCTCTTCAATGTGTAACATCCATGTACAGCAGCCCCTCCCATTCCATGTACAGCAGCCACCTCCCATTCCATGTGCAGCAGACAAACGTGATATATGTATAAACCTGGATAGCAGCAATATAATGCTCAGTAAAGCTGGTCATACACTTATAGATTGCCACCAGATGTGGAAAAACAATTGATTCCTCTCTGAAAGGAATCAATTCAGAGATGAATAGATACCTACCACACACAGCACATCGATTTTCAATAGAACTCAGCATAGAAAATCGATTGAACTACCACCCCACCACAGGTTCCAGTTTGACCCTGTCAGCTGCGAACAGGGCGTTTTAATGCGTTGTTTGCATCTCTTTGTGATTGGTGAATAGGAACATGTGTTCTCTTAGCCAATCAAAGAGCCTGAGAATGAATAATCATGGCTATGGCGAGAAGCCATTGATTCTTCATTCAAATGTAGACACAAACTTTCCTGTGTGCTTGCACTGTGTTTAAAGCACACAGAATAAAGTGTGTAGTAAAGAAAATAAAATTACATTACACTACACTATTACATACAATACAAAATTACTGTAAGGATCTGCGCATGCAGATCCTTATCAAGGCAAAACAGGAATACGAGATCACTTGTAAGAAAATACTGAGGTCTGCACAGATTGGATTTAAAGGTGAATTAACATGTTTATTTACAGAAGTGCAAATTAACATGTATACACATACAAACAATATGCATGCAATCGTACAATATGACCATAGCCACACACAGGAACCTGGATCACACAATATATACGATAGCAATAATAGTACAATATATACAGACACGTATCAGCAGAATCAGTACACAGAAGAATAGTTGTACAGGCCAGGATCAATGATAAGAATATCAGAAGTATACAGACAGTGGGCAAGAGAGTAGTCAGGCAAAGCAAGAGGTAGATACCGGGAGATCAATACGAAATACAGGAGACAAGGAGCTAGGAACAAGGATAGGTGACCAGAGCACAAAGTCCATAGTGTGACACCAGCAGGAATTCAAACAGCAAGCAGCATGACAACTACATAAAAAAGACATTAACCCCTCCTGCCCCCTTCCCCACTCCCATAATTACAAAATTAAAACACTTGTTTAAAAAAAAAGAAGAAACAAAAGCGGAAGCATTTAATAAAAAATACATAAATAGTTATCTTAGGGACTATTTTAATACATATTTCATGAGGTTATATTACTGTTATTTTAGAAAATAATGGCTTATGATTATTGATAGTGTACAAAAACCACAAAACAGAAAAAATATACCTTTAATTTCAAATAATATATTGTGGCCATACATTGTACTAGTTTCAGAATTTAAATGTTGTTATAACTGGTACAAATAGGCAAATAAAATGTGTGGGTTTTATCTACAGTAGCATTGTTTGTTTTAAAACTATAGGGGATGGGATTTGAGGAATAATGTATTTTTTAATTTTTCCCCCTTGTTTTTCCTTTTGGAATGCAAAGGCAACTAAGCAATTACTGAAAAGAAAACAAGTATCACCCCCAGAAATCCTAATTTGAGGAAATAAAAACAAGATCCTTTATGTGTGATAAGCAGTGATAAAGTTATGGCCAAATGAATGAGAGGAGCTCTAAAAGGTGAAAATGGGTCTTGGCGGGAAGGGTAAAACAGCCTATCTGCACAGAGTTTTTATTTTCTCCCCATGTCTGTGTGTGTTTCCTACGGGTACTCTGGGCTCCTCCCACCCCCACCCCAAAAAACATACAAAATAAGCTGGCTTCCCTCTAAATTGACCCTAGACTACGATACATACACTTCACGATACTACATACATAGACATATGACTATGGTAGGGAATAGTTTGTGAGCTTCTCTGAGAGACAGTTAAGTGACAAGACAATGCACTCTGTACAGTGCTGCGGAAGATGTCAACGCTATATAAATACTAAATAATAACAATAACAGTATCGAGTTACACTCGCAAAATATATGTACACGCCTGCAACACAAACATTGATTAAAAATAAAACTCTATTGTTAAAACGGAGGCCGTTGGTTATTAAATAAATAAAAAAAAACTGTAGTATTACGCATTATGCTTGTTCAGCAGTGACAGGATTTCTTGCTTTGAAGTGTTCCGTATGCCAGCCCACGCCATCATCACGCCAGCAGACTCCACGCTTCAAACATTAATTACCAGCATATTCATTAGTCTAATTAAAGGGAAACACACATCATGCATTAACCGATCCTGCAACGGAGGAAAAAACTCTCGCAATCTGCGATGTCACAGGAAGAAAAATAACCGATGGAACAGCATTATGCAAAAGTTAATATTGGCATGTGGTTAGGAACTGTCTAACTAAAATCAGCAGGTTCTGCCCTGAAGAAGACCATGGGGACTGAACCACACAGCTTTTCTGTTACGTTATCACACCTAACTTACTAACTCACAATTTATCCCAACTTATCTCACTTAACTCATGATTTATCTCTCCTTATCTAACTTAACTCATGATTTATCTCTCCTTATCTAACTTAACTCATGATTTATCCCTCCTTATCTAACTTGACTCATGAGTTATCCCTCCTTATTTAACTTAACTCGTGAGTTATCTCTCTTTATCTAACTTAACTCATGATTAATCTCTCCTTATCTAACTTAACTCATGATTTATCCCTCCTTATCTAACTTAACTTGTGATTTATCTCTCCTTATCTAACTTAACTCATGATTTATCTCTCCTTATCTAACTTAACTTATGATTTATCTCTCCTTATCTAACTTAACTCATGATTTATCCCTCCTTATCTAACTTAACTTGTGATTTATCCCTCCTTATCTAACTTAACTCATGATTTATCTCTCCTTATCTAACTTAACTTATGATTTATCTCTCCTTATCTAACTTAACTCATGATTTATCCCTCCTTATCTAACTTAACTCATGATTTATCTCTCCTTATCTAACTTAACTCGTGATTTATCCCTCCTTATCTAACTTAACTCATGATTTATCCCTCCTTATCTAACTTAACTTGTGATTTATCTCTCCTTATCTAACTTAACTTATGATTTATCCCTCCTTATCTAACTTAACTCATGATTTATCCCTTCTTATCTAACTTAACTTGTGATTTATCCCTTCTTATCTAACTTAACTCGTGATTTATGATTTATCCCTCCTTATCTAACTTAACCCATGATTTATCCCTCCTTATTTAACTTAACTCATGATTTATCCCTTCTTATCTAACTTAACTTGTGATTTATCCCTTCTTATCTAACTTAACTCGTAATTTATGATTTATCCCTCCTTATCTACCTTGACTCATGAGTTATCCCTCCTTATCTAACTTAATTCGTGATTTATCCCTCCTTATCTAACTTAACTCATGATTAATCTCTCCTTATCTAACTTAACTCATGATTTATCCCTCCTTATCTAACTTAACTTGTGATTTATCTCTCCTTATCTAACTTCACTCATGATTTATGATTTATCCCTCCTTATCTAACTTAACTCATGATTTATCTCTCCTTATCTAACTTAACTTATGATTTATCTCTCCTTATCTAACTTAACTCATGATTTATGATTTATCCCTCCTTATCTAACTTAACTCATGATTTATCTCTCCTTATCTAACTTAACTCGTGATTTATCCCTCCTTATCTAACTTAACTCGTGATGTATCCCTCCTTATCTAACTTAACTCGTGATTAATCCCTCCTTATCTAACTTAACTTGTGATTTATCCCTCCTTATCTAACTTAACTCATGATTTATCCCTCCTTATCTAACTTAACTCATGATTTATCCCTCCTTATCTAACTTAACTCATGATTTATCCCTCCTTATCTAACTTAACTTGTGATTTATCTCTCCTTATCTAACTTAACTTATGATTTATCCCTCCTTATCTAACTTAACTTGTGATTTATCCCTTCTTATCTAACTTACCGTATTTTTCGGACTATAAGACGCACTTTTTCTCCCCCAAAAGTGGGGGGAAAAAGTGGGTGCGTCTTATAGTCCGAATGCTGTGTCCCCATCCTCCTTTTCCTGTACTTTGGAGTGCTGTCCCTGTCCTCTGCCTCCTCCAGCAGTGCTGTGCCCATCTTTCCTGCCTGCTGTCCCCGTCCTCCGCCTGTTTCTCGGTGTTTACACCTGTGCCCTCCGGCGCACTGTCCCGCTGTCCCCCCCAGCACACTGTCCGCATGTCCCTTCTGCGCGCTGCCCCTCCATGCACTATCCCGCATGCCCCCTCCAGCACACCGTCCGCATGTCCCTTCTGCGCGCTGCCCCTCATGCCCCGTCCATGCACTGTCCCCGCGGCTTGTGATTCCCCTTCTACATACCGTACATGCTGCAGCTGATGAAGTACGGTATCTTCCGGGATATCACAGCCGCATCTACTACGAATCAGGAGCGCTTCCCCAACCTGCCAATCACGGCAGTCTCCGTCATTGGGGCCAATCACAGCACTTCCTGCTACTGAGGAAGTGCTGTGATTGGCCCCAATGACGGAGACTGCCGTGATTGGCAGTTTGGGGAAGCGCTCCTGATTCGTAGTAGATGCGGCTGTGATATCCCGGAAGATACCGTACTTCATCAGCTGCAGCATGTACGGTATGTAGAAGGGGAATCACAAGCCGCGGGGACAGTGCATGGACGGGGCATGAGGGGCAGCGCGCAGAAGGGACATGCGGACGGTGTGCTGGAGGGGGCATGCGGGATAGTGCATGGAGGGGCAGCGCGCAGAAGGGACATGCGGACAGTGTGCTGGGGGGGACAGCGGGACAGTGCATGGGGGGGCAGCGTGCAGAAGGGACATGCGGACAGTGTGCTGGAGGGGACAGTGCATGGAGGGGGCATGGAGGGCAGTGTGCAGAAGGGACATGGAGACAGTGTGCCGGAGGGGACAGTAGGACAGTGCATGGAGGGGGCAGGGAGACAGTGCACCGAGAGGGCAATAGGACAGTGAGCCAGAGGGGACAATTGGGAACACAGAGGGACAACACACTGGGGAGGACAGGGTAATGAGTGGCATACCTGTATTTTTGATGATTCCACGAGGGCAAGAGACATAGGTAGACAACAGCCAATCTGCACAGCTTTCACATACTACTGCAGTGATGGCTGACCTGCATCCCTCCGGCTGTGTCATGCATGGGTCACCAATGTTTGGATTGCCAGGCGGCATAAGTAGCTCTTTACTTCTTTGGCAGAATAAGGATCACACACCAATTTGTTCTTGAGTGTTGTGTTGCAGTTGCAAGCATGATTGGTGAGATGATTGTGAATACCAATGTGAAAATAAAGAAGGCT
The DNA here is from genome assembly GCF_040937935.1 of Hyperolius riggenbachi. Lineage (NCBI taxonomy): Eukaryota > Metazoa > Chordata > Amphibia > Anura > Hyperoliidae > Hyperolius > Hyperolius riggenbachi. The sequence continues at coordinate 378,572,762 of NC_090651.1, forward strand.
ACTGGGATAGTTTTCAGGCGCAGGGGCTATAATTGAGGGGAGGGGGCGAGGTCCATAAGAGGCTCCTGCACCATGGATGCACCAGGTTCAGTATATTATTTTTTTTCTTAGTTTTTGCCCTCTAAACCTAGGTGCGTCTTATAGTCCGGAGCGTCTTATAGTCCGAAAAATACGGTAACTTGTGATTTATCCCTTCTTATCTAACTTAACTTGTGATTTATCCCTCCTTATCTAACTGACTACAGTACTTACACTACATAATATAGACATATGGCAATGGTAGGGATTAGATTGTGAGCTCCTTTGAGGGACAGTTAGTGAGAAGATATATATACATACACTGTACAGCGCTGCGTAATATGTCGGCGCTATATAAATACTAAATAATAATAATAATAACAATAACTTAACTCATGGTTAATCTCTCCTTATCTAACTTAACTCAGGATTTATCCCTCCTTATCTAACTTAACTCATGATTTATCTCTCCTTATCTACCTTGACTCATGAGTTATCCCTCCTTATCTAACTTAACTCGTGATTTATCCCTCCTTATCTAACTTAACTCATGATTAATCTCTCCTTATCTAACTTAACTCATGATTTATCCCTCCTTATCTAACTTAACTTGTGATTTATCTCTCCTTATCTAACTTCACTCATGATTTATGGTTTATCCCTCCTTATCTAACTTAACTCATGATTTATCTCTCCTTATCTAACTTAAGATTTATCTCTCCTTATCTAACTTAACTCATGATTTATGATTTATCCCTCCTTATCTAACTTAACTCATGATTTATCTCTCCTTATCTAACTTAACTCGTGATTTATCCCTCCTTATCTAACTTAACTCGTGATTTATCCCTCCTTATCTAACTTAACTCGTGATTTATCCCTCCTTATCTAACTTAACTCATGATTTATCCCTCCTTATCTAACTTAACTTGTGATTTATCTCTCCTTATCTAACTTAACTTATGATTTATCCCTCCTTATCTAACTTAACTCATGATTTATCCCTTCTTATCTAACTTAACTTGTGATTTATCCCTTCTTATCTAACTTAACTCGTGATTTATGATTTATCCCTCCTTATCTAACTTAACCCATGATTTATCCCTCCTTATTTAACTTAACTCATGATTTTTCTCTCCTTATCTAACTTAACTCATGATTTTTCTCTTCTTATCTAACTTAACTCATGATTTATCCCTTCTTATCTAACTTAACTTGTGATTTATCCCTTCTTATCTAACTTAACTCGTAATTTATGATTTATCCCTCCTTATCTAACTTAACTCGTGATTTATCCCTCCTTATCTAACTTAACTCATGGTTAATCTCTCCTTATCTAACTTAACTCAGGATTTATCCCTCCTCATCTAACTTAACTCATGATTTATCTCTCCTTATCTACCTTGACTCATGAGTTATCCCTCCTTATCTAACTTCACTCATGATTTATCCCTCCTTATCTAACTTAACTCATGATTAATCTCTCCTTATCTAACTTAACTCATGATTTATCCCTCCTTATCTAACTTAACTTGTGATTTATCTCTCCTTATCTAACTTCACTCATGATTTATGATTTATCCCTCCTTATCTAACTTAACTCATGATTTATCTCTCCTTATCTAACTTAACTTATGATGTATCTCTCCTTATCTAACTTAACTCATGATTTATGATTTATCCCTCCTTATCTAACTTAACTCATGATTTATCTCTCCTTATCTAACTTAACTTATGATTTATCTCTCCTTATCTAACTTAACTTATGATTTATGATTTATCCCTCCTTATCTAACTTAACTTGTGATTTATCTCTCCTTATCTAACTTAACTCATGATTTATCTCTCCTTATCTACCTTGACTCATGAGTTATCCCTCCTTATCTAACTTCACTCGTGATTTATCCCTCCTTATCTAACTTAACTCATGATTAATCTCTCCTTATCTAACTTAACTCATGATTTATCCCTCCTTATCTAACTTAACTTGTGATTTATCTCTCCTTATCTAACTTCACTCATGATTTATGATTTATCCCTCCTTATCTAACTTAACTCATGATTTATCTCTCCTTATCTAACTTAACTTATGATGTATCTCTCCTTATCTAACTTAACTCATGATTTATGATTTATCCCTCCTTATCTAACTTAACTCATGATTTATCTCTACTTATCTAACTTAACTTATGATTTATCTCTCCTTATCTAACTTAACTTATGATTTATGATTTATCCCTCCTTATGTAACTTAACTTGTGATTTATCTCTCCTTATCTAACTTAACTCATGATTTATCTCTCCTTATCTAACTTAACTTATGATTTATCTCTCCTTATCTAACTTAACTCATAATTTATGATTTATCCCTCCTTATCTAACTTAACTCATGATTTATCTCTCCTTATCTAACTTAACTTATGATTTATCTCTCCTTATCTAACTTAACTCATGATTTATGATTCATCCCTCCTTATCTAACTTAACTCATGATTTATCTCTCCTTATCTAACTTAACTCATAATTTATCCCTCCTTATCTAACTTAACTTGTGATTTATCGCTCCTTATCTAACTTAACTCGTGATTTATCCCTCCTTATCTAACTTAACTCGTGATTTATCCCTCCTTACCTAACTTAACTCATGATTTATCCCTCCTTATCTAACTTAACTCATGATTTATCCCTCCTTATCTAACTTAACTCAGGATTTATCCCTCCTTATCTAACTTAACTCAGGATTTATCCCTCCTTATCTAACTTAACTTGTGATTTATCCCTCCTTACCTAACTTAACTCATGATTTATCCCTCCTTATCTAACTTAACTCATGATTTATCCCTCCTTATCTAACTTAACTTGTGATTTATCCCTTCTTATCTAACTTAACTTGTGATTTATCCCTTCTTATCTAACTTAACTGGTGATTTATCCCTCCTTATCTAACTTAACTCATGATTTATCCCTCCTTATTTAACTTAACTCATGATTTATCTCTCCTTATCTAACTTAACTCGAGATTTATCTCTCCTTATCTAACTTATCTTATAATTTATCTCTCCTTATCTACCTTAACTCATGATGTATACCTCTTTATCTAACTTAACTTGTAATGTATCTCTCCTTATCTAACTTAACTCATGATTTATCTCTTCTTATCTAACTTAACTCATGATTTATCTCTCCTTATCTAACTTAACTCATGATTTATCACTCTTATCTAACTTAACTCAAGATTTATCTCATCTCTCCTTATCTAACCTAACTTGGGATTTATCCCTCCTTATCTAACTTAACTCGTGATTTATGATTTATCTCTCCTTATCTAACTTAACTCATGATTTTCTGTCCTTAAATTACTTAACTCACCTTATTTGACTTAAAGGAAACTTTAACTGTAAAACTGCTTTTGTTCCCCTATTGCCCCCCCTCCGAACACTGAATGTGTGGCTCATGCTGCACACCTCCTCTGGGAGTGGTCTGCTCTTGCATACTAAAAAAAGATTGCCGCTGCAGATGCACTCCTGGCCAGGGGAGCGCAGTAGTGGACATGACTGGAGATGTGGCTGGGACATGACTGGAGATGTAGTTGGGACATGACTGGAGATGTGGTTGGGACATGACTGGAAATGTGGTTGGGATTTGGGATATGACTGGAGATATGGCTGGGGCATGACTGGAGATGTGGTTGGGATTTGGGATATGACTGGAGATATGGCTGGGGCATGACTGTAGATGTGGTTGGAGCATGCATGTAGGTGTGTTTGGGACATGACTGGAGATGTGGCTGGAACATGACTGGAGAAGTGGCTGGCACATGACTGGAGAAGTGGTTGGGATATGACTGGAGATGTAGTTGGGGCATGGCTGGAGATGTGGTTGGAGCATGCATGTAGGTGTGATTGGGACATGACTGGAGATGTGGTTGGGATATGACTGGAGATGTGGTTGGGATATGACTGGAGATGTAGTTGGGGCATGGCTGGAGATGTGGTTGGGGCATGACTGGAGATGTGGTTGAGGCATGACTGGAGATGTGGTTGGGATATGACTGGAGATGTGGTTAGGATATGACTGGAGATGTGGTTGGGATATGACTGGAGATGTAGTTGGGACATGACTGGAGATGTGGTTGGGGCATGACTGGAGATGTGGTTGGGGCATGACTGGAGATGTAGTTGGGGCATGACTGGAGTTGTGGTTGGGGCAAGTCTCATTGTCATTTGCAATCACTCTGCAGTTCAGAGCAGCTCAGGAATCTGCTATCATGACTCCTCCTATTGCTTGCTGCAGTTGAACTGTAGAGAGACCTGGATTTCCTACATGCATGTTGTTGCATAATATTGCATACATTTGTTATGATAGTCCTTTTTCACAGTCAGCTAGCAACTTGTAATCAAGCTAGCTCAGGATTGAGTAATTTACCATTCAGTTGTGTGGGAATTTACATGCCTGCATCCATTGGCTGATGTCCACATAAAAGTCTGCCTCCCATTTCAGACTCCGCCCGACATAACGTTCAGCTCCCTGAGTTGTTGCTGGGTCCATGCTGTGAAAATATTGTATATTGCTTTGCTCTGTATTTCCCTGCCTGCTGGACGTTTGCTGCACCCGCAGGGGTCAGTGAAGTCCACTATCCTGCTAGTTGGAGACTGCCTTCACCACGCTGGTGACTTGTAGTTATCCTGCTTGACTTGTTCCTGAGGACGTAACTGAAGCAGCGGTTGCCATTAGTTACGCTCCTACCTGTTTGTCTTGACTATGTCAGTGTGAATGTTTGCCATCGCAGGGGCAGCGACTAGATTGGCAAAGCATTCCGTCTGTCTCTCTGTTGTCTATCTTGTTACTCAGTCACAGGCTCAGACAGCAGTCGCCCTGAGCAACCAACGTATCTTGTTTGCTAACAGTCAGCCTGTCTGTTGTTTGTCTTGTTACTCAGCCTGAGGCTTAGTGCGGCGTCGCACTAAGCAGCAATTGTGTCTTGTTATTTGTGGCGGTATCGGAAGCCCAGAGCAGCGGTTGCTCTGGGCAATCTCGCTCCTTTGTTCATTACTCCTGTGACAACTTGTGTAGCCTCTTCCATCACTCAGCTACATATCCTTGTTGTCTGGTGGTACTCTGGCTTTCTTGCCCTCGGCTGCTATACCTTGCACCTTAAAGGCCTGGGTGTAACTGAAGTCGGGTAGGTGTTGCTCTTAATCTCCCGGTTGGAACATGACTGGAAATGTGGTTGGGACTTGAGTCATGACTGGAGATGTGGTTGGGGGATGACTGGATGTGTGGTTGAGGCATGATTGGAGATGTGATTGGCACATGACTGGAGATGTGGTTGGGACATGACTGGAGATGTGGTTGAGACATGACTAGATATGTGATTGGGACATGACTGGAGATGTGGTTGGGACATGACTGGAGATGTGGTTGGGACATGACTGGAGACGTGGTTGGGAAATGACTGGAGATGTGGTTGGGACATGACTAGAGATGTGGTTGGGACATAACTGGAGATGTGACTGAGACATGACTAGATATGTGATTGGGACATGACTGGAGATGTGGTTGGGACATGACTGAAGATGTGGTTGGGACATGACTGGAGATGTGGTTGGGACATGACTGGAGATGTGACTGAGACATGACTAGAGATGTGGTTGGGACATGACTGGAGATGTGGTTGGGACATGACTAGAGATGTGGTTGGGACATAACTGGAGATGTGACTGAGACATGACTAGATATGTGATTGGGACATGACTGGAGATGTGGTTGGGACATGACTGAAGATGTGGTTGGGACATGACTGGAGATGTGGTTGGGACATGACTGGAGATGTGACTGAGACATGACTAGAGATGTGGTTGGGACATGCATGAAGGTGTGTTTGGGGCATGACTGGATGTGTGTTTGGGGCATGACTGGAGATGTGGTTGGGTAATGAATGGAGATGTGGTTGAGACATGACTGGAGATGTGGTTGGGATTTGGGATGTGACTGGAGATGTGGCTGGGACGTGACTGGAGATGTAGTTGGGGCATGAATGTAGGTGCGTTTGGGGCATGACTGGAGATGTGATTGGTTTATGACTGGAGATGTGATTGGTTTATGACTGGAGATGTAGTTGGGACATGACTGGAGATGTGATTGGTTTATGACTGGAGAAGTGGTGGTGGCATGACTGGACGTTTGGTTGGAACAAACACGATGTGTGCTTGGGGTATCACTGGAAGTGGGGTTGGGGCATGACTGGAGGTAAGCTGGTGGTATGACTGTAGGTTTGCCTGGACCATGCCAAGAGGTGAGTTGGTGGCATGACTGGAGATGAGGTCAGAACATGATTTGATGTTTGGTGAGAGCATGACTGGAAAAGGTAAGGGTGTGACTAGAGGTGTGCTCAGTGAATGATTGGAGGTTTGTTAGAGCCATGACTGGAGATATAGTCGAGGCATAACTGGAGGTGTAAACACACAGCCAATTTGTAATGGGGCTTATCACACTACAATATCCCACCTATGCAACGTTCATAGTGTGGCGGGAGCATTGCAGTATAACAGGTTATTATTTGTTGTAATATTATTAGTATTTATATAGCGCCAACAGTAGAAGTGAAGCATACTTTTCATTGACTGTATGCTTCACTGTACCCGATGAAACATGGCCATAACGTGTGGCGCCAGTTTACCGTTCCGTTGCGTTCCTGCTGCCACTGGGACACAACAGGCATGGTGAATGTAGCCTAATACTTTCTGGGTCACTGTCCTAAAAATAGTATGGAGATCTGGAAAGTTAGAAGGAAATAAGACGCCTGTTTTCTGTTCTTCTGCCAGGTGAGTGATTAGACAGTATAACAGCCAGATCATCAGCCAGGAAGCCAGCATATTCAGATAAGTGATGGCCTCCCCTGTATGCCCCTCCTGTCTGCGCCCCTCATTATCTCTCCACACACTGGCGGATTAATTCATCCTCGTTGTCTTTCTTCTAAACCCATCTGATGCCGGCAGAGAGGAAACGGCATGTAAGCAACTTCTGTCGCTATTTTGGAAAACACGGATGAAAGCCTCGGATAAGAGAGATAAAATAGGGCAGTGAGATGAAATGCGGGGTAGCTGGCACAGCACAGATAGTGCGCACGGCGAAGGCGATTACTGCTCCCGTTTCATCTTTCTTTGTCTTTTGTTTTGCGCTCGGTCGGAAACAGAGAAGATTGTTTTACTGATTCCATTTTGTGCCAAAAAAAGTTTATAACAAAAACACAAAAAAGTCTGAGTACCAAATGTGGTTCTCTTTTTATTTGCGGCAAATCAGCAGTGGACAGAAACATATGGATATGCTTCTATATAGAAATGTGAGATTATAACTCCGAAAAGACTACCGTATATCCTTGAATATAAGTCAACCTTGTGTATAAGTCGACTGCAATATTTGACCCACTAAAGCTGAAATGTTTTATTGACTCAAGTATAAGTCTACCCAGCAAAGTTAATGGCTGCACTTGGGGTCCAGGAGTATTTAATGACTGCACCGCATACCGTATTGCAGCCATTAACCCCTCCTGTCCCATAAGTGCAGCCAATTACTCCAAGTGCAGCAATTATTCAACCCCCTTCCTGCAGCCCAGTATCCCCCCGCCCCTTTCCTTGTTAATTGTTATGGCCAGGACTTTCAGACCTGTGTTTTCTTGACATTTCCTTTATCAAGAAAGTGTCACTTGCCACTGGGTAAATTGCTGCAAATGGGAATGTCACCAATAGTACACACATTACCCAGTGACTTGTGTATAAGTCGACCCCTATACTTTTACTTAGTGATTTAGACCTATAGTTTCTAGCTACCAACAGCCAATGAGAATGTACCTATTTTCCATATGCTAAACTCCTCTCACAGTTTCAGGAGTACAATTATAAAACTTGGCATGCTTCTTCGGCATATACCCCAATAGGATGCTTGTGCTTTGTTAACCTCTTGCGGACCCTGGGCTTAAACCCCCCAAGTGACCAGGCCATTTTTTACAATATAGGCCACTGCAGCTTTAAGGCCTTGCTGCAGGGCCATACAACTCAGCACACAAGTGATTCCCCCCACTCTACCTCCCTTTTCTGATCGCTCCCAGGATGTTTGTTTGTTTTTAAATATTTATTACATTTACTTTTAAATAAATGTGTTTATTTCTTAATTTTTTTTACAAAATCCCCTCCCTCCTCCAGCCAATCACTGTGATCGGCTGTCATAGGCTTCAGCCTATGACAGCGGATCACTTGTCTGCCTCTAAGGGGGACAGCTGTGTCACATGGCTGTCCCCAGTACAGCGCTGCTGTAGATTGCAGCGCTGTACAATGTAAATAGATGGTGGTTTCACCATCTAGCAGTCCCCGAGTGGCAATCGCCGCTGGGAGGTTGAAGGTTCCGTCATTCATGCGGAAATGCGTGCGCATCAGCGTGCGCAATCTCCTGCAAATCCCCGCCCCAGGACTTGACGCCAATTGGCGTTAGGTGGTCCTGGGGCAGAGCCACAAATAAGCAATCAGATTTTCCCTATTGACTTCAGTGTGAAAATGTAAAAAGCACTCATTCTCACAGAGATCCCAAACTTGGTAGTCAGTCAGTCACTGGGTGACTGGGGTTAACATTTTGAGAAGTGGGCGGGGCCACATACTGCCAATCAGACGTCACATCAAACCAGTATCCTGTGGTTTTTTCAACAATGAAACTATCTAGTTACAAGTGATATGTCATAGGGGTTGTAACACAAAGGGGTGCCCAGCATCGTGGTAATACTGGCGAGCTTGCGCGCACCGCTTGCATGCTTATACAGCACATGGCAGTATTACCCTTATTTCCGGCAGCAAGTACTGTGAGTTCTGCTCTCACGTGTTACGAACGAGCGTTACCATTAGCAACGCACAATACCGTAACAACGGTCACACTACTCGAGTACCGTGGGTCGCACTAATAGTGTAACTCGAAGTACTTGCTGCCGGAAATAATGGTAATACTGCTGTGCGCTGTTTGTGCGCTGCAATATCACCACAATGATGGGCACCAACCGCAACTGAAAGCCACCATCCAGTCGCTTTATACACATGAATGGAGGGGAACCATGTGGTCATTACTCGCGCATGTGCAGTGGTGATGCGCATGTATACTGCCACAGAGAAGAAGAGAGTCCCAGGCAGCAACGGGGGGCTCAGGGAGGACCTGGGAAATCTCTGGAGAAGGCTTTCTTAACCAGGGTTCCTTGAGTACTCAGCAGGAGTTCCTTGGTATTTCCCTCATGGTGGAGGTTGGGGGAAGTATGATAGAGTGGTCATTATAATAGGGGGTACTGTAAAAAGAAGCATGACATTCAGAATAAGAATGAGCACATTAATCAAATTTTCTATAGACATTAATAAAAAGCACTAGAATAAGGAGACAATATAATAAAGGGCACTGTAATAGGGGGTAGTGACAAATAGCCACACCGGCTTTTAAAGACCATGCCACCTGCAAAATAAATTCAGGGGTTTGTTTTGTGGGTTGAGTGTGTTTAAGCCAGTGTGGTGTATCCAGCCTGATAATGATCGGATATCCTTTACAGGCTTGTTTTGAGAAACAATATTTTTGTATCTAATCTATCAATTAGCCATTGCTGTCAACAAAGCCAAGTAATGTAGGCTACAGACTTCCTATTCATAAGTTTAGAGGGGCAGGAAAAGTTTAGAGGGGCAGGGTGGTTGCCGGAAAAAGTTGCCTTACCTTGGGCATCAAAATGGCCGGAAATGGCCCTGTCAGTGAATAGGAAGGAGCAGAGGTAGGAAATGAAGGGATAGTCTATTCTGCTAATGGCAAAAGCCTATTCCGCAGCGTAATAGGTGGTACCGGGCTCGGCTCCGGCTACATGTTGCCTGAGTTTGGCGCCTCTTTAGCAATAATCCTATAGTGCACGCCCCGCGCAAAGGTAATTTGGGGTTTCGGCAATGGCCAGACCACGAATTACTTCTCCCTCCAAGTTGCTACCACTTTTACGCCACCAGGGAATTTTCAACAGCTGACCAGCGGCGTAACCATACATACACTTCCGCAGGTTTCGGTTTTCTGAGGAGTCTTTTGTACCACGGAAATCCAACTCTGCAGTCTCTGATTGGTCCAATGTTACAATTGGGCTAAAATGACCAAGTTGTGGTAATGCAGCATTTCCATGGAAATCAGACCCCCACCAGGGAAATGGGTACAAGGAAATTGTGTTTTCGTGATTGTGTGGAAAGTATACTCAAACATATAGGTTTCAGATAGTAGTATTAATATGCCCACACTATTCCGTCAATTAAAATACTTCAACTTGTAGACGTTACTGTGACCTTCTTGCTGGGTCACCTAAACCATACTATCTCTCATAAATGTCATCTACTTGCTCTACAAGCGACTCACAGACTCACACAACTGTTCTAGTTTCCAGCAACTTGCTGTGAGCAAGGCTGGATTTCTGGAAAGGCCACAAATATCTCTCCTGTTCCAAAGCCACCCTGCTTTGCTCTACACACTTCCTGAATTCCAGAGCTCTATGCATCTTCCTTACTTCCTGGTGTGATGAGACAGTGCTATCTCCTGATCCAGGAACATATAAATTTCAGCGGGCCTTGGGCGCCGGAAAGTAGAAAAACAGCCCTGGCTGTGAGTTTGACAAAAAGCTTCTCCACCAATCACTAATCAGTTTTTAAGAGTTCTCAAGGACAGGAGAGCCTTCAATTGGTGTAAATTTAACCACCCTGAGATATTCAACTAGCACAATTGGTTCCATTGTTTTAAACAGTGTTTTATTTAGGCAGCAATCACTATAAGTGCGTACGTTTCATTGCGCTGTCCGTATGCTTTGAAAAGCCGGTGACAGGTGCGAGTTAAGAGGGATTATTGCCTATTTATGATCATACATAATTTTTTAGTATCAATTATTGAGCTGGCCTAAACTCCAACATCGCCAACTCCATCGTCAGCATAATTTAGCGGAGACCACACAGGTCCTGTGTTCCTCGGAAGTACTGCCATAAATCGCTGAATTATTAAGTACTGCCTCCGCTAATTTCAGACCAGACGCTGCACAGTCTTTCCATAATTAATCTCCTAAACTCAATCTGCCGCTTCTGTCCGTCCGTAGAAAGATATCGAACTCCACAAGCGTGCCTCTGACTCTTGTCTCACCCGCATGCTCTTTTTCAAGTTTTTCTTTTTCAATCTTTTAACATTCAAAAGGGGGATAATCTCCAACCACAGAAGTAATCAGAATTCTTCTTTCAGTTGATGAGAGGAATTCTGCTATCTGATATCGGCATTCTGAACATCAGAAAAGACATTGAACTATCGTCTCTTTGATGGGCAGATGGAAAATGATTCTCTCGTGTTTGATAGACCGTCCAACGTCCAGATCCTTTGACAATACCTCCTAGCTGATAATGCACTGGTGAAGTGGAAGTCAAGGTGAAACTTTCTCACGATTACAAGTGGAAAAGCAATAGGATTTCTGTCGAGTTTTTTGTTTTCCTATGTAAATATTAAAAAGCTTTCTTCAAGGCAACCACGGAACCCCCCCCCCCCCCCCATGAAAATGTAACGGGTCGGGCCTTCTCCCTAAATTCTGTTGTCCCTCCGTGGTGACCAAATTATCACCTCCCATCGTAACCGCCCCCTCCACCGCCCCCCCCCCCCAAGTAAAAGTGAAGTGACGTTTAAAACAAAAATCTTATACTCATCTGGAGAGGGGAGGCTCTGGATTCTATAGACCCTTCCCTCTCCTCTCTCTCGGTCCTCTTCTTCCAGCACTGTCACCATTCCAGGTATTTGACCAACTGGCCGAATGCGCCTTCAGGAACCCTCAGAAGCACTTTTGTCCCAGAGGGTTTCTGAAGACGAGCAGCTCCGTACTGTTGTGCATGCACAGTATGGAGCCCCCTGTCTTCGGAAGCACTTAGGGACATGCCCAATTAGACATCAACTTAGAAATACGTGGTATTATTTTAACCGTGATAAGTGAAATAGATTTCAGGGTGTTTTAGTGTTGAGGACTATGTCGTGTGAATTCGTTTTAGTGACAAACTGTGAAAAACTAAATCAAAAGAATAGAAAGCTTGTAAAAAGACAAACAAAGTGACTGAATTTAAATAGAATACATACATTGTTACCTTAGGGACTTAGATGTTACTAAATATGTATGCCATGAGGATATATTACTATTGTATTGGCAAATAAGCACTTGCAATTATTGCTAGGGTACAATGATCAAATGAAAATCATAATATAGAAAAAAGACACCTTTATTTCCAAATCTATTATCCCCATGCATTGCACTAGGGACATCATTTAAATGTTGGGATATTCAGGATAATTGGGCAAATAAGGTAGCATTGTTTTTTTTGTTTTTGTTTTTTTTTAAACTATGGTGGATGGATATGGAGAAATAGTATATTTTTTTTCTTTTTTTTCCTCTCTCTCTCTCTCTTTTCTCTTTAAAATGCACAGGGAATAAAATAATTACTAAAAAAAAAATATCATCCCCAAAAGTCTAAATTGTCCTGAAAAAAAAGATCTGGTTCAATTAAGTGTGACAAGTAGTGATAAAGTTATTGGGGAATGAATGGGAGGAGCTCTGAAATGTGAAAATTCCCCTCGTCCATGAGGTTAAAACACCCCATGGTCTGAAGTGGATAAAAGGAAATAAGTATGGCAGTCTCCATATCCCTCTCAGGTCAGTTGTCCTTTGACAATTTACAGGAAAAGTAGCATAAGAAATTTAGTCTTAAAACTGGACATCCAAGGCTGCAATAGGTTTAGGGTCACTTATTTTTCTTGGTGAATATTATTAGTAAGAGGACCTTTCGGTCTCTTTTATACATTCCTAGTGGTTTGGGTCACCCCGAGCTGCTTGGTTACTCTGTAAGTTTTCTTGGAAACAGCTGTGATGTTTTCACTCTAAGTATTCTATGAAGTGAAAGGGGCTTTGGATGACACCTCAGCATTGGGGAAGTGGGGGGGGGGGGGGGGGGGGGGTGCTAGGTACTGAATACCATGTTGATATTTACCGTTAATTTGACTGTCATATAATATTCCTTTGTGCCAGAAGGGAATATCCCATGTTGCTAAAGAAAACACCCGGAAGATGTTACACGCAGCATCCACCAGAGGACACTCATCAAATGGCAAGCATGGCTGTTGGAGTGATCGGCATTACAGGATATCATTACATTATTTATATCCATGGTTCTTCCAGCAATAAGAACAACAGGAAATGCTGGCGATTGGCAGTAGTGTGAACCTGTCCTTAGGGAAAACACAGGACAGAATCAAAGTACTAATCCCCCTCCTTGAAAAATTAGATACCCTCTTTATAAACATGGCAGCCTTATAAAGATGAAAGGGGTACAAGCAGTTATACTTACCTAGGCTTCCTCCAGCCCCCTGTAGGCTGCAGACTCCCTCGCCATCTTCCTGGGCTGCTCTGTTCTCCCACAGTGTTGCCCCGGTAGATTCCCCTCTGGTCCAGTCGTGCTGCCCATGAGCAGTCCCAGCCATGTCCCCTCCCCCTCCGATTGTGCTACCATTGCTGAGAGTGTTGTGCGCATGCACAGATTGCTATCATTGTAACTGTGCAGTCACAGAATGCTCTTGGCCCCTGGAGCGCTACCAAGGATACACACGGCCAGTGCCATTAATGCAGCTGTCTGCGGAAGAACGGAGCAGCCTGTGAGGACAGCAAGGGAACCCACGGCTTACGGGAGGGAGGCAACCCAGGTAAGTATAATGCTGGTACTCATTTCATCTCAGGTTTCCTTTAAATGGGCGATCTCTCATCAGGTAGCTCTGTATTGTCATACAGGCCTCTGCAGGTATCAGCCGGGGTCATGGCAGCTCTAATAGAGATACTCACCTGCCGCTTTCAGATTGGGTATCAGACCGTGTGGCTCTATTGTCTGCTTTGTACAGACAGAACACAATGTCCTCAAGCTTTATCTGAGCCACTCCAGCCGTCCGCCTGCTCTGTATGAAGAGCGTTATCTGAGCCAGAGCCTCTCCAGCTGCTCACTGTGTACAGAGTATAAAGAGCAGGAGGACAGAGGAGGCAGTGATAGCGGGAAAGCGGACAACTTCCACCACCAAAATACTCCAGGCTGTACAAACAGCACGTTCTGTAAAATGGTTGTATTGATATACACACATCATAGTAAACAGCACTCTCTGCAAAATGGTTGTATTCATATAGACACATCATAGTAAACAGCACTCTCTGCAAAATGGATCTACTGATATAGACACATCAGAGCAAATGTCATTTTTGGCAGGAAATCTATTTACCGTCCGGCACTGTCTCTTATCAGTTCAGATGTTCACACAGCTCTAGCAGATCGATGTAGACCATAGATGCTCAAAGCGGTTAAAGAGACTCCGTAACAAAAATTGCATCCTGTTTTTTATCATCCTACAAGTTCCAAAAGCTATTCTAATGTGTTCTGGCTTACTGCAGCACTTTCTGCTATCACAGTCTCTGTAATAAATCAATGTATCTTTCCCCTGTCAGACTTGTCGGCCTGTGTCTGGAAGGCTGCCAAGTTCTTCAGTCTTGTGGTTCTGCTATGAACTCCCCCTTCCAGGCCCCTCTCTGCACACTGCCTGTGTGTTATTTAGGATTAGAGCAGCTTCTCTCTGCTCTCTTATCTTTTACAAGCTGGATAAATCGTCCTCTGAGCTGGCTGGGCCTTCACATACTGAAGAATTACAGACAAGGGCAAAGCTGTTTGCAGGAAGAAAAGAGCAGCCTGAAACTTCAGTGCATGGGGGAAAGAAACACACAAATGATCTCTTGAGATTCAAAAGGAAGGCTGTATACAGCCTGCTTGTGTATGGATGCAGAGGCGTAGCTAGGGTTTTCAGCGCCCGGGGACAAAGGCTATTAATGCGCCCCCCAAAGTCAAGGTTGCGGCGCGCGTAGCGCGCCGCGCCAAAAAGGGGCGTGGTCACATAATAAATGTGGGCGTGGTTATGGGTGGAGCCAAATGTATATGGAGGTTAGCAGGCTCACGCTCACCCACCCTCCCTCAGTATGTACCTTCCAGCATGTTCCAAGACAAATTCAGCAATCATGAGCCCCCCCCATCAAGACAAATTCAGCAATCATGAGACCCCCAACATAACCAACTCAGCAATCATGAGGCCCCCAACAAGACAAATTTAGCAATCATGAGGCCCCCAACAAGACAAATTCAGCAATCATGAGGCCCCCAACAAGACAAATTCAGCGATCTTGAGGCCCCCAACAAATCATGAGGCCCCCAACAAGACAAATTCAGTAACCATGAGGCCCCCAACAAGACAAATTCAGCAGTCATGAGTCACATAAATAGACAGCATTTCACATAAATAGGTAGAATGCCCCCTTAATATGGTAGACACCTCTCACCTGGCAGCAGTTCTCCAAAATACACTCAATCTGACGTGGTTCCCCAAAAATAGGTAGCCCCAGGTCTATAGTTGTCCCCAGAATAGGTGGCCAGCAGTATAGATGTCCCCAGAATAGGTGGCCAGCGGTATAGATGTCCCCAGAATAGGTGGCCAGCGGTATAGATGTCCCCAGAACAGGTAGCCAGGGGTAGAGATGTCCACAGAACAGGTAGCCAGGGGTATATGTGCCCAGTATATGTAGGCAGGGATATGTGTGCCCAGTATATGTAGCCAGAGGTATATGTGCCCAGTATATGTAGCCAGGGGTATATATGCCCAGTATATGTAGCCAGGAGAATAATATGTGCCCAGTATATATAGTCAGGCGTATATGTGCCCAGTATATGTAGCCAGGGGTATATATGCCCAGTCCATGTAGCCAGGGGGTATATATGCCCAGTATATGTAGCCAGGGGGTATATATGCCCAGTATATGTAGCCAGGGGGTATATATGCCCAGTATATGTAGCCAGGGGGTATATATGCCCAGTATATGTAGCCAGGGGGTATATATGCCCAGTAGATGTAGCCAGGGGGTATATATGCCCAGTAGATGTAGCCAGGGGTATATATGCCCAGTAGATGTAGCCAGGGGTATATATGCCCAGTAGATGTAGCCAGGGGGTATATATGCCCAGTATATGTAGCCAGGGGGTATATATGCCCAGTATATGTAGCCAGGGGGTATATATGCCCAGTATATGTAGCCAGGGGGTATATATGCCCAGTAGATGTAGCCAGGGGTATATATGCCCAGTAGATGTAGCCAGGGGTATATATGCCCAGTAGATGTAGCCAGGGGTATATATGCCCAGTAGATGTAGCCAGGGTTATATATGCCCAGTAGATGTAGCCAGGGGGTATATATGCCCAGTAGATGTAGCCAGGGGGTATATATGCCCAGTAGATGTAGCCAGGGGTATATATGCCCAGTAGATGTAGCCAGGGGTATATATGCCCAGTAGATGTAGCCAGGGGGTATATATGCCCAGTATATGTAGCCAGGGGTATATATGCCCAGTAGATGTAGCCAGGGGTATATATGCCCAGTAGATGTAGCCAGGGGTATATATGCCCAGTAGATGTAGCCAGGGGTATATATGCCCAGTAGATGTAGCCAGGGGTATATATGCCCAGTAGATGTAGCCAGGGGTATATGTGCCCAGTAGATGTAGCCAGGGGTATATGTGCCCAGTAGATGTAGCCAGGGGTATATATGCCCAGTAGATGTAGCCAGGGGTATATATGCCCAGTAGATGTAGCCAGGGGTATATATGCCCAGTAGATGTAGCCAGGGGGTATATATGCCCAGTAGATGTAGCCAGGGGTATATATGCCCAGTAGATGTAGCCAGGGGTATATGTGCCCAGTAGATGTAGCCAGGGGTATATGTGCCCAGTAGATGTAGCCAGGGGTATATATGCCCAGTAGATGTAGCCAGGGGTATATATGCCCAGTAGATGTAGCCAGGGGTATATATGCCCAGTAGATGTAGCCAGGGGGTATATATGCCCAGTATATGTAGCCAGGGGTATATATGCCCAGTAGATGTAGCCAGGGGTATATATGCCCAGTAGATGTAGCCAGGGGTATATATGCCCAGTAGATGTAGCCAGGGGTATATATGCCCAGTAGATGTAGCCAGGGGTATATGTGCCCAGTAGATGTAGCCAGGGGTATATGTGCCCAGTAGATGTAGCCAGGGGGTATATATGCCCAGTAGATGTAGCCAGGGGGTATATATGCCCAGTAGATGTAGCCAGGGGTATATATGCCCAGAGTAGGTAGCCAGGTGTCCCCCTCCCTGCCTCTCCAGCAGGAGGGGAGCAGCGCAGAGAAGAGGGAGAGCTGCTCTCTCTCCCTCGCTGTCCCCTCCATTAATGTCCGGGTGCTGGCAGCGGCGGGCGGAACTTACCTCCGTCTCGTCGCAGCGCAGATGGATCTGCCGCTACTCTGGTCTAGTCCAGACCAGAGCAGCGGCTGCGGGATCCGAACTTCCGGCCGGCGCTGGAGCTGCGCCAGCACCCGGACAATAACGGAGGGGACAGCGATGGAGGGAGGGAGAGCCCTAAGGTGAGAGAAGGGGGGGAGATGGCCCCCTTCTCCACCGTTCGCATAGCTCTCCCTCTTCTCTTCTCTGCGCTGCTCCCCTCCGCAGAAAAAAAAAAAAATCAGCTCAGCTGGGCGCCCTTAGGGACCCGGCGCCCGGGGGCACTTGACCTACCCCGACCCCCCTAGCTCCGCGCCTGTATGGATGTATTTTCTATGTGTGGACATACTGTACATCAACCTACTTCCTGTTTTGGTGGCCATTTTGTTTGTTTATAAACAAACTTTTAAAAACTGTTTTTAACCACTTTTAATGCGGCGAGGAGCGGCGAAATTGTGACAGAGGGTAATAGGAGATGTCCCCTAACGCACTGGTATGTTTACTTTTGTGCGATTTTAACAATACAGATTCTCTTTAAGGAATTTATTGGCTTAAAGGACCACTATCGTGAAAAAAGTAGGCAGTTCAAATCTGACAGAACCGACAGGTTTTGGGCCAGTCCATCTCCTCATAGGGGATTCTCAGGGTTTTCTTTGTTTTCAACAGCATTTCCTGAACAGCAGTTGCAAAGTCTAACTGACAAAATATTGTGCAAGTCAGTAGGGAGGCCGGCCAGTATCTTACTATTTTGGCAGTTAAACTGCTGTTCAGGAAATGCTGTTGAAAACAAAGAAAACCCTGAGAATCCCCCATGAGGATATGGACTGGCACAAAAGCTGTCGGTTCTGTCAGATTTGAACTGCCTACTTTTTTGCGATCATGGCCCTTTAACTACCTAAATACCGGGTCACGCCCATGGGCGTGACAGCGGCGGCAGCCCCAGGACCGCCTAACGCCAATTGGCATCAGGTCCTGGGGCCGGCTACTGCAGGAGATCGCGCGCAGGCTGCGCCGCATCTCCTGCTCGGGGGGCAGAGCTCTGCCCCGCCTTCAGTCTCCGAGCGGCGATTGCCGCTCGGGAGACTATTAGAGGGTGAAATTGCCGCCTAATGGGGCTGTACAGAGCTGCGATCTGCAGCAGCGCTGTACTGGGGACAGCCGTGTGACACAGCTGTCCCCCTGGGACACTATAGAACGATCGGCTCTCATAGGCAGAAGCCTATGGCAACTGAACGCCGAGATTGGCTGGCTGGGGGGAGGGAGGGATTTAACATTTTTTTGGATTAATAACAAAATGTGTCACTAAAACACTAATTTAAATATTTATAATAAAAAAATAAACACTGGGGGGGGGGGGGGGATCAGACCCCACCAACAGGAAGCTCTGTTGGTGGGGGGAACACCAACAGAGCTTCCTGTTGACTTCCTGATCACTTGTGTGCTGAGTTTTGCGACCCTGCAGCTTGGCCTTAAAGCTGCAGTGGTCAATTCAGTGAAAATTGGCCTGGTCTTTAGCGGGGTTTAACACCGCGGTCCTCAAGAGGTTAAAGGACTTCCGAGGCGAGAAATTAAATCTAGTTTTACCAACCGTGGGCTTCTTCCGGTGCCTGGTAGTCAGGGGTTCCCGGTGACGTGCGTGCGTTCTTGCACGGAGTGGGTGCATGCCCGCGAATGCGCAGAAGATGTTGACCCATCGGGGGTTGACGATCATTAGGCGCTGCCAGCAGGAACCCTCCGGAGAAGGCTGGAGATGCGATGAGGGACACAAATGCCTTTTAGGGGCTGGACGAAACCCCAGATAAGTAAAACTAGATTTCATTTCTCATCTCAGAAGTCCTTTAAAGGAGTCATCAGGAAAAATTGAATAAAATAAGTGCTACTTACCGGGGACTTCCTCCAGCCCCAAGCTCCCAGCATCTCCCTCGCCGCAGCTCTCCCCGCAGCCGTTCGCCGCAGCTCCGTCCCGGTCCCCGGCGATGATGTCAGGGCGACCTCCAGGTCGGCCTGTACTGCGCCTGCACGAGCGGCGCTGTCAATTACCGACACGTGGGCCGGAGCGTACTGCGCAGTTGGTAGTAGTTCTGCGCAGTCCGCTCCGGCCCACGTGGCGTTGATTGACAGCGCCGCTCGCGCAGGCGCAGTACAGGCCGACCTGGAGGTCGGCCTGACGTCATCGCCGGGGACCGGGACCGAGCTGCGGTGAACGGCTGCGGGGAGAGCTGTGGCGAGGGACATGCTGGGAGCTTAGGGCTGGAGGAATCCCCCGGTAAGTAGCACTTATTTTATGAAATGTTCCCTGATGACTCCTTTAAGTCAGAAATACAAGGTGTTCATCTCAGCATCATCTTGGTTACAGCAGTGAAGCAAGAATTTGAATATAATTGCAGAATTTTATGTAGCAGCTTTGCAATCAGAAGTCAGCACTACTAAGCTGAACTAAGTTTGGCATCAGGAAGCTGCCGTAAGAAATACGCTAAACCAGGCTACACAAACAAGCGTAAAGCAAAGAGAAAGTGCAGCAAAGGTAAAGTAAACATAAAGCTGAGAATTGATCTTCTATAGAGAAAGACATCCAGCCTCACAAGTGTTGTTTAGTCACATCCTACTGAAGGTGGACTGCGGGTGGATTATAGCTGTCATTGTCAACAGGGATGCTCGGAAAATTCCGCGGAATTGTAAATTCCGTGATTCCGGCCGGAATTAGGCTAATTCCTATTCCGGTAGTCAAAACGGAATTCCTATACCTCTCAAACGGAATTCCGCGGAAATGTTATATTCTCTCTCTCTCTCTCTCTCTCTCTCTCTCTCTCTCTCTCTCTCTCTCTCTCTCTCTCTCTCTCTCTCTCTCTCTCTCTCTCTCTCCCCTTCCATCCATCCTCTTATATCATGCAGTAGGGAATTGCAGATTTTCAAAACAGCTTATATACCATAGCTGGGATTTGAACCCAGGACACAGTGGGTAGTAGGTATCTGTCTTAACCTCTAGACCATGACCCACACTACATGCTAAAGCTGGCCTAGCATAAACCATACTACCATTATGATCAATTCGATAGAAAAAGTAGCATGATTAAGGATTTGTACTTTTTGAAAAGCATGCTTATATACCATAACTGGGATTTGAACCCAGGACACAGTGTGTAGTAGGTATCGGTCTTACCCTCTAGACCATGAACCACACTGCATGGTAGTAGGTATCTGTCTTACCCACTACACCATCAACCACACTCAGGGCCAGGCTTTAGCATGTAGTGTGGTCAGAGGTGGGA
This sequence comes from Hyperolius riggenbachi, assembly GCF_040937935.1. Taxonomy (NCBI): domain Eukaryota; kingdom Metazoa; phylum Chordata; class Amphibia; order Anura; family Hyperoliidae; genus Hyperolius; species Hyperolius riggenbachi. Next base: position 378,593,438 of record NC_090651.1, read on the forward strand.
CAAGGTCCTTCAGCACCCAAGGCTGAGACAGCAAAGTGCGCCCCCCCATCCCTCCCACCCCAGCTGTCACACACTGATTGCTATTACACTAAGAGGTGCCCCAGGGCCCCCAACCCCCCCCAACACCTTAATCTCTACTTATCTGGCTTGCAGTCGCTGCCATGTATCACCTTTTCTTATTTCTTTCTGCTTCAAACACAATTGGGAATGACAGCTGAATGAATTGTGCACCCCCTCCTACACTGCGCCCTGAGGCTGCAGCCTCTCCAGCCTCTGCCTCAGCCTGGCCCTGAGTGTGGTTGATGGTCTAGTGGGTAAGACAGATACCTACTACCATGCAGTGTGGTTCATGGTCTAGAGGGTAAGACAGATACCTACTACACACTGCGTCCTGGGTTCAAATCCCAGCTATGGTATATAAGCATGCTTTTCAAAAAGTACAAATCCTTAATCATGCTACTTTTTCTATCGAATTGATCATAATGGTAGTATGGTTTATGCTAGGCCAGCTTTAGCATGTAGTGTGGGTCATGGTCTAGAGGTTAAGACAGATACCTACTACCCACTGTGTCCTGGGTTCAAATCCCAGCTATGGTATATAAGCTGTTTTGAAAATCTGCAATTCCCTACTGCATGATATAAGAGGATGGAGGAGGAGGAGGAGGAAGAAATTATTCCGCGGAACAGCCCCGGAATACCGTCGGAATGAAACGGTAACGGAATTTCTGTATGACGGAATGCGGAATTGTCCCGGAAACGGAAATGGGCTCTTCCGACCATGCCTGTTATGAGCTTTCTATGGGCTTCTATGATTGAATGACTGACAGGCCACTCATTGCGGCGAACCTTTCCCTGATTTCCTGGGAGCTCTTATGGTCCTGAAAGTGCCCTGCCGCCTTTCAGATGGCGCCACCAGTTAGATTAAAAGCTAACTGACCTTTAACAAAGCACGATGTTACAATGTTTTTTTAGAATTCTGTTCCCCTAGAATATGTCTTAAGGGAGAAATCTGGATATATTCTTCTGCTGAATCTTTGGTTCTTAAGTGAGCATTTTACATTGCAAGACCTCTCTCTACCGATGTCTAACCCTAAGACATCACTCTACCGATGCCTAACCCTAAGACCTTCCTCTACCGATGCCTAACCCTAAGACCTCCCTCTCTACTGATGCCTAACCCTAAGACCTCCTTCTACCGATGGCTAAGCCTAAGACCTACCTCTACCGATGCCTAACCCTAAGACCTTCCTCTACCGATGCCTAACCCTAAGACCTCCCTCTCTACTGATGCCTAACCCTAAGACCTCCTTCTACCTATGCCTAACCCTAAGACCTCCCTCTACCGATGCCTAACCCTAAGTCCTCCCTCTACCGATGCCTAACCCTAAGACCTCCTTCTACAGATGGCTAACTCTAAGACCTCCATCTACCGATGCCTAACCCTAAGACCTCCCTCTACCGATGCCTAACCCTAAGACCTCCCTCTCTACTGATGCCTAACTCTAAGTCCTCCTTCTACTGATGCCTAACCCTAAGACTTTCCTCTACCGCTGTCTAACCCTAAGACCTCCCTCTACCAATGCCTAACCCTAAGACCTCCCTCTACCGATGCCTAACCCTAAGACCTCCCTCTACCGATGCCTAACCCTAAGACCTCCCTCTACCGATGCCTAACCCTAAGACCTCCCTCTACGATGCTTAAACCTAAGACCTACCTCTACCGATGCCTAACCCTAAGTCCTCCCACTACAGATGCCTAACCCTAAGGCCTCCCACTACAGATGCCTAACCCTAAGGCCTCCCTCTACAGATGCCTAATAGAGATGTACCGAACGGTTCGCCGGCGAACGGTTCCAGGCGAACTTTGGGAGTTCGCGTTCGCCTGCACCAGTCAACTTTGACCCTCTGCAGCACAGTCAGCAGGCACATTGTAGCCATTCAGTTTACTTAACCCACCTCGTCATCACTGCATCTTACTACCTGTTGTGTTTACTTAACCCACCTCATCACTGCATATACCTAGCTTTGTGTTGAGTGAACCCAGCTCACTGCATCTAACTACCTGTTGTGTTGAGTGAACCCACCTCACTGCATCTAAGTACCTTTATTGTTCAGTGAACCCAGCTCACTGCATCCAACTACCTGTTGTGTTCAGTGAACCCACCTCACTGCATCTAAGTACCTTTACTGTTCAGTGAACCCAGCCCACTGCATCTAACTACCTGTTGTGTTGAGTGAACCCACCTCACTGCATCTAAGTACCTTTACTGTTCAGTAAACCCAGCTCACTGCATCTTACTACCTGTTGTTTTCAGTGAACCCAGCTCACTGCATCTAAGTACCTTTATTGTTCAGTGAACCCAGCTCACTGCATCCAACTACCTGCTGTGTTCAGTGAACCCAGCTCACTGCATCTAAGTACCTTTACCGTTCAGTGAACCCAGCTCACTGCATCTTACTACCTGTTGTATTCAGCGAACCCAGCTCACTGCATCTAAGTACCTTTACTGTTCAGTGAACTCACCTCACTGCATCTAAGTACCTTTATTGTTCAGTGAACCCACCTCACTGCATCTAAGTACCTTTACTGTTCAGTTAACCCAGCTCACGGCATCTAAGTACCTTTACTGTTCAGTGAACCCAGCTCACTGCATCTTACTACCTGTTGTATTCAGTGAACCCACCTCACTGCATCTAAGTACCTTTACTGTTCAGTGAACCCAGCTCACTGCATCTTACTACCTGTTGTGTTCAGTTAACCCAGCTCACTGCATCTAAGTATATGTATTGTTCAGTGAACCCACCTCACTGCATCTAAGTACCTTTATTGTTCAGTGAACCCACCTCACTGCATCTAAGTACCTTTAATGTTCAGTGAACCCAGCTCACTGCATCTAACTACCTGTTGTGTTGAGTGAACCCAGCTCACTGCATATACCTAGCATCCCCCCGAGATGGACAAAATGGACAAACCAGGTAGAGGAAGAGGTAGAGGCAGACCCAGAGAAAGGCCACCAGGCACCGGCAGGTCTGTGCGAGGTGGTGTTGCTGTGATTTTGTGCAGACCTGGCCCAAAATACAGTGCTCAGAAGAAGGCACGTGCCATCACTTCCCAAGATCAGGACGTGCTTGACTATTTAACACAGAACACCCCATCTCCCGCAGCGACCAGCGCTTCAACAAGCACCACATCTGCTGCATTTGACACTTCGCAGGAGTTATTTGGTGGTGGTGGTGAAATCACTGATTCACACCCACTACTGCAACAACAAGAAGAAGGCGCAGGTACACCACCTCATACGTCTGAGTTAGGTGGCGATAGTATGGACGTAATGTGTGAGGAGGGGGATGATGAACCACCTGAAGGTGGTGCAGTTGAGGAGGTGTCTGAGGAAAGTGAAGCTGGCCAGGAGAATTATGATGACGATTATACGGATACCACATATGTTCCCGGTAGAGGAGATGACCATGGGGACAGTTCAAAGGAGGAGTCAGAGAGGAGTAGGAGGAGACGACTCCATGATAGAAGCAGAGGGAGCTCGTCCTCAGAAACAGCTGGGGGCAGTGTCCGGCGCCATGTATCGCCAGCTATGGCCAGCTAGCCAACATGCCCTTCAACGTCAGCTGCTGATGCCACCGTAGCGCCATCACCCCTGGGGGCTCAGCGGTTTGGAAATTTTTTCACGTGTGTGTCTCAGATCGGAGCAAAGCCATCTGTTGTCTCTGCCAGCAAAAATTGAGCCGTGGAAAGGCCAACTCTCACGCAGGGACAAGTGCCTTACGAAGGCACCTGGAGAGAAGGCACAAACAGCTATGGCAAGAACACCTGAGGAAAAGCAGCACCCCTCAAAAGACAAGCCACCCTCCTTCTCCTCTTCCTCCTTCAGGTGCATCGTCTTCATCCACTTTCTCCCTTGCATCTTCACAGCCACCCTCCTCCACACCGCCTCTTCCCTTCAGCGGTTCCTTCTCCTCTGCCCACAGCACTACCCAGCTGTCCGTGAAGGAAGTATTTGAGCATAAGAAACAAATGTCTGCCAGTCACCCTCTTGCCCGGCGTCTGACAGCTGGCGTGGCGGAACTATTAGCTCGCCAGCTATTACCATACAAGCTGGTGGAGTCGGAGGCTTTCCGTAAGTTTGTGGCCATTGGTACACCGCAGTGGAAGATACCAGGCCGCAATTATTTTTCACAAAAGGCCATACCCAAACTGTACCGTGCAGTTGAGAGGCAAGTGGTGTCATCTCTGGCACACAGCGTTGGGTCAAGGGTCCACCTGACCATGGATGCCTGGTCTGCCAAGCACGGGCAGGGCCACTACATTACATACACAGCCCATTGGGTCAACCTGGTTACCGATGGCAGCAAGCAGGGAGTACGTGGCTGCGCAGCGGACCGACTTGTCACACCTCCACGGCTTGCAGGCAGGCCTCCAGCCACCTCCTTTCCACCTGCTACCACCACTTCGCTGTCGTCATCCTCCTCCTCCTCCTTGGCTGGTGCCGCAATCTCCTCTCCAGCTACACAGCCCCAGCACCCCAGGGCCTATGCTGCATGCCAGGTACGATGGTGTCACGCAGTGTTAGACATGTCTTGCCTGAAAGTGGAGAGTCACACTGGAGCAGCTCTCCTGGCTGCTCTTAACAAACAGGTGGAGCAATGGCTGACCCCGCACAAGCTTGAGATCGGCAACGTGGTGTGTGACAACGGCAGCAATCTCATTGCTGCGTTGAATTTGGGAAAGCTGACACACATACCCTGCATGGCACATGTGTTGAATCTGGTCGTGCAAAGATTTGTGTCCAAGTACCTAGGCTTAGAAGACGTCCTGAAGCAGGCCAGGAAGATGTGTGGGCATTTCAGGCGCTCTTAAAAGGCCATGGCACGCTTTGCGGACATTCAGCGTAGAAACAACTTGCCGGTGAGACGCCTGATTTGCGATAGCCCGACACACTGGAATTCCACCCTGCTGATGTTCTCTCGCCTGCTAGACCAGGAGAAAGCCGTCACCCAGTAACTGTATCATTACAGTACAAGGACACAATCTGGGAGGATGGGGATGTTGTGGCCCAACAACTGGGCACTGATGCAAAATGCATGCAGGGTCATGAAGCCCTTTGAGGAGGTGACCAAACTGGTGAGTCGCGATGAGGGCACCATCAGCAACTTGATCCCCTACGCCTACTTCCTGGAGCGTGCCGTGCGTAGAGTGGTGGATACAGCTGTGGAGGAGCGTGAACGAGAAGAGTTACGGCAGCAAGAGTCATGGGAGCCATTTACACCCGAACCCGATGTTCCTACAACACCTGCGGCAGCACAGAGGGGGGAGGAGGAGGAAGAAGAGGAGTCGTGTGGGGAAGGAGAGGAGTCAGACTCTGATGATATGATGGTGATGATGAGGAAGGTGTTTCTGTGGAGGAGGAAGAGGCGGCGGAAGAAGAACAACCGCGGCAGCCCTCACAGGGGACTTCTGCTGCTCCACGTTCCCGTGGTATTGTCCGTGGCTGGGGGGAGGAAGAGGAGTTGCGTCCCGTTACTGAGGAAGAGCAAGAGGAGATGGAGAGTACGTCTGCATCCAGCTTTGTGCAGATGTCCTCTTTCATGTTGTCCAGCCTGTTGAGGGACCCCCGTATCAAAAAACTCAAGGCGAATGACCTGTACTGGGTGGCCACGCTACTAGACCCTCGGTACAGGCACAAAGTGGCAGACCTGTTACCAACTCAACACAAGGCGGAAAGGATGTAGCACTTGCAGAACAAGCTGTCGATGATGCTTTACAATGCGTTTAAGGGTGATGTGGCTGCACAACGCAATCAAGGTACCACTGGCAGTAACCCTCCTCCTCCCAAGTCCACGCAGGCAAGGACAGGACGCTCCAGCGATCTCAGGGTGATGTCGGACATGCGAACGTTCTTTAGTCCAACTCCTCGCCATAGTGCTTCCGGATCCACCCTCCACCAATGCCTGGACTGGCAGGTAGCCGACTACCTGGCGTTTAGTGTGGATGTAGACACTGCGAAAAGCGACGATGAACCCTTGGACTACTGGTTGCGCAGGCTTGACCTGTGGCCAGAGCTGTCCCAATTTGCCATACAACTTCTCTCTTGCCCTGCCGCAAGCGTCTTGTCAGAAAGGTCCTTCAGTGCAGCTGGAGGCATAGTTACTGAGAAGAGAAGTCGCCTAAGTCATGACAGTGTTCAGTACCTGACCTTTATCAAAATGAATGAGGAATGGATCACGGAGGGCTACTGCACGACCGAAGACTAAGTCAGTCCCCACACACAGCATCTCTGCCTGCAGGCCGCTTTCCTTCTCCGCCACCACCAACAGGGTCCAGGACTCTAGGCAGATTCCTGAAATTTTAAGGCCGCTGCTAGCAGCGGCCGCTACACTAATTTTTCTGGTGCGTGTACATGCCTGGCTAATTTTTCTGGCTGCACTGCACTGCAACAAAAAAACAAAAGGCATGTACATGTGCCCATCCCCCTTCGTGATCATTACCTTGCCGCGGTGAAGGGGCTTGCGTATCACAATGAAGCAATGACCGCTGACTATTTGAGTGTCTCGGGTGGGGGTGGCACACAAAAGATAATAAGGTCGTTGCTTCATTGTGGTCAGACCAAATTTGATCAGCTGGACAGTCACTGTTGTTCTATCATTGAGCTACCACAGCCCGGTGACCATGTGGGCTTGAAAAACGCCACTGCCTACATTCTGGCCATGTTGCGCACCAGTCCAGCACGGCCGTCACTACGCAAACAGCTGTTTGCGATGCGTTACACAGTGAGTTTGGTGTAACAGTGTGAAGCAGAACTCTAATTACACTCCCTGATTAATGTATACACATGCAAGATGTTTGAAAGCACGTTAGGCCTGCAATTTAGCATTCAATGTGATTTCTGCCCTTAAAACGCTGCTTTGCGTCAAATCCAGATTTTTCCCCGGCACTTTGGGCATGTATCCCACTCCGCCATGCCCCCCTCCAGGTGTTAGACCCCTTGAAAAATCTTTTCCATCACTTTTGTGGCCAGCATAATTTTTTCTATTTTTCAAAGTTCACCTCCCCATTGAAGTCTATTGCGGTTCGCAAACTTTTACGCGAACCGAACCTTCCGTGAAGGTTCGCGAACCGAAAATCGGAGGTTCGCGACATCTCTAATGCCTAACCCTAAGACCTACCTCTACCGATGCCAAACCCTAAGACCTAACTCTACCTATGCCTAACCCTAAGACCTCCCTCTACCGATGCCTAACCCTAAGACCTCCCTCTACCGATGCCTAACCCTAAGCCCTCCCTCTACTGATGCCTAACCCTAAGACCTCTCTCTACCGATGCCTAACCCTAAGACCTCCCTCTACCGATGCCTAACCCTAAGACTTCCCTCTACTGATGCCTAACCTTAAGTCCTTTCTCTACCGATGCCTAACCCTAAGACCTCCCTCTGCTGATACCTAACCCTAAGTCCTTTCTCTACCGATACCTAACCCTAAGACCTCCCTCTACTGATGCCTAACCATAAGTCCTTTCTCTACCGATACCTAACCCTAAGACCTCCCTCTTCTGATGCCTAACCCTAAGACCTCCTACTACCAATGCCTAACCCTAAGACCTAACTCTACCTATGCCTAACCCTAAGACCTCCCTTTATGGATGCCTATCCCTAAGACTTCCCTCTACCTATGCCTAACACTTAACCAACTCCCCAACCTTAACCTACCACCGCCGCAAAGCCATGATTTGCGGCAAAGAAGGTAAATTTTGGTGCCCAGGGGCTCACAATAAAATCGTGAGCACTGAGGTATGCAGATATGGTAATTGTGCCATTGCATACCCGCATGCCTCAGTGCCATTGATCATATCGGACACCTCAATTTACCTTCTTTGCCACAAATATCGGCTTTTATAAAGGGCATGATCTACGGCAAAGGAAGTAAATTTCGGTGCCCGAAGGCGCCTGAGAGTGGGTGCTGTTGTTTGCCCAAATTTCCCTTCTTTGTGCAAATTATGTCTTCTATAATAGGTGCCCATGGTGCTGCCCTTTTTCCAGTGAGGGCTCCTGCGCCCTTTTTTCCTGATTTGGGAGAGATGAAGGCAAGGCAGGTTCTTGCTTTTTGCTGCCTGAGGTGAACTTGTGAGGATGCAATACCTTCCCCCACAGGCTCCCCCGTGCCACCCGCCCCCCCCCCCCCCCCCCCCCCCGATTTTGGTATGATCGCACAGCAGCTGACAATTTACTCTGCTTCAGCTTCAATCCTCTCACATGGCATGCTGCAGCTCAACACAATAGCACACTGGCTGGCTGGGAGTCTGTGACATACAGACTGCTCACCATCAGCCTCTCCATTCCTCCTCAGTCAGGATAGCCGTGCAACCTCCTCCCTTCTGCTGTGCAAGTCAAATGAAACACTGCTGCTCTGCTGCCTCCCCCCTCCTCTCTCACTGTCAGACTCCTCACACAGCACAACAAGCTGCTTTTCCCAAATGATGCTCTCCTGCCGTCCCCCTCCTCACTCATTGTCAGTCTCCTCACACAGCACAACAAGCTGCTTTTCCCCAATTCTGCTCTCCTGCCTCCCCCCTCCTCACTCACTGTCAGACTCCTCACACAGCACAACAAGCGGATTTTCCCCAATTCTGCTCTCCTGCCTCCCCCCTCCTCACTCACTGTCAGACTCCTCACACAGCACAACAAGCTGCTTTTCCCCAATGATGCTCTCCTGCCTCCTCCCTCACTGTCAGACTCCTCACACAGCACAACAAGCTGCTTTTCCCCAATGATGCTCTCCTGCCTCCCCCCTCCTCACTTACTGTCAGACTCCTCACACAGCACAACAAGCTGCTTTTCCCCAGTGATGCTCTCCTGCCTCCTCCCTCCTCACTCACTGTCAGACTCCTCACACAGCACAACAAGCTGCTTTTCCCCAATGATGCTCTCCTGCCTCCCCCTCCTCACTCACTGCCAGACTCCTCACACAGCACAACAAGCTGCTTTTCCCCAGTGATGCTCTCCTGCCTCCTCCCTCCTCACTCACTGTCAGACTCCACACACAGCACAACAAGCTGCTTTTCCCCAATGTTGCTCTCCTGCCTCCCCCTCCTCACTCACTGTCAGACTCCTCACACAGCACAACAAGCTGCTTTTCCCCAATGATGCTCTCCTGCCTCCCCCCTCCTCACTTACTGTCAGACTCCTCACACAGCACAACAAGCTGCTTTTCCCCAATGATGCTCTCCTGCTTCCCCCCTCCTCACTCACTGTCAGACTCCTCACACAGCACAACAAGCTGCTTTTCCCCAATGACGCTCTCCTGCCTCCCCCCTCCTCACTCACTGTCAGACTCCTCACACAGCACAACAAGCTGCTTTTCCCCAATGTTGCTCTCCTGCCTCCCCCTCCTCACTCACTGCCAGACTCCTCACACAGCACAACAAGCTGCTTTTCCCCAATGCTGCTCCCCTGCCTCCCCCCTCCTCACTCACTGTCAGACTCCTCACACAGCACAACAAGCTGCTTTTCCCCAATGATGACCTCTTCACCTCGCTCTCCTCTCGCTTCTCTTCCTACTCTGACTGCATGCTGTAAGTGTAAACACACAGTACAAACATGCCGCCCCTGTAATCTCTGCGCCCGATGCAAGTGTTTCACCTTGCTTCATGAGAGAACCGGCCCTGGATGAGGGTATTGAGATTTAGTGAATACAAGAAAGAAAAGATGAGAAAGACAAGAGGGAGATGAGAAAGGGAAGAGGAGGAGGGATAAAAGAGAGATAAGGAAGAGGAGAGAGAAGATCAGTTATTTCTTTTCATCTCATAGATGTGGGCTCTGCCACATTATACATTTAAAATTATGTGTATCTTCAGCAGAGTAATCAGAGGGAAACTGAGCCCTTGAAATCTCCATTTGGAAATGTCAGGGGCAGCAGCGAGCGGGCAGACGAGGGGGCACGTTGTGTAATCAGCTGCAGCAGGTGCCGATACGCCTCGGATGAATTTCAATGACTTAGGGCCCGTTCAGATCAGAAATGCGGATGGCCATGCGTGCGGAACGCGTGCGGACCGCAACGCGTACGAACGCATGGCCATCCGCGTTTGTGTGCGTTGCGTGGCTGACCCCATCACTGAAAGTGAATGGGACAGCCACGCGTTTTTGCAAAATCTGCGTGCAGCATGCGTCCCCGGACCGCACAGGTCCGGAACGCATGCAGTGTGAACATCAGACATTGCACTCTATGCAATGTCTGATGTCGTGCGTTTTGGCCACCTGCACGCGTTTCCAAAACGCGGCTGGAAACGCGTGCAGTGTGAACGGGCCCTTAGACGGTATCTCTCTAATCAGCTGAGCTCCAGATATCCAATGGGGCTTGTAAAGAGTACCTGTCATGGGCGTACCTCGGTGAGTGGACATTGTAGTGATCAGCTGATTACTGAAGGATGCTTAAAGAGACACTGAAGCGAAAAAAAAAATATGATATTATGAATTGGTTGTGTACTATGAATAATTACTAGAAGATTAGCAGCAAAGAAAATATTTTCATACTTTTATTTTCAGGTATATAGTGTTTTTTCTAACATTGCATCATTCTATAATATGTGCAGATTACACAACACTCAGCATTCAAAATGATTCTTTCAGAGCAGTCTGTGAAGTAATGACCTCTCCTCTGCCAGAGGAAAAGTAAACAGTTCAATTACAGTTGAGATAATAAAAGTCAGATAACAGCCCTCTCCACGACTAACTTAGTCGGAGAGCTTAATGGCTTGTTTGCATAGAGATAACAACTGGAGTTTCTCAACTCTTCCTGTACTGGAAACAATTACACTGATGTATCTGATCTTAATGTTTTATTTCTTAGCTGTGCTACACATACAAATCATAATATCATCATTTTTTTTCCGCTTCAGTGTCTCTTTAAGTATTCGTGGGCATTATTAACCCCTGTCAACCAGCTGGAACCAGAACATAAGACATCCAGCTGTCATGAGGTCCTTCTGCCTCAAAGAACTATAAAGGTGGACTATAACGGTCCAATTTCTAGCAAAAAATCGTTCAAGCGATCAGATAATTCACTACACCATCAACGTACCAATCTTAGCTTCCTATCTATCACAACCAACTAGAAAATCCAAATTTTGGTTTGACTAAAATCCAATCGGACCACTGTTTTTTATAATCGTTCGTAATCGATTGTGCCCATCAAGGGGATGGGGATTATTTATTTACAACCAATCTGATCAGAATTTCTAATCACTCAAATGATTTTTTGTTAGAAATTGGACCGTTAGTGGCCACCTTAAGCAATCCAGTAACATATTAACAAGAATGCCCAATTTAAAATAAGTTTTGGCTGTTTTTGTTTTTGTGTGTGTGTGTCCTGCTGCTAGACATTTCCTCACTAAGGGCCCGTTCACACCTGAGCGGGAATCGCACGATTCCCGCTCACGGCAAACCGCTAGCGGGTCTGCAAGAACCGCTACACATTGTAGCGAGTGGCAGTGTTCTCACTGCCGCGGTTGCCGTTAGCAATAACCGCAACCGCGCTGCATGCAGCGGTTTGCCGGCGAAGAGCGTTCCGCGATTTGCGATCGTGATTAGCGTGCATAGCACACTAATCGCGATCGCTCCAAAACCGCCGCAGTGTCCAGTGATTTTTCCGCGCTAATCGCGGGGAAATCACTCCCGCAAAACGCCGGCGGCAATCGCCGGCGTTCTGCGATTTTAAGTGTGAACGGGCCCTAAGAGACAAGACACTTAAAAGGTGCCCAATGCATAAAAGATAGGCTAATAAGCTGTTAATCTTATAAACAGAGAGGCTATCTTACCTCTCTTGAAGAATTTGGACCAGTGTATTGAAAAAAAAGTATTTTATTTGAGCACATAAAATCAACATCGCGTTTCGCGGGCGCTTACCCACTTCCTCAGGTCAGTGAAAAAAAACAGGTGCCTTATCTGCTATGGCTGTGTAGCATGCATGAGCGCCTCTCTGTGGACAGGGACAAAGCTAGGCTTTTCGACATCCAGGGCCAAGATCCACCTCAGGAGGGCGCTAGTAGGGTGATGGGCACTGGAACAGGAAAGGACAGCCCTGCATGACAGGGGAGGTGAAGTCTCCAGCATGCTTCATATACCAATCTATAGGTTTGGCTGGCAGAAAATCATTAACAGTGTGTATGCAGCCCTGACGGGTTCCCCACGTGTCCTGGGGCAGATGACCCTGGTCAACAACCCTTAACACCCCAACACACACACACCCACATTACATACAGATTTGCAGAATAATAGATATAGGAAATGTTTCTCTGATTCTGAAACCAGGAATATGTCTGTTCTACACTCTACTATATGTCACTACAGGACCTCTTTAAAGAGAACCCCAGGGTGAGAGTTATATGGAGGCGGCCATATTTATTTTCTTTTTGGCAATACCAGTTGCCTGGCTATCCTGCTGATCCTCTGCCTCTAATACTATTAGCCCTAGACCCTGAACAAGCATGCAGCAGATCAGGTCAGGTGTCTCTGACATTATTGCTAGATCTGACAAAATTAGCTGCATGCTGGTTTCTGGTGTGATTCACACACTATTGCAGCCAAATAGACCAGCAGGATTACCAGGCAACATTGTATTGTTTAACAGGAAATACATATGGAAGCCTCCATATTCTTCACACTTCAGTTTCCCTTTAAGAACACTGATTATGTGAATGCTGGACTGCAGTGGAAGTGTTTGCACTTTTAGAAATGCATAATAATAGTACCTGCCTTTGCATTATGGATCTGATCGCAATCTGCGGATGATTTAGAACGTCTGTGTTTGAAGTACACTTACCAAATCGTTTGATAACTTTCTGTCTTGATTTTAGACTTTTTCTTTAAACAATCTGACCTGATTGCCTCTTATGTAAAAACACTTCTCTGCGGCCGAGTCTGCAGTTAATGGCCCTGTCACTTGGGTAGCAACTGTTGAGAGCGGGTCTGTGATGCGGTTTCCATGACAACCAGTTGGACTGGCAGCAGGCTGGGGACCGGGTGAAGTGCTGGCCAGGAGAGCGCTGCCCGGAGCCTCTGAAATTACTATTCATTTGCACTTCAGGTCAGAGAAAGTCTCCGAGTGGCCTCATGAATATTCAGGGCCGCGGCGGCCGCCATTGATGAATCAGAAGTCCGCGGTCCGCAGGAAGTGCTCTTTCCACTCTGAATTGGCTCTCAAGAATAAACGCCACATTGTTACGAATGTCAATTCCAGCTATAAGTTATTCTGTCAATTTATTTTCCTTTGCTGGCAGCCCGTCGGGCCGCTGATGTGAGCACAGCAGTCGTTCGCCCAGGATGCTGATTGCGCTACCTGACAAACATTGTGCCCCAGGGTGGGTACGGCGTGAAGAATATAAAATAGGATAATTAGAGGGATTGCGGCAAAGTAGTCAAACTAAAGGCAGAAATGTTTCTTTCTCACTAAAGAAGAATTCTAACCCATTAATGGTTCTTTAGATACATTTGTGAATGGCATTGGCTTAAATCAGTGGTCCTCAAACTAAGGCCCGCGGGCCAAATGTGGCCCCATGAGGCTTTTTTACCGGCCCCCCACACACAAAATGTATTATAGATACGGTTAGCTACATCTTTAAATATTGGTGGTGCGCATATAGAATGAAGCCAGAAAGCAGTAATTCGCTGGTTTCCAAATCAAATTCCACATCAGGTGACACTGTTGTGCACAAAAATAAAACAGGAGCGCACCGCTGGTGCAACAACTTTTTTACTACGATTTGACACGCTGGTAAAAATTACACTTACAGTGTATGGATAATAGATGCGCCTGTCAGGCCTGGCGTCTATCCTCTCCTGTGTCCCGCGCTTGGCCAGAGCGGCGGGATGTGATGGAACTGGCGTGGGAGTCGGAGGTGGTGGGCGGAGCCAGGACGCGGGGATGCCGTCTGACGTCACAACATTTCGGCATAGACCACACCTTCATCCGACTCCCACGCCAGTTCCATCACATCCTGCCGCTCAGGCCAAGCGCGGGACACAGGAGAGGATAGACGGCAGGCCTGACAGGCGCATCTATTATCCATACACTGTAAGTGTAATTTTTGCCAGCGTGTCAAATCGTAGTAAAAAAGTTATTGCACCAGCGGTGCGCTCCTGTTTTCTTTTTGTTTTCTGTTAGATTTGCTGGTACCACCCAGCTTCCGGAGCAGCACCCATTTGCACTTCTCCACCATCCATGAAAGACAGCGCAGGGATTTTTCTTTTCCTTTGTTGACACTGTTGTGCAATTGGACTGCAGATTGTCACCTGGGTATGCTTCACTGTCTGACCCGCAAAGACTTCTACATCATTTTATGTATACTCCGTCCCCCAGCAGTCTGAAGTATGTTGACCTGGCCCTCGACCCAAAACATTTGAGGACCCCTGGCTCAAATGGATCCCAAGCAGAAGAATAAAATGAAAATCTGAACTTATCTGGGGCTTCCTCCAGCCCCGTAGCCTGCTAGGTCCCTCTGCGTCCTCTGGGTTTCCTCCGTGGTCCCGCTGGTGGTTCCGTTAGGTGCTTGACTTTGGGGGAAGCCGAGCGCAACTGTGCATGTGCGACCCGTCCGCACACCTGGCTCGATTATGCCCCTGATGCTTTAATCATCCTGCATGGCTTAGTCTTGAAAACCGTGCATGTGCATGATCGAGCCAGCCAGGTGCGTGGATGGCCCGCGTGTGCCGAGGGACTGCGCGGGCTGCGGGGGGGGGGGGGGGGGGGGGGGGGGCGGCTGGAGGAAGCCCCAGGTAAGATTTTCATTTCATTCCTCTGTACAGGGTCCGTTTAACGGCTCTTACACACGTCCAACAATTTCCCCTGACTGTTGTCTGATTTGGGTGTGTTGGGCAACAATCGGTCGTGTGTATCGGTGGCAAACGACTAGATGACCGACTGATAACAGGTGGTTTGCCCGATCCATCCTGCTGGTCTGATATTGTGCAGTTGGCCACGTGTGTTCAAGTCATTTGAACGACGTGTTTGTTTTAAATGTGGCCATGTCGTGCATTCTGTCACATGGGATTGGATGTTCAGTTGGTTGTTGCGCAGAAAATACAAGTCGTGTAATCCCTTGGTCATGCAGTCGGTCATGTTGTGGAGTTGGTCCCGCACTTTGTTGGATGCGTGTACGAGCTTTAAAGTGATCCCGATCCAAATCTCGGGTACGAAATGATACCTAAAGAGCGGGAAGCCTCAGGATCCTACTGAGCCTTCCCTTGGTGCTCTCATGTCCCCCGTCGCTGAACGCGGCTCTCCTCCAGATTGGGCCCAAGCTCCTCCTCTGTCGCGAGTGCGGCCGTGCTGTAGCCGTGTGAGCACGGCCACACACGTGCATTTGCACAAAGCTGCTCGTACATGGAGCTGCATCAGAAACACTTCCTGTATCTATATATTGCTGTATATTGGTAGCTAGCCCCGCCCTACCAGTGATGTTTAGCCTAGGCTGTTTAGATATGTAGGAATTCTCATCCCAGAGCATTGTGGGAGACCAGGTATATTTAGTACTGGCTTCAGACCTCTCCATATACAAACATTCTGCATGGATGTACCTGACAGGACTAAAGATGTTGCCACCTGAGATACATTTCATAATGTAAATTGTAAAGATTTTACTAGGGGTAACCGCTGCCTAAATAATTTATATATGAATATTGTGAAAAAATAAGTAATTTTATTCATTGTTATTTTCACTACAGGTCCTCTTTAAAGGGGTTCTTTCGCGAATGAGGAAAAAAATAAAAAGTGGTTTATGCATAAACTATTAAATATCCTTCTAAAATAGTGTAAAAAGTTTTTTTTAAAAATGAATGGTTTCATCAAAGTAACATGTAATGTAATCAGTGACGGATGATGGACTGGGAGGCTAATCCATTTGTTAGGGGTGGTTTTTTTTTTTACTTTTTTTTTACAACCATAACTGCTGCCTACATATTTTTCAGTGGTATAACCCACTTCTAGCAGGAATCACCATTATAGCCCTAACAGTTGAGCTCCACTGAGCTGCTGAATATGTGTTTACATTGTTGCTAGGCAACCAGACCCCGGTGCAGAGACTCCTTTAAAAAGAGTCATAAGCTGCTGGGAGAATCAGTCCCATCTACACCATATGATTCTTTGTCAGATTCGATTCAATTTGATTCGATTCATTGATATGATTTGATTCAATCTGACATGTCCGATTCATGATTCGATTCAAATTGAATCTGACAAAGAATCATATGGTGTAGATGGGACTGATTCTCCCAGCAGCTTATGACTCTTTTTAAAGGAGTCTCTGCACCCGGGGTCTGGTTGCCTAGCAACAATGTAAACACATATTCAGCAGCTCAGTGGAGCTCAACTGTTAGGGCTATAATGGTGATTCCTGCTAGAAGTGGGTTATACCACTGAAAACTATGTAGGCAGCAGTTATGGTTGTAAAAGAAAGTAAAAAAAAACACCACCCCTAACAAATGGATTAGCCTCCCAGTCCATCATCCGTCACTGTTTACATTACATGTTATATTGATGAAACCATTCATTTAAAAAAACAAAACTTTTTACACTATTTTAGAAGGATGTTTAATAGTTTATGCATAAACCACTTTTTATTTTTTTCCTCATTCGCGAAAGAACCCCTTTAAGCATTGACTCGCCTCCCCATGCAGGTGAACAATCTCCAGTATTAAATAATGCCTTGTATGAACACAGTCCTCAATGGGAGTCAGGCCTGCGTTCGATATCAAGTGTTAATTGATTCCATCCGCCTGCCTCCCGCAGGAAATTAAACTTATCATTAGAGTGATGTGTTCTGTGAGACTGCAGAGCTACCTGGATAATTGTCATCCGCTCTCTGCAATACTAACAGCTAACCAGATTACACGGAGGCCCACGTCAGTCCGTGGCGGAACGAGATGCGGGTTATGGATGTGCTGCCATGAATGTAATATCACTATTAGATCCGACTTGCTATCTGCTTGTGTCTGTGTGACTCTGTGCCCTCCGAGCCCCGGAAACAAGAAATGGAAAAGGAGGGGGGTGGGGGGAGGGGAGATTGCATTTTAGCAAAATTGGTTTGTTGTCAAATAAAGGTGGTTACCAATCAATTTTTGTTTCATCAGATTTCATTATTTTTATCACATCTGCCTCCTATTTCCTGAAAATGATGCATGAGCTTAAAGTGCATCTGAACCGGGGACAAAAAAAATGGATAAAGCCCATGTCGGGATGGATTATCTTTTCAGAAGTGTCCTGGTGCTGCTCGTTGTCCTTGAGGGATCCTTCATACCCCGTTCCTGGTCTTCTTCATATTCAACCAGTTCAGACGAATACTAAAACCAGGAAGTTCCCCCCAGCAGCACCACGTGATTGAGAACTGCACTGGTGCAAATTCCAAATAGTGCGAGCACAGCCAAAGCAATCGCTCAGTCTACAAGAACTCTTTTTCACACAAACGACTGCAGGCGGCACGTTTAGCTGCTATTAACCTCCTTGGCGGTAACCCCGTGTGTGACACGGGGTAAGCCGCCGGAGGGTGCCGCTCAGGCCCTGCTGGGCCGATTTTCATAATTTTTTTTTTGCTGGACGCAGCTAGCACTTTGCTAGCTGCGCCAGCACTCTGATCGCCGCCGGCCCCTGCCCGATCGCCGCTATCTGCTGTGGCGCGGCCCCCCCCCCCCAGACCCCAGCGCTGCCTGGCCAATCAGTGCCAGGCAGCGCCGAGGGGTGGCCCGGGACTCCCAATGACGTCCCGACGTCAGTGACGTCGGTGACGTCATCCCGCCCCGTCGCCATGGCGACGGGGGAAGCCCTCCAGGAAATCCCGTTCTATGAACGGGATTTCCTGATCGGAGATCGCCGAAGGCGATCGAAGCGGGCGGGGGGATGCCGCTCAGCAGCGGCTATCATGTAGCGAGCCCTCGGCTCGCTACATGATTAAAAAATTTTTTTTTTAAAAAAAAACTGCTGCGCTCCCTCCTGGCGGTATTTTTCATACCGCCAAGGAGGTTAAGCGCTTTTCTGCAATCTAGTGTTCCATCGTTTTGACCTATATAAGGGGAAATGGAACCACCGAACACAACCGCCGCTGGACGCTACACAGGGCCGGATTTGTACTCTTTAACGCCCAAGGCAACTTTCACCAGCTGCCCCCCTTCAGTATAGGTAGCGAGAAGACCCCCCCCCCCCCCCCTTCCATCCAATATAGGTAGCCTGATGACCCCTCACCCTCCAGTATAAGTAGCCAAATTATTCCCTAAATCTCTCCCTTTTCCACTCCCCCCTTTCAGTATAGGTAGCAATCTCGCCTTCACACCGCAGCAGCCATCAGTGTCACTCACATCTTCATTCATCTCCAGCACAGAAGCTTCCTTTTCCCCTCCGTTTCCATCAGCCGCTGCTGTGCATCTGTCCCTCCAATCAGCGTCTCTCACATTGGACTCATCTCCGTGATACAAGTGAGTCAGAGGGGAAGAGGAAGCTTCTACGTTGGAGACGAGCGGAGATGTGAGTGACTGACAGCTGCCATTCCACTTTCTCCACTTGCTACTTTGCAATGCTGCCCAAGTCCGTAGCTGCCCGCCACAATGCCAGTGTGCATAGAGAGCAGAGCGGCCACTGGACAGGCGGCTAGCAGCAGAGTGCCGCGGTCAGGAGCTTGCCTGATCTCCCTGCACTGCAGCATTTGCAAGTTAGCAAATACTGCACCAGTTTAACCTGCTGCTTTGGTGCCCTTGGTCCTGTGGTGCCCTAGGCCATGGCCTAACCGGCCTTGGCCTAAATCCGGCCCTGACGCTACATCGCTACATGCAGGGTCTGAGGACTTTCAATCGACCATGACATTTACACAATCATCGGTAACTGTCTCTGTCATCGACCTCGATGCGGGGCGTATTCCCTCCTGGCGTTAAACGACAAGATCAGATTCCAGCAGCCATCCGTCTGAAGCATCCCTAAGAAGGGAAAATGGAGAAGTTGACCTGGGCTGGCAGTCAGTACTGGTGTGTTATGATTTGGCAGTTGAACCTGCATTCCGGTCAGGATTTACAGACGCCAAAACCTGCAATATCACCCAACAATAACGGCCGTCTGTGGATTCTGTGCAAATGCATTAAAGTGAACCTCCGGACTAAAGATCTACTCGGCAGAACTGAAAAGGCTTGGTGTTTCTTTAACAGTTTCACAGCATCAGAGCTCTGTTTTTTTTTACCAAAGCATCATTTTTAGCTGCTTTTTTACCTAAGCTCCACCCATCAAAGAAAAAAAGCCCGGGCTTTTTTTCCCTGATGCTGTGCAGAGCATGATGGGATTTCCTATGTTGTTATTCACGTTGCCTAGCAACTGGGAGGGGTGATCAGCACACAGGGCAGTTGGAACTGTGTCTCATGCTCCCTGTCACCTCCTTTCAACCAAAAAGATGGCTGCCCTCATGAAATCAAACATTTGCATGTTCTTTTAAAACAGGGCGGGTAAGAGATTATATTACCTATCTATTTTAATTAACATAACTAATGTAACTTAATGACAGTATGTTTGTTTAGGCTGGCGTTCCTCTTTAAGTGCATCTGATCTCTTGAAATTAAAATCAAGTTAAAGCGCCAGCAAACCTAAAGCTGAACAAGGCAAATTACTCTTGAAAAATAAACGACTAAAATCCTACTTTCCATTTTCCTATGTTACTACAACAGTAGGTAGTAAAAAAAAGTGACAGATCTGACAGGTTTTGGACTAGCCTGTCTCCTCATGGGGGATTCTGGCTTCAGCTCAGGCTGTGGATCATCATTTTTTAAAATTTGAAATCAATGTGAAATCAATGTGATGAACCAGCGCTTGAAAAAAGAAATACACCCTTTTCTTCACTCTGTTCTTCTAAAGTAATCGGCTTCTTCTTCTGGCCAGGGATCTTTTTGATGAGCATGGGAATGGGTGGTGTCAACTGTGCCCAAAGATAAGCACCATGCCCTAGGCATGTGCTTAAATGCCTTGTGGATGATTCTGCTCCTGTGTTTAGCGTCTGGGAGGAGGAGCCAGGAGGCAGACTGCAGTGTGTGCCAGAACAAGTAGCTAGAACAACTTTTTCTTCTGCACGGCTGTCACTGAAAGCTAATGGGGGACAGTAGGTGGGACCACCTAGTCTGGGGCTGTAGGGGCTTCTACACTTGTAGTTAAACCTCTGGGCACTTTTTTGAGAGATCAGCTGATCACTAAGTTTATAAAATTGATGGCATTAATGATTGCCACTTGTAAAAGGGTTTATCCAACTGCCGTGATCAGCACTTCTGGCAATAGTAATCCTCAGTAAATGTCAGGGGCGTTGCTGGCCCCAGAGAGCAGTGGCCCGTGCCACGGATCTATTCAGGGGTCCCCCGGATGACCCCCAGGGAGAGTCAGGCTCTACTCACCTCTGGCCAGATTCTGCAAACATCTTCTCTTTTGAGCTTTTCCCCTTAGTGTTTTGGGTTTTTTGTATTAATGGAGAGGGGGCTTCATCCAACATTTTGCTGGGCAGGCCTACTTAGACCGCTTTTAAGTTCATGTAAATGTTGCTCCACCCAAGGCCACACCTACATTTTGGTGAATGGGCACAACCATTTTTTGGCTGGAGTACCCAAAAGTGCCCTGATTTCTTAGGACCCAAGCACACCCCTGGTAAATGTCAATCGTGGTATCTATAAAGCATGATAAACCCAATAGCCACAGAGTAG
The DNA here is from genome assembly GCF_040937935.1 of Hyperolius riggenbachi. Classification (NCBI taxonomy): domain Eukaryota; kingdom Metazoa; phylum Chordata; class Amphibia; order Anura; family Hyperoliidae; genus Hyperolius; species Hyperolius riggenbachi. Next base: position 378,614,149 of record NC_090651.1, read on the forward strand.
ATTTGCTACTACTGCACAGGTGCAGAACGTTCCCGTTGCCGAAAGCGCAGCGACGAAGCATGCACGGCTGGACAGCACCTGCGCCGAGTGAAGGATTTTCAGGGCCGAACTGCGGACAATCCAGGTGGCGGAGAAGGAGGGCGAGGGATCGATCAGCCTGGAGGGGGCTGGAGGAAGCCCCAGATACTGTATGTATATTTTTTTATTTTTCCCGTCTCAGGTACCCTTTAATAGTTGGTTCAGTGAGTTCCATGTATTTGTGAATAAAGTGAATTATGTGCTGCTCCTAATAGGTTTATAGCGATCAGATTGTCTGTAATGAATCCAGAGAGGAAAGTAAAATGTCTCGGCTGTTCCGCAGTGAGTGTGCCTGATTAGCTCCTATTGCACAAGTTTATTAATAGACAGAGACTAGTGGGACTGTGACAATTTTTTTTTGCTTGTAACAAATCTGTCATCTGCGGTCTGCCTCTGACTTCTGTGCCCAGAAAATAAAAGGAAAACTTTCTGTGACTCTGAAGGACGGGCAGTACTGAGGATCCTCATAGGTGCTGTGATCCAACACCTGCCTACAATTATTGGTCATTTACTTTACCGATATTTTCCTAGGCACTGCCCGGTGCCCATTCCCACTTGTACTCTACTCTGTAATTGCCAAACAAGAACCCCCCACCTTCTGCCTCTAAGCCTTTGGCAGGGCCCTCTCCCCTTGTGTATCATACTTGACTACACTCTACTCAGAATATGTGAACTTGTATTATCAGCACTAGCACTCCAGTGTATGATCTGGCATTGCATTACTACCATATTGTGTTGTGTACCGTATTGCTTATTACATCTATTGTCTATTACCTGTATTGTGCTGTCGGTCACCCCTGTTATCATTGTCTGCAATCCTATGTACTGCACAGCGCTGCTTAATATTGGTGCTATATAAATCCAATAAATAATAATAATAACCTTAAATACCCCTGCTAGTGCCTTAAAAGAACCCCACCACCTAATGCCTCCCCCCTCCCCCCCTTCCCCCCAATACGTGCCTAACACCTCCCCCCCATAATGTCTAACCTTAAAGGGACACTTAAGTCAAACAAAAAAATGAGTTTTACTCACCTAGGGCTTCCAATAGCCCCCTGCAGCTGTCCGGTACCCTCGCCGTCTCCCTCCGATCCTCCTGGCCCCGCCGGCAGCCACTTCCTGTTTCGGTGACAGGAGCTGACAGGCTGGGGACGCGAGTGATTCTTCGTGTTCCCAGACACATTAGCACCCTCTATGCTGCTATATGGTATATGATATATGCTATAGCAGCATAGATGGCGCTATTGTGGCCAGGAACGCGAAGAATCACTCGCGTCCCCAGCCTGTCAGCTCCGGTCACCGAAACAGGAAGTGGCTGTTGGCGGGGCCAGGAGGATCGGAGGGAGACAGCGAGGGCACCAGACAGCTGCAGGGGGCTATTGGAAGTCCTAGGTGAGTAAAACTCATTTTTTTTTGTTTGACTTAAGTGTCCCTTTAAGCCCCCCTAGTGCCTTAAAACAATCCGCCACCTAACAAGCCACCTAATGCTACCCCCCCTTCCCCCCGTAAGTGCCTAACAAGAACCACACACACACACACATAATGCCTGACCTTAACCCCCCCTGCTAGTGCCTAAAAAGAACCCTGCCACTTCATGCCTTACCCTAAACCCCACCTCTAAGTGTGTAACAAGAACCTCCCCAACTTAATGCCTAACCCTAAACCCCACCTTTAAGTGCCTAACAAGAACCACACACACATAATGCCTGACCTTAACCCCCCCTGCTAGTGCCTAAAAAGAACCCTGCCACTTGATGCCTTACCCTAAACCCCACCTTTAAGTGCCTAACAAGAACCTCCCCCACTTAAAGCATAACCCCCACTCTAGGTGCCTAACAAAAACCCTGCCCACTCTAACTCTAAACCCCCCCCCCCCCCCCCGCTGTAAATGCATAACAAGAATCCCCCTTCACCTAATACCTTGCCCTAAAACCCTCCTTAATCACCTTAGCAAGAACCCCAACACCTAATCCTAAACACTCCTGTAAGTGCCTAACAATATCTAACCCAACCCCCCCCCCCCACACACACACACACAAGTGCCAAACAAGAACATTGTTCACCTAATGTCTAACCCTAACCCCCCCCCCAAGTGCCTAACAAGAACTGCCCTTACCTAATACCTAACCCTAACCTCTCTGCAGGGGCTTTATAAGAACCGCCCTCACCTAACACCTAACCCTAGCCCCTCTGTAGGTGCCTAACAAGAACCGCCCTCACCTATTGCCTAACCCTAACCCCCCTGTCAAGGTGCCTAACAAGAACCCTACCCACCTGATACCTAACCCTACTCATCTCTAGGTGCCTAACAAGAACCCCGCCCACCTAATGCCTCACCCTAACCCCCCAGTTGCCTAAAACTAACCTCCTAAGGCCCCGTTTACATTTAATCAGTTGGTGTGCGTTCGTATGCGTTAGTGCGCGTTGGTACGTCCTTTTTTCCATAGCATTGCATTGGAAAGAAGATTTCAGTTAAAACGCGTTGTGTGAAAGGTGCCATAGGAAAACATGGGCATTACTTTTAAAATCAGTTTTCTTCCTGTTTTAACTGAGAGCAACTGATTAAGTGTAAAAGGGCCCTAACCCAGGTGCCAAAACAACCACTAGTTGTAGCCGATCATATATAATTGGCTACAGCCATTAATTCCAATGTCATAGCTTGGGCGCCCGATTACTGATAGTTAACGTTAACACGGGTGTCTATTAGACGGCTGCAGATCCAGCAGACCTGGGGATAACATACAGGGGAGTAATTATAAAGGTGTCGATTAGGTGATTGACAGAAAATTACAGTTATTTTCAGATCACCTTACTTATAAAAGTGGCAGGATTATTAGAGATTTCCACTTTTTATGCAGTATCTTCACTTTTCTGAATCTGCCACTGAGCGGTTATTTAACCTGTTATCAGCCACAAATGAGTCATCTCAGATAAAGATATTGCGCTGCTTTTTGCTTCGGCCAGCAGAACCCATTGTGCTAAATTCTTGGAATGCTTTGATGTCTCTCTGCTAACAGAAAACATAGAAACTGAAAGCAGAAGTCCTCTGTTATTGTCTCACACTGTGACAAGTGGCCATAAATACACATTACAGCAGTACTAATTAGAAGCTAGGAAATCTAACAAAGAAGAAATAAAAACATGTGCTGAAATAAATTGGCTTGGAACACTTGCAAGCCTCGAAATAAATTGGCTGCTAAAGGGTTAATGACCACTGGCATGACAATCAGAGTAATAGACGTGGCCAACGATTTGTACAAACATCTCAGGCGCACAAGATCAGTAATCCAGCCTTTCCATCCTGCAGGCTCTCTGCATTCAGAAAATATATCCTTTAGGGGGGTTTCATCAATGCTTTGGGGGTTTGTGTTGTTGTGGTGAAAGAAAAACAGGGACTTCGCAGGGTGAGGTGTGTAATAGGGATCGGACCCGGACAAGGAGGGGGTCAGTCTGTGTTTCTTTTGCACGCTAAAGGGATACGCTCTCCATGGTGCTGGAATTAAATGACTCTCTACAAGGATACGCTCTCCATGGTGCTGGAATTAAATGACTCTCTACAAGGATAAGCTCTCCATGGTGCTGGAATTAAAAAACTCTCTACAAGGATACGCTCTCCATGGTGCTGGAATTAAAAAACTCTCTACAGGGATACGCTCTCCATGGTGCTGGAATGAAAGGACTCTCTACAGGGATACGCTCTCTACAGTGTTGCAATGAAAGGACTCTCTACAGGGATATGCTCTCCATGGTGTTGGAATGAAAGGACTCTCTACAGGGATACGCTCTCCATGGTGCTGGAATGAAAGGACTCTCTACAGGGATACGCTCTCCATGGTGCTGGAATGAAAGGAATCTCTACAGGGATACGCTCTCCATGGTGCTGCAATGAAAGGACTCTCTACAAGGGTACGCTCTCCATGGTGCTGGAATGAAAGGACTCTCTACAGGGATACGCTCTCCATGGTGCTGCAATGAGAGGACTCTCTACAGGGATATGCTCTCCATGGTGCTGCAATGAAAGGACTCTCTACAGGGATACGCTCTCCATGGTGCTGCAATGAAAGGACTCTCTACAAGGGTACGCTCTCCATGGTGCTGGAATGAAAGGACTCTCTACAGGGATACGCTCTCCATGGTGCTGCAATGAAAGGACTCTCTACAAGGATACGCTCTCCATGGTGCTGCAATGAAAGGACTCTCTACAGGGATACGCTCTCCATGGTGCTGCAATGAAAGGACTCTCTACAGGGATATGCTCTCCATGGTGCTGCAATGAAAGGACTCTCTACAGGGATATGCTCTCCATGGTGCTGGAATGAAAGGACTCTCTACAGGGATACGCTCTCCATGGTGCTGGAATGAAAGGACTCTCTACAAGGATACGTTCTCCATGGTGCTGCAATGAAAGGACTCTCTACAGAGAAGGGATACGCTCTCCATGGTGCTGGAATGAAAGGACTCTCTACAGAGAAGGGATACGCTCTCCATGGTGCTGGAATGAAAGGACTCTCTACAGAGAAGGGATATGCTCTCCATGGTGCTGGAATGAAAGGACTCTCTACAAGGATACGCTCTCCATGGTGCTGGAATGAAAGGACTCTCTACAGGGATATGCTCTCCATGGTGCTGGAATTAAAGCACTCTCTACAGGGATATGCTCTCCATGGTGCTGCAATGAAAGGACTCTCTACCGGGATATGCTCTCCATGGTGCTGGAATGAAAGGACTCTCTACAGGGATACGCTGTTCATGGTGCTGGAATGAAAGGACTCTCTACCGGGATATGCTCTCCATGGTGCTGCAATGAAAGGACTCTCTACCGGGATATGCTCTCCATGGTGCTGCAATGAAAGGACTCTCTACCGGGATATGCTCTCCATGGTGCTGCAATGAAAGGACTCTCTACCGGGATATGCTCTCCATGGTGCTGGAATGAATAGGACTCTCTACAGGGATACGCTCTCCATGGTGCTGGAATGAAAGGACTCTCTACAGGGATACGCTCTCCATGGTGCTGCAATGAAAGGACTCTCTACAAGGGTACGCTCTCCATGGTGCTGGAATGAAAGGACTCTCTACAGGGATATGCTCTCCATGGTGCTGCAATGAAAGGACTCTCTACAAGGATACGCTCTCCATGGTGCTGGAATGAAAGGACTCTCTACAGGGATACGCTCTCCATGGTGCTGCAATGAAAGGACTCTCTACAGGGATATGCTCTCCATGGTGCTGCAATGAAAGGACTTGCTCACTGAAGTGAATTCACATTGCTCGGGTTCCAGGTTCATTGACACAATCAGTGCAGCTCTGTGTCATCAAACTGTGAGTAAGAGGAACATGCCAATGCCAATTATGTTTATTTGGTTTTTATTAATTGTCTTGCCCAAATCTTCAGGTACTAAAGTCCACATTAGTCAGTAGAGATATGTCATTGAGGTGCAAATACATTTGAGATAATTGAGTTATGGTAATTATTATGCTACAGAATTATTCTCATTGTTATGAAAATGTGTTGTAAAATGGACCAATCATATCTTGCAGTGAAAGCTTTTCATTGGTCTGTTTTCACACCTAAAATCTAAAACGCAAACACTAGCCCCCTCCCCTCCCGGCGCTCCACTGCGCGCTGCGTTTCTGGTAAAATTGCTTTTCTAAGCGCTTCTCCAGAGCAGTTTTGTAATTCACTCCCTGACGCAAGTCAGAAAGTGAACTCTTTGACCCGGAAAATAGTAAATACAATGTGTTTATTCTTAAAGAGACTCCGTAACAAAAATTGCATCCTGTTTTTTATCATCCTACAAGTTCAAAAAGCTTTTCTAATGTGTTCTGGCTTGCTGCAGCACTTTCTGCTATCACAGTCTCTGTAATAAATCAATGTATCTTTCCCTTGTCAGACTTGTCGGCCTGTGTCTGGAAGGCTGCCAAGTTCTTCAGTGTTGTGGTTCTGCTATGAACTCCGCCTTCCAGACCCCTCTATGCACACTGCCTGTGTGTTATTTAGGATTAGAGCAGCTTCTCTCTTCTCTCTTATCTTTTACAAGCTGGATAAATCGTCCTCTGAGCTGGCTGGGCTTTCACATACTGAAGAATTACAGACAAGGGCAAAGCTGTTTGCAGGAAGAAACGAGCAGCCTGAAACTTCAGTGCATGAGAACAGGGGGAAAGAAACACACAAATGATCTCTTGAGATTCAAAAGGAATGCTGTATACAGCCTGCTTGTGTATGGATGTATTTTCTATGTGTGGACATGCTGTACATCAACCTACTTCCTGTTTTGGTGGCCATTTTGTTTGTTTATAAACAAACTTTTTAAAACTGTTTTTAACCACTTTTAATGCGGCAAGGAGCGGCGAAATTGTGATAGAGGGTAATAGGAGATGTCCCCTAACACATTGGTATGTTTACTTTTGTGCGATTCTAACAATACAGATTCTCTTTAAAGGACTTAAGAGCCCAAAAACTTTAAAAAAGTGAAGTACCTTAATCACGTTTAAATGCACGGAGGACGCCATCCGCGCCCTTCATGCAGTTCCGCCGGGTCCCCGCAGTGTAATAGCTCCCCGTGCCACTCCCGACCCCACAGATGGGGTCGGGCTCTCATTCCTCTCCTAATATGGCCGCCGGAGCCGTCCGCGGCTGCGCAGTCCGCATACACGTGTGTGCGGCTGCACAGCTCTAGGGCCTCCCCCCGATCCACGCACAGTAGCATGGATCGTGACCGCAATCGCTGCACAAAGCGATTTTGTGAGCGTTTTGCGATTTTCCTATACCTTGCATTATAGCAAAAATGCCCCAAAAATGGTACAGGCACCACTTTGCTAACCGCAAAACGTACGAAACGCGATGATATGAACTCATAGAGATTCATTGCACAAGCGTTTTATGGGCGATTTTAAAAATCGCCGGCGCTTGAAAAAAGGACAAAGCGCCCTTAGTGTGAATGAGCCCTCAGAGTGTTCAGGTAACACAATTCCTCAGTAGTTCAGGAACATATTCAGTATTTCTCTTCTATTCTCAACACCCTGACAAGGCTTAATGCGAAACCGGTCGGGTGAGGCTGTGGCAGATTACTTGATTTGTGACTATTTGTGCTTTTACCATTATGAGTCCATAGTCTACAGAACCAAATATAAGTGTTTTTAACTGGATAATTTGTTTGATCAATAAACGTTCCCTAAGTAGCATACAAGCAGTGTGCACTTAGATCCTTTTTTCTTAATGTTTTACACTATTTTGGAGACCAGAAAAGAGAAAGATTGGACATGTGCCTGAACCCAGCAGGATCTGTGTTACCTGAATGCTCTGAGATCTTATAACTGGAGTCTATTCAGATTTCAAAACACAAGAGGAGAAAATGCTCACCCCCAGCCAGCACCCTGCCAATTTATATTGGTCTGCAGACAGCCTGTCAGCCAATCAAGTGCCATTGTATGCACCTGTGCCTGTAGTGCTAAATCTAGCAAGAGCTAGATAATAATATATTATGTCACCAGCAGGGGGAACCTGCATCTGCATACTAGAAGCTGCAAAAACAAAAGTTAAAAACACAAACACTGGACACAACAGAACAGGGCCTAGGTTCTGACACCACCTGGGACCCCCAAACCCACATGCGACACCAAGAAGGGAGTGCAGGTGGGCCCCAGTGCTCCAACCACCAGGGAATTCACCCACACTGCCTCTAAATGCTGAATGCAAAACACAAGAGAAGCAAATGTTCGCTCCCAGCCAGCAATCTGCCAATATATATTGGTCTGCAGACAGCCTGTCAGCCAATCCAGTGCCATTGTATGCAACCTGTGTCAGCAGTGCCAAATCTAGCAGGAGCTGCACAGGTTCAGCAGGAGACAGGTGAGCGTGTTTGGTTGGACATAATCGTAGACTATATATGACCAGCAGGGGCACCACGTGCAGGTATTTGGTAAGCAGTTTTTTTGTTCATCGGTGGTGAGTGCAATTCTCATGCGGCGGTGGATTGTCCGTGAGGTGAAGTTCTGAAGAACCTTTTAGAAGATTTCCTAACCTGTGTGCTGTGGATTGAAACTGTGAATGGCTTATGCGGTTATTTTGTAGAAAGACAATTTCCGAAGGCTGCAGGGGGGGGGGGGGGGGCATAATATTTACATATGGATTTAACAAGAACGCTGATTGCTTCTGTTTTGTTGACTACAAGTATGAATGGCATTATTAACATCTGACCCTCTTAATTTGAAAGATATGCAGACAGAAATTTAACCATTACAGGACCGCGAGTTTACAACCCCAGTGACCAGGCATTTTTTTTTACAATTAAGCACTGCACAGCTTTAACAGTTTATTGCTTGGCCATACAACTTAGCAGCCAAATGAAGCTTACCTCCTGTTCTCCCCACCAATAGAGCTTTCTGTTGGTGGTCTCTGATTGCTGCTGCCGTGTCCATTTTTTTAAATCAATTTTTTTTATTTTTTAAATTAAAAAAGGCTACCCCCCCCCCCCCCAGATGAGAGGGAGTAGATTGTGAGCCTCTCCTGGGGACAGCTGAGTGACAGAACTGTCCCATGTATAGCGCTGCATTAGATCGCAGCACTGTACAAAATTACTGTGTTTTTTTTCCTAACAGCCTGCCAGCGCCGATTGTTGCTGGCAGACAGATCACTGATCTCAGCTCCATCTTTCAGCAGGGAACGTGCACGCATTCCCTGCTAATCACCGCCTCCAGGACCCGACACCAGTCGGCGTTAGTCGGTCGCAGACGGGTTAAGACAAGACATGGAACATTTATCCTTCCCCGAAAAAGTGCCATATCGGGTATAAAATCTCCTGCATAACATATATGGCTATGTCTCTGTCCAGTACATGTGCCCCCATATTGAGTGCCAGACCCCTCATAACAAGTATTGCTTTGCGCTGTGTGGGAGGCACAGAGTGGTGAAAGGAAGCACATCAGGTTGGAGTGTGGTTAAATCTTAGGCTGCACTATGTTTCTGCCAGATATCCATCTTGGCTCTCCTTGGGTCTGGGACTCCACATTTCTTGTCACCTTTCAAGACAAGTCGGATAGTTCATGCTTACTGATGATGTATGTGGTCAGGGCGGTTTCTAGACTTCCTGCTGCCTGACGCTAACTTTGGAGAATTTCAGTAGCAGTGACCTATCAGATGTCACTGCTACTGGTCGGGTCCCGCCCGCAAGACCAGCGGCACCAGTTTGCAAAAGGAGCAGTGGGCGGCTGTGATTGGCCTGTCTTGTGCCAGCACCTCGCCTGATTGGTTATGGTGATCGGTGGCCGGTGATGGGGTTTTACCGTATCATGCCTCGACAAGAGACATATATCGACACCTCACCTGCTTATGTCATAGGGAAGGGTGGCAGGTGCCAGTGGTCGAATTAGGATGGGTATTCGGGGATGCGCGGATGATGAGGGTAGTGTGGGTGCCAGGAAGATGGGCGGGAGAAGTGTAGAGGAAGCAGATGCCTGGTGGCCCAAACTGTTTGTCCAAACGCCGCCCCCTAGAGTTTTCCCCCTAAATCACGTGATTAAGGTAGATTCACTGTATGTGGCACAATAAGCCAACCTCTCCTCCTTTTTCTAGTTAATACTGGGCATAAGATGTTTAACTACTTAAGTACCACCAGTCTCTGCCCCCTTAAGGACCAGTGACCGCTGGCACAGAAATGGCAGAAACCCGACTCTGCTATCTCTATGAGGGCAGAGTTCCTGTGAGCGGGTCTGGAGTTGCTTTCATTGGCTCCTGACCCTACCTATCAATGTAAGCCAATGGGAGTGGCTTACATTGATAGACAGGGCCAGGAACCAATGAAATCGGCTCCTCACCCGCTCACAGGGCTCTGCCGTCATAGAGACAGGCAGAGCGAGTGAGCTGCAGCAGGAGACGGCGGGGATTCAGTGGCGAGATTGGCGGGAGCAACAAAAACAGCGGATGCGTGCAGCGGCGGTGAGTTGAAATCTACGCCCTCAAAACAGGGCGTAGATTTCAACTATCCTGGTCTTTAAGTAGTTAAAGTGTACCAGAGACAATATAAGTAAAAGATTTGATAATTACCCGGGGCTTCCTCCAGCCTCATAAGCACCGATGAGTCTATCAGTTTTCTTTAACTTTATTTTGAGTATAATATGGTATGTTTTGGCAGTTGTTTGTTAATGAAAAGTAGAGTTCTGCAGCCTCTGCTTCTCTTCAATGCTCTGCATGGGAGGGAAAGTTGGCTATTTCATTCTCATTTCATTTGGCCCATGTACTTGTCTGTCCATGTTTCCTTTGTTAAAATTGGGCATAAATTGTTAAAATTGGGCATACATTTTATTTTGGCAATTTTTTTACGTAAAGTGGAATCACACACCCTAATATGACTATCTACCACGCTCTGCATGGGAGGAGCGAGTTGGTTATTTCACACTTATTTTTAAGCACATGCAAGTCCATCCTTCCTCTGTTTTTCTTCATTTAAATTGGGCATAAAATATTTTGAGTATATATGGTATGTTTTGACATTTTTTTTAATAAACAGTAGAATCCCGCAGCCTAATATGCTTCCCTTCAAAGCTCTGCATGGGAGGGGCAAGTTGATTATCTCATGCATCTTTGTAATCATCTCGGTGCACATACAAGTCCACCTTTCCTACACTTTCTTTGTTAGAACCAGGCATAAAATATTGACCTTGATTTTGAGTATATAGGCTATGTATTGCTAATTTTGTAATAAAAGGTAGAATACTGCAGCAGAACCTGCCTCTCTGCGATGCTCTGCATGGGAGGGGCAATTTGGTTATTTCATGCTTATTTTTATTTGATGTGGTACACATACAAGTCCACCTTTCCTCCTCTTTAGTAGCTAAAGTAATGTATCGAATACTAGACTTTATTTTGAGTATGTACAGTATACTTATGACTAGGGATGGTTGGAAATGCCGATTTCCGATCCCGCGGTAAATCCGCATTCCGCCATTGCCAATTACCGATTCCGCTTTCCGCTATCAATTTCCGCATTGCAATGCGGAATTTCCGCTGGAAATTGCGGACATTCTGCCCAATTTTAACATCAATTTTCTCAAAAACTATAAGGTTTTTTTGAAAACTTGTTTTTGCATCTTGTTCACAAGATTCAGTTTAATAAACCCTGAAAATTTGGTGTTTCTAGGACCTACGGGGGTTTTGCTATTAACCGCTAAAGTCACTTTAAAAAGACAATTTTTATTGCAGATTTTCTGCATTTTACATCACAGTTAAAATCTGCAGATTTTAGCGGTAAATAGCAAAGCCCCCGTAAGTCCTAGAAACACCAAATTTTCAGGGTTTTTTAAACTGAATCTTGTGAACAAGATGCAAAAAAAAGTTTTTAAAAAGAGCTTATAGTTTTTGAGAAAATTGATGTTAAAGTCAGCAGAAATGTCCACAATTTCCGGTGGAAATTTCCGCGATTTCCGGCGGAAATCTGTCTACCGCACTTGCATTATCGATTTTCGCATTCCGATGCGGAAATGCAATTTCCGATCGGAATTTCGGAAATTGCATTTCTGCGGAATCCGAATGAGCATTCCTACTTATGACTTTTTTTTTATTCTACATTAAATCTTTTTGTTCTTGCAGTTTATGGAGACTGTAAATTTGATAAAACGTCATGTGAAATACGAGTGAATACTGAGATAAAATATTGTCATGCTTGAGATTCTGTAAGCTGTACAGCACCCCTGTTCCCGCTTGATATATCAGAAGCAACAGGCATGGCCAAGCGAGCAGAAAGCATATGCGAGCCCAGATCAAGCAGAACTCACGTTGTCTCTCTGTGCCGACAGATTCTTCCCCGCATGTTCTGTGTGGCTGCGCAGCCGTTACCGACAGAGCATGCTGGGAAACAGAGCGGATCTGCTAATTAGCCTGAAGTATAGAGAGGAAAGACAACATCTCTCCATGTGAACTTTGCTGAAGAGACTGAAACCTTCTGAGTTACAACATCAAACATCTGACTGATTAAGGAGTGCACTTCTAAGGAGCAAAAGTCTTTTAGATTTTTTAAATAATATGGGAGAGGTGTAAGCTTAAAGTCCAATAACAGAATTTTTTAAATATATATCAGGCAGCACAATGGCGTAGTGGTTAGCGCTCTCGCCTTGCAGCTCTGGGTCCCTGGTTTGAATCCCAGCCAGGTCAACATCTGCAAGGAGTTTTATGTTCTCCCCATGTCTGTGTAGGTTTCCTTCCAAACGATGCTGACATCACACTGTGGGAGGGGTTTCACCCAGTGGCGTAGCAATAGGGGTTGCAGAGGTTGCGCCGCATCGAAGCCTCCCTCAACTGCAGAATTAGCTCTCTATTGCTCCTGTGCTCATAATAATCACTTCTATAGATACTTTGAATAGTGGTAATCAGTAACAAGCTGCTCCCCATTCCCTTCTAGCACTTCTGACACTGTAGTTGCCATTGGCAGGTTTTGGTGTGCTGTATCAATTGTTTTTTAAAGAATGCTTGGGGGCCCCATTGTAAAACTTGCATCGGGGCCCACAGCTCCTTAGCTGCGCCACTGGTTTCACCACAATATCAGCCACACAGTCCCCCCTGAGGATCAATTTGAAAAAGGTAAAGATCTCTCATCTGAAAGGGGCCAGGTATCAGCTACTGATTGGGAAGTAAAATCCTGGGTTACAGTTCCGCTTTAACTCACAATTTATCTCTCCTTATTTGACATAACTCATGATTTATCTGTCCCCATCTTTTAATCTCATTAATTATCTCACCTTATTTCTTTATCTCATGCATTAGCTCTCTTCTTAGTTTCAGTGAGTCTGAAGCGATTTTTAAAAAAAACAAACCAGATACCTATGGAGAGGGGAGGCTCTGGGTCCTATAGAGACTTATGTTCCTCTCCTGGTCCCCTCGTTCCCCCGCAGGCTCCTCAGTTCAAATCTCCAGATGCGGGAGGCTTCAGAAGTCTTCGAGTGCTCCCGAAGAAAGGGGAGGCTCCGTACTGCGCATGTGGGAGTCTGTGAAAGGGCGTGGCCGCACATGCCCAATACGGAGTGTGACTCAACCCCTGTGTGACCCTATGGGATCACCACAAATAAGGACTCTGCATATAAAAAAATTAAATGGCGCAGCAATGATGGGACAAACTATGGTAGGACTAGACAGTGAGCTCCTCTAACTCTGTAATTTGCTGCAGAAGATGTCAGTGCTATATAAATACATAATAATAATATGGTAGGACATTAGACTATGACTATGGTAGGATTAGAGTGTGAGCTCCTCTGAGAACAGTCAGTGACATGACTATGTACTCTGTAATGTGCTGCAGAAGATGTCAGTGCTATATAAATACATAATAATAATATGGTAGGACATGAGACTATGACTATGGTAGGATTAGAGTGTGAGCTCCTCTGAGGACAGTCAGTGACATGACTATGTACTCTGTAATGTGCTGCAGAAGATGTCAGTGCTATATAAATACATAATACTAATAATAATAATATGGTAGGACATTAGACTATGACTATGGTAGGATTAGATTGTTAGCTCCTATGAGGACAGTCAGTGACATGACTATGTACTCTGTACAGTGCTGCAGAAGATGTCAGTGCTATATAAATACATAATAATAATATGGTAGGACATTACACTATGACTATGGTAGGATTAGATTGTGAGCTCCTCTGAGGACAGTCAGTGACAGGACTATGTACTCTGTAATGTGCTGCAGAAGATTTCAGTGCTATATAAATACATAATAATAATATGGTAGGACACTAGACTATGACTATGGTAGGATTAAAGTGTGAGCATCTCTGAGGACAGTCAGTGACAGGACTATGTACTCTGTAATGTGCTGCAGAAGATGTCAGTGCTATATAAATACATAATAATATTACGGTAGGACATTAGACTATGACTATGGAAGGATTAGAGTGTGAGCTCCTCTGAGGACAGTCAGTGACAGGACTATGTGCTCTGTAAAGTGCTGCAGGAGATGTCAGTGCTATATAAACACATAATAATATGTTGGACATTAGACTATGACTGTGGTAGGGATTAGATTGTAATCTCCTCTGAGGACAGTCAGTGACATGAATATGTAAATACCGAATACTAATTAGCCTTTTAATTTCCACTTGTTGTTTTATGCATAAATATCAAATTATTTAGTTATATTGTCTTTGGCCATTTCCAATTATTTAGGCCATCCTGTTCATCTCTCCGCCACTAGAGCGGTACTTGCAGTCCAGGTACAATCCCCTCCCCCACTTTGCACAGCGCTCCCTTGCTTAATAAAATAAGTATTAGACTCCCTTGAAAAGAATCTGTCACAAGCTCGTGACCCTGTTAAATTATACAGAATGACCTCCCCCCCCCTCCCCCGAATTTAACACAAGACCACAATATCAATAATGGAGAATGTAACCGCTAAGGCAATGTTTAATTTAACCAGCCTGCCGCCTGCTAAAGGCACTCATAAATCCTAAAATAACACGTCCAGAACAATAACAGCACCATCTATAACATCTGATAACGCTGGGAGGGGATTGCTGCAAAGGGCACTGGCAGTTTGCAAAGATGAATGTGCTGTTTTGAGATTGTTCTGAAAATGTTAATTTTCTGGCTTGAGTTACCGTCTGTCTCTCTTACAGGAAAGGAATAAAACTCTGGCAGACGTTTGAACTGTTCCCCACTTTATAGTGGTGTGTATCGCCCCACGATTATCGCAAATCTGAAGCCCCCCTGAAAAAGGTTAGATACTTATGTAGAGGGAAGGGCAATATGGGCAATATGTGTGGGCAATATGGATACAGAGGCTTTCAATTTGTATCCTTCAATCCAGCCAAACGTTCACTTATGAAAAGTTGTCCCTGTTCTGTCTTAGGTCGAGCCTGATGCCGGTCTTTGGAAATTCGACATTTGCGCCAGATTTGAGAGGGCCGATTCCTCAGTTTAGCACCAGAGAAAGATTTTGTTTCCAGACGATTTGTTAGATCCTTTCACGGGCAAAATATCCAGCTTTGGCTCTCTACAGAGCTTATACCGTTACAAAATGCATATTATTTTATATATCTATGGCTCTGTAATTTCTTAAAGGATACCAGAGCCAAAACTTTATCCTCTGTCCCCCTCCTTTCTTACCTAAAGCCCACCAGCAGCCTCTTCAGGATCAGTACACAGACTCTGGCCCGGCTGCGCGCGTCCTACAGTGTGCGACAACCGCAGGAAGCACTCTGCGCATGATGTAATTGATAATATATAAAGGACTTACAGATAATGTATAAATTAACACACGAGGGGCAAATTTATACACTAGGGCAGGGCCGGAGCTACCATAGGAAAAAATGGGCATTTGCCCCAGGGCCCCAGAGCCTGTAGGGGCCCCCAAGTTGTCCTCCCCATCTTAACTGTTGCTCCCCAGGGACTCTGCAGAGTCTGTTAAGTTGGGAGGTGATTGGGGGAGGGTCAGCAGCCAGCTCAGGGGCCCAGGACGGAAATTTGGCTGTAACAAAGGGCCTCTAATGACGCTTTTTGGTTCGGGGGGTGTCTGTTGGGGGGCCCCCAGGCTAATTTTGCCCTAGGGCCCAATTGTTACTTGAACCGGCCATGCACTAGGGGGGCAGCAGTGACGCGGTGGATGCAGCAGACTTGGCCAATTCCCAAGAGATATCATGCTAAAATCAATCGGGAATCGGCCTGTATGGGCAGCGAACAGATCTTTCCTTAATCAGACTCGATCAGAGAGCAGGGCAGTTTCTAAGATAAATTGCACCCAGGGAGAGGCTGTAAAAATTGCGCCCCCTTGCCTTCTCTTGGTTGATCTGCCCATCATTGCCTGATGTATGGCTTCCTTAATAAACATTTGTGGATATTGGTAGAGACCCGTGCCCAGTTTCGCCATTCGCCTTGTTTACTCGCTAGAAATCTCTTACACTGCTGTCTGTGCGCTGGCAGAGCAGGCTGTGCACCTCATATAGGAAGCATCCAGGTTTGTCCTATCCACTTGGTGATCTAAAGAGGATTACATGACCTTTTAATATCTGAGCAGTCGGATAACGCAGCGAGCATTTCTCCGAGGGCTTTCCCCACCGCGAGCCCTCTACAAACATCTCATCTGACATGACATTCTATAGTCTGGAACAGCGCGGAGGAACGCCAGTGTGAAACGCTCTGCGCTGGATTCAGTCTCGTGACTTTACGGCACACACGCGACAGATGTGGAGACCGTTATATAATCCGCTGGAGCCTCAGGGCCCCACGAGATGTTGCAGTCAGCTGTTGGCTCACAGACAGGGTGGCATCAGGGACAGATGGTGATGTTTGTTACAGACTGACATAAGTGACTTGCACAGAGCTGTTGTATTTTCCGCAGCCTTCAAAAAGAGGCCGTCGGAATGTTAGCTTTGCTCAAGAAGTCCTTTCAGTAATGACAAGTAAATTGTACTATAGCTCGTTAAATCTCTTTTATTAACAAATTTTGTTTGTACATTTCCAAAAACATTATGCAGACATAATAACATATACATGTAGAAGGACAATACATGTCATGTCAAGAGATGGTACAGTTATCCATAATACAATATGCAGGCTCAAAAGACAAAAAACGTAACCACGAATTGAACTTCATCCCAATTACTAGCTGATACCCCCTTTCCCATGAGAAATCTATTCCTTTTCTCAAACAGATCATCAGGGGGCGCTGTATGGCTGATATTGTGGTGAAACAATGTTGTTGCATTGTTGCAAATAACAGCTGTTTACAGCTGTTTCCAACTGCCAAAAAAGCAAGGAGCAGCTACTTCCAGTGACGTCACCTGGCAGCAGTAAAATTTTCACCCTGTGATGAATGTCAGAATGTAAATCAGGGAGAGGAAAGATTTTACAATGGACAAACACTGACTAAATCATTTATACATAATTATTGTAAAAATGAAGTACTTTTTTTTTACATTATTTTCACTGGAGTTCCTCTTTAAAGGGAACCCAAGGTGAGAGGGATATGGCCATATCTATTTCCTTTTAAACTATACCAGTTGCCTGGCAATCCTCCTGATCCTCTACCTCTAAAACTTTTAGCCTTAGACCCTGAACAAGCATGCAGAAGATCAGGTACTCTAACCCAGCTGATTCAGGTATTACTGCATTAGTCATATGCTTGTTCCAGGGTTTTGGCTCAGAGACTACTTATGCCAGAAGATCAGCAGGACTGTCAGGCAACTGAAATTGTTTACGATGGAATAAATATGGCAGCCTCCGTATCCCTCTCACCTCGGGTTCCCTTTAAGTATACCTCCGCCAGCATCGCTACAGTACACAGCCCTTGGGGAGGGGTTGGAGAGGCTGGGGAGGGGGGGGGGAGGGGCAGAAGTGGCTCTGCAGACTGCCCCAGCATCTCTGCACGGCAGTCTGAAGAGCCACTTCTGCCCCTCCCCCCCCCTCCCCAGCCTCTCCAACCCCTCCCCAAGGGCTGTGTACTGTAGTGATACTGGAGGAGTCTGCAGAGCCCCGCCCCCAGCCTCTCCAACCCCTCCCCAAGGGCTGTGTACTGTAGTGATACTGGAGGAGTCTGCAGAGCCCCGCCCCCAGCCTCTCCAACCCCTCCCCAAGGGCTGTGTACTGTAGTGATACTGGAGGAGTCTGCAGAGCCCCGCCCCCAGCCTCTCCAACCTCTCCCCTAGTGCTGTGTACTGTAGTGATACTGGAGGAGTCTGCAGAGCCAGTTCTGCTCCATCAGAGATGGACAGAGTGAGTGTAATAAGCTGAGGCTGGGAGCACACTTGTCTGCCAGTATTCTGTGTGCGTTTTCTGCACACCATGTGTGTCTGTATGTGTGGAAACATGCAAGTTTTATCACAGAAGCTAATGTAATTAATAGAGAAAATGTGTGCAGTGCTTCACTGCTGTCTGTTTTATCTGCCTGGCCTGCCTTTCCAATTTATGTTTTGGGGGGAGGGGGCCCCATCCAAAGTTTCGCGCGGGGGGGGGAGGGGCAGTGATTTCTAGTTATGCCCCTAGTAAGTATTTAAAAAGCCTCAATACCAGCAAAAAGCAAAGTCCCCATTATCCCTCAGGCATGCCGGTTAGTTGAAACTTCTGGTTGCCGGAGTTCCAGAAAACGGGAACTTTGCTGTAGATATATCCCCTAGAGCAGTGATGGCTATCCTTGGCACTCCAGCTGTGACAAAACTACACGTCCCATCATGCCTCTGTCTCCCTGAGTTGTGCTTACAGCTGTCAGAGTATTGTAATGCCTCATGGGACTTGTAGTTCCACCACAGCTGGAGTGCCAGGTTAGCCAACACTGATCTAGAGAATACCTGAGTGATCCAAATTAGCAGGTAACAATTGGAGAGCTAACTTTGAAGCTCTCAACTCTACCAACTAAAAGGGTTTTAAACATATACTGTATGAGTCCCTGAAATCAAGCCAGATCACCCACACCCAAACTTTGCATTTTATTGTCATAAGATCTGTTGTTCTACATAAAATATCTCATCCAAGGCCTCCACCCAACTAGTGAGTGAAGGAAGGGATGTACAGTGCCAAAATCTGGCTATGGTGGACTTAGCAGCAGAAAAGAAGTGTCTCCATAATGCTGCCGGGATCATATAGATCACCTAAGAAATCATATGTAAAAGAGCCACCTCTGGACTCTGGTTCCACTGCAATGTCAGTGCCATACATGTGATTAAAGGAATACTCTTGAGTAATATGTTTTTTTCAATTGAGATAGGAATAGTTTGGAAATTGCTGTCAAGTACTGGTATATACATTGACTGCTTATATCTTTGTTTACTGTTATCTAACTCCTTTCATACTTCAGTGTTGCCAAATCTTATGGCTGAGTGAACCATGAGGGGGGTAATTCCCTCAAACTACACCTGTTAACCCTGTGTGTGCGAGAATGCTCTCATTGCAGCTGCCTGTCTCTGAGAGCTGTCTGCAGAAAGCAGAGGGAATGTATCTTATGTGCAACATAAACATTTGTAATAGTGTGTGGAACCTGACACCAGAGGCATTTCATATAACTCTGCTTCAATATGTTCTTAACATATCAGACTGCAAATGAGACATTCCAAACGTCGCTAAAATCTACACACAGTGAATTACAGATTTTGCCTCTGATATTTAACATCAAAGTAGGAAAATGTTTAGTACATTCTCATTTTAGAACACTTGGTTTGATAGTGTTCCTTTAAAGGGGAACTGAAGTAGGAGGTATACGGAGGCTGCCATATTTATTTCCTTTTAATCAATACCAGTTGCCTGGCAGCCCTGCTGGTCTATTTCTCTGCAGTAGTATCTGAATAACACCAGAAACCAGCATGCAGCTAGTCTTGTCAGATCTGACTTTAAAGTCTGAAACACCTGATCTGCTGCATGCTTGTTCAGGGGCTATGGCTAATAGTATTAGAGGCAGAGGATCAGCAGGGCTGCCAGGCAACTGGTATTGCTTAAAAGGATATAAACATGGCAGCCTCCTTATACCTCTCTCTTCAGTTCCCCTTTAAGGAAACTAGAGGTCAAATCCCAAAAAGGCTGCACCAGATCACAAACCCAGCCCACCATATGTCACTTTACTATAGCTCATGGTCATGTTTGAACCTGCACTCTATATGGAGAGTGTTCACTTTGCACTGGTATGTGAAAAAAAGGTTAAATTGGACTTCGTCTGCGTTTCAGGGATTAACACCAGATCCCCTTAGCGATGGGAGCGCTGCCTTCTGCAGTTCTAGCTGTGACAATTTAGTGATCTCTATGACCAATAATAGCACAAGCCTATCAGACGATGACAGGCAGGCGGGAGGGTGGAATCAGAAAATAGAACGCGTCTTGTCAGGCTCTTTGCCCACTTTTGTTCTGTGATTGTGCCGGGATTTTATTTAGAGTCTGTTTCTTCTGCTTGACGTTAATCTATTTCTTCTCCTTCCCGGAAAAGCCTCAGAGCCGCTCGAAAATTCTTTATCCTCTCGCTAAGTCTGGCGGCTGGTACAGACGCGCAATTCCTTTTATTACCGTACTCTCTCACTCTCTATTCCTCTTCATCAGTTTCCAATTTTTTACTTTTTCATCTGTTCACGAAAAAATAAGGAAAAAAAATGAAACCTACAAGAGAAATAGAACAAGCTTGTTCCCAACTTGACAAAGCCCCCCGAGTTCCCCGAGAGCGAGTCGCGGTCCATCAATCAGACCGTCGGTCGTCGCGAAAAAATGGATTTCATTCTGACAGAGGCGGCAGCCGGCCTCGTGGAAGTCATCACAGCGCCGTAACTTAATTGCCTCGATTGATTCCGTTTAATGACACACCACGGGGCCTTTCTTTTGGCCTAGCTCCAACAGGCGCAAGTCGTACCGCTGGCTTCCTGATTTTTTTTTCATTATTTTATTTTAACTCGCCCTCGCTTCTTTAATAACAGCTATTCATCTCATCAGCGTTGGAAATGAATGCCCGGCGGTATTCCGATCTAAAGAGGAAGCCAGGAGCCGGCGGCGGAGGACGCGGCTACAATACTTTATTATTACGCCTGTTACAGGCCGCCATTGTCGGATAAGTGCAGACTTAAGTGCAATCTTGTCCTCGGATGGTTAATAGCTGTGACCTACAAGAGGGCGGCGCGGTGGCGGGCGCCATCTTGGGGAAAATTGCTGTGGCAATTAAATCTTTTCAGGAAGAAAAAGCAAAAAATACTTTGGCGATAATGGGAAGGGAATTTTAAGGCCATAGAAATGGAAGGTGGATCTCTAATTACAATGTAGGAGGAGATTGTGTCAGAAGGGAGAGCTGCGGGAATTGCTAAATATAACCGAATTCCACGCAAAGGAAAGGGGGCGCGATTGTGGGCTTATAATAAAGAATTCTACACTTATAATACTCTTATATGCACAAAGCTGTAGTTTGACCTGTTTAGGAACAAGAATTACTGAGTGCCTACACTCTGTTATCACTTTTGGTCCTTGCCACGGAGTGGTAAATAGAGTGAACAGCGAACACGATCTTCCGCAAATATTCGCGAATAGGCAAACCAGGCAAACCGCCATAGACTTCAATAAGCAAGCAAATTTTAAAACCTACAAAGACTGTTTCTGGCCACAAAAGTGATGGAAAAGTTGTTTCAAAGGGTCTAACACCTGGGTTGTGGCATGCTGGAGGGGGATCCATGCAAAAAAAAAACCACCACAAAATTATGGAGTTGACGCAGTTGTGTTTCAATCGCTAAAGGGCAGAAATAACATTGCATTCCTACAAATAATGCACTGGAGTGGTACTCAGTGCCTGCAACTTAAAGAGACACTGAAGCGAAAAAAAAATTATGATATTATGATTTGTATATGTAGTACAGCTAAGAAATAAAACATTAAGATCAGATACATCAGTCTAATTGTTTCCAGTACAGGAAGAATTAAGAAACTCCAGTTGTTATCTCTATGGAAAAAAGCCCTTAAGCTCTACGACTTTCAAAGTCGTGGAGAGGGCTGTCTTCTGACTTTTATTATCTCAACTGTTACTAAACAAATTCATTTTTCTCTGACAGAGGAGAGGTCATTAGATCACAGACTGCTCTGAAAGAATCATTTTGAATGCTGAGTGTTGTGTAATCTGCACATATTATAGAATGATGCAATGTTAGAAAAAACACTATATACCTGAAAATAAAAATATGAAAATATTTTCTTTGCTGCTAATCTTCTAGTAATTATTCATAGTACACAACCAATTCATTATAGCATATATTTTTTTTCGCTTCAGTGTCTCTTTAATGTGGCCACAATAGAAGTAGTGTGCACAGCTCTGGGTGTCAGTGGGCTGTGGAGTATCACGCCGCACAAAAAAACCACAGGAGACCGATGTGCTAGTCCTCAAAAGGGCTGTTTGCGGTGCTTTCACAGTAAGTGAGGAACAAGAACACAGGCCTAGCTAATGCTTTCCCTTCTTATCTGCAACAAGTCTGACCCTGCTCTCAATAAGTCAGCAGCCAGCAGATAATGAATCCAATATGGCCACCGCAACTGCTTTTTAACAGGGGGGGGTCCAAAAAATGGTCATGGTCGGAACCAAATGTACATGAACTTATATATTGCTGAGTCCAATGCATGATGCTGCCTATGCTTAGCTGATACTTTGTTGGGTCTGCTCACATAGGCACCCTCAGTCTGAACAGCACACCAGTGCCCCTCCCCTGATGCTGAGCCCAGGGACAGATGTTCCTCCCTGCCCTCCTTTAGCTACGTCTCTGCAATAAACCTGTGACTTCCTGCAAACTGAGTGCGGGCCCTTTTTTGTAATACTGTATTGGATGGCTACTGGGTCCAGCACCGCAACAACATTCCTCCATAAGGTGTGCGATCTTCTTGGATTTGGTAAAGCATTTAACAAGAACTGTAGTGAGAAAATAACATAATGAATAAAAATGCTTATTGTATACAATATTCATTTATAGATTATTTAGTCAGTATTTGCCTGTTGTAAAATCTTTCCTCTCCCTGATTTACATTCTGAAATGTATCACTGGTGGTGACCAGGGCCGGATTTGTACTTTTTACCGCCCAAGGCCAATGATACTGTCTGTATGGTTGTTATCTCTGTGTGCCACAATGAGAATTCTCCTTACTTTCCATCATTGGATGTCACAGACAATAACTATTTTAGTAATATGTGTATAGATTATAAAATTATAAATTATGTTTTCCTTAAAAACTTTTATGTTATGATTGCCATCTCGTTAATGATGGAACCATTGTGTCACCATGAGAGTTACGTTTATGTGTACCTTCAGAAAAGAGCTTACAGGTCTTGCAGGGACGAAACAAGTACAGGATAGAGAGTTCAAAGGTTAACTCTGTCTTTGTATATAGGGATGGCTGCATAGAACAGCTTTACTGCTCCTCACTGAGCCGCCCCTAAATTTCTGGTGCCCTATGCCATGGCCTATGTGGCCTTGCCAGAAATCCGGCCCTGGTGGTGACATCTTTAGTTCTGCCAGGTGATCTGTACTGAATGTTCATTACTGAGGGTTCCATGCACAGTGGGAGACATTGCTTGCTTGGTAGTTAGATAAAGCTGTTATTTGCCACAATGCAACGAGATTCACAGACAGCAAACTGTCAGGAACATAGTCATGGCATCACACTGTAGGAGGGGTTTCAAAAGTCCCTCTTTAACCCATAAGCAGCATCAATAGAGTTATCTCGTTTGGGATAGTGCACTGTTTTTGGCCTCAGCTGGTAGAACTCGCTGTGCTGTAAATTCTTGGAATGCTTTGATGTCTCTCTTCTAGCAGAAAATATAGAAACTGAATGCAGAAGTCCTCTGTTATTGTCTCACACTGCCCCCTAGTGACAAGTGGCCATAAATACACATTACAGCAGTACTAATTAGAAGCAAAGAAAATGTAACAAATAAAAAAAAGGTGCTAGATAAAATGGCCTGGAGCACTTGCAATCCTCTAAATAAAGCGGCTGCCAAAGGGTTAAAGCCCCCTGGACGCACTTGCATACTCTGCACACCATATACAGTATATGGAATTTACACACATTCACTTCAGCCAAAGTATTGCTCTACGATGCCTCAGATCTGAGGGAGAGCGAATATTAAAGCACCCGTTACTGCTGACTCCCGGGTCACATAAGAAGGTTCCTCATCCTTACATGTAACCTGCATTCCCCAGTAATAGAAGGATGTATTCTCTCTGCAGTGTCTGCCCTTACATCTCAGCAGCCACTTTCCACATCAATCTGCAAGTAATCCTCAGCTATCTGTCAGGATCGTGTCTCCCAGCTCATCTCAGTAACTATCAGACTCCAATCTCACCATACGTGTGTTCTGCGTGTCGGCCTATCACCGGGGCGGGTGTCCCCCAGCTCATCTCAGTAACTATCAGACTCCAATCTCACCGTACGTGTGTTCCCGGCCGCTGTCAGTACGCCTATCACCACGGCGGGTGTCTCCCAGCTCATCTCAGTAACTATCAGACTCCAATCTCACCGTACGTGCGCTCCTGGTTGCTACCAGTATGCCTATCACCGGGGCGGGTGTCCCCCAGCTCATCTCAGTAACTATCAGACTCCAATCTCACCGTACCTGTGTTCCCGGCCACTGTCAGTACGCCTATCACCACGGCGGGTGTCTCCCAGCTCATCTCAGTAACTATCAGACTCCAATCTCACCGTACGTGCGCTCCTGGTCGCTACCAGTATGCCTATCACCGGGGCGGGTGTCCCCCAGCTCATCTCAGTAACTATCAGACTCCAATCTCACCGTACGTGTGTTCCCGGCCACTGCCAGTACGCCTATCACCGGGGCGGGTGTCCCCCAGCTCATCTCTGTAATTATCAGACACCAATCTCACCGTACCTGTGTTCCCGGCCACTGCCAGTACGCCTATAACCGGGGCGGGTGTCCCCCAGCTCATCTCAGTAACTATCAGACGCCAATCTCACCGTACGTACATTCCCGGCCACTGCCAGTATGCCTATCACCGGGGCGGGTGTCCCCCAGCTCATCTCTGTAACTATCAGACTCCAATCTCACCGTACGTACATTCCCGGCCACTGCCAGTACGCCTATAACCGGGGCGGGTGTCCCCCAGCTCATCTCAGTAAATATCAGACGCCAATCTCACCGTACGTACATTCCCGGCCACTGCCAGTACGCCTATCACCGGGACGGGTGTCCCCCAGCTCATCTCAGTAACTATCAGATGCCAATCTCACCGTACGTACATTCCCGGCCACTGCCAGTACGCCTATCACCGGGACGGGTGTCCCCCAGCTCATCTCAGTAACTATCAGACTCCAATCTCACCGTACGTGCGTTCCCGGCCGCTGCCAGTATGCCTATCACCGGGGCGGGTGTCCCCCAGCTCATCTCTGTAATTATATCAGACGCCAATCTCACCGTACGTGCATTCCTGGCCACTGCCAGTACGCCTATCACCGGGGCGGGTGTCCCCCAGCTCATCTCAGTAACTATCAGACTCCAATCTCACCGTACCTGTGTTCCCGGCCGCTGCCAGTACGCCTATCACCGGGGCGGGTGTCCCCCAGCTCATCTCTGTAACTATCAGACTCCAATCTCACCGTACGTGTGTTCTGCGTGTCAGCCTATCACCGGGACGGGTGTCCCCCAGCTCATCTCAGTAACTATCAGACTCCAATCTCACCGTACGTACATTCCCGGCCACTGCCAGTACGCCTATAACCGGGGCGGGTGTCCCCCAGCTCATCTCAGTAACTATCAGACGCCAATCTCACCGTACGTACATTCCCGGCCACTGCCAGTACGCCTATCACCGGGACGGGTGTCCCCCAGCTCATCTCAGTAACTATCAGACTCCAATCTCACCGTACGTGCGTTCCCGGCCGCTGCCAGTATGCCTATCACCGGGGCGGGTGTCCCCAGCTCATCTCTGTAATTATATCAGACGCCAATCTCACCTTACGTGCATTCCCGGCCACTGCCAGTACGCCTATCACCAGGGCGGGTGTCCCCCAGCTCATCTCTGTAACTATCAGACGCTAATCTCACCGTACGTGCGTTCCCGGCCACTGCCAGTATGCCTATAACCGGGGCGGGTGTCCCCCAGCTCATCTCAGTAACTATCAGACTCCAATCTCACCGTACCTGTGTTCCCGGCTACTGCCAGTACGCCTATAACCGGGGCGGGTGTCCCCCAGCTCATCTCTGTAATTATCAGACACCAATCTCACCGTACCTGTGTTCCCGGCCACTGCCAGTACGCCTATAACCGGGGCGGGTGTCCCCCAGCTCATCTCAGTAACTATCAGACGCCAATCTCACCGTACGTACATTCCCGGCCACTGCCAGTACGCCTATAACCGGGGCGGGTGTCCCACAGCTCATCTCTGTAACTATCAGACTCCAATCTCACCGTACGTGCATTTCCGGCCACTTCCCAGTACGCCTATCACCGGGGCGGGTGTCCCCCAGCTCATCTTTGTAACTATCAGACGCCAATCTCACCGTATGTGCATTTCCGGCCACTGCCAGTACGCCTATAACCGGGGCGGGTGTCCCCCAGCTCATCTCTGTAATTATCAGACGCCAATCTCACCGTACGTGCATTCCCGGCCACTGCCAGTACGCCTATAACCGGGGCGGGTGTCCCCCAGCTCATCTCAGTAACTATCAGACGCCAATCTCACCGTACGTACATTCCCGGCCACTGCCAGTACGCCTATAACCGGGGCGGGTGTCCCTCAGCTCATCCCAGTAACTATCAGATGCCAATCTCACCGTACGTACATTCCCGGCCACTGCCAGTACGCCTATCACCGGGGCGGGTGTCCCCCAGCTCATCTCTGTAACTATCAGACTCCAATCTCACCGTACGTGCGTTCTGCGCATCCCCCTATCATCGGGGCGGGGGAAGAACTCTATTCCATTTGTCACTGACATGAAAGCCATATTAATGCAGGTTGTCAGACACAGGGCTGGGGCAGGGCACGCGTATTACAGATTGGATTTCACCTGGAGGTTAATTAAAACCGCCGCCTGCCTCCTGTACCGCCGCAGACCGGTCTGGATTACGGAAAACGAGGAAACGATCAGATTCAGGCTTTCGAGGTCAGCGGAATATTGGCAGATTCCCAGAATGAGTTCAGTCCGGTTCCCCTATTAATGTCACGGATAATAACCTAACCTAATTTACGGAAGGAAATACAATGTTCTGTCTGAAGGAAATATCATTGTGCAGAGAAGCTATATCGGGCGTGTGAGGAGAAGTCTCTGAGGTCTCAGTACAGAGGTGGGCCTGGAAATCTCAGGGGCCCTATAGCAGGGAAGCAGGATAGTTGGGAGCCTTGCGGCAAATTGAATATTTGGGCACCACATAGGCGCTAATGCAAAACATCGGCTTTTGGGCGCCAAAAGTAGAAATCTGGGTGCCCAATAAATAGGGCAGTGTGCACGTCCAAAATATAATCTAAAATGTTTTCATTTTGAGAATTATCGGTTTGAAAATTATAATTTTCAAATTAGTTTTATGAATCATCATTTTGTAAATTATCATTTTGAATGTATTGTTTTAGAAATTCATCGTTTTTTGAATTAAAGTTTTTTTTTTCCAGTGGAGGAAGGGTCTTTTAACGTTAGATGTCAGGAAGGGGGATTTTAGGGTTCGGCGTCAGGAAAGAGAGTTTTAGGTTTGGGCATCAGGCAGGGGGGTTCTAGGGTTAGGTGTTAAGAAGGGGGTTTAGGGGTAGGCATCAGGGAGGGTGTTTCAGGGACAGGGTTATGCATCGGAGGGGGAGGGCTCTGTTTGAGAGTACGGTTAGGTTTAGTTGTAGTAAATATACCAGTAATATATACCAGTGTTTTACTATCGTCATTACCACTGTAAATATTCAGGCACTCTGGCAGGAATGTGCTGTTCTGCTTGTTATAGGCAGAAGCTATACACACCCTCTCCACGCCCCCTGCAGGCTCTGTGTGAGTCACAGACTGAGCTCCTCTCAGCCTATCACATGCCATGTCTTTTGTTTGTAAACACTGCCTAAAACTGGCAATTACAAGCCAGGATTGCAGCAGGGAGTGGCAGAAACAGCACAGAGGGGCACAGGAGAACATAATGAATAGAATGGTATGCTTTTTATTGTAAAATTTTAGAGTACAGATTCTCTTTAAGGGAATCTAAAGTGAAAATAAACTTATGATATAATGGGCTTAATTCACTAAACCATGATAACGCGCTAGCGTTTTTGCGCGTGTTTTCGCCAGTTTTGCATGCAAATTCACGATTGCATGCAGAAATTCGCATTTGCATGCAAAAACATGCGCAAAAACGCTAGCGCGGCCATGATATGAGTTATCACGGTTTAGTGAATCAAGCCCAATGAATTGTATGGGCTCAATTCACAAAAGGGTGCTAAAAAGTTTTGGGCGTGCTAACTACGATGCTAAGCAGTTAGCACGCCCAAAGCTTTTATTGATTGCACGCAGCAAAGTTCAGCGCTGCACGCGCAAAACGTTGCACTGGGAGCGATCAAACCGCCGCACTGAGTGCGCATAAACGTTGCACGGTGCGATGTTGTGGGCGCACCCGGTGTGACGGTTTAGGCGCACCCGTTGAGATGTTTTGATTGCACGCGGTGTGACATTTCGAGCGCAGCGCTAAGCTACCTTAGCACGCAAAACTTTGAGCGTCCTAAAGGGCTTTAGGCGTGCTAAGGGGCTTTTAGGCGTGCTAACTAAGTTAGCACCCTTTTGTGAATCAAGCCCTATGTGTGGTACAGCTAAGAAACAGAACATTAGTAGCACAGATATGAGTCCGATATTGTTTCCACTACAGGAAGAGTTAAGAAACTCCAGTTGTTATCTATGCAAAAGAGCTTCTCTGAGCAATGCTATTTTCTGAAGTACTTATCTCAATCTATCTCACTGCAATTTATGTCCGCAACCCTTGCAAATGTAAATACATCACCGAGCGTGCTAGGGCTCAAATATATAATGTAAAGGGTAAAAAAGAAAGCCCATATATACAGCACCACCGGGAAAGGTACAAAAAAAGTTTATTCCAATATACTGACATATAATAATAAATGACACAATGAGAGTCAAAAATAGAATAAAACCAATTAAAATGCGACCAGATCAATATCCTGCTGAAGAAATATCATATAATACAGTACTATAAGTGATAGTATCATAATGCATCAATATCTGTAATGAAAAAATATAAATATATAAATACCAGCAAAATGGGCTTCTGATAAGAGCCCAACAGTGCTTGAACCCGGGTTCAGTAATGTGAGTGCAAAAATACTGTGCAAATAGCAAATTAGAAATATACAATACATAAATAGTGTACAAAAAAATATATTGTGCAAATGGCTGCAAACAGCAACTATATAGGAGCAGCCTATAGAGTAAAGTGCATAGGAAGGAAAAGTCAGAGTGCAAAAATGGAAGATACTTATGCCCAAGTGAAGCTGGTATGATGCAACAGCAGGAGAAGAGATCGGCACCCCTCAGGACAACCCCGCTAGCTCCGCGGGCGTAACCCTGCTTTGAAGGAGAGAGGGGTTACGCCCGCGGAGCTAGCGGGGTTGTCCTGAGGGGTGCCGATCTCTTCTCCTGCTGTTGCATCATACCAGCTTCACTTGGGCATAAGTATCTTCCATTTTTGCACTCTGACTTTTCCTTCCTATGCACTTTACTCTATAGGCTGCTCCTATATAGTTGCTGTTTGCAGCCATTTGCACAATATATTTTTTTGTACACTATTTATGTATTGTATATTTCTAATTTGCTATTTGCACAGTATTTTTGCACTCACATTACTGAACCCGGGTTCAAGCACTGTTGGGCTCTTATCAGAAGCCCATTTTGCTGGTATTTATATATTTATATTTTTTCATTACAGATATTGATGCATTATGATACTATCACTTATAGTACTGTATTATATGATATTTCTTCAGCAGGATATTGATCTGGTCGCATTTTAATTGGTTTTATTCTATTTTTGACTCTCATTGTGTCATTTATTATTATATGTCAGTATATTGGAATAAACTTTTTTTGTACCTTTCCCGGTGGTGCTGTATATATGGGCTTTCTTTTTTACCCTTTACATTTTCAATCTATCTCACTGTTTCTTGTTTGCGTAAGGTTTTTCTGCCAGGAAGTTCAAAGGGTCATTAGCTCTGCTCTGTTTCATCATTTAAAATGCAGAGTGTGCAAATATTAGAGAATTGCGCAGAAAAAGTGGGATCAGCGCATCACCAGGCCGCCCCTGAATGGCCTCAGCTCAGAGATGCGCTGAGCCCCCCCAGGAACTACGAACGCACCTTGAACCAAACAGAGGCTCTGCATATACACCAAAGAAACACTAACAAGTGGGAGCAGCTGACCAGAATTAAATCAAACACAGCAAAGAAATGAACAGCGCTACTTAAAAACAGATGAGTGCTTACCTGCAAAAAAGTGCACACCCCACTCATGGGATCCAAATACACAATGAGCACACACATGACCTGTCTACCACTTGGAGGATGTTAGTTTCACTAACAATTTGCAATTGTTAGGTACTTGTCCCTCCCACTGTCGTAGAAGTCTTTCCTCCATGGGAGGAAAGACTTCTACGACAGTGGGAGGGACAAGTACCTAACAATTGCAAATTATTAGTGAAACTAACATCCTCCAAGTGGTAGACAGGTCATGTGTGTGCTCATTGTGTATTTGGATCCCATGAGTGGGGTGTGCACTTTTTTGCAGGTAAGCACTCATCTGTTTTTAAGTAGCGCTGTTCATTTCTTTGCTGTGAAATATTAGAGAATGATGCAATGTTATAAAAAAAAACAGCTATATAACTGAAAATAAAAATATGAGACTCTTTTCTTTGCTGCTAATGTTCTATTCATTATCCGTACTGCACATACAATTCATTATATTATATATATTTCTTTCCGCTTCAGTGTCACATCACCAATATGGACAGTGAGGGGAAGAAGTATTTGATCCCCTGATGATTTTGCTATTTGCCCTCTGAGTCTGACCAAGAAATGACCGCTCTATCATTGTAATGGGAGGTTTATTGTAGCTGTAAGAGATAGAATGACAACAAAAGAACCCTAAAGTTACAGAGGGGGCGACTTCTGGTTACCTATACTGGGGGAGGCTACTTCTGGTTACCTATACAAAGGGTCGTCACTGGCCACCTGTACTGGGGGAGGCGACTTCTGGCTACTTATACTGGGGGCCCTCTGACTACCTATACAGGGTGTGTCCCTATACTGGGGAGGCTACTTCTGGCTACCTGTACTGGGGGAGGCTACTTCTGGCTACCTATACTGGGGGTCCTCTGGCTACCTATACTGGGGGCCATCTGACTACCTATACTGGGGGTCCTCTGACTATCTATACTGGGGGCCCTCTGACTACCTATATAGGGGGTGTGCCTATACTGGGGAGGCTACTTCTGGCTACCTATACTGGGGGTCCTCTGGCTACCTATACTGGGGGCCCTCTGACTACCTATACTGGGGGTCCTCTGACTATCTATACTGGGGGCCCTCTGACTACCTAT
This sequence comes from Hyperolius riggenbachi, assembly GCF_040937935.1. Classification (NCBI taxonomy): domain Eukaryota; kingdom Metazoa; phylum Chordata; class Amphibia; order Anura; family Hyperoliidae; genus Hyperolius; species Hyperolius riggenbachi. The sequence continues at coordinate 378,645,241 of NC_090651.1, forward strand.
ATAGGGGGTGTGCCTATACTGGGGAGGCTACTTCTGGCTACCTATACTGGGGGCCCTCTGGCTACCTATACTGGGGGCCCTCTGACTACCTATACTGGGGGTCCTCTGACTATCTATACTGGGGGCCCTCTGACTACCTATATAGGGGGTGTGCCTATACTGGGGAGGCTACTTCTGGCTACTTATACTGGGGGTGCTCTGGCTACCTATACTGGGGGCCCTCTGACTACCTATATAGGGGGTGTGCCTATACTGGGGGAGGCTACTTCTGGCTACTTATACTGAGGGTCCTCTGGCTACCTATACTGGGGGCCCTCTGACTACCTATACAGGGTGTGTCCCTATACTGGGGATGCTACTTCTGGCTACCTATACTGGTGGGGGATATCCTCTAGCTACCTATACTGGGGACTACCTTAGGCTATCTAATACCAGGGGTTACATGTCACGTCTCAGCAAGTGGTTGCTCATGGCAACCCACCAGCTCAGGATTCTGACTGCAAAACTATTATCCCTTCCAGGATCTTTAAATGTTCCTGCGCCATCTAGTGGCTGGAATCTGCTATGCATCCCTGTTTGCATGTGAGCTCACTTCCTGCCTTATGTTTTATAAGGACTTGTTTGTTGGATGGTCACCGCCTAAGCATCACATCAGGTTCCATGTGTCCCTTGTGTTCCTGTGTCCTGAGAGACTTTCCCTTATGAACTGATATCCTGGCTTTGATCCTTGGCAATCCTTTGACTATCCGTTAGTCCTTCGTTCCTGTACCTCGCCTGTTTCGGACCTGTACCTCGCATCAGATTATCCCGTTGCGCTCAGCAGTCGCCTTCGGGTGCACCCATCCGGCCACACAGAGGATTCACACTCCCCCAGTACTCTGGCTACCATTACTGGAGGGCTACATAATACTGAGGGAAGCCCATATGTTTTGGGGGTGGGAGCCCAACCAAAGCCTTGCTATGGGGCCTGGAAGCCGTCTATATATTTTAAGAAGACAGAAAATACCTCCAGCCCTCAGAAGGGTTAATTTATTTTCTCAGTAACTTTGAGGACTTGAAAACAAACAGTAGAAGTGTCTGTGTGGCCCAGTGGGCGTGAAACGGGCGGCGTGATGGACTGTGGCTGCAGCGCAAGTAGACAGGCGCCACTGATGGCGAACAACACTAATGCGCAATAAATCATCCGCAAAATCCCATTTTCTCTTTAATTAAACATTCCTTCGCATTTGCATTTATCACTGGGCCTCAGGATTCTAATCAGGCCACCAGCAGCCATAACGGCGGTGATGGGAGAGGAGAGCTTTGTTATTAGCAGCTATTAAATATTAAACTCCGTTTAGCACCATTTGTGGCTAAAGCGGCCACCTAACAGAATCCCAGAATCCCAGCTACAACTTCCTGTGAACAAAAACTAGTTGTGGTTTCTTTCTATCTATAAATGCTAACAACATATGAATATGAGCGACTCTACACTGGGGCACGCTGGGGCACTGTGCCCTACTGAGTGCCCCTCCTTCCCTGTAACATACAGTTTCCAGACTCCAGCAGCGTACATGGAACAGGCCTTAAAGGGAACCTAAACTGAGAAGGATATGGACTTTTCCTTTTAAAATAATACCAGTTGCCTGACTCTCCTGCTGATCCTGTGTCTCTAATGCTTTTAGCCACAGCCCCTCAACAAGCATGCAGATCAGGTGCTCTGACTGAAGTCAGACTGGATTAGCTGCATGCTTGTTTCAGGTGTGAGATCCAAATACTACTGCAGCAAATAGATAAGCAGGACTGACAAGCAACTGGTATTGTTTAAAAGGAAACATCCATATCCCTCTCAGTTTAGGTTCCCTTTAAATAAACCAGGGGTCTTATCTATTTGCCATAAATACCTCACAATCCTTGCAAGATCCCTTGGAGTGATGTATGCCAGCAAACTAGCCAAGTTCATTAGTAGGTAACTTTTCTTCAATAATAGCACCACCATTTGGACAATCTGCTCTTCTCAAAAGCCTCTGAGTTCCGTTTGTGAAGTTTACATTTATTTCCTATCACTGCAGAAGTAGGTAGCCTTAATTTTATCACCTGAGGTAGGCGAAAAATATCTAAAGCTTGCCATACAAACATTGGTTTTAATCACCCAAATAGGCCCCACCAGCCAGTCATTGTGCCCCCCCCCCCCTCCTCCAAATAAATAAATAAACAAATAAAGTTGAAACCGGAGCTTCCACTGTGTATAACCAAAATGAGATTGTATAAAGGGGTACACAAAAGCGGGTCTATCTACATATAAACCATTCTTTGAAAGCAAACCTGAAACAATAATAAGCTTATGACATAATTAATTGTATATGTAGTACAACTAAGAAATAGAACATTAGTAACAAAGAAAATAATCTCATATTGTTTACCAGTACAGGAAGAGTAGAAACACTTGAGTTGTTATCTGTGCAAAAGAACATCTCTGAGCTCTCCAACCCACTGGGTGGAATATAGTCCTGTTTTCTGAAACACTTAAACAGACAAGAAACAGTGGCCAATATGCAATTCACCCTTTCTCCTAGACCAGTGATGGCTAACCTTGGCACTCCAGCTGTGACAAAACTACAAATCCCATCATGCCTCTGCCTCCCTTAGTTATGCTTAGAGCTGTCAGAGTATTGCATTGCCTCATGGGACTTGTAGTTCCACCACAGCTGGAGTGCCAAGGTTAGCCATCACTGTCCTGATATTTTCATAACATGCGGTAGGTGCGGCAGGTAGGTGCCCCCAGTAAGGTTAACTAGGTAGGTGCCTCCAATATAGGTAGCCAGAATAGTTGCCCCAGCATAGGTTAGATAGGTAGGTGCCCCCAGTATAGGTTAGTTAGGTAGGTGCCTCCAATATAGGTAGCCAGTATAGTTGCCACTAGTATATTCTAGATAGGTAGGCACCCCAGTATAGGTTAGCTAGGTAGGTGCCCACAGTATAGGTTAGATAGGTCGGTGCCCCCAGTATAAGCTGGATAGGTAGGAGCCACCAGTATAGGCTAGATAGGTAGGAGCCCTGGCACAGGTTAGATAAGTAGGTGCCACCAATATAGGTTAGATAGGTAGGTCCCCCCAGTATAGGTTAGATAGGTAGGCGCCCGCGCCCCCAGTATAGGTTAGATAGGTAGGTGCCCCCAGTATAAGTTAGATGGGTAGGTGCCCCCAGAATAAGTTGGATAGGTAGGTGCCCCCACTATAGGCTAGATAGGTAGGTGCCTCAGTACAGGTTAGATAAGTAGGTGCCCCCAGTATAAGTTGGATAGGTAGGTGCCCCCAGTATAGGTTAGCTAGGTAGGTGCCCACAGTATAGGCTAGATAGGTAGGTGCTGCCAGTATAGGTTAGATAGGTAGGTGCCCCCAGTATAGGTCTGATAGGTAGGAGCCCCCAGTATAGGCTAGGTAGGTAGGAGCCCTGGCACAGGTTAGATAAGTAGGTGCCACCAGTATAAGTTAGATAGGTAGGTGCCCCCAGTATAGGTTAGATAGGTAGGTGCCCGCAACATAGGTTAGATAGGTAGGCGCCCGCGCCCCCAGTATAGGTTAGATAGGTAGGTGCCCCCAGTATAAGTTAGATGGGTAGGTGCCCCCAGAATAAGTTGGATAGGTAGGTGCCCCCACTATATACTAGATAGGTAGGTGACTCAGTACAGGTTAGATAGGTAGGTTCGCCCAGTATAATTTGGATATGTAGGTGCCCCCAGTATAGGCTAGATAGGTAGGAGCCCCCAGTACAGGTTAGATAGGTAGCTGCCCCAGTATAGTTTAGATAGGTAGGTACCCGCAATATAGGTTAGATAGGTAGCTGCCCCCAGTATAGGTTAGATAGGTAGATAGGTAAGGTATCCAGCGCTGCGTAATATGTTGGCGCTTTATAAATACAACAAATAAATAATAAATAATAAATAAATAAGGTACCCGCAATATAGGATAGATAGATAGATAGATAGATAGATAGATAGATAGATAGATAGATAGATAGATAGGTAGGTGCCCCCCCATAATTGAGGGGGGAGTCAGTCGCGGGGAGGGCAGCCCAACTTCTCCCTGGGGCCGCCCTCCATGCTCTCCCCTCTGCTACAGAGTGAGCGCAGCAGGAAGCGCTGTATACAGCAACTCACCTCCCTGCATTCCAATCGCCGATCACTTGCCGCCGGTCTCTTTCTCTACATAGCTGCTTATACGCACTCTACTTCCTGCTAAAGAGGAAGTATAGTGTGTATACCGCGCCTATGCAGAGGAGGAGACCAGCGGCAAGTGATCGTCGATTTGAACCCAGGGAGGTGAGTTGCTGTATACAGCGCTTCCTGCTGCGCTCACTCTGCAGCGGAGGGGGGAGCACGGAGGACGGCCCCAGGGAGAGGAAAGGAGGGAGAGGTCGAGCTGCCCTCCCCACAGCTGCGGCTCCCCCTCCATCACGGCGCCCCCCCTCCCTCAGCGGTCTGGGTGGCCGCACGGGCCGCATGGCCCTAGAAACGGGCCAGCTGGTCGCTTAAAAGGCATTTTCTGACAAAGTGTGAAAATATCACCTCAGAAAACTCAGGAGAAAAGTTAAATGCATATGAGTGTGGTTTGTAAACTGCAAATATGACAGAATGATGCAATGTTATAAAAAAAGCTATATAACTGAAAATAAAAATATGAAACTATTTTCTTTGCTGCCAATGTTCTATTTCTTAGCTGTACTACAGATACAATTCATTATATCATAATTTTTTTTTTCCCTTTAGGTTTCTTTTAACAGAGGCTTAATAGGATTTTTAATTGGGATCAATTTTGACAGTAGGGATAATAAGGGTGAGTCAGGGCATTCATTTATATTAAAAAGTTCCGTTTATTAACAAAAATCGCACAAGCGTAGTTTTTTTCCTGTTAATAAATTGAACTTTTTAATCACCATTAAAAATCCTATTGCAAACTTATGACAGGATGTGACCATAATACTGTTTTTTTCTTTTTTTATTTAGTTCAGAAGCTGATATTCGCCTATTTTCTCCCACATGTAACTATCACTCTATGTGGGATTTTCCTAAGGTTCCCATATGGTTATATGATTCAGATACATATAAACCTTTATATTTAATAGAGTCTGGGGAAAGAACAGAATACAAATGGGATTCACAATCAATGCACTCCCTGGTTCGAAGCATATAAATAAATGTATTGAAGATACAGTTTATGCCCCTTTCACACTATAGCAGACCCCAGAGATGGTGGCAGCAGTGCTGGTCGTAATGGAGAAAGCTACGCTTACGGATCATTACGCGTACTTTTACGCTATTACGCATTACGAAATTACGCTTACGGCATAGACATTCAATTTCGGTACATGTCTATAATTACGCATAGCACTTACGCAATTACGCGTAAGCATACCGTAATTCTGGTTATTACGTTATAGGCTTACGCGTAAAATCCTACTAGCAATTAATGCGTAAGGTCATGCTGCCAAGCGGAAAAGTTGACGCATGGATCAATGTTAGGTAGCCGCCGACTTTAAGGGTTAATAGCAAAGCCCCCTTAAGTGCTAAGAGCCTCAAATTTGGAGAATATATTAAGGAGATCAGAAGGAATAAGAGGAAAAAAATTTTTTTTCAAAAAGACCTTATAGTTTTTGAGAAAATCGATGTTAAAGTTTCAAAGGAAAAATATATACATTTAAAAACTCGCCGACTTTAACGGTTAATAGCAAAGCCTGCTTAAAATTTAGGGTATATTAAGGGGATCAGTGGGAATAAGAGGAAAAACATTTTTTTCAAAAAGACCTTATAGTTTTTGAGAAAATCGATTTTTAAGTTTCAAGGGCGAAAATGTCTTTTAAATGCGGAAAATGTCAGGTTTTTTTGCACAGGTAACAATAGTGTTTTATTTTCATAGATTCCCCCAAGTGGGAAGAGTTTTACTTACTTCGTTCTGAGTGTGGGAAATATAAAAAAAAAACGACGTGGGGTCCCCCCTCCCAGACCTCTTTAACCCCTTGTCCCCCATGCAGGCTGGGATAGCCAGAATGCGGAGCACCGGCCGCGTGGGGCTCCGCACCCTGACTATACCAGCCCGCATGGTCCATGGATTGGGGGGTCTCGGAAGGGGAGGGGCAGCCAAGCTTTTTTATATTATACGGGAGCGTAATATTACGCGATTACGGCAGACTGTGTAATTTCAATGGGAGTTTACTGTCTTACGCGTAATTTGTTACGCGTAAAACGTAACCCTACGGTCTACGCGTAATTAATTACGCGTAATACCGTAACCTTACACGTAACGCTTACGGTGCATTTGTAGTGAATTACGATGCGTAATTACGCTAATGCGTAATTTCGGCCCAGCACTGGGTGGCAGCAGTGGCGCAGGTCCCCAACAGTGGCTGCAACTTTGGAGTCTGCTCAGGAAATGCTGTGAACTCATCCCTGTGTATCCGGTGTAGTGAGATCCCAGCCTGAGCATGTGGATCGAATGCTGCAACTCTAGTGTGACTCCACTGGCTGCATGCTTGTTGCAGGGCTGTGTCTCCACTGCCTGCATTCTTGTTACAGGGTTGTGACTCCATAGGCTGCATGCCTGTTGCAGGACTGTGACTCCACTGGCTGTATGCTTGTTACAGGGCTGTGACTCCGCCAGCTGCATGCTTGTTGCAGGACTGTAACTCCACTGGCTGCATGCTTGTTGCAGGGTTGTGACTCCACTGGCTGCATGCTTGTTACAGGGCTGTGACTCTACTGGCTGCATGCTTGTTGCAGGGCTGTGTCTCCACTGGCTGCATGCTTGTTGCAGGGCTGTGTCTCCACTGCCTGCATTCTTGTTACAGGGTTGTGACTCCATAGGCTGCATGCCTGTTGCAGGACTGTGACTCCACTGGCTGTATGCTTGTTACAGGGCTGTGACTCCGCCAGCTGCATGCTTGTTGCAGGACTGTAACTCCACTGGCTGCATGCTTGTTGCAGTGCTGCATGCTTATTGCAGGACTGTAACTCCACTGGCTGCATGCTTGTTGCAGTGCTGCATGCTTGTTGCAGGGTTGTGACTCCACTGGCTGCATGCTTGTTACAGGGCTGTGACTCTACTGGCTGCATGCTTGTTGCAGGACTGTGACTCCACTGGCTGCATGCTTGTTGCAGTGCTGCATGCTTGTTGCAGGGCTGTGACTCCGCTGGCTGAATGCTTGTTACAGGGCTGTGACTCCACTGGATGCATGCTTGTTACAGGGCTGTGACTCAAAAACCACTAAAGCTAAAAGCTCAGCATGACAGCCAGGCAACCAGCATTGTTTATAAGGGAATTGAGATGGTAGCATCCATATTCCTCTCACTGCAGGTTCCCTTGAAGCTCCTCTGCAGTGGTTCCGGCCACCATCCATACTTTGTAGGCAGGCATGACACTGTCCGAGGTACTGAAAAGCCACGTGATACCCAAGAACCACCAGCAGGAGGCAGGCACCAGGCAGGAGCAGTTTATGCTTCTGGGCTAGAGATGATCATTAAGGTGCTAATTTTACCTGCAGAGTTAAGAAAAAAGTGGGGAAAAGGCTGCGCATCCCTAAACACATGTTGCAATTGAATGGTTAATCGCACAGGCATACACCGCCTCTATTAGACTGAAAAATGCATGCCCTGCATCCTAGACAAGTGCTAACATTTATAACGCTCGGAGGAACTTTAGCTTCCAATATGGCTTGCATGCAAAGTATAATGTACTAGACACTTGCGCCACGGTGAGGCAAACCTCTGGGCAATTGACCTAACCTAAATTTAAAACCTTGGGAGCAGCTAAGCAAAAAAATGTGTAACTTACATTTTGTGGGAACAGCGAGGAGAACGCCAGCGCATACCACTAAGGCTGCATCTGAAATGACAACCAGTTCAGTGTGCAGCACCTAAATAGGCTTTCTGCACACTTCGCATTCAATTCAGATGCAAATCATATGCAAATCTGCTACTACTTATCATGCAAACAGGAAACTCAGAAAAAGGGTCTGGGAGCAGCTAACCTGATAGTTATATACTAGCAGAGTTAAGAAAAAAGTGGGGGGAAGGCTGCGCATCCCTAAACACATGTTGCAATTGAATGGTTAATCGCATAGGCATACACGGCCTCTATTAGACTGAAAAATGCATGCCCTGCATCCAAAACAATGCTAACATTTATTACGCTAGGAGGAACTTTAGCTTCCAATATGGTTTGCATGCAAAGTATATTATACTAGACACTTGCGCCACGGTGAGGCAAACCTCCGGGCAAGTGACCTAACCTAAATTTAAAACCTTGGGAGCAACTAAGCAAAAAAATGTGTAACTTACATTTTGTGGGAACAGCGAGGAGAACGCCAGCGCATACCACTAAGGCTGCATCTGAAATGACAACCAGCTCAGTGTTTGCATGATAAGTAGTAGCAGATTTGCATATGATTTGCATCTGAATTGAATGTGAAGTGTGCAGAAAGCCTATTTAGGTGCTGCACACTGAGCTGGTTGTCATTTCGTTGTTATTTCCTTTTAAACAATGCAGATTGCCTGGCTGTCCTGCTGATCTTCTGCCTCTAATACGTTTAGCCCTGAACAAGCATGCAGCAGATCAGGTGTTTCTGACATTATTGTCAGATTTGACAAGATCAGTTGCATGCTTGTTTCTGGTGTGTGATTCAGACATTACTGCAGCCAAAGAGCTCAGCCAAGCAACTGGTATTGTTTAACCTCTTAGCAGCTCCAATAGAGTTATCTGGTTTGAGATAAGTACACTGCTTTTAACCTCCGTCTGCAGAACTCGTTGTGCTGTACATTCTTGGAATGCTTTGATCTCTCTCTCTACTAGCAGAAAATATAGAAACTGAAAGCAGAAGTCCTCTGTTATTGTCTCACACTGCCCCCTAGTGACAAGTGGCCATCAATACACATTACAGCAGTACTAATTACAAGCAGGGAAATGTAACAAGTAAGAAATAAAACCATATGTGCTCAAATAAATTGGCCTGGAGCACTTGCCAGCCACTAAATAAATTGGCTGCTAAAGGGTTAAAAGAAAGTAAATATGGCAGCCTCCACGTTTATCTCACTTCAGTTGTCCTCTAAACACAGCCGTATGCACCTGACTTGTCCTGTCCTGCCTGTCCTTACGTTAAGCCCATCCGCTCTGCTTCTCTCGGGATTGTCATCAGATTGGCAGCGTCTGTGTTCTGCTCTGTGCATTACACACGTCTCCCATGTGTCTCTCTGGGTACACAGATGCCACTGACTGTTAATTAATTTACTGATTTGCTGCTTGTCTCATCTTCCCAGAGATCGGTCTCCAGAGGCGGGGAGAGGACAGGAGAGACCGCGAGTAACTCTGAATCAACAGCGAAACATGACCTTCCAGATGTATGATTAGAGGAGTTCACTGGAACGGACATACATCACGGGGCTGCCTACGTGGCTCATGTGTTCGGAAGGACGAAGGGTTATTTACTGAAGTTTCGTGACATTGGAGAATATAACTGATCAGCCAACGTGGATTTTTTTTTAATTGGGGGGGGGTTAGAAAAGCTTGTATGAAATACAGACACAAGAGGATGAAGCCCCTTTTAACCTCTCGAGGACCAGAGGTTTATACCCCCTTAGTGACCAGGACATTTTTTCCAATTCACCGCTTTACAACTTTAACGGTTTATTGCTCGGCCATACAACTTAGCACCTAATTTTACCTCCTTTTCTTCTCACAAATAAAGCTTTCTTTTGGTGGTATTTGATTGCTGCTGCTATTTTTCATTAAAAAAAAAGAAAAAAACTTTTTTTGCAAAAAAAAAAAGTTTTATTTAAATTTCCCTCCTCCCAAATTGGCCCTAGACTATGATACACATACACTACATGATACATACATAGACATAGGACTATGGTAGAGATTAGATAGTGAGCCCCTCTGAGGGACAATTAAGTGACAAGACTAAATTCTGTACAGCGCTGCCGCTGAGGAAGATGTCAGCGCTAAATATATAATTAACTTAAAATTTTTAAAAAAAAAACAGCCTGCCAGCTCCAATTGGTGGCTGGCAGGCTGATTGCTGGGGTCTGCTGTGCGCAGTGGTGGGAGAGCGCGCGCTCATGCGAGCTCCCGTCAAATCTTGTTCCTCGGGAGATGACGCACATATGCGCTGCGGAGGAATGAGAGAGCCGCTGTCACACCACCATCCTGCGTTAGGCGGTCAGGAAGAGGTTAAGCTGAATACGATGGATCGAGGAACCGCACAGATGCTTCCCGATGAACGAGATTCCCCCGAACCATCTTCCTGACCCCACGGAACACACAACGTCATGTGACGGCACACGATGGGCACGAACAAGAGTTCAAACAATCGCGGCACTTTGCGAGGGAGTCATCGGGGATCTTAAAGATCCAATATCTCGTGACAGCAGTTATCGCCGCTCGTTGCATTGCTTCATTTGCCTGAACGCGTCCTCGTAACCCACCTCATGAGATCGCAGAAAGGATCACTCAAAAAAAATGTATCGGTCATCAGGAGAATCACGTGAAGAATCGCCAGCTGGGTACGAGCCGTTACACTTAAAGGACAACTGAAGTGAGAGCGATATGGAGGTGGACATATTTATTTCCTTATAAGCAATACCAGTTGCCTGGCTATCCTGCTGATCCTCTGCCTCTACTACTTTCAGCCATAGCCCCTGAACAAGCATGCAGCATATCAGGTGTTTCTGATATTATTGTCAGATCTAACAAGATTAGCCGCATGCTTGTTACTGGTGTGATTCAGACACTACTGCAGCCAAATAGGACAGCAGGACAGCCAGGCAACTGGTATTGCTTAAAAGGAAATAAATATGGCAGCCTTCATTTACCTTTCAGTTGTCCTTTAAAGCAAAATGAACAGCATGAAAAATTATTTTTTTATTAACCTAAAGGTAGGTTTTGTAGTAGTGTGCTGTTGGGGGGCCGGGGGTTGGGGTGACAGGAATTACGTACCTTTGGGGGCTGCCCCTGTGACCTCTCATCTGTATGGTGGGTGATCTCATTCGCACTGTTGCCACAGTTCCATTCTCCTGGCTGTATCTCTGTGCTCGCATCCACAGACTACATCTCCCAGCATGCATTGCGGTGGGTGCGCATGAGGTCGGAGCCATGGCATCAGCAGACGTATAGTTACAATTTGGCGGCCATTTATCACTGAGCAAAGGGAAGTGATTAATTAACACATGTGACTGTGATAATTGAGCTGAGATGCTTTAGGGGCTCCAGACGCCAATAAACGATAAAGGCAACCTCAGGAGAGCGAGCGGTGCCAGAATAGCTGCAGGAAATTCAGACGCTCTCACTAGAAGACGTACAGTGGCAGAGCTAAGGAGCTGTGGGCCCCGATGCAAGTTTTACAATGGGCCCCCCACGCACTCTATACATGACAATTAATACAGCGCACCAAAACCTGCCAATGGCAACACACAGTGTCAGAGGGGATAGGGAGCAGCTATAGAAGTATCTATAGAAGTGATTATTATATGAGCACAGGACCAATAGAAAGCTAATACTGTAGTTGAGGGAGGCCCCCTTTGGGGCCCCTCTGGCCCAAGGGCCGCGATGCGGTCGCAACCTCTGCACCCCCTATTGCCATGCCCCTGAAGACATAATAAATGATGTCTTCGAAACCCCTTCCCTGGCGCCAGAACTGCAGAGCCCCATCCTAAGAGACCCATAAGCCGGGTCCTAAGATGTGCCTCTTACAGTCCACTTACAGCTGTTACATCCTTTATAAGTGGATATTGAGTCATTCAGGGGCCTGGTTCTGCACACATTGCACTTAAGACCAGGCCATTCTTAACTAAATTGGCCGCTGAAGCTTTAAAGGCTTGCTGCCTGCAGGGCCGCACAACTCGGCACACAAGTGATTCCCCCCCTTTTCTCCCCACCAACAGAGCTTTCTGTTAGTGGGGTCTGATCGCCCCTCAGATGTTTATTTTTTTATATATAAATATTTTTGTTATTAATTTTTTAATAAATATTCCTATTTTTCTCCCAGTCCCTCCCTCCCTCCGCCAGCCAATCACTGTGATCGGCTGTCATAGGCTTCAGCCTATGACAGCCGATCACCTCTGAGCTCCTGGAGGGGACAGCCGTGTCACATGGCTGTCCCCAGTACAGCGCTGCCTTAGATCGCAGCGCTGTACAGAGTGAAAAGACGGCCGTCTAACAGCTTCCCAGCAGCGATCGCCACTCTGAGACTGAAGGAGGAGCGGAGCCATCAGAGCGGGGATGCGCGCGCATTGGCGTGCGCGACCACCTGCTATCCACTCCCCAAGGACCTTACGCCGATCGGCATTAGGCGGTCCTGGGGCTGCAGCCGTGTCCACGCCCAGCGCCGTGGCGCGGTCGGCAAAAGGTTAAGGTGGGTTGATAATAAATAAAACATTCAAAAAGTAATGTACCCGCCCAAAAAGTATTATTTACAACTAGCTGATTGCCCAGCATTGCCCGGGTATGTATTTGGCTGGTGTTGGCACCGCCCACTTTTTCTAACCCTAACGCACAAACACTCAATTACCAAGTTTGTGAGCTTTGCAGTCTTTGGCGTCAATAATTAGCATTGAAATGAAAGAAATCTGATTGGGAGTTTGTGGCTCCACCTCCTTTTCTGAATTTGAACCGCAGTCATCCACTGACCAACAATGCAAGAATGGCAGCAATTACATATTCCCTTGAAAATCAATACGTGAATTTTGATTGGCTTTTTTAGGCTCCACCCACTTTTCTGAATAATAATCCCAGTCACCCAGTGACCAACTGTGCAAAGTTTGAGAACCCTGCCATTAACAGTGTAAGAATGGCTGCAGTTTACATTTTCCAGTGAAATTTGTATTTGTCTCCGCCTCCTTTTTGGTTATGGGAATAAAAAGTATCCTATACTCTATTCCAGGTAATGTACTATGTGTGTGCCAAATTTCATTCAAATCCGTTCAGCCATTGTTGCGTAATTGAGTAACAAACAACCAAACTTTCGCATTTATAATATTAGTGAGATGTCAAGTATTTAATAAAATTTTAATCAGCTGGTTGACCTGTCAGCTTCGTTATAAGCTGAGGAGGAGGAAGTGGAGTTTTCAGTGATTGTGATTTGTAATGCAATTTTGGTGCCATTGCAATTTTGGAGCTTGACCACTGCAGGTGGGTGGTGTTCCCCTTATGGATCAAAGCATTTTTCACATTTCAGAGCTCCTCCCACTCATTTGACAATAACTTTATCACTACTTATTACACCGAAATGACCTATACCTTGTTTTATTTGCCACCAATTAGGCTTTCTTTGGGTAGTACTTATTACTAAGAATACATTTTTTTCTAAATGCATTTTAATGGGAATAATAAGAAAACAAATTAAAATAAATAATTATTTCTGTGTAAGAACTATTTATGTATTTTTTATGTCATTTTTTTTTTACAATTGTTTTATTTTGGTAACTATAGGAGAGTGGGGGAGGTAAGGGGTTATATAATGGGGAATTTATTTATTTTCATTTTATTTAAGTACTAGCTGATTGCCCGGCGTTGCCCGGGTATGTATTTGGCTGGTGTTGGCTCCGCCTACTTTTTCTAACCCTAACACACAATTACTCACTGACCAAGTTTGTGAGCTTTGCGGTCTTTGGTATCAATAATCTGCTTTGAAATGAAACAAATCTGATTGGCTGTGTGTGGCTCCACCCCCTTTTCTGAATTTGAACCCCAGTCACCCAATAACCAACTGTACCAGGTTTGAGGCCTGTGCCATTAACAGTTCAAGAATGGTAGTAATTAAATATTCCCCTTGAAAAGCAACAGGTGAAGTTTGATTCACTTATGTAGGCTCCACCCACTTTTCTGAATATTAATCCCAGTCACCCAGTGACCAACTGTGCAAAGTTTAAAAACCCTGCTATTAACAGAATGGCTGCAGTATACATTTTCCCAGTGAAATTTGTATTTGTCTCCACCCACTGATGACCCGGCGTTGCCCGGGTATGTATTTGACTGGTGTTGGCTCCGCCCACTTTCTAACCCTAACACACAAACACTCAATGACAAAGTTTGTGAGCTTTGGGGTCCTTGGCATCAATAATTTGTATATTTCCATAGAAATTAAACAAATCAGATAGGCTGTTTGTGGCTCCACCCCTCTCCAGCATTTGAACCCCAGTCACCCAATGACCAACTGTAGCAGGTTTGAGGCATCTACTATTAGCAGTGTGAAAATGGCAGCAATTTAAATATTCCCCTTGAAAATCAACAGGTGAATTTTGATTGGCTATTATAGACTCCACCCACTTCCCTGAATATTAATCTCAGTCACTCAGTGACCATCTGGGCAAAGATTAGGAACCCTGAAATAAACAGTGTAAGAAGGGCTGCAGTTTACACATTCCCAGTGTAATTTGTTTTTGGCTCCGCCCACTTTTTGTAACCTGGACACAAAGTCACTACTCAATGCCCAAGTTTGAGAGTTTTGGGGTCCTTGGCATCAATAATTTGTATTTTCCCATGAAATGAAACAAATCTGATGCACTGTACGTGGCTCTGTCCCCTTTTCTGAATTTGAACCTCAGTGACCCAATGACCAACTGTACCAGGTTTGAGGCTTGTGCCATTAACAGTGCAAGAATGGCAGCAATTTTTATATTCTCCTCGAAAAGTGACATGTGATTTTTGATTGGCATTTTTAGGCTCCACCCACTTTTATGAATATTAATCCCAGTCACCCAGTAACAATTAACTGTGAAGAAGGGCTGCAGTTTACAATTTACCAGAAAAATCTGTTTTTAACTCCACCCACTTTTTGTAACCTTGACACACAGTCACTACTCAATGACCAAGTTTGTGAGCTTTTGGGTTCCTGGCATCAAAATTGTGCTAATGGAAGCAGTTTATCCAGCAAAGAAATCTGGCTGTTTTTGGCTCCGCCCATTTACTGAATTTGAACCCCGAACACTTAACAACCGACTGTAGCAGGTTTGAGGCCTCTGCTATTAACAGTGTGAGAATGGCTGCAGTTTCAATATTCCCCTTGAAAATCAATAGGTGAATTTTGATTGGCTGTTGTAAGCTCCACCTACTTTTCCGAATATTAATCCTAGTCACCCAGTGACCAACTGTGTGAAGTTTGAGAACCCTGTCAATAACAGTGTAAGAAAAGCTGCAGTTTACATTTCCCCATGTAAAAAGTTAGTTGTTTTTGGCTCCACCCACTATTTCTAATCTTGACATACAGTCACTTAATGACCAAGTTTATGATGTTAGGCCTCTGCCATTAAGAGAGCATGAATGGCAGCAATGTAAATATTCCCCTTGAAAATCAAAAGGTGAATTTTGATTGGCTGCTGTAGGCTCCACCCACTTTTCTGAATATTAGTCCCAGTCACCCAGTGGCCAACTGTGTCACGTTTGAGAACCCTGCCAATAACAGAATGGCTGAAATCAATCTAACAAATCTGATTGGCTGTTTGTGGCCCCGCCCCTTTAGTGAATTTGGACCCCAGTCACCCAATGACCGACTGTAGCAAATTTGAAGCCTCTGCCATTAACAGTGTAAGAATAGCAGCAGTTCAATAGGTGAATTTTGATTGGCTGTTATAGGCTCCACCCATTTTCTTGAATATTAATCGCATTCACCCAGTGACCAAGTGTGGCAAGTTTGAGAACCCTGCGATTAACAGTCTAAGAATGGCTGCCGTTTACATTTACCCATTTAAAATGAACGGCAGAAATTTGATTGGCTGTTTTATGCTCCGCCCCCTTTTCCTGGATTTGTAACCTCGGTCACCAAGTGACCAACTGTGCCAAGTGTGGGGACTCTGGCTTGATTACTGTGAGAATGGCAGTCTTTTACATTTTTCCATTGACTAGAATGGGTGGAATCTGATTTGCTGTTTGTAGCTCCGCCAAGGTGTGCAGGGGGGCCGCGAGACCCCCAGAACATATCATCCCAGGTAGTAAGGGATCTGTATACCAAGTTTCGTTCAAATCGGTCAAGCCGTTTTCACGTGATCGCGGCACATACACACACAGACACACACACACACACACACACCACACCACATCACACCACACACACACACACACACACACACACACACACACACACACACACACACATCACACACCACACATCACACACCACACACCACACACCACACACACACCACACCACACACACACACATACTACACACACACACACACACACACACACACACACACACCATACACACACACACACCATACACACACCACACACACACACACACACATACTACACACACACACACACACACACACACATACTACACACACACAAACACACACACACACACACACACATACTACACACACACACACATACTACACACACACACACACACACACACACACACACATACTACACACACACACACATACTACACACACACACACTATACACACACACACACACACTATACACACACACACACACACTATACACACACACACACACACACACACACATACTACACACACACACACACACACACACACACACACACACACACACACACACACACACACACGTACACACACACACACACACACACACACACACATCCGATTTTATATATATAGATATAGTTGTATTTTTACTATTTGGCCACTAGATGTCGCCCCACTTAATTCTTGTATACTGTGAACAGTACACAGGAAGTAATTTGTTTGTATTCTTACTTTCACTTTGTTTATGACCACCGGAATCTCCCTGATGCCGGTGATCGTTGTTTTCAGGCACTTCGATCAGCTTTGGGAACACCTACGTAGCCCTGATCTGGGAAGTGTACATGTGAGCAGTGTGCTGGGCTACTGAGGTGAAAGTGGACGGACGTTTATTGGAGAGGAGGAGTTCAATGCTATGCTAAGTCTGTAAGGGTGGCATACACACATCAATGTTCCCATTTGATTCCCTGCAGATGTGATTACTCTGATCCAATCAGACCTTTGGTTAAAGAGTAACTTCAACCTAAACAAACATACTGTCATTAAGTTACATTAGTTATGTTAATTAAAAAAGATAGGTAATATAATCTCTTACCCACCCTGTTTTAAAAGAACAGGTAAATGTTTGATATCATGATGGCAGCCATCTTTTTGGTTGAAAGGAGGTGATAGGGAGCCTGAGACACAGTTCCAACTGTCCTGTGTCCTGAGCACCTCTCCCAGTTGCTAGGCAACGTGAACAACAACATAGGAAATCGCATCATGCTCTGCACAGCATCAGGGGAACAAAAGCCAGGGCTTTTTTTTCTTTGATGGGTGGAGCTTAGTTAAAAATGCAGCTAAAAATGATGCTTTGGTAAGAAAAACAAAGTTTTGATGCTGTGAAACTGTTAAAGAAACACCAAGCCTTTTCAGTGCTGCTGAGTAGATTTTTAGTCCGGAGGTTCACTTTAAGACGTTCCTACATATTTTTTGGAGCTGCCCAAGCCTCTCCACATATTGGGAGTCTGTGAAGACAATAATGTCCAAGATTACTGGAGTAGAACCCTCTATGGATCCATCATACTATCTGTTACACAACACCCCCAGAAGCTTGAGCAGATATAAAAAATCATTATCCAAACACTTGATAAATGCTGCTAGGCTGCTCATTGCCCGGCACTGGAAATCTACATCCGCGCCTACAGTCCAGGAATGGCTACTGGAGGTGCAACATCTCAAAAGGATGGAGAACCTTACCCAGTCCATTCATGATAGGGAGGAGCAGTTTAGCCGTACATGGGCCCCCTGGCATGAATACGAGGAAACAGATGAGTTCGCACAATACACACACACTAGAGGGACTGGTTAATCCTTTTATTCAATAAAAATCGGGGGGTTGGCATACGTGGACATTGAGACGTATTCAGACGAAAAGCTTCATGGGCCCTGCTCTCTCTTCCCCCCTCCCCGCCCTTCACAGAGGTTTTCGCACACTACCCTACTGACTTTTAAATGGCTGCGAGTGTACACTCCTGTTTCCTTATTCTCTTTGTCTTCTCTTTTTTCTCCTATTCTTCCCCTCTCTAGAGACTTTCTTCGTCTCTTCTGTTACTTGTATTGTATAAGTGGAGAAGCTCCGGGCCAGAGGGATGTAATCCCTTCTGTCTCCCTTCAGGCTAAAATGTTTCACCATGTAGCTTGAACCTCTAGGTCTTACTTTTTCTTAATAAAAGGCAGGGTCTGGGAGTGTGTTCCCTTAGGGCCCCGGACCCACCCAAGTTTCGAATTTTCCCCTATGGGGAGCATAGGTTAGAGGTCCCACCTGAGTACACATGGGGGCAGCCATGTGGTTTTTTGGTTACTGGTGTAGCTAATACACTTGCTCTCTGCCTGATCTATTTCATAAGGATAAACTTATGCCTGTCTTTTGTCCATACTGTGATGCAACTATTATCAGGTCGGCACTGTCAGTTGACCATTGCCTATGTTCCTTGCTTTTATACATAGTATGTGACTGTGTGTTATATGTTATCAAAATTTGTTAAATAAAGAATATTTAAAAAAAGAAAGTTATGAAGTTATGGAGTTACAGTAGTTATTGATTAATGTGAACGCATCAAGCTTGGATTTCAAGTGCCCAGCTGTGACTGCCGGAGTGGCTGAGGGGTGGCCCACGCCCCTAGTGCGCTGATTGGCCTGCTAGGCCGCACCTTCCGGTGAGTCTACCCACATTGGGGGGAGCTGTGAATGCTACACTCATATATCTGCTTAAAGCTTGAAAGATTGTCACCTTTTTTTATATAAAGGACTGAACTTTAGAGCGCTAACGAATTTTGATAACTAATATATAGATATAGGAAGGGTTTGTGATGCTGAAACCTGGAAAATGACCATAAAAATGGGTATTCTACATAATGTATTAAATTCTACTATGTGTTGTTAGGGTGCCTCCTTAACCCTTTACCCTTTAATTTATTTAGAGGCTTGCACCTGCTCCAGGCCAATTTATATTAGCACTTTTTTATTTCTTATTTGTTACATTTGTGATGCTTCTAATTAGTATTGCTGTAATGTGTATTTATGGCCACTTAAAGAGACACTGAAGCGAAAAAATAAATAAATGATAAAATGAATTGGTTGTGTACTATGAATAATTACTAGAAGATTAGCAGCAAAGAAAATACTCTCATATTTTTATTTTCAGGTGTATAGTGTGTTTTCTAACATTGCATCATTCTATAATATGTGCAGATTACACAACACTCAGCATTCAAAATGATTGTTTCAGAGCAGTCTGTGAACTAATGACCTCTCCTCTAGCAGAGGAAAAGTAAACGCCGGGCATGGTTCTGGTTGCAGCTGTGTCTATCATAAAGAAGGATCTCGTGTCTCCATGCGTTCATGTTTGGAGAGACACTGTTTTCCCTCACACCACCGTTACATGTTTCAGTTTTTCGTACTCTGTTTCTTTATGTTCCCATAAATTCCCCGCCCGAGCCTGTCAGTGCAGTAATTACGCCTGGGAAGGTGGGGAGACTCTCTGTATACTGTCAGAGCAGCGCTCTTCCTGCACTTAGTCTTCAGTCTCTCTCTCTACCTCCAGCACTAATCTTTATTAATATCTCTGCTGTGAAAGGCCTGGCAGCTCAGGTAGGAAAATGTGACATTTATATGCCGAACACCGAACACATTTATATGCCGAACAACGATGTTTAACTGCCTGAGCTGGCTGCAGATTACCAGTGCTAATGCTGATCCTGCGTATAACTCAGGACAAGCTCGCCAATTACACTGGCAGCGACCCGTCACCCAGATAATGCATGCAGAGGTGTCTACTATCACGCCTGCTGATGGTTTGCCAAAGTGTTTCCAACTCTGCAGCCTTCCGCCCACATAAGGTGTGTGTGGTGGGGGTGGGGGTGGGGGATTGCAATCAGGCCGGAACAGAATTGATTCCAGTGCCATCGGTGGATATTTTGGGGCCCCATAGCAAGACTTTCATGGGGCCACCAACTGTAGGCACTCTTGAGCAATGCCACCTGCCCCTACCCTATGGACCAAAGTTAAAGCGGACCCAAACCAAACATTTTTTTAATTAAAAATATTTAGTTGCACCACTCTGACACATACAAAGATAAATAAACACTCCTTCAAACCTATGATCATTTCAGTGCATGCTTTTCAGCCCTCTCTTTTCATAGCTAGGGTTATACCGGGGGCAGCCATTAGCAATTCCTCCATTGCCAGTGTCACAGGAGCCCTAGTGGCTGACCGCACTTAGCCTTCTAAACGGTGCCAGCGCACGGATCGTGCGAACTCTGGTCGCAGTCAATGCGCAGGATCCCTTAAGAATTAGCCGCAGACAACTCAGAAGGGAGCCTGTGAGACACGGGTAATTACAACGTACACACGATTCCACGGTATCTGCCACCACCACTGGTATGGGCCAGTGGACCCGATTTACTGACTGACTAGTCCTGCGAATAAAACGGTTAAACACACAGTATTCTGTCTAGCCAACAACAAACAAACAGTAGCGTATCTTCAGAGACCCAGGATCAGTTCTGTGTGTGCTGATAAGCAGGGTAGCGGAACAGTGAATGACTTGGAGGAAGTCGTTTATTCACGTAATATAAATAATTAATATATACAGACAATTATTAAAATCAACAATTATTAAAACAGTAATAGCCAGTATAAAAAATAAAAGAAGGGAGAAAAATACTTAGTTCCTGGAAAGATGTCCTTTTTTGTGGGAAAAATCAGAGTTCTGGGTTTCAATCAATGTTCAGAGTTCAGACCAGGTGGATGCCAGCATATCCTCAAGCTGGCACCGATGAGTTCAAGATGTTTTCAGGGTGGAGGACTCAAGCCCGCCTGCTGGCTCTGTGCTTTTGATGAAGCTGGTTTGGGGGTGTGGCAATGCCGGCCCCCTCTGAGCTACCAGCAAATGACAGTTCATTCCCTCTGAGAGATTTTAGAGCTAAACTTATGAATTGCTGTAACTCCTGATTCCTGAACCATACACGTTACATTTAGGGGGGTAACAGCTTCATACTTGGAGGAAAATACAGATTAATATGATATCCGACATGGCTAGTGCAGCAGATCAGGGTCCTGGGTAGATTCATACCTGGGTTGTAGGGGCCCCGGGCCCCTCTCGACTGGTATCAAGAGATCCAGCATGACCCTACGGATCCAATGATACCGCTCTCATAACCACCCTATTTATTGTATTCTGTAAATGGGCAAAAGATTATATAGTACATTCATTTCTTCCTGCTAAGGCTGGAGTCAGCCTGACTGGAGTCTAGCTGTGTCTGCTTCTTGGGATCTCCGTCTATGAAAGGCCCTGTTGGCTCCTTCAATTAACATCTGAATGTGAGATCAGCTTAGACAAACTTTGAGTTTACACCTCTGGCTTAATCAGCAGTCACAGGGCCAGTCTTCCTGCCAGCTGCTAACAGGGGAAAAAAAACTTCCTATCTAAAAAAAACCCGGAATGTCAATCTCTAAATCGCTGGCCTGACTACCATCCAGGGCGATCGGCGCAATAAACCGATTGCGTTCTAGTTTCTCACGGCTGTTCCGTGACAGCCAGACACCATCTACTCCACCAGTTTGCCGGAAAATTCCCGGCAATTTGAAAGGAAGGGAGGGGTTCCTCCAATAAATGTAAAATGTTTTATATTTGTCATCATGCAGCTGAAAAAAGGCTGCTATTTATTATTATAATTTAGAAAATAGATTTTATTTCTGAAATCTTGTATTTTTAATTTGGGTCCACTGTAATTTACATTTTCATGCATTCTACACTGCATATAGTCCATGGGCACTTAGATAAAGTCAAAGCACAAGAACATTAATAGTGAATACATCAAGCACCACCTGGGCCCTCTCTACTCCAGGGCCCCATAGCAGCTGCTATAGCTGCTATGGCTTTTGCTATGCTTTTGATTGCTTGGATGATACCATAAGCAGGAGCATAACTAAGAATCATGAGGCCATCAGAGCAGAACTTTGATTGGGCCCCAAAAATTCTCACTCCCTTCCCTTTGCCCCTTGGTAGCTTCCATAGCCTGGAGGCCCACCTGTCACGGGTCTTACAAGTGTGGTCAGCATGAACCCTCCCGCCTCCAACTTCCTACCTATAACAAGTATGGCCCCAACAATACCTGATCTGGAGAATGGACCCCTCTATCTGAGGAAGGGAGGGTAAGTAGTTGGGGTCCCACAGCTCCTGGCCCCATTCTGCGGGGGCTTTTGTGATGGGAGGATACTCCAGAAGCTTCCTGCATCCTTCTCCAGCCCACCGACCTAGTGCAGGGTCCCTCTATTTCCTAAAACACAGTATCACTCAGTCTACATAAACACACCATAGTTTATTGGTACTGCGTACAAAACCCCCCTAAAACCCCGTAAAATGCGAGCCTCAGAGTGTATAACAACCTAGCATACACAGCCGGCCATGTCACTCGTACTGCGCATACAACCAATACTGCACACAACCAGACAATGCACTCCCGGGTGTAACTTCCAGATACAGTACAAAAAACTGTTGGGTCAGTACTGACGCGTCATATCCAAGATTGTGAGCTGTATACTCAGGAACCTATCCCATTGATAGATCCAGGTTAAAAGGTCCACTTGATATACTGCTTAGTGCACTGCGTTATATTCAAATTGTTATATTCCTGGGGGGAGTGGAGACAGCATGCATTATCAAAGTCCATACAACGGAGTCCACTGGTACTTAAAAGGACAATTCTTCGTTCATGAGACACATATAAGACAGCCGAGCAGCCCCTCAGAGGGCTCTCACCAACTCTTAGCAAGGGTGCAGCTCAACTTCTATAGCTTATGTCATGCATTGCCCGGAGGGCTCTCACCACCTCCTTTGATAGTCCGTCTCTACAAGCACTCCTCTGGCATCCTCCGGCTATTTTCTGCTGTCTCCTCTCAACCCCGCGGCACCACCAAACACACGCTGCAATGGATACATGCAGCGTCCTGCGCACAGCGAGTGACGTCACTCCGGCTCGCTTTCCGTAACTAGTATCGCCCGCCCTTCGGGCTTCCTCAGACGGTCACGTGAGCGGTGACGTCTTGCTCCATTAAAAAGCCATCCTCCTCAACTCCATTAGCGTATCTCCGCCTCTGCCTTGTCCGGATTGGTTACATCCACAAACAGTTACGACATAGCTCAGTTTCTCAAAACAACCAGTTACCTATTGGCAACGTATAATCTCTTCATCGAACTTAATCAGTGTATTCACATATTCCCAGGACTGTATCAGGAGGCACACAGCTCCGCAGTTCACAGAGTAGAATCTCTAATAGACATTATCTGGGACATCATAACACAAACTCTCTTGATGTTATTGTATTTAAGAACATGAGATTAGATTAAATTTCAGCCTGTACTCAACACACAGATATGGAAAGAAGACACACCAAGCATCCTTCATCCCTTTACACACATCATTTAAATGGGTAAGAATGGTGACAATGGAAGTTCAGAATTTAGGCCACCCGGAATTACTGTGCCTAGTCTAAAGATCCAAGTTGATTCTATTTGACATAGGCATCTATCCAAATCTCCTCCCCATGTTGGAACTGACATCTTAATAATTCCCCTAAATCTCAAAGAGTCAGGGTCCTTCTGATGGAACAGTTTAAAATGTAGACCTAATGGGCTAGTTTCATCCCCCTCCTTAATATTTCTCACATGCTGTTGGATTCTCTGTTTTATCATCTGTGTTGTTTTTCCAATATACTTAAGTCCGCAAGGACACTCAATCATGTACACGACATATTTACTTTCACAATTAATGAAAGATCTTATGTCATACAATTTCCTATCTTGTAAATCAGAGAAGTGTCTTACACGGTCTACCAAGTGACACACTGAACACCTACCACAGTGGAACATTCCATTAGGACGTGTTGAGGGACCCAACCACATACGAGACGTTTGATTCGTGGTGGACCGGAATTCAGACTTCACCAACATGTCTCGCAGGTTGGGTACCCGTTTGGCCGCCATATGTGGATAATCACCTACCACCTTAATAATCTTAGGGTCAAGTCGCAATAAATGCCAATGTTTGGCTAGTAACCTCCTCAACTAATTCCAGTGAGTACCGTATTGTGTCACTAGACGTATTATATCTTGATTTGATTCTCTCTCTCTCCTATCTTGTGTCAACAGTGTCTCCCTTGGGGTCTTGTCACACCGAGCTTTCGCCCTCTCTAAGCTTTCCCTGTTATATCCCCGACGTTTAAAACGGCCGCACATCTCCTCAGCCTCCCTCTCATAATCGCTCCCCTCGCTGCAGTTCCTACGGACACGCAAAAGTTGTCCCACTGGGATACCTTGCAGCAGGGACGGCGGATGAAAGCTGGAGGCATGCAGGAGAGTATTGCCTGCAGTCGGTTTGCGATATGTTTCCGTCTTAATTCTGTCACCATCCTTTTTAATTAACAAATCCAAAAAACTGATTTCATTTTTATCGACAGTATGTGTCAATACAATATTTCTATTGTTCATATTTAAATGATCCAGGAATACCCCAAGTTCTTCTAGGGTTCCTCGCCAGACCATGAAGACGTCATCAATGTACCGAATCCAGGACGCGACATGCACCCCAAACTCCAAACTCGCGTACACCTCCCTCCGCTCCCACAAGCCAAGATGGAGGCACGCATAGGCCGGGGCACATGCCGCGCCCATCGACGTCCCCCTGATCTGGCGATAATAAGTCCTGTCAAATCTGAAACAGTTCAGGGTTAACACCATCTGTAGGAGGTCCATAATGACCTGACGCCTCCCCGGCTGTACCCCACCAGAATTCTTGAGGAAAAACTCCACTGCTCCCAACCCCACATCATGTGGGATGGAAGTGTATAATCCCTCAACATCGATGCCAACAAGAATATCGTTCTCGTGTACTCGAAGATCGTTCAATAAGTACAAAACATGTCTTGTATCACGCGCATATGAAGGTAAGTTTTCAACAAAACCTTTTAGATTCGCATCTAAAAAGGTAGACACCTTTTCAAATGGGCCCCCTATCGCCGAAATTATCGGACGACCCGGTGGTTTCTCGGCATTCTTGTGCAATTTTGGTAAGAGGTACAGCACAGGTACACGAAAGTTATCAACCTTCATGAAGCGCCATTCATCACTACTAATCATATTTTCTGTCAGGGCTTGGTCCAATCGATTATTCAATTTCTTTACTATGTCAGGGAATGGGTCTGAAGTCAACTTTTTATATACTTCAGTGTCCCCCAGTTGCCTTTTCACTTCATCAAGATATAAGTCCTTTCCCCATAACACTACATTACCCCCCTTGTCACTTGGTCTTAGGATGATGTCATCAGAGGATTTTAGTTCCTGTAGTGCTTCATGTTCCTCTGGCGACAAATTGTCTCTGACAGACGGACGCCAGTTGAGATATTTTAAATCATGCTCAACAGCCTCAGCAAATGTTTTTAAATGCGGGTTCATCGATAATGGAGGGAAGTATTTAGATCTCGGTCTTAGATCAGTGAATGACGGGGTTTTATTTTCAATTTCATCAACATCAGCATCATTGAGGTCTGAGAGAGATTCCAATATCGCCAGAGATTTTCTGTCTGCTATCGTCATCTCAGTTTCTAACTGTCGGGAGTCTAATTGCTCCTTGTTTTCAGGAGTTTTACCTGCCCACATAACTTTGAATAAAACCCTCCTTAAGAATAAACGTATATCTTTGTATACCTCGAAATGATCGCCATGGCGTAATGGACAGAATGATAAACCTCGATTTAATAAACTTTTATGTGAGTCTTTTATCTCGTACGTCGAGAGATTCACAATATTCAGATTATCTTGTGCAACAGCACACTCTTGAGTCATCCCTTCATCTCGTGTTACTCTTTCTTCTGTTGGGATTTCACCTCTCTTGGGGGCTGATTCCTCTTCAATATTGGTTTCAAATCTTTTTTCCCTTTCCTCTGTTTCCTTGTCTTTCGTTTCTTGACCTTTCCTCTTTCTCCCTCCCCTCCGGCCCCGCTTCCTCCTTCCTCTGAACTCTCGTCTAAAAAATTAACCGATTTATCGGACTGTATTTCCTCACCGTCTGTAGCCCCATCCTCTGATCCTCCTGTTCGTGAACCTGATCTGGTTCTAGGTTGCCCTGGTTGGTATTCAAAGAATACTCCATCCTTCCAGCCTTCAATGTCTTTTAGAAACTTTTCCCTTTTAACACTTTTTATTTTCCTCTGTGTAGACTCTATTTCTTTTTTTAACTGATTATTGAACTTTTCAAATTCCTGTTTGGGCATGTGCTGTGGATGAGCACATTCCCACTGGGCGTGTCCGAGTAGGATCCTTGGATGCCGAGCAGTCAAAGTAGACAAAGCCTCTTGTGCATGGTTTTGTCCCTTTGTGCAGGACCTGCTGGGTCAAATACGTTCAGAAGGCCCCAGTGCTGAAATGATGGGCTGGAGAAGGACCTGGGAAGCAGATGCACTCTCTAGAGCAGGGGTGTCCATACTTATCAGGCCAGGAACCATATTGCCATTCTTGAGGAGCTAGCAATATGAAGCCCAATATTTGCTGATTGCGGTTAGGTACACTGTGCCTGTGACATTTCCACAGGAAATAACCAATATACGGTTTGCAGTTAGCAGTTAGCAAAGTGGCAGCTGCTCATTACTGGCTGCTACTGCTACAGTGGTGGCTGATAACCTACAGGCCACAAACACTGGTTCGCACGACAGCCTGGGGCCCCAGCCTCTCTCACTTGCTGGGGCCCCCAAACCACCATGCGATACCCAGAGGGAAATGTGGGCGAGCCCTGGCTCTCTCACCTCCAGGGACTTCACCCCCATCACCTCTAAACTGAATGCAAACTGCAACACACACAATTGCTCTCTACCAGTTCAGGCATTTTCCTACCTCTATCTGGCCAGCAGGCGCCAGTCAGCCAATCAGGTGCACGGTCATACACCCTTTGCCTGCCATACCGATCTAGCAGGATCTGCACAAATTAGCATTCAGGTGGGAGGCTTGGTTGGACGTAATCGTTGATTAAATCTTTTGTGTGTTGCAGTTTGCATTCAGTTTGGAGGTGAAGTCCCTGGAGGTGAGAGAGCCAGGGCTCGCCCACATTTCCCTCTGGGTATCGCATGGTGGTTTGGGGGCCCCAGCAAGTGAGAGAGGCTTAGGCCCCCGGCTGTCGTGCGAACCAGGGTTAGTGATTTTACAGGAACCGTCGCGTCTTTTACAGGGACGCGGCGGTCCCTGTAAAAGATGTAATCAACGATTATGTCCAAACCAAGCCTCCCACCTGAATGCTAATTTGTGCAGATCCTGCTAGATCGGTATGGCAGGCAAAGGGTGTATGACCGTGCACCTGATTGGCTGACTGGCGCCTGCTGCCCAGATAGAGGTAGGAAAATGCCTGAACTGGTTAGTGAGCGCGTGTGTGTTGCAACCTACAGGCCAGCAAAGGGGGAGTGGTGGCACAGCAGCAACACAAGGTGACCCCTCCTTGTGGCACCACAGCTATGGCCTGCGGGCCGCATGGAATTAATAACTGTAGAGAGATTTGGGGGCAACGTGGATTGGCTTGGGGGGCTGGACTTTGCCTGGCCTAGAGGCTTCTCACCACTGAGATAAGTAGTTAACTCTTTTTGGGGGGTGACTTCATAATTGCTTTAAAACATTACATTTATGTTGTTAAGCTGTTGCAGTTTAACTACCTAACGACCGCGTCACGCCGACGGGCGTGACTGCAGCGGCAGCCCCAGGACCGCCCGACACTGATTGGCGTCAAGTCCTGGAGCTGCAGTTTACCAGGGAACAAGTGCGGGCATGCGTGATTGTTCCCTGCCGGTTCACGGAGCTCTGCTCCATGATCAGCCTGCTAGCCGTGACCGAAATCCCCTTTGTTTACCTATGTACAGCGCTGCGATTTCCTGCAACGCTGTACGTGGGACTGTCCCTCAGAGCGGCTGAATGGCAGCAGCAATCAGAGTCCTCCAGAAGAGTGTCCCATTAAGGACAATAAAAGAAGGTAATATTCATTTGTGTGCTGAGTTGTAGGGCTGTGCAGCACGCTGACAAAGCTGCACAGCCCTCTATTGAGAAAAATGGCCTGGTCACTACGGGGGTGTAAGCCTGTGGTCCTAAAGTGGTTAAAAAGACGTTCTAACGGGTTCTCCTCAGCCTGTTTATTTTTTCTCTCGCCTTCCCTCATTTTTCACCACAGCTTTGACTCTGGATGTACGTCTGGCTTTTCAGGGGCATAAAGGAGTGATTTGCAGTACTGAGAGTTGGGCGTGGCCGCGGTGTTCCTGACACAGGGTAGGTTGTGCCGCCATCTCTTCAGCTAAGCTTACCCTATGCCTCCACAGGGCTGTGATTAGATAGATATTATTTCATGCTGGCTTATTGAGCTTCACAGCGGGATCAATCGCTCTGCTTCTGGCTGTCACTATAAACGATTTAAACCTCCATCAATAAATTACGCCTGTCCATACAGATTCCGAGAGCGGATAGATTATTTGTGGGAGGCTGTAATTAGAGGATCAGGCTATATTTTTACTTTGGTTGAAATAATTGCATTTCTATACGCTGCAATTTCAAGGTTGTTCAGATCTCTAAATAAATACAGTGTAACCTATGGCTACTTTTAGGCGTAGGCAAAGTGGGCAGTTGCCCAGGGCTCACTCTTTTAAAGCTGTATTATTGCAAATACCTTCTATTTTAAGAAGGCAAAATTATATTTAGCCTGGCTTTTTGTAATAACAGGGCTTTTTGTTATCTTGTAGCCCCTCATACTCTCCTAGTGGTTCTGGGTTACCATGAGCTATCTGGGTACTATCTGCATGTGCTGAACATGACTACAGTTACACAATAGCTAAATTACATACTTTTAGCATTCATCACTATATTCTGATTTGACCCATGCAAGGTGTATACAGACGTCTGTCACCTGATTTGCAGTCCAGACTGGATGAATTCCATTCTTCAGCACTCTCAGTTCTTAGTGATGTGTCTTTTACAGTAAACTCTTTTTTTTGCATTTTTCATTGCACAACCATTGTTTTATGTTGCCAGTTTAAGCCATTCGTAGCTTCAATAGAGTTATCTTGTTTGGGATAGTGCACTGCTTTAGATCTCAGTCAGCAGAACTCGTTGTGCTGTAAATTCTATGAATGCTTTAATCTCTCTCTACTAGCAGAAAATACAGAAACTGAAAGCAGCGGTGCTCTGTTATTGTCTCACACTGCCCCCTAGTGACAAGCACTTTGAGTCCTATGGGAGAAAAGTGCTATACAAATGTTATTGTTAAAGAGACACTGAAGCAAAAAAAAAATTATGATATTATGATTTGTGTGTGTAGCACAGCTAAGAAATAAAACATTAAGATCAGATACATCAGTCTAATTGTTTCCAGTACAGGAAGAGTTAAGAAACTCCAGTTGTTATCTCTATGCAAACAAGCCATTAACTCTCCGACTAAGTCTTACACTGGTCGATTTGCCATTAGATCGACCAGCTGACAGATCCCTATCTGATCGAATCTGATCAGAGAGGGATCGTATGGCTGCCTTTACTGCAAACAGATTGTGAATCGATTTCAGCCTGAAACCGATCACAATCTGTTGAGCTGCTCCTGCCACCTGTGGCCCGCCCCCCCCCCCCCCCCGTATACATTACCTGAAGCTGGCTCCCGGGCATCTTCTCCGCACTGCACCGCACCGCTCTGTTCTTGCTCCATCCCGGCGCTTCCTGTGTCACTCCGTGACCAGGAAGTTCAAATAGAGCGCCCTCTATTTGAACTTCCTGGTCACTGCAGTGACACAGGAAGCGCCAGAATGGAGCCGGAACAGAGCGGTGCAGCGCGGAGAAGATGCCCGGGAGCCAGCGTCAGGTAATGTATACCTGATCGGATCGGCCGCCGCTAGCGATGCGCACCCTACCCACGGGCGATCGAGGCTAATTTCCCGCACGGCGCGATCGACGGACCGATCCGATTTCGGGAGGAAATCGGATCGGCGGGTGCATTTAGCGCGAACGATTGGCAGCAGATTCGATCCCAGGATCGAATCTGCTGTCGAAACGGCCGCAAATCGGGCCAGTGTATGGCCACCTTTAGTGGTGGAGAGGGCTGTTATCTGACTTTTATTATCTCAACTGCCCGGCGAGTATGTGCTCCAAGCCCTCAGACCAGGAGTGCGACTAGGGGGGAGCAGCCCGGTGATCTTAGAGAGGGCTCAGAGCTCTGGGAGGCCCCAACTACCTTCCCTTCCTCTGATACAGGGGACTATGCTTCAGATCTTGTCCTTAAAGGATACCCGAAGTGACATGTGACATGATGGGATAGACATGTGTATGTACAGTGACTAGCACACAAATAACTATGCTGTGTTCCTTTTTTTCTTTCTCTGCCTGAAAGAGTTAAATATCCGGTATGTAAGTGGCTGACTCAGTCCTGACTCAGACAGGAAGTGACTACAGTGTGACCCTCACTAATAAGAAATTCCAACTATAAGGGCTCTTTCACATCAGAGCTTGCGTTGGAGAACGCTCAAAGCATACGTTTTGTTGTATGCCTTTTACTGCGTTTTGATATGCGTTGCACTGCAGTGAGTGTGCGTTTTTAATCCGTTTTCAATGCGTTACTGCACATAGAAAAACGCAGGTAATTTTTTTTTCTTTTAGTTGTCAACTTTCTACATTGTTCCTCTGTTGCATTCTGGGACTGATTGCCTGCGTTAACGGATTAAAAACGCGCATAGTGTGCGTTTTACATTGACTAACATTGTAACGCATAAAGCTAGCGTTGGCCAAAAAACTGCGCCTGGGTGCAGTGTAACGCAACGCACAAAAACGCAGCGTTATATGTGAAAGCTAAAATGAAAGTCTATGGACTTTCATTTCACCTTGGGTAACGCAAACTTTATCCTTTGCGTTGAAACGCAGAAAATCTGCCCTAATGTGAAAGAGCCCTAAGGGCTCGTTTCCACTCGAGCGAATCTGCATGCGTTTCCTGCATGCAGATTCGCTCAACCAATACAAGTGGATGGCGCCGTTTCCACTTGTCAGGAATTCTGTGCGGCTCGCTATGCAGAAAAAATCTGCACAGCAGAGCCGTCAGAATTCGCACACCGCACACCCGCACGCGAATCGTCGGTAATGTAACTAAATAGGAAAACCGCAAGCTCTTTAGTCTTGCGGTTTTCCCGGCGTTTCCGCATGCGATTTCGTCTAAAAACCCATGTCAATGCTCGCCGGCATTGACATGGTTAAAATCGCGTCGTTAAAACCGCGGGCGATTCCGCGTGAAAATTCGCATGGAAACGTCAACGAATCCGCAGCCGCATGCGGATTCGTTGACGCGGTTTCCGCGAGCAAATCGCGCCGCTCAAGTGGAAACGTACCCTGAAACACTTTCCAAGCAGAAAATGTTTTCTGAGAGCAAGAAAGAGATAAAAAAGGGGAATTTCTTTTCAGTGAGGGTCACACTGTAGTCACTTCCTGTCTGAGTCAGGACTGAGTCAGCCACTTACATACCTGATATTTAACTGTTTCAGGCAGAGAAAGAAAAAAAGGAACACAGCCTAGTTATTTGTGTGCTATGCACCGTACATACACATGTCTATCTCATCATGTCACTTCGGGTATCCTTTATTGCTGCAAACACAGTAGAACTTATCGTGGATTTCAGTGCTTATTGAAGGGTCTGGACTCTGAGGTCACCAGGGTGCCAGGAGTTCGGTTCCTGGGTACAACCATAACTAGTGACCTAAGATGGGGACAGAACACCTTCAAAAGAAAGCACAGCAGAGGTTATTCTTCCTGAGCCAACTGAAGAAATTTGGTATGGCATGAGAACTGTTGACCAGCTTTTACACCACTACCACTGAATCCATCCTCTGCTCCTCTGTCATTGTCTGCCAGCAACAAGTATAAACTCCAGAGCGTGATTCACGAAGCAGAAAGGAAAACTGGTGCCCCCTACCACCGCTAGACCTACTTCATACCACTAGATTGAGGACGAGGGCCACCAAAATTTTGCATTTGCAATCGGCATACCTGGTGAATAAAGTTAATTCTGAATTCAGGTGGTTTTGTGTTATGGGTGTGAAGATCATGATGGCCACAGTTGTTTTATGACCCATGTGAGATGGACCACCTGGCTGTGAAGAGCACTAAGGGAGGCAATGGAAGGGGTGTGAAGAATTATAGTTACGCAATTGCACCAGACCTGAGAGTCCTCGCTACAAACTGCGAGGAAATATGTACACCAGAGTCTGATCGGAACAGAGGATGAGGAAATGGAGAAACTTTCCATCTTCACGTGAGGGAAAAGCACGACCTATAGTGATGGTTATGTCTAGGAGAACTCATGACAAAGCACGTAGAGGCCTGCGCGGGGCTACTTTTTCAGACCCAAACCACTGCTACCTGCACCCGACACGCGTTTTGAGCAATCTCATACCCGCACCTGACCCGCGCACCTCTGGACCCGAACCCGACCTACAACCCAGCTTTCAGCAGGGTGGGCAACAGGGAGAAGTTTTAGTTACCTGTCCGGATGCAGGGTCGGCTCTCCCTCCACCGAGCTGCTGCCGTAATGCCGACATCCTCTTCTGGCTTCCGGTCACATGATATGACATGTGATCGCAACCCAGAGGATAGTGTCAGCGTTGCAGCGCTGCCCAGTGGTGGGAGAGGGGGGGGATGAAAGAAACTTGTGGAAAAAAGACATCCCCAATGCATCTTCTGTAGCCAAAATGAATATAAGACCCTGTCTTATTTTCGGGAAAGCACAGTATGCAATTTTGCCCAATTTTCCTATGCGGCTGCAAAGTCCCACCCCCTCATCTATTGCAGTCGCACTGCACATAACGACAATTGCGCTAAAATCGTGCAGTTTGTAATGAGAATAGCAAATGGGATTTTTGCAGTGGTAATTTGCAGTGGAAAGGGGTTCTTAGCAACACTATGGAATTGCTGTGCTTTCAATGCACACAGAAACAAAATGAGTAAGCTGATAATAACATTTTTCATTCAACTTCACAGCATATAAAAATGAAAAAAAACAAAAAACATTTCTCTGGGATTATTTTATCTTCACATAGGAATACATTTGGATGGTGAGAATTCCAGGGCGCTCTTCCTATCTCTTCCCCTCTGTGTGGAAAGCGTCAGTGACCGGCTGACCGCCTGCCGCGGTTTTTCTCCGGACTGATCGCTGTCTTTTCGGGTGATTTATTACACTTCAAGGTTTGTTTGAACAGCAAAGGGATGGAAAATCCTCCTCAGTGACAACCTGAATTGTGTAGCCGTCCATCCCTCCACCGCCGCAGGCCCGGGAATCGCACTGTCCAGAGATGATCCGGGTTGCCTAGCAACAGCCTCTACACTTGTCTAACCCTGTTATTATTGGCGGCTACTAGACACTTCTCAAGTGGCCTGGCAGCCGGACCAGCTTGCCCATGGTGGCGGCATATGGCGGTTTTGCTTGTCATCTGGCGTTCCCTCCAGCAGATCGCACGACAGGAGCTGATCCGTCAGCCGGACTATCTCAGATGCGCGGATCAGCTCTGATGCGTCATTCCCCTCAGGCGATGCTCTGAAGAGCTTATTGTGCATTTTAGCTCTTTTGGTAAACCCACGCCAGATCACAGCAAATCAACAGGAATGCAAAGCTCAAATATTTAGGCTTACTTAACCTCCTGAGCGGTATGGACGAGCTCAGCTCGTCCATCACCGCCGGAGGCTGCCGCTCAGGCCCTGCTGGGCCGATTTCCACCAAATAAAGAGCAGCACACGCAGCCGGCACTTTGCCAGCCGCGTGTGCTGCCTGATCGCCGCCGCTCTGCGGCGATTCGCCACGAGCAGCGGCGAAAGAGGGCCCCCCTAGCCGCCTGAGCCCTGCGCAGCCGGAACAAAAAGTTCCGGCCAGCGCTAAGGGCTGGATCGGAGGCGGCTGACGTCAGGACGTCGGCTGACGTCCATGACGTCACTCCGCTCGTCGCCATGGCGACGATCTAAGCAAAACAAGGAAGGCCGCTCATTGCGGCCTTCCTTGTTTATTATGGGCGCCGGAGGCGATCGGAAGAACGCCTCCGGAGCGCCCTCTAGTGGGCTTTCATGCAGCCAACTTTCAGTTGGCTGCATGAAATAGTTTTTTTTTAATTAAAAAAAAACCCTCCCGCAGCCTCCCTGGCGATCTCAATAGAACGCCGAGGAGGTTAATAGGCAAAAACAGAGAGAGAGAGAGAAGGAGAAAGAGAATTGTGAAGCATAATCTGCAGAGCAAATAAAATAGGATTTCAAGTGATGAAAGTTCAATACTTTAAAGTGAACCCAAAGTTAGAGTGATATGTAGGCTGCCATATTTTTTTTCCTTTTAAACAATACCAGTTACCTGGCAACCCTGCTGGTCTGTTCGTCAGTGGTGTCTGAAACAAGCATGCAGCTAATCTTGTCAGATCTGACAATAATATCAGAAACACTTGGCACTTGATTCACAAAAGAGTGCTAACTGTTAGCACGGCCGTTTTCGGGCAAATTTTCGCGCACAATTAAACGGTTTAGCGCGCAAATGCGAATTTTCGTGTGAAATTGTTATCGTTTTCACGCGAAAAATCGTGTTTGCACACGGAAACAACAACGATTTCCTGCGAAAATTAGCATTTGAACATGAAACGTTTAATTTCGTGCAGAAATTCATGATCGCGCGCAAACGTGAAAATTCACGCAAAAACAGCCGTGCTAACAGTTAGCACTCTTTTGTGAATCAAGCCCCTGATCTGCTGCATGCTTGTTCAGGGGCTATGGCTAAAAGTATTAGAGGCAGAGGATCAGCCAGACAGCCAGGCATCTGGTATTGGTTAAAAGGAAATAAATATGGCAGCCTCCATATACCTCTCACCTCGGCTTCACTTCAAGTGCTGGCTCTGGACCTAAATTATTCATCCCCCCCTCTTTGGCATTTGTAATGTTTTGTTGTCTCACAACCTGAAATTAAAATGGGTTGTTTGATAGTTTCCACCACTTTATTGACAGAAAAGGCCTACAGCTTTAAAGATGTATTATTTGGTTTATTGAAAACTTCAGTGTAATTCCTCTCCTTCCCCCTCGCCAACCCCTTGAGTCAGTACATTGTGGGGCCACCTTTTGCGGCAATTAAAGTTGCTGTTTGCTTTGGATAAGTCTCTATGAGCTTCCCACCGCGTCTTGCCACCGGGAGTTTTTCCCATTTCTCAAGGAATGCTCCGGCTCCTTCATGTTGGGTGGTTTTTGCTTTTGAACAGCAATCTTCTTCAAGTCTGACCACCGATTCACTATTGGATGGAGGTCTGGACTTTAACTAGGCCATTCCAATACATTTAAAGGTTTCCTCTTAACCTGCCTGGCGTTCTGATTCCCTGCGGCCGCGGGAAAGTTTTTTGCACATATTTTTTTTTAATTTTTGATGTAGCTAGCCTAGCGCTAGCTACATGATTCCCCCCTCCCTGCGGCGTCCCTCCCACCCCTCCGATCACCGCCGGCGCAATGGCCCGTTCGGAAATCCCATTCTGAACGGGATTTCCTGGAGGGCTTCCCCCGTCACCATGGCGACGCACATCGTGACGTCATCGACGTCCTGACATCACAGGGAGACCCGATCCACCCCTCAGCGCTGCCTGGCACTGATTGGCCAGGCAGCGCACGGGGTCTCGGCTGGGGGGGCGCTCTATCGCGGCGGGTAGCGGCGGATCGGCGGCGGTGATCGGGTAAGGCGATCGGGTAAGGTTTTTTAAAAAAAATATTCAAATCGGCCCAGCGGGGCCTAATCGGTCACCTCCGGCGTCTCTGGACGAGGCTAGCTCGTCCAGAACGCTAGGGAGGTTAAACCACTCGAGTGTTGCTTTAGCAGTATCGGGTCATTGTCCTGATGGAAGTGATGGAAGTTAGGGAGGGGGGAGGCCTGGCCATCAGATCCCTGCAGGGGAGGGCCCAGCCCAATGTCGTTACACCCTGTAGCTGAGGACAGCAGTGGTGGTGGGGCGGATGTGAAACCGGCATCCCAGCGAGAATAACACTGGGGGATAAAGTCCCCCTCAGTTTACAGTCGAGGACTTTTTTGCCTGGGAACTTAGTTTAAATTGAAATAAATTACGTTTAAGTAATAATAACCCCTTATTGATGATCCTTTCCTATGGACCACAGGTGTGGAACTCCAGTCCTCCAGGGCCAGATCCATGCCGATATGTTCTACTTGATGTTCTACTTGACGCCTTTCCTGATTCAGTCCCATCAAACAATTTGGACTGGGCCAAAAATGTGTGAGGACCTTGGCCCTCGGACACTGGAGTTCGACATCCCTGCTATAGACAAAGTTGTGGGATAGGTTTCAATTTACTAGACAAATAGGGGTCCACAGCTACCACAGAGCCAATGCATTTCCCAGCATGAGCACCACAATTGTTACAAGTGGACGCAAAAGGACCTTGTCCTCTTTAACATTACACTCCCTTGAAGGGAGTAGTGAAAAAAAAGTTTTATGCATACCTGGGACGTCCTCTAGTGTTGGGCGAACACATGGATGTTCGGGTTCGCGAACGTTCGCCGAACATGGCCGCGATGTTCGGGTGTTCGCGCCGAACTCCGAACATAATGGAAGTCAATAGGGACCGGAACTTTCGTGCTTTGTAAAGCCTCCTTACATGCTACATACCCCAAATTTACAGGGCATGTGCACCTTGGGAGTGGGTACAAGAGGAAAAAAAATTAGCAAAAAGAGCTTATAGTTTTTGAGAAAATCGATTTTAAAGTTTCAAAGGGAAAACTGTCTTTTAAATGCGGGAAATGTCTGTTTTCTTTGCACAGGTAGCATGCATTTTGCCACCTTTCAGTCATAAATGTAATAAAGATAAGAGGTTCCATAAACAGGGACCGGCAACGCTAACCCAGTAGCAGCACACGTGATGGAACAGGAGGAGGCGCAGGAGGAGAAGGCCACGCTTTCAGACACAACAACCCAGGCCTTGCATGAGGACAAGAAGCGTGCGGATAGCATGCATTTTGCCGCCATGCAGTCATAAATGTAATAAAGATAAGAGGTTCCATAAACAGGGACCGGCAACGCTAACCCAGCAGCAGCACGCGTGATGGAACAGGAGGAGGCGCAGGAGGAGAAGGCCACGCTTTCAGACACAACAACCCAGGCCTTGCATGAGGACAAGAAGCGTGCGGATAGCATGCATTTTGCCGCCATGCAGTCATAAATGTAATAAAGATAAGAGGTTCCATAAACAGGGACCGGCAACGCTAACCCAGCAGCAGCACACGTGATGGAACAGGAGGAGGCGCAGGAGGAGAAGGCCACGCTTTCAGACACAACAACCCAGGCCTTGCATGAGGACAAGAAGCGTGCGGATAGCATGCATTTTGCTGCCATGCAGTCATAAATGTAATAAAGCGGTGTACTACTGTTCCCAGCAGAGACACAGAGCACAATGGTATACAGTGGTGGGTGAGTGGTGTACTACTGTTCCCAGCAGCGATACAGAGCACAATGCTATACAGTGGTGGGTGAGCGGTGTACTACTGTTCCCAGCAGAGACACAGAGTGGCAGTAAACACAATGCTATACAGTGGTGGCTGAGCGGTGTAGTACTGTTCCCAGCAGCGACACAGAGCACAATGCTATACAGTGGTGGGTGAGCGGTGTACTACTGTTCCCAGCAGCGACACAGAGCACAATGCTATACAGTGGTGGGTGAGCGGTGTACTACTGTTCCCAGCAGAGACACAGAGTGGCAGTAAACACAATGCTATATAGTGTGGATGAGCGGTGTACTACTATTCCCAGCAGTGACACAGAGCACAATGCTATACAGGGTGAGCGGTGTACTACTGTTCCCAGCAGACACACAGAGTGGCAGTAAACACAATGCTATATAGTGTGGGTGAGCGGTGTACTACTGTTCCCAGCAGCGACACAGAGCACAATGCTATACAGGGTGAGCGGTGTACTACTGTTCCCAGCAGAGAGACACAGAGTGGCAGTAAACACAATGCTATACAGTGGTGGCTGAGCGGTGTAGTACTGTTCCCAGCAGCGACACAGAGCACAATGCTATACAGTGGTGGGTGAGCGGTGTACTACTGTTCCCAGCAGAGACACAGAGTGGCAGTAAACACAATGCTATACAGTGGTGGCTGAGCGGTGTACTACTGTTCCCAGCAGCGACACAGAGCACAATGCTATACAGTGGTGGGTGAGCGGTGTACTACTGTTCCCAGCAGAGACACAGAGTGGCAGTAAACACAATGCTATATAGTGTGGGTGAGCGGTGTACTACTATTCCCAGCAGTGACACAGAGCACAATGCTATACAGGGTGAGCGGTGTACTACTGTTCCCAGCAGACACACAGAGTGGCAGTAAACACAATGCTATATAGTGTGGGTGAGCGGTGTACTACTGTTCCCAGCAGCGACACAGAGCACAATGCTATACAGGGTGAGCGGTGTACTACTGTTCCCAGCAGAGAGACACAGAGTGGCAGTAAACACAATGCTATATAGTGTGGTTGAGCGGTTTACTACTATTCCCAGCAGCGACACATTGACCGGGGGACCCTGGCTAGCCTGGCTGGAGAGAGAACTACCCTGCCTGCCTACCCAAAGCTAAACCCACAGACAAATGGCGGAGAAATGATGTGGATCGGGTATTTATTTACCCGAACCACGTGACCCGTTCGGCCAATCAGAGCGCGTTCGGGTCAGAACCACGTGACCCGTTCGGCCAATCACAGCGCTAGCCGAACGTTCGGGTAACGTTCGGCCATGCGCTCTTAGTTCGGCCATATGGCCGAACAGTTTGGCCGAACACCATCAGGTGTTCGGCCGAACTCGAACATCACCCGAACAGGGTGATGTTCTGCAGAACCCGAACAGTGGCGAACACTGTTCGCCCAACACTAACGTTCTCCAGCCTCTTACAGGCAGATCGGTTCCTTGCCATCTTCCTCCACCACCTGGATCCTCCACTAGGTGGCCTAGTAACTTCGTAAGTTGGGGCATACTGTACACGCATAGCTCGGCCGTGCGCACGCCCCATTGCGCTCCCGTCACTGGCCCAGGCACGTATAACACTTTTTTTTTTAACTTGTCTCAACTACACCTTCCTGGCGGTAAGCTCGAGCTGAGCTGGGGCTATGCCGCGCAGGAAGATATCTCAGCCCCTGGTGGGGCGATTTGCTCCATTTAAAATGCTGTACGCGCAGCTAGCACTTTGCTAGCCGCGCGTACAGCTTGATCGCTGCCGCTCTGCGGCAATCGCCCGCACGCATCGGCGCAAGAGTTCCGGGCAGCGCTATGAGCTGGATCGGAGGCGTCTGACGTCAGGACGTCCGCTGACGTCCATGACGTCATTCTGATCGTCGCCATGGTGACAGAAGCCAAACAGGGGAGCGCGTTATATACGCGTTCCCCTGTTTGCTATTGATGGCGGCGACGATCGCACTAGAGGGACACATGCGTCCTCTAGTGGTGTTTCATGTAGCTACCACTCTGGTAGCTTTACATGAAATTAAAAAAAAAAGGATTTTTGCCTATATGGCAAAAAAAATGAACCGCCAGGAGGGTTAAAGAGAAACTTTACTGAATGTAATTTAATGATTCAAATTGTTTATACTTTACAATATTAATTTATACACTATTTAGTTGGTATTTACCCATTGCAAAATATTTCCCTTTTTTTTATTTCATACTTGAATTAATCACAGGCAGCGACATCTTTAGTGCTGGCAAGAAGCATCATTGCAGAATATCTGTTTGTTGGGTTCCAAAGTGAGAGGGAACAACACCGGGGCCCACATGCAATTCACTTTTTCACCTGAGTTTTCTCCTTGGTGATTTTTTTGCCAAATTGTAAATAAAATGCCTTCTAAACCGCCAACAAGCAAGAAAATACTTTAAAAAATTTGTTTACAGTACTTTTTGACCAAGTTTTAGGTACTTTTTCAATTGTAAAATGCTTCCAAGGTATTTTTTAAAGAGAATATGAAAATTATATCCTAGGTGAATACCCAGAAGAAAAGCCTAATTGCATATGGGTCCTGGGCCCTGGGAGTTATCTCCTAGGTGGTATATTTAAACTTGACAATAAAATACATTTTAACCACTTCAACACTGAGGGGTTTTACCCCTTGAGCACCAGAGCAATTTTCACCTTTCAGCGCTCTTTCCATTCATTCGTCTATAACTTTATCATTACTTATCACAATGAAATGAACTATATCTTGTTTTTTTCGCCACTAATTAGGCTTTCTTTAGGTGGGACATTATGGCAAGAATTATTTTATTCTAAATGTGTTTTCATGGGAAAATAGGAAAAAATGTGGGGAAAAAAATCATTATTTTTCCGTTTTTGGCCATTATAGTTTTCAAATAATGCATGCTACTGTAATTAAAATCCATGAAATTTATTTGCCCTTTTGTCCCGGTTATAAAACCGTTTAAATTATGTCCCTATCACAATGTTTGGCGCCAATATTTTATTTGGAAATAAAGGTGCATTTTTTTTCAGTTTTGCGTCCATCCCTAATTACAAGTCCATAATTTATAAAGTAACAGTGTTATACCCTCTTGACATACATATTTAAAAAGTTCAGTCCCTAAGGTAACTATTTATGGGTTTTTTTATTGTAATTTTTTTAATTGTAATTTTTTTTTTAATTACAAAAAACATTAAAAAATTGGGGAGTGTGGGAGGTAATAAATTAATTTTTAGTGTAAAACTAATGTGTTTGTATATGAAAAATGCTTTAGGGTGTAGTTTTACTATTTGGACTTTTTGTTTATGTTTTATGAGGCTGGGAAACTGTTTTTTTTTTCACAATGATTGCTGCTTCTCATAGAAGCAGCTGATCATTGCGGGGGCTTAGATCAACGAACGGGAATAGTTTTTCCCATTCATTGATCTCCGGGCGAGCGGACGGCGGCGTGCACGAGAGCAGGAGCGTGCGCACAAGCGAGCGGGAGCGCGGGCAGCGGCGGGAGCGCGGGAGGTGCGGATATCTCCGTCCCTGGGGGTTAAAGGATGGAAAAAGGGATGGAGAAATCCGTACGGCTGGGGGTAAAATGGTTAAAGAGACTCTGAAGTCTCAAAAAACCCCACTTTTTATTTCAGATTGCTGTTAAGTATTAATGTGCCACTTAAAACGCTGCATACCCGCGGCTGAATACTCACTATAACCCTCCGAAATCCCCCGGGGAAGATTCGTGGGGCGCATCCTAGTAGAGGCAGAGCTTTGGATTGTTTCTCAACCTCCACTCACGTCCATCAGCGCTGATATCCGCCTCTCCCGCCCCTCTCAGTCTTCTTTCACTGAGAGGGGCGGGGAGAGGCAGCGATCAGCCCTGATTGACGCGCATGGAGACAGAGCAACAGCCCAAAAGCTCTGCCTCTTTAGAGCAGCAAAATCCACGACCAAAAAAGTTATAGATTTTTGCCCAGGGATTTCGGGGGGTTATAGTGAGTATTCAGCCGCGGGTATGCAGCGTTTTAGGTGGCACTTTAATACTATAGAGCAATCTGAAATAAAAAGTGTTTTTTTTTGAGACTTCAGAGTTTCTTTAAGCCACCAGAAAGCAATAAAATACTCAAAATAATTTTGATAGTACTTTATCATTTACTTTTTGGTACTTTTTTAGTTGAAAAGTACTGGAAAGTTATTTTAAATAGAAGATGAAAAATTATCTCCCAGGAGAAAACTCCACAAAATCACAAAAAGTAAATTGCATATGGCCCCTGGGTCTAGATGCAATTTGCTTTTTCTCCTGAGCTTTCTCCTGGGTGATATTTTTAAAACTTGTCAAAGAAAGGCCTTTTTTACCACCAGCAAGCAAGAAAATACTCCAAATAATTTTGATAGTACTTTTCCATCTACTTTTTGGTACTTTATCATTAGCAACGTGCTGAAGAGTTATTTTAAGAATTAGTTAAAAAATTATCTCCCAGGAGAAAACTCAGGAGAAGTCAGTTGCATATGGGCGCTGGTCTCTCAGAGTGCAGTGGGAGGAGGAGGCTTTCTAACATCATAGCCTAGGCTAAACATCACTGGGGTGGAGCTACACACCAATATACAGCAAAATATACATATGAAGTGTTTCTGATGCTGAAACCAGGGATAATTAAGGAATAATGAGGTATACTGAATAATGTATGACATTCTATTACATGGTGTTACAGGGCCTCTTTAAATCCTCTTCCTGTGGGTGTGATTATCAGATCCATCAGTGAGCCACTCCACCTGTTCCCCATACAGTTCATCCACAGACGCTCCTGGCCGTTATAAATTGCTTCTTAGGCCGCTCTGCAATTAAACTTGATGAGTAGCTGCTGTTATCGCAGTAAGATTGTTTTTATTGATCATCATTAGATATAAACCAGTTGATACAAGTCCCTCCAAGTAGCATAATCTCCACAGCGAGGGGAAGCAGGCCCCATGCACGCGATTCTCTGCTGAAGGTAACCGCAGGGCGGATCGCATTCATCCATGTGATAAAATCACGGGACCAGCGTAGCAGCATATCATGGACATATCTATGATGTGTGCATGAAATAGGGGGGTGAGTAAAAATGGACGCCTGTTTTCGTTAATAAAATGATTGTTAATATCTACCGATATTCGTTGATTTTAAAGAGACTCTGTAACAAAATGTTCAGCCTTATTTCTTCTATCCTATAAGTTCCTTTACCTGTTCTAATGTGGTCTAGATTACTGCAGCCTTTTCTAGTTGCACTGTCTCTGCAATATATCTAATCTTCTTTTCTTTGTCAAGCTTTGTCGACCCAGAGAGGAATGCACTGCCTTTGCTGTGATAGGGAGAAGTTATGCACGTCCCCTCCACGTCCCACTCTGCTCTCCTGTGTGCTGTGTGTATGAGTCACAGGCAAGGTCTCTGCTCACAGCCAGCATGTCTGCGAGGCTCGCCGAGCTGTGACCTTGTGAACAGCTGTGGGTGCAGAAAGATCAGTGCAGAGCCCAGACAAGCAGCTAAGGCAACAAGTGGAGTAACATTCCAGCAGTCAAGTCACGTTTGAGAGGAGGCTCTGCAAACAGGCACCTGCTCTGATGATGTATTTCTTGTGTGGCGGCCATCTTCATTGTTTACAAAAACAATGAATAAAACAGTGATTTTATCACCAAGAAAGCAGCGGGTAGCAGCGAAAATGTCACAGAGGGGGCTACAAGAAGACAACAAACAGGCTGGTATGTTTATTTATGTAAGAGTTTACGTATTGTTTAGGAGGAAAGATATACACAGCAAGGTGTGTGCAACAATAAATCATCTAGCAACGTTGATTTATAAAAGTATCAAACATTTTTATATATATAATCTGTAAGTAAGTAAATAAACATTAACCACTTCACCACTGAGCGGTTTTACCC
This sequence comes from Hyperolius riggenbachi, assembly GCF_040937935.1. Taxonomy (NCBI): domain Eukaryota; kingdom Metazoa; phylum Chordata; class Amphibia; order Anura; family Hyperoliidae; genus Hyperolius; species Hyperolius riggenbachi. Next base: position 378,688,666 of record NC_090651.1, read on the forward strand.
CTTGAGCACCAGAGCAATTTTCACCTTTCAGCGCTCCTTCCATTTATTCGTCTATAACTTTATTATTACTTATCGCAAATGAAATGAACTATATCTTGTTTTTTTCGCCACCAATTAGGCGTTCTTTAGGTGGGACATTATGCCAAGAATTATTTTATTCTAAATGTGTTTTAATGGGAAAATTGGAAAAAATGTGGAAAAAAAATCATTATTTTTCAGTTTTCGGCCATTATAGTTTTTAAATAATGCATGCTACTGTAATTAAAACCCATGAAATGTATTTGCCCATTTGTCCCAGTTATTACACCATTTAAATTATGTCCCTATCACAATGTTTGGCGCCAATATTTTATTTGGAAATAAAGGTGCATTTTTTTCAGTTTTGCGTCCATCCCTAATTACAAGCCCATAGTTTATAAAGTAACAGTGTTGTACCCTCTTGACATAAATATTTAAAGAGTTCAGTCCCTAAGGTAACTATTTATGTATTTTTTTTAATTTTAAATTTTTTAATTTTTTTTTAATTACAAAAAAAAAAAAAAAATGGGGAGTGTGGGAGGTAATGAGTTAATTTTATGTGTAAAAGTCATTTATTTGTATGTGAAAAATGTGTAGGGTGTAGTTTACTATTTGGCCACAAGATGGCCACAGTAACTTTTTGTTTTAATGTGACCTCCAAGCTTCCTTCCGGAAGCTTGGAGGAAGAATAAGGAGGCTGGACACGTGAGTTTTTTCTCACAATGATCGCGCTGCCCATAGGAGAGCAGCTGATCATTGCGGGGCTTAGATCAACGAACGGGAATGGATTTTCCTGTTCATTGATCTCTGGGCGAGCGGGCGGCGGCGTGTTTACTAGCGGCGGGCGGCGTGTTTACGAGCGGGAGCGCGGGCAGCGTCGGGAACGCGGAAAGTACGTGTTTCTCCGTCCCTGGTTTTTAAAGGATGGAAAAAGGGGCGGAGAAATACGTACGTGCGGGGGTAAAGTGGTTAAAGAGTTCAGTCCCTAAGGTAACTATTTATGTTTTTTTTAATTGTAATTTTTTTTCTTTTTATTACAAAAAATAAATTAATTGGGGAGTGTGGGAGGTAATGAGTTAATTTATAGTGTAAAAGTATGTATTCGAAAAATGTTTTGGATGTAGTTTTACTATTTGGCCACAAGATGGCCACAGTAATTTTTTGTAAATGCGTCCTGTAAGCGTAGGAAGTATGCTTCCAGGAAGTTCAACTAGGCTGGGAAACTTTTTCTTTTTCACAATGATTGCGCTGCTTCTCATAGAATCAGCCGATCATTGCTGGGGGCTGAGATCAATGAACGGGAACGGTTTTTCCCATTCATTGTTCTCCGGCCGGTGGCGTGCACGAGTGCGGGAGCGTGCGCAAGAGCGAGCGGGAGGGCGAACAGCGGCGGGAGGTGTGTATAATCTACGCTCCTGGTGGGCAAAGGGTGTTAAAAGGAGCGTAAATATACGCACCTGTGGTGGTAAAGTATGCAAGCTGTGACAGCGCTCCTCTTTCCTTATAGTGCAACCTGCAAGATCAAAATCTCAACATAGTGCATTACTGCAAGATTAAAATTCATCCACTCAGAACACCCAGTGCAAATCGTGTTTCACTCGTGAGTCAATCTTTGTGCGATCAGTCATGCGCCCCTTATAAATTACAGGCTCACCAGATGTTAGCCACCTCAGTTCTCAGGTGGGTCTTGCGCATAATTCAATGTTACCACTCAGGCACTTTAAAATTTCCAATGGCTTTAATCCGCTGTTTTCCACTTAAAAAATCACAATAAAATAGACATAGTGTACACATGTAAACGAGGGCATTTAAGGGCACAGTTGCAAATATAATGTTGTTTAATAGAGATGCGATAGTCATGCATTAGAAAACTAGCACTGATTGACAATTGAAGGTAACTAATTGAGAGGCCAAGGGGACACTTCCATGTGAAAAGGTTTTCATGCAAGGGGGTTGCTGGTGGCCAGTAAGGGGCTTTAGGAAACTATCTAGGAGAAATTGGTTGAAGTTTAATATATTCAGTGAGAGGAGGTGTAGAATTTAGCCTGAGTAAAACTAATTGATACCAGGGAGAGCCACTAGAGGGTGTAAATCCATTATGGAGGGCACCAGAGACCCATTGCATGAAACAGATACGGATCCGTGAACAGCTTCTATGGAAGCATTTAAGCTTCCTTTCAGGCATGCGTGAAAATGGCCGCCGAGTATGCGTTCCAGCAGAGAGAAACCAATGACGCGGCCAGGGCGACCGAGGGGTCGCGGTGGTTCAGCGTAGGAAACTTTGGATACAAAAGACGTCGGACGCTCCAGTGACGTCAGCCTCTGATGAGTCCTTGCGGACGAAACGCGTAAGGCGGAGCCTGGAGCGCCTGACGTCACTGGTAGCAGACGGGGATTCGAGAGCCGGCCGGGAGCATTACATACAGCGGATGCGCCGTAGTGGAAACGGGACGCCGGAACCACTGTGGAGGTGACACCGTAAGGCTCTCTGTAGCCTGATATGCTTTTGAAATATTTACTCATGTGAGTGCGATATAGCGCAGGGCATTGGCCAATTGTTTTTAGGGTTTTACACTATGTCTATTTTATTGTGATTTTTTAAGTGGAAAACAGCGGATTAAAGCCATTGGAAATTTTAAAGTGCCTGAGTGGTAACATTGAATTATGCGCAAGACCCACCTGAGAACTGAGGTGGCTAACATCTGGTGAGCCTGTAATTTATAAGGGGCGCATGACTGATCGCACAAAGATTGACTCACGAGTGAAACACGATTTGCACTGGGTGTTCTGAGTGGATGAATTTTAATCTTGCAGTAATGCACTATGTTGAGATTTTGATCTTGCAGGTTGCACTATAAGGAAAGAGGAGCGCTGTCACAGCTTGCATAATTTCTAAAGACAATCCGGTGGATTTTGATAGCGAACACTCTGGTTTGGTTGATAGAGGACATTTAAAAGACTTTTCTGTGGTTGACTTACGGTGGGCGCAGTCTGTATCATTATAATTGTTGTGAGGATAAATCCACGATCCATTGATTGCAGCCCCCATTGAAAAATTGTAAAAATTGTGATATTGTAGTGTCTTGTGTTAGGGGGAGCGGAAATTGTGAGACTCTGCAGTAATAGGTGGGCAGGGGTAACATAAAGAGATCATGGACGCATTTTCATTAAGAAACAGGTCATCTCTAAATGTAGCAGGTATTTTTTCTAAGGATCCAACTAAAGCTAGAACAGAAAGCCTGGAGGGGAATTTCAGAAGTCTGCACAATCTTATGTTAAAGGAACAGGTGGCCTGGTGGGAGCACGCCAGTCTCAATAGATACATAGAGGAGGATATAGTCCCCAAAAGATATAGATGGGATCTCCTCATTAATGATGGGGAAAATAATGAAGCAAATGATAAAGAGATGGGGGAATTCTTAAATCAAAGTGGGGTAAATTTATTAAAAATCTTGGCAAAACGAAAACAATCTAGACTAGAAAGATTAGAGGGTGAAATTGACCAGTTGAAAGTAGCCATGGAGCCATTTAAAGAAAAGGATATATACAAAAAACATATGGAGGAACTCACGGGTAAATTAATAAAAAATGAGCAAGAAATCATAGAAATTAGACAGAAGAGATTTCTCAGGGATTGGGGGGAATATAAACAAAACACAGCTTATAAGTGGCAAAATGGTCCAGGTATAAAAACGCAAAATATACAAGGAGCGGAGGGCGGTACAAAAGATACAGGAGGTAATAAAGCATCAAAGCCCCAAGAAAGGGCCAGCCAAGATACCCGGGAGAGACACCCAAACCCAGAGGAGGAAAGAGATGCCCCTCAGGAGGATGATGTTGAGAATGAATGGGAAGACTATGAGGGGGAAATTCAATATGGAGCATGGGGGGGGTCACCAAGTAAAGGCCATGCCAAGACATATAGAACCCCCAAAAAGTTAATCCCCCCTAAGTATCCACATAATCGTGGGAGGTTTGGTGAAAATTTCTATAACCTGAGGCAAAGGAAAGGGGAAGGTCCCACACATGAAGGGAATAGAAATTATGAGCAGAATTATGAAGGAATCCCCATATCTAATAGATATGACAGTTTAAATGAATATAATGATCGTTTTTTAGGGATGAGTCAAAGAACCAGATGGAAACACCCATATATGTACCAAGAAGAGGAGTGGGAGGGGGGAGAAAAAAGAACAGGAGAGGGACAAGGGGTGGAAGGAGAGAGCAACAAAAGAAGAAGGAAATAAAAACTGGGGGAATATTTAACATAAGTGGTGTCCAACTTACCAAACCACAATTGAAACTCTTGGACAAGGGACTGAATTATGCACCTCCAAACAGGTTAAACAAGTTTGGAACATATTTGGACATTAACAAATATGCTAGGAGACTTACACAGAAGAAATATTTTTTGAATCGGGAGGGTCCTAATACTAGAATTAATGTCATTCCCCAAAAATATGTCCATACAAATCTGAAAAACAGATCTCTGTTCAATCCACAGGATTCCTCCAAGGAAAGTACTATTGATACGTTTAAGCGGGCCATACTCCAAGATTTGGAGAAACTGGAGATAAGAAAGCTAAAAAACTCCAGCCAGATTAATCAGCAGGTCCTTGAATTAGCGGAAAACAAGGATTTAATATTAAAACCAGCTGATAAGGGGGGGGGATTGGTGATAATGAATTCCCAGCAATATAACAAAGAGATGCTGAGACTCTTGGGTGATGAGTCAACTTACAAAAGGCTGAAAAAGGACCCCACATTTGAATATAAAAAAGACCTAAAAAATATATTGATACAAGGGGAAAAGGAAACTATAATTTCCACCAATGAACTGCGGTATCTATTGCCTACTAACCCGCGAATACCGGTCATTTATTGTAATCCTAAGATTCATAAAGACACACAGAATCCCCCAGGCAGACCCATTGTGAGTGGGGTGGGGTCGCTCACCCAAAGGGTGGGGGAATACATTGATATATTCCTCCAAACTATTGTGGGGCAATTACCTTACTTATTGAAAGACACGAAACATCTACTGCAAAAAATAAAAGATGTAGGGATGGAAAAAGATGACATATTAGTAACAGGGGACGTTACGTCCCTATATACTGTCATTCCACATCAGGATGGGATGCAAGCTGTGGAAGAGGCTTTGGTGCATCAGGGGGATCTAAGAATTAAACAAATAGAGTTCATTATGGAACTTCTCAGATATGCATTGGAGCACAATTATTTCTGGTACGAAAATGTATTCTATGTCCAACAAACTGGATGTGCCATGGGGGCAAAATTTGCACCGTCAGTGGCTAACATATATATGGCCAAATGGGAACAACAGCTCTTATCAATAGAGGGAGCGCAGTATGTGGTTACATGGAATCGGTTCATTGACGACCTATTTTTCATATGGAGGGGACCAGAAGAGCTCCTAGAGAGTTTTTGCAATAAAATAAACAATCATTGGAACTCCGTTAAAATCTCTTTTAATAAATCATATGACCAGGTGGAATTTCTAGACTTGGTCATAAAGAAAAAAGATAATGTTCTAAGTACAGAAACTTTTTTCAAAACCACGGATAAAAATGGGTATATCCCACTAGGAAGTTGCCACCATAGAAAGTGGCTTGAAAACATCCCCAAGGGACAACTAATGCGGATAAGGCGAAATTGCTCTGAGATTGAAACCTTTAGGAGCCAGAGCCAAATCATAGTGCAAAGATTTATAGAGAAGGGGTATGACCAAGATGCCCTCAATACACAAGTGGAGCAGGTGGCAAATATGAATAGGAAGGATTTGTTGATAACAAAACATAAAGAGCAACAAACTCAGAGAAATAGGGAGTTTGACATGTTATTAAACTATAATGGCCAATATAAGGATGTAGAAAACATAATCAGGAAGCATTGGAACATCCTGCAACTGGATGGGAGCTTGAAAAAGGTCATACCTGAGAGACCAGGGTTTATATACAAAAGAGCCCCCAATTTGAAATCTAAATTAGTACCAAGCTTTGTGAACCCACCCCAAGTAAAAACAGGGGACATGCTTGGCCAAAAAGGCTTCTTTCCATGTCGTAAGTGTAGAGGATGCAAAGAGGCCATGCCTCAAAGAGGAATAACCTTCACGGCAAATAACACTGGGCAAGTGATGACACTAAAACAGTGTATCACATGCAATACAACAGGGGTAATATATCTGTTGAAATGCCCCTGTGACATGGAATATGTAGGCCGGACGACTAGAAAATTACATAAAAGGATTGGGGAGCATGTAGCCAACATAAAGAAGGGTTTGGCAACACATAGTGTGTCAAACCATTTTCGTTTGGTGCATGGATGTAACCCCACAGGCTTAAAATTTATGGGAATAGAGGCCCATGTCAAGAGGTGGAGAGGGTCCAGTTTAGTGAGGGATATATCACAAGCAGAGGGACGGTGGATATATAATTTAAAAAGTATGACACCGGGGGGTTTGAACGTGGAATTTGATTTAAACTGTTTTATAACCAATGATTTGTAAAAAATTCCCAGGTAATAGGATCTGGGTAAGGTGAAGAAATTATAGGGTAGAAGGGGTATTATAGCAATAATATAACAGTGTGCTGAGAATCCTGCAGTGTTAGAATACACTAGGAGAGGGGCACATGCACTAAGACATGTAAAAGGGGTATGTTGGGGTATATGGATTTAGGGGCACAGGGATTAACAGCCCTTGGCTGCAGGCTTCTCCCCCGTGGGTGACCATCTGGGGATGGTACACATGTAAACGAGGGCATTTAAGGGCACAGTTGCAAATATAATGTTGTTTAATAGAGATGCGATAGTCATGCATTAGAAAACTAGCACTGATTGACAATTGAAGGTAACTAATTGAGAGGCCAAGGGGACACTTCCATGTGAAAAGGTTTTCATGCAAGGGGGTTGCTGGTGGCCAGTAAGGGGCTTTAGGAAACTATCTAGGAGAAATTGGTTGAAGTTTAATATATTCAGTGAGAGGAGGTGTAGAATTTAGCCTGAGTAAAACTAATTGATACCAGGGAGAGCCACTAGAGGGTGTAAATCCATTATGGAGGGCACCAGAGACCCATTGCATGAAACAGATACGGATCCGTGAACAGCTTCTATGGAAGCATTTAAGCTTCCTTTCAGGCATGCGTGAAAATGGCCGCCGAGTATGCGTTCCAGCAGAGAGAAACCAATGACGCGGCCAGGGCGACCGAGGGGTCGCGGTGGTTCAGCGTAGGAAACTTTGGATACAAAAGACGTCGGACGCTCCAGTGACGTCAGCCTCTGATGAGTCCTTGCGGACGAAACGCGTAAGGCGGAGCCTGGAGCGCCTGACGTCACTGGTAGCAGACGGGGATTCGAGAGCCGGCCGGGAGCATTACATACAGCGGATGCGCCGTAGTGGAAACGGGACGCCGGAACCACTGTGGAGGTGACACCGTAAGGCTCTCTGTAGCCTGATATGCTTTTGAAATATTTACTCATGTGAGTGCGATATAGCGCAGGGCATTGGCCAATTGTTTTTAGGGTTTTACACTATGTCTATTTTATTGTGATTTTTTAAGTGGAAAACAGCGGATTAAAGCCATTGGAAATTTTAAAGTGCCTGAGTGGTAACATTGAATTATGCGCAAGACCCACCTGAGAACTGAGGTGGCTAACATCTGGTGAGCCTGTAATTTATAAGGGGCGCATGACTGATCGCACAAAGATTGACTCACGAGTGAAACACGATTTGCACTGGGTGTTCTGAGTGGATGAATTTTAATCTTGCAGTAATGCACTATGTTGAGATTTTGATCTTGCAGGTTGCACTATAAGGAAAGAGGAGCGCTGTCACAGCTTGCATAATTTCTAAAGACAATCCGGTGGATTTTGATAGCGAACACTCTGGTTTGGTTGATAGAGGACATTTAAAAGACTTTTCTGTGGTTGACTTACGGTGGGCGCAGTCTGTATCATTATAATTGTGGTGGTAAAGTGGTTAATAACAGACCCCATGTGAAGTGGCCGTCCACCATACTCGCGCCACCCATACAGCCACCATGCACACCTAACTTTGATCACCTAGTGTGATCCAGGGCCCAGATAGTTAACAATTGAAGTGAAGTTCTTCCACAACAGGCCACAAACTGGCCTAAGTTCACTCAGCAGTGTGTGGATGACAAACCTTCAGGACCAGATTCCATAGTGACATTCAAATGGAGCACAGCACACAGCAGCCAGTATGTCACAATTCAGGAAACTCAACAGACTGTCAGTCTTCAAAAAGCAAGCGAGAATATAGTCTTGGATTACACCATGCCTGAGTTGTGCAGTCACGGGGCCAGCGAAGCATACGTTACAGCAATAGGCAAAAACTGTATGCAGATATGGAGCCTGAATGCAGTCATAAATAACACATACTGTACCGCTCCTGGTGTTTCTTGCATGTGACCAGTCCTCAGTTTTGATGTGCTGCTGCGTTGTCACCAGGCCCAGATCGTTATGCAGGGCACATGAGGGGCGTGCAGGTGGTTAGTAGGGTGGCCTCAATCCCCACAGCGTGAGTCTCTCAAGGGAGCCAGCGCTGACCAAAGCTCGGGACCCAGTGCTGGATGGATGTGTGAGTGTGCCGGAGGGAGCTTCAACATGTCCCCAATGGAGGCACGGGTAACCGGCAGAGGGGAGAGGGTAGGCGGCAGTCCACAGACGAGGGGGTCAGGTGTCGGACACGCCGGGAGGACCCGACATGTTTCGCCGGCAACTTCCGGCTTTTTCATCAATGTAAGAGTTTCACAGTACAGATTCTCTTTAAAGTGTAAATAGTGTAAATTATTGTTATAAAATATTGGTATAAACAATATTTTACTACAACTTATTCTAATCCTACTCTCACACAGAATCCTGCCTTTACTGACGCTTAACCCTTATTACCGCCTTCCAGATGCCTAACACTTATTACCGCCTTCCAGATGCCTAACACGTATTACCGCCTTCCTGATGCCTAACACTTATTACCACCTTCCAGATGCTGCCCCATGCTCTGTACACACGCTGCTGCTCCATGTTCTGTACACACACTGCTGCTCCATGCTCTGTACACACACTGCTGCTCCATACTCTGTACACACGCTGCTGCTCCATACTCTGTACACACGCTGCTGCTCCATGCTCTGTACACACGCTGCTGCTCCATGCTCTGTACACATGCTGCTGCTCCATGCTCTGTACACACGCTGCTGCTCAATACTCTGTACACACGCTGCTGCTCCATGCTCTGTACACACCCTGCTGCTCCATGCTCTGTACACACGCTGCTGCTCCATACTCTGTACACACGCTGCTGCTCTATGCTCTGTACACACGCTGCTGCTCCATGCTCTGTACACACGCTGCTGCCCCATGCTCTGTACACGCTGCTGCTCCATGCTCTGTACACACACTGCTGCTCCATGCTCTGTATACACGCTGCTGCTCTATGCTCTGTACACACACTGCTGCTCCATGCTCTGTACACATGCTGCTGCTACTCCATGCTCTGTACACACGCTGCTGCTCCGTGCTCTGTACACACGCTGCTGCTCCGTGTTATGTACACACGCTGCTTCTCCATTCTCTGTACACATGCTGCTGCTCCATGCTCTGTACACTCGCTGCTGCTCCATGCTCTGTACACACGCTGCTGCCCCATGCTCCGTACACATGCTGTTGCTACTCCATGCTCTGTACACATGCTGCTGCTCCGTGCTCTGTACACACGGTGCTGCTCCGTGTTATGTACACACGCTGCTTCTCCATGCTCTATACACATGCTGCTGCTCCATGCTCTGTACGCACGCTGCTGCTCCATGCTCTGTACACACACTGCTGCTGCTCCACGCCCTGTACACACGCTGCTGCTCTGTGCTCTCTACACATGCTGCTGCTCCATGCTCTGTACACACGCTGCTGCCCCATGCTCTATATACACGCTGCTGCTACTCCATGCTCTGTACACACGCTGCTACTCCGTGCTCTGTACACACGCTGCTTCTCCATGCTCTGTACACACGCTGCTTCTCCATGCTCTGTACACACGCTGCTGCTCCATGCTCTGTACACACGCTGCTGCTCCGTGCTCTGTACACACGCTGCTGCTCCATGCTCTGTACACACGCTGCTGGTGTCTGTGTACAGCTCCGGGCGTGTCATGTGACCCAACATGGGTCAGGTGACACACCAGGAGCTGTGCACAGAGGATGCTGGAAAGCTGCCAGGAGCTACAGGAAGGTTAGAAGATGGAGCTGGAGGCTTGGTGAGTATTTATTGCTGCACGGCAGAGGAGGTTTGTGTTTTTTAGACCGATTGCTCAAGCAACCGGCAAACACAAGCATCAGGAGATCCCTGCCGGTACCGGATATCAGTAGGTGCTACACAGACATTTCTCCAGTCTTATGTCAAGATGAACTGACACTCGGGGGACTCGGGGGTGTCAGTTCTGGTTTGCAGCGCTCTGAGCATGGAATAGCACCAGAGAGAAGAATGTGAGTTTATAAGCTGAAGAGAAATCTGACATCCTCCATATCAATGGACAGCAAAGATCCCCAGAGGACTCCAGCAAAGACTCCACTGCCGACACGATGGGCCTACCAAGTGGGTTCTGCAAGTCCTTGCGGATCTTAAGCAATATATATATATTTTTTATAAACACCCCACTAGGCAGGCAGCTTTCAGCAATATGTCAGCTTCTTTATTGCAGTATTTGGATTCTTGGGTAAAGATCTATAAACATTTCTCATTCACAAGTTGTAAAACTGTCATTGGTATTTACTGAGACCTGTTCTAGACTTGTTGCTCATTTCAGCAAGGTGTTATATTTAGTTTAGATAGATTATGGCACTTTGTGAAACCTGGCCTACTGCCACTCATTGTCCAGGGCCACCGCCAGCATAAAAGCTACTTTGGGCCTTACTTTGGGGGGGAAGGGGGTGGGGGCTTCGTGCTCGCTGTCCTGCTGATGGCAAGCCCTGTGCTCCATGGCGTGGCTCCCTAGCGTAACTTACATGCCTCGATCCGGCACTGACTCTCGCCGCTGTATCCTGTCACTGGCTTCTCATCCTCTGTCACCATGTGGTTACCTCCGTACCGGCGAGCGCTTCACATGACGTCAGGTCAGAGGTGTCAGCCGTGAAGCCGGTGACAGGAGAAAGTGGCGAGAGTTCGCGCTGGATTGGGGCACCTAAACCTGGCTACCTATACTGGGGGCACCTATGCCTGGCTACCTATACTGGGGCATCTAAAACTGGCTACCTATACTGGGGGCACCTATAAATGGCTACCTATACTGGGGGCACCTATACCTGGCTACCTATACTGGGGGCACCTATACCTGGCTACCTATACTGGGGGCACCTATACCAGGTTACCTATACTAGGGGCATCTATACCTGGCTACCTATGCTGGGGGCACCTATAAATGGCTACCTATACTGGGGGCACCTATACCTGGTTACCTATACTGGGGGCACCTATACCTGGCTACCTGTACTGGGGGCACCTATACCTGGCTACCTATACTGGGGGCACCTATACCTGGCTACCTATACTGGGGGCTCCTATACCTGGCTACCTATACTGGGGGCACCTCTACCTGGCTACCTATACTGGGGGCACCTATACCTGGCTACCTATACTGGGGGCATCTATACCTTGCTACCTATAATGGGAGCATCTATACCTGGCTACCTACACTAGGGGCATCTCTATACCTGGCTACCTATACTGGGGCACCTATACCTGGCTACCTATTCTGGGGGCACCTATACCTGGCTACCTGTACTGGGGGCACCTATACCTGGCTACCTATACTGGGGGCACCTATACCTGGCTACCTATACTGGGGGCACCTATACCTGGCTTCCTATACTGGGGGCACCTATACCTGGCTACCTATACTGGGGGCATCTATACCTAGCTACCTGTACTGGGGGCACCTATACCTGGCTACCTATACTGGGGGCACCTATACCTGGCTACCTATACTGGGGGCACCTATACCAGGTTACCTATACTAGGGGCATCTATACCTGGCTACCTATACTGGGGGCACCTATAACTGGCTACCTATACTGGGGGCACCTATACCTGGCTACCTGTACTGGGGGCACCTATACCTGGCTACCTATACTGGGGGCACCTATACCTGGCTACCTATACTGGGGGCTCCTATACCTGGCTACCTATACTGGGGGCACCTCTACCTGGCTACCTACACTAGGGGCATCTCTATACCTGGCTACCTATACTGGGGCACCTATACCTGGTTACCTATTCTGGGGGCACCTATACCTGGCTACCTGTACTGGGGGCACCTATACCTGGCTACCTATACTGGGGGCACCTATACCTGGCTACCTATACTGAGGGCACCTATACCTGGCTTCCTATACTGGGGGCACCTATACCTGGCTACCTATACTGGGGGCACCTATACCTAGCTACCTGTACTGGGGGCACCTATACCTGGCTACCTATACTGGGGGCACCTATACCTAGCTACCTACACTGGGGCACCTATAGCTGGCTATCTATACTGGGGGCACCTATACCTGGCTACCTATACTGGGGGCACCTGTACCTAGCTGCCTATACTGGGGGCACCTATACCTGGCTACTTAAACTGGGGGCACCTATACCTGGCTACCTATACTGGGGCACCTATACCTGGCTATCTATACTGGGGCAAACAAAAGAGGCACAGGGGGAACAAAAGTGACAGAGGGGGAGAAAAAAGGCACAGGAAGAACAGAGGTTGACAACATAGATAGGATTCAGGTTCAAAACAGGCCTACAGTCTCATTTGTTAACGGGGACTACCTGTATTTCGCTAGTCCCTTCATTAGGTACGTCTTGCTAGCCCAGCGGTAATGCAGAAGATGAATGGGTTCCACGGTGGGAGACAGCGGACAGGTACGTATTCAATGCATAGGCGAAGGAAGCACAGTCACATTAGGGAGGCAGCGAGGCGGGAGATGCGGCGTCACAAGGCTTATCCCCGAGAGATTTTATGCTGAAATCTCTCGGGAATCGATCTTTGGTGTATGGGCAGACAACAGATTTCTCTCCAATCAGGATTTGATCAGCAAGCGATTGGTCTATTTGTCGATCTGCTCATCATCGTTTGGTGTATGGGCACCTTAAAGAGAACCAGAGACGAAGCACCCTCCTGTATTTTACCATATATATCAGTGGGAACATTAGCGAAAACACCTACCCTGCTCTCTGTTTCATTCTTCACTGCTCAGCCTGCTTGTTGTTAGCAGCCCTGATAAAATCCCTGATTGAGCATTCAGTCTGGCTTTGCTCAGGAATCATTATAGCCGAGTCATTATTATAGCAGAGCCAGAAGGGGGCAGGCTTGGGTTTGAAAAGACATCAGAGAAGACAGAGTCAGCTATAATGATTCCTGAGCAAAGACAGACTGAATGCTCAGTCGGGGATTTTATCAGGGCTGATAACAAGCAGGCTGAGCAGTGAAGAATGAAACAGAGAGCAGGGTAGGTGTTAATGTTCCCACTGATATATATGGTAAAATGCATGAGGGTGCTTCGTCTCTGGTTCACTTTAAGACTTTGATTTTGGCATATTTATAATAGTTCACTCAAGTCCAAGCGCACAAAAGACGCAGTGGTGCTTTTATGAGAAGAAAGAGCAGTGGGACGTGTTTTCGGCGGCCGGGTTACGCGAGGTCTGCGATCGTGTGCTGCTGAGAGGTGAAACGATTACGTCCTCGCTCCGATGTTCCCTCGCTGCGCGCCTCCCTCGCCAGGCCTCCGGCGATGCAATCCCTCCGTTTCCTTAACACAAAACTTCCCAATTACCCTTGAGAACCAAATAATCAACATCAATCATCAGTACTTACAGTCCTCAGCCTACAGACGCTTCTCACAAATCACAAAAGGCCTATCAATCATCAGCAATTAGCACACCAGGGATTTCTGACAGAGAACACGAAAATACTGGATCGTGCTTCAATGCGGAACAATTAGATGGGTAGCGAACGATTGTGTGAGGACGGCGGAAGACAGAGGGAAATTAGTGTGTTCTTCTTCACAGAACTAAATCCAAAACTTCTACGGCATCCAACAGACTCACTGACTAAATACAAGATTGTTCTGAGCAGGTGGAAGGCCAGGAGATCAATGCAATCACAATTCACTGTGTGGATTATAAAATTATTATTATACTGAGTATTTATATTGCACCAACATCCTCAGAGGGGCTCACAATCTAATCCCAACCATAGTCCTATGTGATGTCTGTATGTATTGTGTAGTGTATGTATCGTGTAACGTAGGCACAAGACACAGAACATTTCTCCTGGCGGACTCAAAGCATCACTCTACCTGTATAGGCAGTAACAGTGTTAGGGAATCTTGCCCAATGTCTCCTAACTAAGTAGGTGCTGGCTTGTTGAACAGTAAGGGCCAGTGCACAACAAAAACTTCTAGCAGATCCTCAAAATGCTAGAGGTTTTTAAAGCAGATTTCGGAGCGATTCTAGGCATGTATAGAGAGGTTTTCTACACATGCCTAGCGTTTTTTGGAGCGTTTTTATGTAGCAGATTTCATATATTGTTACAGTAAGGCTGTTACTGAACAGCTTCTGTAACAAAAACGCCTGGAAAACCGCTCTGATCTAGCGCTTTTCAGAGCAGTTTTCCACTTTCCTATACTTTAACATTGAGGCAGAAATGCCTCAGAAATCTAAAAACTGCCCCCGAGTTTGCGTTTGTGGAAAAAACGAGCCGCTCTGGTGTGCACCATCCGATTCACCTTCATTAGCCAAGCGGTTTCCCCACTGCAAGCGTTTTAAAAAACGCTCTAGAACCTCTCCGGTGTGCACCAGCCCGAAGAGCCGAGACTTGAATCCTGGTCTCCTGTGTCAGAGGCAGAGCACATAACCATTGCACTATCCAGCCACTGCTTGGGGAGAAGCCAATTAACATATCTGTATATTTTTGGGGTGTGGGAGGAAACCCGGGGTGCCCAGGGGAAACCCCACATACACAGGGAGAACATACAAACTCTGTGCAGATAGTGCCCTGGCTGGGATTCAAACTGTGGACCCAGCACTGCAAGGTGAGAGCACTAACTAATACGCCACCGTGCTGCCCATGATGCTGCAAATGACATTATCAGTCTTTAACTCCTTAAAAAAAAAATGTTGGTCTTCTCAAGAGCTGCATCATTGTACTCAGCTACCCTGCATACGTGTGCATTCGGAAACACTAAGGAAGCTCAAATGGAAGTGAAAAAGGCTGCGTTTAACAGAATGCAGTTAAAAAAAAAACCAGATGGAAAATGCATTCTGTGTTATCAATAGGATGCGTTTACACTGTCAAACAAGACGCAAATGCACGACGCAATCACCAGACTGCAAATGCAAAATGTTGACTTGCTGCATTTTTCCACAACAGCAACGTAACAGGCCAGCCATGAATCGGATGCAATGCAAGCCTATGGGAAGGGACTAGGGATGCTCATTCGGATTTCGCGGAAATGCAATTTCCGAAATTCCGATCGGAAATTGCATTTCCGCATCGGAATGCGGAAATCGGTACTGCAAGAGCCCTAGGCGGATTTCCGCCGGAAATCGCGGAAATTTCCGCCGGAATTCGCGGAAATTCCACCCGACTTTAACATTGATTTTCTCAAAAACTATAAGGTCTTTTTGAAAACTTTGCATCTTGTTCACAAGATTCGGTTTAATAAACCCTGAAAATTTGGTGTTTCTAGGACTTAAGGGGGCTTTGCTATTAACCGCTAAAGTCGGAGGATTTCTACTGTAATGTAAAATGCAGAAAATCTTCATCTGCCTATTTTCTGCATTTACATTACAGTAAAAATCCACCAACTTTAGCAGTTAATAGCAAAGCCCCCGTAAGTCCTGGAAACACCAAATTTTCAGGGTTTATTAAACAGAATCTTCTGAACAAGATGCAAAAAAAGTTTTCAAAAAGACCTTATAGTTTTTGAGAAAATCGATGTTAAAGTCGGGCGGAATTTCCGCGATTTCCGGCGGAAATTCCGCCTTGGAATGCGGAAATTGGTAGCGGAAAGCGGAATAGGTAATCGGTACATGACGGAATGCGCATTTACCGCGGAATCGGAAATTGGCATTCCGACCATCCCTAGAAGGGACAGTGTCTGTTTGCACCAGGCATCCTAATCCCCCAAATCGCATACATGTCCCATAGAAATTCAGCGCCGCCATCCTGGCACGTCCCGTCTTGTTGGTTTGTAAAAGAACCAATGAGAATCCTCCTGTAACAGAGAAAATTCTCATTGGTTCATGTGGACCAATGAAAACCCTCCCTGTTGCTGGGTAGGATTCACATGCATTACTCTCTGTTTTCCTTCTGTCCTGTGCAAGAGTTCAGGTCCATTTTAAGAAGCATAAGAGCCCTTATGGTAAAACCGATCATCAGGGTTTCTGTACAGAACCTAAAGGAACCCAAAAGCTCTTTCCTGAAAAAAGTATTGCCAAGTACAATCCTGCATATCCAGCCCATCCCTTACAGCGCTGCAGGCCAGGCCAGCCCGAAACAGCTGTCTCAAAGATGGATTACACAGCTCTGTAAATGTAATAAGCTATATGTGCGCATTGAAGGGTGAACAGCATGCCTGGCGTTCAAGGTTATAATAATCTGCATACTGGTCTTACTACCCAGACATGAGGCATTATGGGAGATATTTCTTGCTCATGTGGAGGTGATATTTGTAATATCTTCTGTTTAAAGATGTCAAGATTGCACTTTATATATATTTAGGCATCCTTGGAGTTCTGCTCACTTTTATTATTAATTAATATGTATATAGCATCTTCTGCAGCACTTTACAGAGTACATAGTCATGTCACTGACTGTCCTCAGGGGAGCTCACAATCTAATCCAACCATAGTCATAGTCTAATGTCCCATCATATTATTGTTATGTATTTATATTGCACTGACATCTTCTGCAGCACTTTACAGAGTACATAGTCATGTCACTGTAGCGTAGTATGGATATAGCGCCAAACGGATAAAATAATGTAAAAAGTTTAAAACATTAGGAGGCAGTGGTGGACTTACCTCCGCCAAGCAGACACAAAAATTGCCAATGTATTTGTCAAATACAACAAGTTTATTTACATACTTCGGGGGACAATGCAACACGTTTCGCAGGTTTGATCCTGCTTCATCAGGCAACAACAACAGAGCAATAGCATATGGGGTCAGTAGAAGAGCCAGGCACCTCTGTGAGGTCACTGACTGTCCTCAGTGGAGCTCACAGTCTAATCCTACCATAGTCATGGTCTAATATCCTACCATATTATTATTATTATTATTATTATTGTGTATTTATATAGCACTGACATCTTCTGCAGCACTCTACATATTACATAGTCATGTCATTGACTGTCCTCAGAGGAGCTCACAATCTAATCCTACCATAGTCACAGTCTAATGTCCCACCATATTATTATTATGTATTTATATAGCACTGACATCTTCTGCAGCACTTTACCGAGTACACAGTCATGCCACTGACTGTCCCCAGAGGAGCTCACAATCTAAGCCCTACCATAGTCATAGTTTAATGTCCTACCATATTATTATTATGTATTTATATAGCACTGACATCTTCTGCAGCACTTTACCGAGTACATAGTCATGTCACTGACTGTCCCCAGAGGAGCTCACAATCTAATCTCTACCATAGCCATAGTGTAATGTCCTACCATATTATTATTGTGTATTTATATAGCAGTGACATCTTCTGCAGCACTGTACAGAGTACATAGTAATGTCACTGACTGTCCTCAGAGGAGCTCACAGTCTAATCCTACCATAGTCATAGTTTAATGTCCTACCATATTATGTATTTATATAGCATTGACATCTTTTGCAGCACATTACGGAGTACATAGTCATGTCACTGACTGTCCTCAGAGGAGCTCACACTCTAATCCTACCATAGTCATAGTCTAATGTCCTACCATATTATTATTGTGTATTTATATAGCAGTGACATCTTCTGCAGCACTGTACAGAGTACATAGTCATGTCACTGACTGTCCTCAGAGGAGCTCACAGTCTAATCCTACCATAGTCATAGTCTAATGTCCTACCATATTATGGATTTATATAGCACTGACATCTTCTGCAGCACATTACAGAGTACATAGTCATGTCACTGACTGTCCTCAGAGGAGCTCACAGTCTAATCCTACCATAGTCATAGTCTAATGTCCTACCATATTATGGATTTATATAGCACTGACATCTTCTGCAGCACATTACAGAGTACATAGTCATATCACTGACTGTCCTCAGAGGAACTCATAATCTAGGGCCAATTTAGTGAGGAAGCCAATTAACTTACCTGTATGTTTGGATGAGGAAGGAAACCGAAATCCCACACGGAGACCGGAAGAACATAGAGTTACAGATTGCTCAGCAAGCTTTTGGTGAAGCCGAACTCCTGGGAGTGTATAAGGGGCTGAAAGGCCTCCAAACTAAGATGCTATGCAAAACAGAAATTTGCCTTCTTAAAACAGAGGGTATTTGTGATTATTCAGGTTGGAGTGAGCATATGATGTCTTCCCACAATGCATCACTGCTGAATATACAAATCATCCACAAGGGGAGAACATACAAACTCTGTGCAGATAGTGCTTGGTCTCTTCTTCCTGGCAGCTTCTTGCTCTATGCTTGCATGCTGCTGGCTCCTGATGCGTGTCACGTGATCAGTATCCAAGTATGCAGCATAGAGCAAGTGGCTGCTAGGGGGAAGAGGACATCCACCTGCTCTATGCTTGCATGTCACTGGCTCCTGATGTATGTCACGTGATCAGTATCCAGGTATGCAGCATAGAGAGAGTGGCTGCTGGGGGGAAGAGGACATCCACCAGCTCTATGCTTGCATGTCACTGGCTCCTGATGCATGTCATGTGATCAGAATCCAGGTATGCAGCATAGAGAGAGTGGCTGCTGGGGGGAAGAGGACATCCACCAGCTCTATGCTTGCATGTCACTGGCTCCTGATGCATGTCACGTGATCAGTATCCAAGTATGCAGCATAGAGAGAGTGGCTGCTGGGGGGAAGAGGACATCCACCAGCTCTATGCTTGCATGTCACTGGCTCCTGATGTATGTCACGTGATCAGTATCCAGGTATGCAGCATAGAGAGAGTGGCTGCTGGGGGGAAGAGGACATCCACCAGCTCTATGCTTGCATGTCACTGGCTCCTGATGCATGTCATGTGATCAGAATCCAGGTATGCAGCATAGGGTGGCTGGTGGGGGGGGGGGGGGGGACATCCACCTGCTCTATGCTTGCATGCTGCTGGCTCCTGATGTATGTCACGTGATCAGTATTCAGGTATGCAGCATAGAGAGAGTGGCTGCCGAGAGGTGGGAAGAGGACATCCAACATAGCAGCGGAAGGTAAATATACACGGCCCCCCTGTGCTTTCTCTGGATGTTGGGGGGAGGCAGATGTGTATGTGACTCGCCACAAGCATGGGGGCATAGAGGGATATTAACTGAACATTTTTTAAATACGCTAGTGCTTGGCTATTAGCGGGAATCGCCGTAGTGTGAATATTAGCGGGAATCGCCCTAGTGGGAATATTAGCGGGAATCGCCCTAGTGGGAATATTAGCGGGAATCGCCCTAGTGTGAATATTAGCGGGAATCGCCCTAGTGTGAATATCAGCGGGAATCGCCCTAGTGTGAATATTAGCGGGAATCGCCCTAGTGTGAATATTAGCGGGAATCGCCCTAGTGGGAATATTAGCGGGAATCGCCCTAGTGGGAATATTAGCGGGAATCGCCCTAGTGTGAATATTAGCGGGAATCGCCCTAGTGTGAATATCAGCGGGAATCGCCCTAGTGTGAATATTAGCGGGAATCGCCCTAGTGGGAATATTAGCGGGAATCGCCCTAGTGGGAATATTAGCGGGAATCGCCCTAGTGGGAATATTAGCGGGAATCGCCCTAGTGTGAATATTAGCGGGAATCGCCCTAGTGGGAATATTAGCGGGAATCGCCCTAGTGGGAATATTAGCGGGAATCGCCCTAGTGGGAATATTAGCGGGAATCGCCCTAGTGGGAATATTAGCGGGAATCGCCCTAGTGGGAATATTAGCGGGAATCGCCCTAGTGGGAATATTAGCGGGAATCACCCTAGTGTGAATATTAGCGGAAATCGCCCTAGTGGGAATATTAGCGGGAATCGCCCTAGTGTGAATATTAGCGGGAATCGCCCTAGTGGGAATATTAGCGGGAATCGCCCTAGTGGGAATATTAGCGGGAATCGCCCTAGTGGGAATATTAGCGGGAATCGCCCTAGTGGGAATATTAGCAGGAATCGCCCTAGTGGGAATATTAGCGGGAATCGCCCTAGTGTGAATATTAGCGGGAATCGCCCTAGTGGGAATATTAGCGGGAATCGCCCTAGTGTGAATATTAGCGGGAATCGCCCTAGTGGGAATATTAGCGGGAATCGCCCTGGTGTGAATATTAGCGGGAATCGCCCTAGTGGGAATATTAGCGGGAATCGCCCTAGTGGGAATATTAGCGGGAATCGCCCTAGTGGGAATATTAGCGGGAATCACCCTAGTGTGAATATTAGCGGGAATCGCCCTAGTGGGAATATTAGCGGGAAT
Source organism: Hyperolius riggenbachi (assembly GCF_040937935.1). Classification (NCBI taxonomy): domain Eukaryota; kingdom Metazoa; phylum Chordata; class Amphibia; order Anura; family Hyperoliidae; genus Hyperolius; species Hyperolius riggenbachi. Next base: position 378,709,371 of record NC_090651.1, read on the forward strand.
CGCCCTAGTGTGAATATTAGCGGGAATCGCACTAGTGGGAATATTAGCGGGAATCGCCCTAGTGGGAATATTAGCGGGAATCGCCCTAGTGTGAATATTAGCGGGAATCGCCCTAGTGGGAATATTAGCGGGAATCGCCCTAGTGGGAATATTAGCGGGAATCGCCCTAGTGGGAATATTAGCGGGAATCGCCCTGGTGTGAATATTAGCGGGAATCGCCCTAGTGGGAATATTAGCGGGAATCGCCCTAGTGGGAATATTAGCGGGAATCGCCCTAGTGGGAATATTAGCGGGAATCACCCTAGTGTGAATATTAGCGGGAATCGCCCTAGTGGGAATATTAGCGGGAATCGCCCTAGTGTGAATATTAGCGGGAATCGCACTAGTGGGAATATTAGCGGGAATCGCCCTAGTGGGAATATTAGCGGGAATCGCCCTAGTGTGAATATTAGCGGGAATCGCCCTAGTGGGAATATTAGCGGGAATCGCCCTAGTGGGAATATTAGCGGGAATCGCCCTAGTGGGAATATTAGCGGGAATCGCCCTAGTGTGAATATTAGCGGGAATCGCCCTAGTGGGAATATTAGCGGGAATCGCCCTAGTGTGAATATTAGCGGGAATCGCCCTAGTGTGAATATTAGCGGGAATCGCCCTAGTGGGAATATTAGCGGGAATCACCCTAGTGTGAATATTAGCGGAAATCGCCCTAGTGGGAATATTAGCGGGAATCGCCCTAGTGTGAATATTAGCGGGAATCGCCCTAGTGGGAATATTAGCGGGAATCGCCCTAGTGGGAATATTAGCGGGAATCGCCCTAGTGGGAATATTAGCGGGAATCGCCCTAGTGGGAATATTAGCAGGAATCGCCCTAGTGGGAATATTAGCGGGAATCGCCCTAGTGTGAATATTAGCGGGAATCGCCCTAGTGGGAATATTAGCGGGAATCGCCCTAGTGTGAATATTAGCGGGAATCGCCCTAGTGGGAATATTAGCGGGAATCGCCCTAGTGTAAATATTAGCGGGAATCGCCCTAGTGTGAATATTAGCGGGAATCGCCCTGGTGTGAATATTAGCGGGAATCGCCCTGGTGTGAATATTAGCGGGAATCGCCCTAGTGTGAATATTAGCGGGAATCGCACTAGTGGGAATATTAGCGGGAATCGCCCTAGTGGGAATATTAGCGGGAATCGCCCTAGTGGGAATATTAGCGGGAATCGTCCTAGTGTGAATATTAGCGGGAATCGCCCTAGTGTGAATATTAGCGGGAATCGCCCTAGTGGGAATATTAGCGGGAATCGCCCTAGTGTGAATATTAGCGGGAATCGCCCTAGTGGGAATATTAGCGGGAATCGCCCTAGTGTGAATATTAGCGGGAATCGCCCTAGTGTAAATATTAGCGGGAATCGCCCTAGTGTGAATATTAGCGGGAATCGCCCTAGTGGGAATATTAGCGGGAATCGCCCTAGTGTGAATATTAGCGGGAATCGCCCTAGTGGGAATATTAGCGGGAATCGCCCTAGTGGGAATATTAGCGGGAATCGCCCTAGTGTGAATATTAGCGGGAATCGCCCTAGTGTGAATATTAGCGGGAATCGCCCTAGTGGGAATATTAGCGGGAATCGCCCTAGTGTGAATGGGGGCTAAAAGGCATTTTATGTATAGGTGTGAAAATATCAGCTTGGAGAAAACTTAGGAGAAAACGTGAATTGAATGAGGCCTTTGACTGTTGACTTTAGCTTGGCCTGAAGATCTCGGTACTATTCATATTCTGGGGAGCTGCTTATCAAGGGAGCCCTTTTCAGGGGAAAAAAATACCTTGAATGATAAGTATTAAACTCATCGCTGCAGCCCCACCCACCTCCTATAAGCAATCCGAACAATTCCTCCTGACAATCCTGAAGAGCCCGGGGACCGAGGGAACCCTAACTGGTCATAAATACTATTTAGTTGATGTTTTCCTCTTCTCTGTCCTTAAAAAATCCAATTTGGCGGCGAGGCGGAGCTGCCCTCGAAGGCTCCATCAGTTATTTAGTTTTATGCCGTTCTCCGGAGTGCAGCTGTGAAAGTCAGCGGTTTAATGTAAATCCTGGACAGTTTTCATTACAGCCCGCAGGACCGGGTCATTAGTCCTGCGATATTAAGACGCTTCAGCCAGCGAGCAGCGGAGGAAATGAGCCCGAGGGTTATTAAAGCGCGCGAACGCCGAGGAGAGGAGGAGGGGCCTCGTCAGAGGGGCTGCTGTATTTATTATTAAATCGTTATTTGTCCGGATGGTTTGACTTGTTCCGAAGATGAGTCAGGTGATTAATCCTGCTCCGCATCTGCCGGGGAGATATAACATGAATTTTGGACATCGCTAATGATGAGTTACGTAGCTGCGCCGCTGGTGGGGGCTGGGAGGACCACTCTGCATTTTTGCCGCTAATGGAAGTCTATGGCCTGCAGGAAAAAGCGCATATAAGAAACGCATATGCGCTTTGTTTCCGTGTGTTTTCAAAAACGCTAGTTTTGTTGCATAGTATGTAAAACGCAGCAAAAACGCACAAAAACCACACACAACATACAATAAAAACATGACATAAAACGCAGCGTTTCATGTTATGTGTGTGCGCCCAGCCTAAAGGACGCTATCGCGAAAACTTCTAAAATGTAAAACGCATACCAATAAGAAGTATGTTTCTTCCAGAATAAAATCAGCCATAAATTGTATTTCTCCTATGTTGCCGTCACTTACAGTAGGGAGTAGAAATCTGACAGAACTGACAAGTTTTGAGCTAGCCCATCCCTTCATGGGGGATTCTCAGCATGGCCTTCACTCTTTTATAAAGTCACTCCCTGAAAAGGATTTAAACAATGATGCTGGCCAGCTTCCCTGCTCACTACACAGTTTTTTGGCAGTTGTACAGAGCAACTGCCATTCACTAAGTGCTTTTGGAAAAAAAAAAAAAAAACTGAAAACCACTCATGAGGAAATGGGCTAGTCCAAACCCTGCATTTGTCAGATTTTTTATTAACTACTGTAAGTGACAGGAACATAGAAAAACGACTTTATCGCTCATTTTACTCCGGAAGAAACATACTTCTGATTTGTATGTGTTTACATGTATTTAAAATTTTACAATTTTCGCGATAGTGGTCCTTTAAGAAAACAGTGGCGGGCACCATAATAATAGCTTCTAGGCTCAGGGGGGGCTAAAGGGGCCTGGTCCTTGGGTAACATGCAGTGTAACATTTCAAGGTAAACTCCACTTTGGCTGAAGAAATCACTGTGACATACACTCACTTATCTCAACTTTTTGAGATAAGAAAGAGGGACGTTTTAAGACACGCCCTACCACACTTCTAACCACGCCCCCACCACACCCCTCGCCATGCGTATCACAAAGAATTCAGAATCAAAAGATGTAGTTTTCATCATTCAGACCACACTGGTCTATCATCATTAGCTTTTCTTTATTTTAACATTTGAAAATAAGAAATATGTCAATTTAATTGATGGGAATAAAGTTCAGAGTCAGTTAAAGGGATACTGTAGGGGGGGTCGGGGGAAAATGAGCTGGACTTACCCGGGGCTTCTAATGGTCCCCCGCAGACATCCTGTGCCCGCGCAGCCACTCCCCAATGCTCCGGCCCCGCCTCCGGTTCACTTCTGGAATTTTAGACTTTAAAGTCTGAAAACCACTGCGCCTGCGTTGCCGTGTCCTCGCTTCCCCTGATGTCACCAGGAGCGCACAGCGCTTGCCCAGTATGGTCTGTGTCTGCGCAGTACACTCCTGGTGCCATCAGCGGGAGCGAGGACACGGCAACGCAGGCGCAGTGGTTTTCTGACTTTAAAGTCTGAAATTCCAGAAGTGAACCGGAGGCGGGGCCGGAGCATCGGGGAGTGGCTGCGCGGGCACAGGATGTCTGCGGGGGACCATTAGTAGCCCCGGGTAAGTTCAGCTCATTGTCCCCCGACCCCCCTACAGTATCCCTTTAAGCACATTTTCAGTAGAAAAATACATATATTAATTAACATAGATCTGTACAGGAGTCCTGAAAGAGGAACAAATGAAGAAGAAAAAGGTACAGAGGGATTTTGTTCCCAAAGAGGGACTGTCCCTGCAAAAGAGGGTCAGTTTGGGAGCTATATGAGCACTTTATTAAAGGGAATCTGAAGTGAAAATAAACTTATGATATAAGGATTTGTATGTGTAGTACAGCTAAGGAATAAAACATTATTAGCACAGATATGAGTCTCATTTTGTTTCCATTACATGAAGAGTTAAGAAACTTCAGTTGTTATCTATGCAAAAGAGCTTCTGTGAGCTCTGCTAGGACAGCACTGTCTTTTGAAGCTCTTATCTCAACTGTCTCTTATTGTTTCTTCTTAAAGGATACCCGACGTGACAGGATGATAGACATGTGTATGTACAGTGCCTAGCACGCACAAATGACGATGCCGTGTTCCCTTTTTTCTTTCTCTGCCTGAAAGAGTTAAATATCAGGTATGTAAGTGGCTGACTCAGTCCTGACTCAGACAGGAAGTGACTACAGTGTGACCTTCACTGATCAGAAATTCCAACTATAAAACACTTTCCTAGCAGAAAATGACTTCTGAGAGCAAGAACGAGGTAAAAAGGGGAATTTCTTATCAGTGAGGGTCACACTGTAGTCACTTCCTGTCTGAGTCAGGACTGAGTCAGCCACTTACATACCTGATATTTAACTCTTTCAGGCAGAGAAAGTAAAAAGGGAACACAGCACAGTTATTTGTGTGCTATGCACTGTACATACACATGTCTATCTTATCATGACACATGTCACTTGGGGTATCCTTTAAGGTGGCCATACATTGATAGCAGCAGATTCGACCATCAGATAGATTTCTGGCAGATGCCTGTCAAGTTGAATCTGACAGGAATCTGTCTGATGTGTGCCACACACTAGGAACAGATTTCCAATAGATTTCAGAATGAAATCTATTGGAAATCGATCTAAATGCATTATTGCACCATTAGATCCATTGCAACTGTATGGGCCATCAATCTGCTGCCATCAGCAGATCCACCTAGATTTTCCATCCTGTCAGATCCCATCGATCGAAATCGGCTGCAAATCGATCGAGTTGCTGATTTGAAAGAATCGATTTCTAAACAATTGATTCCATAGAATCAATCGATCGATGGCTGAAATCGACCAGTGTATGGGCCCCTTTAGTTTATGGTTTTTCTGCAGAGAAAAGTTCAAAGGGTCAGTAGTCTGCTCTGTGAAATCACTTAGAATGTTGAGTGTATTGTGGAGACGGCAGTTATTAGAGAATGATGCAATGTTATAAAAAAAGCCTGAAAATAAAAATATGACACTATTTTCTTTGCGACTTATATTCTATTAATTATCCGTACTACACAACCAATTCATTTTATCATGAGGTTTTTTTTCGCTTCAGTGTCTCTTTAATAACATTTGTACATCTGCTTAATCCATTCAGCTATCTGACCAGCCAATCAAGCAGTAGCAGTGCCTTGTATAAATTCAGACAGATACAAGTGTGGAGCCTCCAGGGAAAATGCATATTTTAGCTTTGGTATGGGGATATAATGTACTTTCATTTTTTATTGCAGTCCTGCATTCCCATCTGAATTTCCATAATTTTCTGTCTACATAGGAAGTTAAGAAGAAACCTCTTAAAAAAAGTAATAAAAATGTATTTTTATATATAACTAGTGGACCTAAGCCCATTGAAAATTGGGCTTTAGGTCTGTTTTTCTGCCGCTGCCGCCAGTCAGTGCGCATGCACGCGCCCGCACCCACCGCACGCTCCCGCCCGCACCCGTCTCGCTCCCTGGTCCCGTCCAGCTGTCCATGTCTGCTCACACGCGCAGTAGCAAATAACAAGGACACAGGGACAAACGCTGGACGCAGCGACACAGGGGTTTTATAGTATAGGGCTAGCTGATGGCCCGGCATTGCCTGGGTACGTATTTGGCTGGTTTTGCCTCCACCCTTTTTTTGTAACCCTAACACACAATTACTCAATTACTCATTGACCTAGTTTGTGAGCTTTGCAGTCTTTGGCATCAATAATTTGCATTGAAATGAAACAGATCTGATTGGCTGTTTGTGGCTCCACCCCCTTTTCTAAATTCGAACCCCAGTCACCCAATTACCAACCGTACCAGGTTTGAGGCTTGTACCATTACCAGTGCAAGGATGGCAGCAATGAAATATTCCCCTTGAAAAACAATAGATGAATATTCATTTGCTATTGTAGGCTCCACCCACTTTTCTGAATATTGATCCCAGTCACCCAGTGACCAACTGTGTAAAGTTTGAGAACTCTACCATTAACAGTGTAAGAATGGCTGCAGTTTACATTTCCCAGTGAAATTTGTTTTTGTCTCCGCCCACTGATGACCCGGAGTTTCCTGGGTATGTATTTGGCTGGTGTTGGCTGCGCCCACTTTCTAACCCTAACACACAATTACTCAATGACCAAGTTTGTTGGCTTTGTGGTCTTTGGCATCAATCATTTGCATTGAAATTAAACAAATCTGATTGGCTATTTGTGGCCCCACCCCCTTTTCTGAATTTGAACCCCAGTCCCCCAATGATCAACTGTACCAGGTTTGTGGCTTGTACCATTAACAGTGCAAGGATGGCAGCAATGAAATATTCCCCTTGAAAATCCTTAGGTGAATTCTGATTGGCTTTTGTAGGCTCCACCCACTTTTCTGAATCTTCATCCCAGTCACCCAGTGGCCAATTGTGCAAAGTTTGAGAACCCTACCATTAACAGTGTAAGAATGGCTGCAGTTTACATTTTCCCAATGAAATTTGTATTTTTCTCCACCCACTGATTCCCTGACATTGCCCGGGTATGTATTTGGCTGGTGTTGGCTGCAGCTACTTTTCCTAACCCTAACACACAATTACTCAATAACCAAGTTTGTGAGCTTTGCGGTCTTTGGCATCAATAATTTGTATTGAAATTAAACAAATCTGATTGGCTGTTTGTGGCCCCACCCCTTTTCTAAATTTGAACCCCAGTCACCAACTGTGCAAAGTTTGACAACCCTACCATTGTGTGCAATGGCTGCAGAGCTGGATCATCCACAAGGAAATCCTAGGCAGTTACCCAGGTCCTGGAGAGAGTCTAGGGTCTAAAAGTTAGATGACCATCAGCAAGGGGCAAAAACTGCTATCTTGCATAGGGACCCATTTCATCTTAATTCATTTCTGGCCCCAGGGACCACTATATAGTTTGGGAGAGACCGAGGGGCCCGGCACTGACTCAATAGCCATAGGGGGATTTGCCCCAACCCTATAAAGTTGCCCCCTACCTAATGGGGGGGAGGCAGGTTAAATATGCCCCAGAGCCGTATTGTCACTAGATGCCAAGTGAGGCAACTTCCTCAGGCGGCAGAAGTCTGGGGGCGGCACCAGGCAGAAACAGGAAGTGAAGAGAGTGCCTGGCTAACCTATACTGGGGGCAACTGTACCTGGCTAACCTATACTGGGGGCAACAGTACCTGGCCAACCTATACTGGGGGCAACTGTGCCTGGCTTACCTATACTGGGGGCAACTGTACCTGGCTAACCTATACTGGGGGTAACTGTACCTGGCTACCTACTCATACTAACAGTAGCGTAGCTAAGGAGCTGTGGGCCCCGATGCAAGTTTTACATTGGGGCCCCACAAACACTCTATAAGTAACAATTGTCATATGTGTATGTTTTAAGTTTTAATGTACTATGCAAAATTTCATTGTAAACTGTAAAGTTAGAGTACTTCTTTAAAATATTGCTCTGGGACATCTCAGCATATTCCAGGCAGTGAAACTCATAATTATAATATTATTTTAGTTACAGAACCTAAAACATTTTTGTTTATGTTACAAGCATCTTTCAAATGTCAAGGTTATAGATAAGCATACTGTGTGAAGACTGAAAGAAAGCAAGCTTAAAAGTCACATTACTGCAGCAATCATATATGTATATTTGCTCAGTTATTACATATAAATATTAATAATCAATACAGTCCTTCTAAAGAAAGAAATCATTATTGTTAAACCTATAATTACATATAATTTAATACTTTGAAATTGTAACGATTGTGGAATTCTCTCCGTGATCAGCGCACAAGACGTGCGCTGACACTGCGGAAATCTTACACAAGCGTATAATTTGAGGGAATCCAGCAAAAGGTGCAATGCAAATTCCTGTCGACAGGTGGAGCTGTGGAGTGCAGAGGAACAGCTCCTCTGCCCTGCCACAGACGCCAGACAGGAATTGTACGAAGGAAAGAAACGCAGGGCAAGATAGCCCTGAAAGAGAGAGATCAAAGCGACAGAGGGTATGTGTGTCCACCAATCTAGTCGCCACCCTGCGACGATGAACACACAACCATGAAGATAAAGTGAGAAGGCAATCGCCAGAGATGGTGATTGCTAACAGCGACACAAGACCGAATAAGCACAGATGAGGAATGTATGTATGTCCACCAATCTAGCCGCCAATCTGCGACGGTGGACACACAACAGAAGAAACCAAGTGAGAACGCAATCGCAAGAGAAGTGATTGCGGAAGAGAATGAGCACAGGGACAGAATGTATGTATGTGCCCCAATCTAGTCGCCAACCCGCGACGGTGCACATACAACAGCAGATATGAAATAGGAACGCAATCGCGAGAGAGGCAATTGCCAGAGGTGACACAAGGCTACAGCAAGGCAGAGCATGAGAGTAGCAAAGGCACAGCAAATCATACAATGAGAAGATAAGGAAAATAACAAACGCTAACTAAACGCGAACACCGCACTCATTCGCAACAGTGCACACGTTTATGCGCGGTCTCCGCGTGTTAAGCACAACAGAGACAAGCACGCCTAACTAACCACCGACAGACAAACATGAAACAGAGGACGCGAGCGCTTGCTTAACGGTTACCTCACCGAGCCTCCAGCAAGCGTTCGTAGCAGACAAGACAGATACACGAAAACAGGAATAGGTGAGAGATACGATCCACTGCTCTTTCCGCCAGAGCGAGTGCGATCCAAGTATAGAAACAGAGCGAGCTGGATCCACTGCTCTTTCCGCCAGAGCAAGTGCGATCCAAGTATACCAATGCATGGTGTGTGGAAAATGCATACAGAAAACCGACAGACGAGTGTGCTCCCAGCCTCCGCTTATTACACTCACTCTGTCCTCTGCTGATGAAGCAGAACTGGCTCTGCAGACTCCTCCAGCATCACTACAGTACACATCACTTGGGAAGGGGTAGAGAGGCTGGGGGCGGGGCTCTGCAGACTCCTCCAGCATCACTACAGTACACAGCACTAGGGGAGGGGTAGAGAGGCTGGGGGCGGGGCTCTGCAGACTCCTCCAGCATCACTACAGTACATAGCAGTTGGGGAGGGGTAGAGAGGTTGGGGGCGGGGCTCTGCAGACTCCTCCAGCATCACTACAGTACACAGCACATGGGGAGGGGTGGAGAGGCTGGGGGCGGGGCTCTGCAGACTTCTCCAGCATCACTACAGTACACAGCACTTGGGGAGGGGTAGAGAGGCTGGGGGCGGGGCTCTGCAGACTCCTCCAGCATCACTACAGTACACAGCACTTGGGGAGGGGTAGAGAGGTTGGGGGCTAGGGGCTGTACACAAGAGCTTTCTGAACACTAAATAGGGACTGTCCACAAATCTTTGTCTGCAAAACTCTGTATGAGCAGATGCAGTTATTAGAGCAATTGTGCAGAGAGCAGAAAGTTTTTTTCCCTCTGGGCCCTCAGTTGTCAGTCTCTTAGGACAGGGAAAAGAAATGTCTCACCCCATGGGGCCCCTGCGGCTTCTGGGCCCCGCTACGGATACATCCCTTGCAGGGTCTATTGTCACGCCCTAGATGAGAATAACGTTTAGAGTCAATTAAACACATTTTATAGTAGAGAAATATATTTATTTACATAAAAAGAGGGACAAGGGCCTGAAAGAGGAACAAATGAGGAGGAAAGAGGGACGGAGGGGCAGGGCTCCCAAAGAGGGACTGTCCCTCCAAAAGAGGGACAGTTGGGAGCTATGCTATAACTTGTCACGTTCTTGTATCTGCTGAACTGATTTTCATCGTTTAAATATTTTTAATTTAAGAGCTGAGCAGACATGGAGTTACAAGGCCTCCAGGCTCAGAACCTGGGAACGCTTGGCCTGCATATTCACATCCCAAGATCCAGGAACTCACAGAGGAGGAACATTTAGTAATTGCTATGTCTGCTGCCTCAATAGCAGAACAGTTGGAACAAACAGCTACGGCTCAGGGGAGAGCAAGGGAAGGAGCCTTTATTAATCTGGGAATACAGAACATTCCTTTCCTGAGAGGAACAATGCAGAACAAAGACTTGTAGAAACTCATCAGCGAATCCAGATGAATTCCCAAACTCCGAGACGCGATAGACCGGCCAGCCAAACACAAAACAGCACTCAGAAGACTCAATAATTGATTCAGACTTATTAATAATTCAAAACTCATTATTCACCCCTTACATAAAATGAGATTAGGAACATGGAAGCGACGTCCCTCATGGAATCCTGAAATTCCTTGAAGGAATCGTTGTTGTCTGAGTTATAAAAGGCACTCAAGTACATGGTAGATAGATAATTCTGGTGTAACTCAGGGCAGGTACAGTGACAGTACATGATCCTATTGTTACCATTACATTGTGACAGCGCCTCCTAGGGGAGAAATGCTGCTGCTCAAGCAAACACCTTAGACCAGGCATGTCCAAAGTCCATCCCGGGGGCCAAACGGCAATCAGCAAAAATTGTGTTTAACCACTTTATCCACCACTATAGTATAATATCTACTGTACGTCCTCTGTGACTTCATCTAAGCCACGAGTCAGTAGATATACGTCTTGTAGCACAAGCAGTGCTGTGCAGGATTGGGCTTGCTCCTATGCACATTTCTGGCACTATCTAATGCAGCACTAATTGGTGAACGGGAATATATGTTCCCTGAGCTAATGAGATTGATTTTTACCATTAAAAATACTTTGATTTTCTCAGTTCATAGTGAAAAATACACACTATAGCATTATTTCAGAATCAAATATCTTCACCATAAATTGTGACAGGAACATAATCTAAGTTTTGTGATAAGCGGTAAGAATAGCCAAACAAAATTTGAGGTTTTTTTTTAATCTACTGTAGCACTTTTTATTTTTAAACTGGAATTTGTAAAACTGAGAAATAATGTGTTGTTCGAGGGAAAAAAATGGCATACAATGAAAGATTGATTTGTTTTGAAAAAAAACAATATATATTTCATTTCTGTGTCGAATAAAGTTATTTCTGAAAATATAAGGACATAGCAAAACTGTCAAAACTGCTCTGGTCCATAAGTGAAAAACAAGGTCTGGATGCAAAGTGGTTCATTTCTCTAGTTTGGCCCCCTGCCACTCTCAAGAACTTTGCTTGCCTGGGGCCCTATTGGAGCTTGAACCGACCCTTCTGACAGCCTTCCTCCTGTCCTCCATGGCAATGCATGTGTGTACACTTCTTAAAGGGGAACTTCAGCCTAAACAAACATACTGTCATTAGGTTACATTAGTTATGATAATTAGAATAGATAGGTAATATAATCTCTTACACACCCCGTTTTAAAAGAACAAGCAAATGTTTGTGATTCATGGGGGCTGCCATCTTTGTCATGGGGGCAGCCATCTTTTTGGTTGAAAGGAGGTGACAGGGAGCATGAGACACAGTTCCAACTGTCCTGTGTCCTGATCACCCCTCCCAGCTGCGCACGCTATGCTTCAAATGTCAAATTCAAAATGTAAAAAAAAAAAATTGCACCAAAACAGCAGAATGAGAACAACATCATCAGAAATCCCATCATGCTTTGCAAAGCATCAGGGGAAAAAAGCCCAGGCAGTTTTCTTCTGTGCAGCTAAAAATGAGACTTGTATAAGAGAAAAAAAGTTCTGATGCTGTGAAACAGTTAAAGAAACACCAGGCCTTTCCAGTGCTGCGGAGTCAATTTTTAGTCTGGAGGTTCACTTTAATGCAAATAACAACACTTAACTACTACTATAATTAAAGATACTCTCACACTTATTGCCTATGTGCCATTTATAGGCCACGGCCCTTCATTTCTGGGACTTCACAAAACATAAACCAGAATATAATAAACCAATATTAACCAACCACTAAGTGCTTGATAACAACCACCATAAGTTACCGCCATAAAATACGCCATCACGATGCGCCAGGAGGTGAGGGAGAAGATGTGGCCAGCAGGGAGGAAGGCGGTGAGCACTAATGGAGAAGCTTCGGCCGGCACAGGTGAGTTGCTATGTTGCCAAAAACTTTGCAGAGGCCCCGAGGAGCACAAAGATGACCAGTTCAGATGATGATGCAGTTCAGTCTCACTTTTAGGCCTTTTCTCCATATGCGGCTGAACTGCTTGCTTGTCAGTTCAGGTGCCCAGCTTCCATCCATAAGTGCCATTCTGCTGCAATTACAGGCACCCAAATGGCAGCATTTGATAACACCGCACATGTCACGTTTGACACGCAGAGGTAAGAAGAGTATCAATTAGTATCTGAGAGCAGCAGCCGCAACGCCATAGGCATGCCCACCTGTCCACCACCCATGCCAAACGCTAGCAAGTGCCCAGCAGTCATCAGGAGCAGCCGACAGGTGGTGAATCCACCACCTTCAGCTGCCCATACAAAAGAGGCCTTAAAGGATACCTCTACGCTACATAAAAAAATCATAATCCACTTACCTTGGGCTTGCTCCAGCCCGTGGCAGCCGTCCTGTGCCCTCGCCGTGGCTCCGGTGGCTCCCGGTGTCCTCCGCTGCAGAAGCCGACCTCGCCAGGTCGGCTTCCGGGTCGGATTTTTGTACGCTCCACCACACAGGTAACAAGGTCTAGCCGACGTGTACTGGGCAGGCACAGAACACCTGCGCAGTACAGACCTGATGACGTTGGTCAGACCACGTGACCCGCACAGTGGAGTGCACCAGAAGCCAACCAGGAAGCCGATCTGGCGAGGTCGGCTTCTGCAGTGGAGGACACCGGGAGCCACCGGAGCTGCGGTGAGGGCACAGGATGGCTGCCAGAGGCTGGAGGAAGCCCCAGGTAAGTGAATTTAGATTTTTTTATGTAGCTTGGACCTTTCTTTTAAAGGAAACCTGTAGAGAAAGAAAGTGCCCCTGGTGGGGGATCCTATTGAGGCTTCCACCCTCCTCCCCAGCTAGTGAGATCCAGCATAGAGACCCCCAAACCATCTGCAAGTAAAACAATGCTGTGACGCACCTAGCGCAGGCACACTAGCGGATTACCACTCTGGGGTAAATAGTCAAGACTGATCAGTCCGCTCTACTGCGCAGGCCCAGCTGGCTTGCATCTGTGCAGTGGAGCAGATCCGATCTTGATTATTTCCGCCGGAGTGGTTAATCCCAGCATTGTTTTGCTTGTGTAGTCCGATTACCACTGCGCCTGCGTGAGACACCGACAAGCCTTTGTCGGCTTACTTTTGAGGAGGTCCAGTGCTGGGACGGATAGATGAAGGGGGATGGGGTAGCTTCATCAGGATCCAGATACTTCACCCTTCCCTAGCTAAGGGGCATTTTATTCCATTACAGGTTTACTTTAAGTGGCTGCTGGGGGTTGCCAATCAACACTGTCCGTTGGTGTTTAAAGGGAAGGTTCAGGGACTGTTTAACCTCCTTGGCGGTATGAAAAATACCGCCAGGAGGGAGCGCAGCAGTTTTTTTTTTAAAAATTTTTTTTTTAATCATGTAGCGAGCCGAGGGCTCGCTACATGATAGCCGCTGCTGAGCGGCACCCCCCCGCCCGCTTCGATCGCCTTCGGCGATCTCCGATCAGGAAATCCCGTTCATAGAACGGGATTTCCTGGAGGGCTTCCCCCGTCGCCATGGCGACGGGGCGGGATGACGTCACCGACGTCACTGACGTCGGGACGTCATTGGGAGTCCCGGGCCACCCCTCGGCGCTGCCTGGCACTGATTGGCCAGGCAGCGCTGGGGTCTGGAGGGGGGGGGGGGCCGCGCCGCAGCAGATAGCGGCGATCGGGCAGGGGCCGGCGGCGATCAGAGTGCTGGCGCAGCTAGCAAAGTGCTAGCTGCGTCCAGCAAAAAAAAAATTATTAAAATCGGCCCAGCAGGGCCTGAGCGGCACCCTCCGGCGGCTTACCCCGTGTCACACACGGGGTTACCGCCAAGGAGGTTAAGAAAGCCGGTGATCTCCGGTGGCCGACCCGACCTGGCCAGGCCGGCGGCCAGGTCGGGCTCCTTTCGGCGTTCCAAAATGCGCCTCACGGCGGCACGCTGACGTCATCGGACGTCCTCCGGGCTTTATTGCGCAGGCTTAGAACTACTGAGAAAGTGAGGAAATAACACCTGCCCGACTTCAGTTACACCCAGGCCTTGGAGGTGCAAGATATAGTGGCTGAGGCGGAGAAAGCCAGAGTACCACCAGAGGTCACTACTAAGGCTAATCAACACAGTTCTGCAGTATCACATATACAGTTCAACAGTTCAAGGGTATCACAAAGGTCATTACCTGGATTCAGAGGAACTGAAGCACTCAGTGTTGAAAGTCAGTGGTAACCAGGTAAGGGATAATCCAGATAACATGTAATAGGTATCCAATAACAGACAATGGTCAGTCCAGGCAGCAGGCAGGAAAGTATCCAGTAAACAAGCAAGGATCAATCCAGGCAGCAGACAAGGGAGCATCCAGGAAGCAAGTAAGGGTTAATCACAGCAGAGTAGTCAATACAATCCAAGGTCAAAGTCCAGAATATCCGCAATGATCAGAGTGCGTACCCAGCAACTAGCCAAGCTATGCTTATCACGGGCGATGACTGGGAGCACTCTGCACATTTAAATATCAATCATTCTCCAATCAGTGGCCGGCCACCTTCCGCACAACCAATCACACAGCAAGGCCCGGACAGGGAGTGATCAGCTGACTGCGCTGCAATTAGTTGAGCGGGTCAGCTGACTATTGTTACTCTTGCGGAGGGCGTACTGCGAACACGCCCTCCGCCCTTCAACTTGTGCGGACTGTGAGTCACCGGCAGCGGGGAACAAGCGCAGAGATCTGGGGCTCGATTCACAAAGCGGTGATAACCCAGTTAAAGACTTTGGGCTCGATTCACCAAGCGGTGCAAAGTGTTAGCACCGTGGTGAAAAGGCCCTTATCACGCCTAAAGTCACTTTAGGCATGATAAGTAGAAACTCGCGCGAAGTTGCCGCGCGTACGCGCGTACGCGCGTACGCGCGTAAGTGCGCGCGCAACACCCGACGCTTCGCGCGAAGCTCCCATTAAGCCCTATGGGACTTTGCGCGCGCGCTCACGCGCGTACGCGCGAACGCGCTTACGCGCGGTAACTTCGCGCGAAGAGCAGGAAAAATCGGTGATAACTCAGTGGTGAAAAGGTCATCACGCCTAAAGTCTTTTAGGCGTGATAACTGGGTTATCACCGCTTTGTGAATCGAGGCCTTTAGGCGTGATAACCATTTTATCATGCCTAAACTCAGTTTAGGCATGATAAGTTTAGGCATGATAAGTTTAGATAAGTTTAGATCGCGCACAAAGTCCCGCACGCAAAGCTGCGTCATTAAACTCTATGCACCAGACTTTGCTAGCGCAAAACTTTTGATCAGCTGTGCACTGCGGTGCTAACCCAGTTGGTGCTTAAACTTATCACGCCTAAAAACTTATCACACCTAAACTTAACATGCCTAAACTTATCATGCCTAAACTGAGTTTAGGCATGATAAAGGGCTTTTCACCAGGGAGCTAACTGTTAGCACCGCTTTGTGAATCAGGCCCCTGGAATTGACAGAATCTGCCCGGGTCTCGGTGGCATTTTCACTACTAACAGGTACATCTATATATATAAAATCGGATGTATGTGTGTGTATGTGTATGTGTGTGTGTGTGTGAGTGTGTGTATGTGCCGCGATCACGCGAAAACGGCTTGACCGATTTGAACGAAACTTGGTATGCAGATCCCTTACTACCTGGGATGATATGTTCTGGGGGTCTCGCGGCCCCCCTGCACACCTGGGCGGAGCTACAAACAGCAAATCAGATTCCACCCATTCATGTCAATAGAAAAAATTTAAAAGGCTGCCATTCTCACAGTAATCAAGCCAGAGTCCCCACACATGGCACAGTTGGTCACTTGGTGACAGAGGTTACAAATCCAGGAAAAGTGGGCGGAGCATAAAACAGCCAATCAAATTTCAGCAGTTCATTTTAAATGGGAAAATATAAACTGCAGCCATTCTTAGACTGTTAATCGCAGGGTTCTCAAACTTGCCACACTTGGTCACTGGGTGAATGTGATTAAGATTCAAGAAAATGGGTGGAGCCTACAACAGCCAATCAAAATTCAACTGTTGATTTTGAAAGGGAATATTTAAACTGCTGCTATTCTTACACTTTTAATGGCAGAGGCTTCAAACTTGCTACAGTTGGTCATTGGGTGACTGGGGTCCAAATTCACTAAAGTGGCGGGGCCACATACAGCCAATCAGATTTCCTTGGTGGATAAACTGCTTCCATTCACACATTTTTGATGCCAGGAACCTGACAGCTCACAAACTTGGTCATTGAGTGACTGTGTGTCAAGGTTACAAAAAGTGGGCGGAGCCAAAACAACTTTTACTGGGAAAATATAAACTGCAGCCATTCTTACACCGTTAATGGCAGGGTTCTCAAACTTTGCACAGTTGGTCATTGGGTGACAGATTAAGATTTTGGGAGGTGGGTGGACCCCACAACAGCCAATAAAAATTCACCTTTTGATTTTCAAAGGGAATATTTCATCTGCTACCATTCTCTTATACTGGTAAAAACAGATGCCTCAAACCTGGTATAGTTGGTCACTGGGTGACTAGGGTCTAAATTCAGGAAGGGGGCGGAGCCACAAAAAGCCAGATTTGTTTATTTTTCATTGGGAATATACAAAGTATTGATACCGAGGACCCCAAAGCTGATAAACTTGATAATTGAGTGACTGTATGTCAAGCTTAGAAAAAGTGGGCTGTGCCAACAACTTCATTTTTTACATTGCAGGGTTCCCAAACTTTACACAATTGGCCAGTGGGTGACTGGGTTAAATATTCAGAAATGTGGGTGGAGCCTACAACAGCCAATCAAAATGTACCTATTGATTTTCAAGGGGAATATTCACATTGCTACCATTCTTACACTGTTAGTGGCAGAGGCCTCAAACCTGATACAGTCAGTCATTGGGTGACTGGGGTCCAAATTCACTAAAGGGGTGGAGCCACAAACAGCCAATCAGATTTGTTAGGTTGATTTCAGCCATTCTGTTATTGGCAGGGTTCTCAAACGTGACACAGTTGGCCAATGGGTGACTGGGAATAATATTCAGAAAAGTGGGTGGAGCCTACAGCAGCCAATCGAAATTCACCTTTTGATTTTCAAGGGGAATATTAACATTGCTGCCATTCATGCACTCTTAATGGCAGAGGCCTAACATCTGCTACAGTCAGTCACTGGGAGACTGAGGTTTAAATTCTGAAAAGGGGGCAGAGCCAAAAACAGCCAATCAGATTTGTTTAATTTCAATGGTAAAATGCAATTTATTGATGCCAAAGACCCCGAAGCTCATAAAATTGGTCATTGAGTGACTGTATGTCAAGATTAGAAATAGTGGGCGGAGCCAAAAACAACTAACTTTTTACATGGGGAAATGTAAACTGCAGCTTTTCTTACACTGTTAATGGCAGGGTTCTCAAACTTCACACAGTTGGTCACTGGGTGACTAGGAATAATATTCGGAAAAGTAGGTGGAGCCTACAAGAGCCAATCAAAATTCACCTATTGATTTTCAAGGGGAATATTGAAACTGCAGCCATTCTTACACTGTTAATAGCAGAGGCCTCAAACCTGCTACAGTCGGTCGTTAAGTGTTTGTGGTTCAAATTCAGTAAAGGGGCAGAGGCAAAAACAGCCAGATTTCTTTGCCTGATAAACTGCTTCCATTAGCACAATTTTGATGCCAGGAACCCTAAAGCTCACAAACTTGGTCATTGAGTAGTGACTGTGTGTCAAGGTTAAAAAAAATGGGTGGAGTCAAAAACAGATTTTTCTGGGAAATTGTAAAATGCAGCCTTTCTTCACTGTTAATGGCAGGGTTCTCAAACTTAGCATAGCTGGTTACTGGGTGACTGGGATTAATATTCAGAAAAGTGGGTGGAGCCTAAAAATGCCAAATCAAAAATCACATGTCACTTTTCAAGGGCAATATTAAAATTGCTGCCATTCTTGCACTGTTAATGGCACAAGCCTCAAACCTGGTACAGTTGGTCATTGGGTCACTGGGGTTCAAATTCAGAAAAGGGGACAGAGCCACAAACAGTGAATCAGATTTGTTTCATTTCATGGGAAAATACAAATGATTGATGCCAAGGACCCCAAAACTCACAAACTTGGGCATTGAGTAGTGACTGTGTGTCCAGGTTACAAAAAGTGGGCGGAGCCAAAAACAAATTTCACTGGGAAAGTGTAAACTGCAGCCTTTCTTACACTGTTTATTTCAGGGTTCCCAATCTTTGCCCAGATGGTCACTGAGTGACTGAGATTAATATTAAAGGAAGTGGGTGGAGCCTATAATAGCCAATCAAAATTCACCTGTAGATTTTCAAGTGGAATATTTACATTGCTGCCATTTTTACACTGTTAATAGCAGATGCCTCAAACCTGCTACAGTTGGTCATTGGGTGACTGGGGTTCAAATGCTGGAGAGGGGCGGAGCCACAAACAGCCTATCTGATTTGTTTAATTTCTATGGGAATATACAAATTAAAGATCACAAACTTGGTCATTCAGTGTTTGTGTGTTAGGGTTAGAAAGTGGGCGGAGCCAACATCAGTCAAATACATACCCGGGCAACGCCGAGTCATCAGTGGGTGGAGACAAATACAAATTTCACTGGGAATATGTAAACTGCAGCCATTCTGTTAATGGTAGGGTTTTTAAACTTTGCACAGTTGGTCACTGGGTGAATGTGATTAATATTTAGAAAAGTGGGTGGAGCCTACAAAAGTGAATCAAACTTCACCTGTTGCTTTTCAAGGGGAATATTTAATTGCTACCATTCTTGAACTGTTAATGGCACAGACCTCAAACCTGGTACAGTTGGTTATTGGGTGACTGGGGTTAAAATTCAGAAAAGGGGGTGGAGCCACACACAGCCAATCAGATTTGTTTCATTTCAATGCAGATTATTGATACCAAAGACTGCAAAGCTCACAAACTTGGTCAGTGAGTAATTGTGTGTTAGGGTTAGGAAAAGTAGGCGGAGCCAACACCAGCCAAATACATACCCGGGCAACGCCGGGCAATCAGCTAGTTTCTTATAATATTATCTAACAAGACCACCATCAACACAACAACAAGACATCATCTGTACCCCCCCCCCCCCCCTGCCCCACCCAGAGCCGGTTCTAGTAACAATGGGGCCCCTGGGCAATATTAACCCCGGGGCCACCCAATAGACATCCCCCAATCAAAAATCAGCAATAGGGACCCTTTGTTGCAGTCAAATTTCCACCTAAGGACCCTGAGGCAGGGGCTGGCAGCATCTGGTTCACCCAATGACTCTGCAGGGGCACCGGGAAACAACAGTTAAGTTGGGGGGAGACACCATGGGGGCCCCTACAGGCTCTGGGGCCCTAGGGCAATTGCCCCTTTTCCTCTATGGTAGCGCCGGCACTGGCCCCACCAGAGTTAATATCACAGAATCCAGATGATATAGTTTCCTGCAGGACCTTTGCAGAACGTTGCTTGGATTGAGATTTAAACAGTTTATTTCATTTTTTGGGATTTACAAGAATGTTAAATATACAGAGAGCGCCTGGTTCTCTTCCGATAAAAACAGGATAAAGTGAAAAGCAAATAAACGCCACAGCTTATAATAAATCTGGCTTCACAGCGGCGGGATTTGGAGAAGCCTCGGAGATTACAGGCCCGTGGGTGCTTAACATTCTAATTTAGAACTATTTTACTCATATCATTCTGTAATAACTTATAATAAGCTTACAGCTGTGGAATACGATACATCATGATCTCATTTCAGTGTTTATTAGTTTATGACCCTTTCATGAATGAGGGTATTGCGTGCCTTAATGCCGAGGGCACATTTAGGCTTTTTTGGATATTTAAGTTCAACTCCCAATCACTTCTTACAGCAGGCTTAAAGGGGTATGAAACTCAAAAATACAGTTTTGCTCTAAAACATTGAACACAGCAAATACAAAAAACAAACAAACAAAACAAAAAAAACAGCAGAAATCAGTAAAGTATGTCACTTAAGAGGAACTGTCAGCCATACTATCTCCGAAAAAAAACCTCACATATATAAGTGGATACATACTTGCTCTACTCACATATGTATTGCACTCTCTCATTTTGATTTTAGTGATTTTTCTACAGTAAAAAAAGAGAAAATCCTTCTTGGCATTTCCAATTTTAAGTGTGGCTATTTTAAAGCCAATCCTGATGTAATTTCCTCCCTTACTCTCCTCTGCCTAATTGTGTATGCATTGCCCGCCCTTCACTACAGAAAGTGCATTGTCTCAGCATGAGAAATATTGGCCAATCAGAGAGGAACAGAGGTGTGGGAGGGGAAAACAGGAGGGAAAGAGGCTTCAGCCAATCAGGATGCAATAGTTAAATCTGAGGGGAAGTAGAGAAGCAGAAAAGGACAACCCAGCATGCCCTGCAACTTCCTTTTTGCGTACCAAATTTTGTGTGTACCAAATAAGAGTCGGGTAAATTGGGGAATGATCATTTATCAACAAGAAAAGTAATAGTGATTTTAACTTTTGGATTGCCTCGTTAGCACCCTTATTACTTGTTTACCAGATAAAAATAAATAATTTATTTTTTATTTTATCCCCGACAGTTACACTTTAACTGCCCCTCTGGTTTTCTGCAAAACCTGTAATGTTGGGGGTACTTGAGGACCGAGTTGAGAAACACTGCTTTAGAACATACCATAGATAAGATTTGAGTCTCATAGCACTTTAAAAACTCAATATAACACGAGAGTACAGTTTGTATTAAAATAGGTCAAATACAAGCTGCTATTTTGTTTGTTTTTGTTTTGTTTTTCCTGTCATTCAGCACACAAAGTTTTGTTTAGCTACAAGAAAAAGTTTGCCGTTGCTTGAGAAGCCAAAGAGCAGAAATATTCCAGGGTGACTCAGTGGGACCTTGTCAGAAATGTCACATTGGCGCTACATGCTGGCAATTACACGGCACATGTGTTCTGGTAAATAATTCACATGCTGCTATTTACATATCGAGGTCAGGCAGGATCCCTTTGCGACATGGCAGGCGCGTTGCACGCCGTCAGACGCCGAGACGTAGCGGGTTATTTATAAGCTGATACGGAAAATCAAGACTGAAGGGCAATTTAGTGCAATGTCTACATGGTAATTGCTTCACTGAGATGCGGCTGCAGCAGCACAGGATGCATAAAATATTTTTAAAGGGATGTTGATGTTGTTGGACGTACCTAAAAAAGCACCCCGCTTCCATCAGAGATGCTGCAGTCTTCTCTTCAATTTAAAAAGGGAAACGGTTCAAAAATGTTCTAGCAAGAAGTTTTGAATCAAGATGATACCATTTAACTGAAAGTGTACCTGAGATAAGATAAAATAAAAAAATATATACATACCTGGGGCTTCCTCCAGCCCCCTCCAGGCATATAGCTCCCTTGCAGTCCTCCTCCACCTCCTCGTTTGCCTGCAACTGGCGCAGGAAAATCCTCCAGTTTGGGCCAGTCGACACAGGCACAGTCTGGCCGCACGCCCCCCCTCCCCCCCCCCCGCCGTCGGGAGTGTTCAGGGCTTGCGTAATAGCACTGTGCAAGCTCTGCTCTGCGGCTGTGCAATCCCAGTTGGCCATGGACTGGAAGAACTTTCAGGGGCAAATTGTAGATGCAAGAGGAGGCGGAGGAGGACAGCAAGGGAGTGATCAGCCTGAAGGGGGCTGGAGGAAGCCCCAGGTATGTATATACATTTTTTATGTTGTTATCCCATTTCCTTTAACCAACTAAGCCCACAGGGTTGTTTATTTTTTGCATCTGAGCAACTTTCACCTCCCATTCGTTTGCCAATAACTTTATCCCTACTCATCACAATGAATTGATCTATATCTTGTTTTTTCCGCCACCAATTAGGCTTTCTTGGGTGATACGTTTTGCTAAGAATTGATTTATTCTAAATCCCTTTTAACAGGAATATTAAGAAAGAAATGGAAAAAAATTATTATTTCTCAGTTTTTGGCTATTATAGTTTGAAATTAATACATGCTACCATAATTAAAACCCATGTATTTTATTTACCCATTTGTCCCGCTTATTACACCATTTAAATTATGTCCCTATCACAATGTATGGCGCCGATATTTTATTTGGAAATAAAGGTGCATTTTTTTATTTTGCTTCCATCACTATTTACAAGCCCATAATTTAAAAAATTATATTAATATACTCCTTTGACATGCATATTTAAAAAGTTAAGACCCTTAGGTAACTATTTATGGTTTTATATATATATATATATATATATATATATATATATATATATATATTGTATTTTTTTTTTTTTATTAAAAATTTTATTTGGGTAATTTTTTGTGTGGGAGGTAAACAGCTAATTTTAAATCTAAAAAAAAAAAAATGTATTTATTTAATAAAAAATAGATGTGGGTGTAGTTTTACTATTTGGCCACAAGATGGCCACAGTCAAAAAGTCCTGGAAGCGTGATCGTACACTTCCAGGAAGCATTAGGAGGACGGGAAACTTTTTGTTACTCAGCAAAAACCGCAGCGTCTGATAAGAAGCTGACGGTTTTTCTGCGGGGAGCTTGGATCAATGAATGGGATCTATAATCCCATTCATTGATCACTGGGCTAACGGCCGGCGGCGGGAGCGCGCGGCCCGTGGGAGTGCGCACAGCCTATCTGGATGAGAATGTTCATCCATATAGGCTTAAGTGGTTAAAAGATGAAAGTAAGCTTTCACCTAATTAGCCTTCTTCAGACTATTTCTGTTGACTGACAATGTTAGTGGTGGATGAACATCGATTTTTGGTTTCAGAGCATCGAGGTGCAACATTGTTCAGATCAAATGTGAAAGAGAAAAATATATGATCTCACTGATAGTGTGTGGGCCACTAGTCGATCGACTTATGATCAATCACACTGAAGATGATTGATACTTAGTCGATCGAAGCAAAATTGATAGATATATGGCTACTTTAAACCAGCTGCAATGAAAAAAATGCAGATTAGATAGGCAGGAACCACAGATGACTGTAACAGCATTGTTGCTGGATTGTTACGATTAGCATATGTATATTTTTATTTTACATTATATCCATCAATACTGTCTGCGAAAGATGTTTCGTTCTTTTTAGTATTCTTGAGTGCAGATTTGCTTTCATCTTTATGCTATAGTGGAAATGACAAAAGAGCAGTTATAGAGCTGAGGAACTCCACATGGTACAGTGACTGTCATCCTTTCTTTTTCTCCTGACATCTTGTTGCGGTAAACCTGGAAATGCCTGCAATAGCGAATGACATTCTGTAACCACGGAGCACGTCCATAAATCACATGGTGACGGGACTGGAACACTGATAGAGGTTATGGCAGTAAAAGGAGAACTGTAATGAAACCGTGCTGCTCTCTATGGTGCGCTGGAAGCAGTGACATATGAGAAATGGTCCTACAACCTTCTTTTTTATACTTCCTGCTTGCTATTTCTTCAGAAGAAATCTCAGCAGAGGTTGTTCTTCCTGCAACAAGTGAAAAAATTTGGCATGCCGCGGGAACTGGTGACCAGCTTCTACACTGCTGCCATAGTATCCATAGTGTTCCTCACTCAGTCATTGGCCTCAATTCACTAAGGTTATCTCCTGTGTTTCTAGAGTGGTCACCATGGTGATGAGGCATGTCGTATTCAGGAAATATTTTACCTCAGGCAAACCTAAAGTTAACTCTTCTATTCATGTTTCCTGAATACTACATGCCTTATCACCATGGTAACAACTATAGAAGAGTTATTAAAGACAGGAGATAAGCTTAGTGAATTGAGGCCAAAAAGTTTATTAACTGCGTGTAAAAATAACTACAGAGGAGGTAAATTAACGACAGAGGAGGTAAATTAACTACAGAGGAGGTAACTTAAGGAATGAAGTGATAAGATAACTCTCTTACTGTGTGGAGGTATGTTTTCTCTTGCCTTATGATCTCCGGCATGATCTTAGTGAATTGAGGCCATTGTCTGGTATGCTGGTGCAACGACAAGCAACCAGTATAAACTGTTTACAGTCATTATTGATGAGGAGATGATCATTGGATCTCCTCTGCCACCTCTGGATCTCTTCCGATGTGTATGGAGACAAGGATCTCCCACCACCCCTCCCACCCAGACAATCGCTACTTTGAGCTCCTTCCATCTGGTTGCCGCTACAAAACTATCTCGTCCAGAACTACCAGGTGCAGGAACTCCTTCCTCCCCCAAGCAGTTCTGCTGTTGAACTCCAAACCCCGCCAGGTTTGCCCTCTGGCATGACTCTACTGTCTTAGGTCAGCGTAACCTTTCAGTCGCTCACTCTGATCCTCTCAGCACCCTTGAATCAGCACTGCCACACAGCTTTGCTGTAATTGCTCTAATTGACTAAACGCAGGCCCCACAGGTTTGCTCTAACTGTAGATCTCCTGTAAATGTCAATGTAAAGGTCATATGTACTACTGCACATCTGTAAATGTCTGTCTTATCCTGCATAGGCCATGTGAACTACAAATAATTCCCAGTACACTTGTCGTACTTGGCAAATAAAAGTGATTCTAATTGCTGGCTAGGACAGATCAGTCTATAAGAGGCAATTCTTACTTTAGATGAACAAGGTCCGTGGCAATTCCTGGTTTGGGGAACCGAGGAGAATGAATCAGCCATTCAACATTTATCTAAAGTCGAAGCATCAATTTTGACTAGGCCGATCCTATAATAAAGTGACGCATTAAAAAAAGACTCTAGTCAGTTCAAAGCTGAGACAATCTCATATCCCGGAAAATTACCCTTGTCTGGGCTGAAACGACTCCAAGTGATGGGTAGTTATATTGTCATCAGAGAAAAATGTGACAATTTCAGACTCATTTTGCATTGTCTATGAGTTCTTGTTACAAGTTTCGAAGATCGTTGCCAAGGCTACAAGCACATGTAAAAGGTTTTGGTAATGTACCTGAAAATTATCATAATCTTGGACAAAAAGAAGAACAAGAACTAGCTTAACCCTTCCCTGCCTCATGCCGCCCAACTGCCAGGGAAAGCTTGGCCCATCGGATTAAACTTTTGCTTTGATCTCAGTGGTTAATTAATTGCCGTTTTTGATGGGTCGTGGACATGTGATCAGAACGCACTGATTGGTTTACAGTTATTGTCCAACAGCAAAGGCTGCAAGCTGCTACATGGGCCTGAAGACTGGGTGGGACAGCAGTCTGTGTTCTGTCCAAACTCCTCCCCATCCCATCATCACTGAGTCAAGGAGGAAGTAGGGGGGGCACAAGCCAGTCTTTGACTCTGAGCACAGAGCTGACTCTGCTCTGCTCACTTCTTCCCTCTGCTCCACACGGGGGAGCAAATGGAGGCACGACCAAGGTCAAGTAATGGTTCCATGCAGAGGAGGGAAACCCTAATCTAGTAGCAACTCTATACATTGTACACAGATCTCTGAGTCATGTGACTGACTTTTCCAAAGAGAATTTCTCTGGAATAGCTGCATCAAATATGAACATTGAGTGAGTAATAGCATAGTTCCTTATTTACTTGTTTTAGCAATTAAAATCAGGGAGGTCAAGCTGGGAATTTTAGGAATAATCATATATTAACAACAATTTGCTTTTACTAAGCACTCTGCAGAGGGAGGGAGGGTGAGAAGCAGGGGCACTAGAGGCTTATCTGGGTATTATGGCATCTATGACAATGTGCCACCACAAGCGCCCTTACCCTGTAAAAACTGGGTGTAGCCTGGGTGATTTGCTGGGTGCTAGGTTGGGGTGATTTTCTGGGTGCTGGGCTGGGGGCCAAGATGGGTGATTTGCTGGTTGCTGGGCAGTGGAGGGCTGGGAGCTTTGCTTGGCCATTTTCTGGTTGCTGGGCTCGGGAGAGGTGGGGGCTTTGCTGCGTGATTTGCTGGATGCTGGGCTGGGGGCTTTACTGTGCTATTTTCTGGGTGATGAGCTGGAGAGGGCTGGGGGCTTTGCTGGGCGATTTGCTGGGTGCTGGGCTGGGGACTTTCCTGGGTGATTTACTGGGTGCTAGGCTGGGGGCTTTGCTAGGCAATTTGCTGGGCTGGGGGTTTTGCTGGGTGCTGGGGAGGGCTGGGGGCTTTGCTGGGTGCTGGGCTGGGGTTTTGCTGGGTGCTGGGCTGGGGAGGGCTGAAGGCTTTGCTGGATGATTTTTTGGGTGCTGGGCTGGGGAGGTTGCTGAGTGGATTTCTGGGCTGTGTCTGCCTTGATGGTTGGGAGGGCTGGTTGCTGTGCTGCCCTGCTCTTCCTCTCTCTGGTCGCAGCTGATGTGAGGTCTGACTAAAAGAGAGGTAGAAGGGACCAGGAGGCACAAGTGGTGGTTCAATGATGGCGGGGACACCCTTCCAGATACGCCACTGATCACTGGACCCTCGAATTACCCTTAGGCGCCCCGCACACTATAGCATTACTGCTACAGCGGTGCTTAGTTTCGGCGCTCGGCACTGAGCGCTGTGCACCAAAATCACCTGCTTCGATATATTCCTGACTGAAAACATGACTGCAGATTCATAATGTTCATTTTCACAGCAGCTAAAATAGCTCCAGCACCACCATGAAGATCACCGGCTATCAATTTCGGCTTGGTTAAAACAAAAGATCCAACAGGATTATAGGAAGTGAAAACAATATCCAGCGTATTAAATTACAAAAAGTAGAGATTTTACAGACTGTGGTCTCCGCGGATATGATATTTATCTGATTAATGTACCGTTCTTCTTTCTTGCTATTCTGTTATAGTCTCTCTTCTGCTCATTTCTCTCTTTTATTGTTCCGTTTTCCCTCGCGTGCAATCATCTAGACTAATGGTCCCCTCTGGCCACCGTCTTGGTCTCCAGAAGATTCCTGTGGTCATTAGACCGTTGGGGATACATCTGTCCAATGACATCATCGAAACTCAGCAATTCATTTTGGCAGGGAAGGTCTACATAAGTCTTCAAAGAAAAGTGGATGAATTGTATATGTCGATATTATTATGATAAATGCCCGTAGGATATGCAGAGAGAGTCATTATCTAATCGATTGTGGATAATATTGCCAAACCAAGACGGAAGATTGACGCTCATACACTCATTATCTGGAAACTGCCTGAGATAATTCGCTCTTACATTGCTGAATGGACTGATATTCACTGACTGTTTTAAAAAATTAATACAAATTACAGAGATCTTAAAAATAAAAGGAATATTTGCAAGGTATGCATGTGCAATTATGGAGCAGTTCTATCGAAAACTAAATGTACTAATCAGTGGCGAAGCTAGAAATCTCAATGCCGCATAGCAAAATTTAGGCTAAATTGTAGTTACCCCATTGTGTTGACCTCTGTACTGGCAGTAGGTGTTGTTATAATTTAAGTAGGCCTCAGTTACTTGGCCTGAGTTTTATGTAAAAGGCTTGTCCGCAGTGTATGCCTTTAAAATAAATAGAGGTTTTGTGATGCAGGCAGAGGCATCTCAGGGTCTGCGTGTAGCAGAGGATACACGCAGATACTGAGAACATGTTCCTAAAAGAAGGCTATCGGACTACTCTGACCTTAACACTACACCACAGGAACAGAAAACATTGGCCATATTTACTAAACATCCACGTTCCTGCATATGGGTCAAATGCCTCATTGATTATTAATCAAGTAGGTGTGTATGATGACACCACGAGTGGGTCCACCAATAATCTGGTCTAGGGGGTGGCGAAGATGATGTCATATTTAACTCTTTCCTAGTCGGTATTAAAGGCTGAGGGAGCTATGAGAGCTCACTTCTGCTTCTTCCTTCCGCACTAGCTCGCAAGGCCGACTGGGACCTCTAAGCATGTTCTTCCTTTCTGTAATCTGATATAATGTATGCTGTACATAGGTAGTTTAGTGTAACGTAGTTAGGAAGAAGGTACCTGATAGACTTCAGCAGGGAGTCTCATCACGAGCTTGTAACGCAACATGAAGATTGGCATAGCTAGGATATGATGACTGTATCTATCTGTCTTTCTGCGACTTGAATAAATAACGTAAACATTGAAGAAGCCTGAGAAAGTCTATCTCCTGTTTGCTGTGTGGAGAGTCAAGTGATCTCACAGTCTGTGAGACGATGGTGTCGAAGCAAGGTGATAAGAACAGTTTATAACAGTGGTGCCGAAACCCGGGACCTTTCCCATCATCACTCGTACTGTGAGACGATGGTGTCGAAGCAAGGTGATAAGAACAGTTTATAACAGGTGTGAGCTCTATATTGAGATAATATAGGAGTATGCTCACAATTCCTGAGATTTAAACATGTATATCCTCTCTTGTTGATCCACTACTATACCTTCTCATTCAAATGTTTTGTTTCAAAGGATATATTTGTAATTGTGTATATGTTACGGCCAGAACCTGAAGTTTGGCCACTTCGCGTTGTGGCTGGCCACTTTGGGTTCTGGACGGTCAATGTGCAAAGTGGTCACGGCGCTGCGGCCAATGTCCGAAATGAGCTGAATCCTGGTGGATCCGATCATTTTCCCCCGGCGCTGGCTCCGCCCCCTGCCTTCCTGCTATCGGCTTTCAGTCAGCCTGGGACACACGAGTTCCCCCTCCCCCGAGTGGTTCGTGGCTGCAGGAAAGCAGAGCGGGGAGTGCTGCAGACATTGCTCTGTCAGCACCTGCTCTGCAGAGAGGAACGAATACCTGCTTTCCTGCCTCTTCCTTCCTGCAGCCACTAACGACTCTGGGGGGGACACATGTGTCCCCCGGCTGTCAGAAGACGATAGCAGGGAGGTAGGGGGCGGAGTCAGCGCCGGTGAAAATGATCGGAGTCGCCAGGATTCAGCTCATTTCGGACATTGGCCGTAGCGCAGCGGCCACTTCGTACATTGACCGGCCAGAACCCGAAGTGGCCAGCCACAACGGAAGTGGCCAAACTTCAGGTTCTGGCCGTAACATATACAAGAAGCGAGGAAGTCCGCAGGTAACCTCTTTCATTGCACCCAAGGCCGGATTTCCCATAAGGCACTCTAGGCACGTGCCTATAGGTGCCATATATAGGCAAAGGTGGCCCCTAAATGTCCCCATGCATGATCTAAGTAAAAAAAAAAAAAAAAAAAAAAAAAAAAATTCAGAGAGCAATACAACTAACCCGGCCCGCCTCGCCCCTTTCCGCCCACAACGCTATGTCAGGTGTCCCCTGCAACTCATAGCAGCACAGAGTGTTCCCGGCTGCCGATGCACGCAGGGAGTCAGGACGCAGCTTTGCACCTCAGTTTCGTGTAGGCTGCTACAGCGTTGTAGGCATCAGGGCGGGCGGCGTGCACTGTCCCACCAGTTCTTTATATGGACAAAACTCCTTCAAAAAAAAAAAAAAAAACATACATGGGGAAAGATTCCCATCAATTTGGTAAGGCGGAAACATGTAATTATCTTCCTCAAGCTAATTATGCCTGACTCAACCAGACCATTATATGTCCTGATACTGCTAATCTGACAGTAGCGGCCGCACAAAACCCAAGAGAGCATTACATCGCATAAGTCATAAAGCCAATCTAAGCTACACGTATCACAAGGCAATTTATTGGTTCATCAGTCTAAACTAGGACAGTTTAAACCCCTGATGTGAGGTCCATAGCAAATCCACAACAACAGGATTTGTAAAATGTAGCTTTTAATTATAAGCTTAAAGAGAACCTGAACTGAAAAAAAAAGTCAAAATAACTATACACAGGTCATACTTACCTCCAGTGTAGTCTGCTCATCAATCTCTTTCTCCTCTCCTGCATCCCATTTGTCCACTGTGATCAATGGAATTCTCCCTCCTCCATTTTAAAAATGGCCATTACCTCCTAACAGCTTCCTGGTCAGCACACTGTTAAAATGCAATATCACCAACTTGAGCCATAGGGAAACATGGACATTAAGGGCCTGTTTGTACTACACACAGATTGGATGCAGAATGGATACAGAAAAACTGACTCCAGTGAATGTCTATGGGTCTGTTTCCATTAAACGCAAATTTTCTGATGCAGATTTTCCCGTAGGCATTCATTGGAGTCAGTTTTTCTGCATTTATTCTGCATCCAATCTGCGTGTAGTGGAAACAGGCCCTTAACTTGCACATTCAGTTGTACCTGACAGCAGCTGATATATAACTGATATATAACTGACAGCAACTGGTACATTTCAGTTCTGACAAAATATTGTCAGAACTAGAAGGGATCACTGTAAGAAGAAAATGTTGAGCTTCTGAGAGGAACTGACGGTGAGGTTAGTATGTAATATTCATTTGCAGCTTCATCATGTGTTTATTTTAAATAATTTTACTCAGTTCAGGATCCCTTTAAGATCATAAAAGTCCATTGCACATATTTATTTATTTATTTTAGTAATAATATAGCGCCGACATATTACACAGTGCTGTACAGAGTGTATACAGGTCCTTCTAAAAAAAATAGCATATTGTGATAAAGTTCATTATTTTCTGTAATGTACTGGTAAACATTAGACTTTCATATATTTTAGATTCATTACACACAACTGAAGTAGTTCAAGCCTTTTATTGTTTTAATATTGATGATTTTGGCATACCCAAATTTCCTATCTCAAAAAATTAGCATATCATGAACAGGTTCTCTAAACTAGCTATTAACCTAATCATCTGAATCAGCTAATTAACTCTAAACACCTGCAAAAGATTCCTGAGGCTTTTAAAAACTCCCAGCCTGGTTCATTACTCAAAACCGCAATCATGGGTAAGACTGCCTACCTGACTGCTGTCCAGAAGGCCATCATTGACACCCTCAAGCTAGAGGGTAAGACACAGAAAGAAATTTCTTAACAAATAGGCTGTTCCCAGAGTGCTGTATCAAGACACCTCAATGGGAAGTCTGTAAGAAGGAAAAAGTGTGGCAGAAAACGCTGCACAACGAGAAGAGGTGACCGGACCCTGAGGAAGATTGTGGAGAAGGACTGATTCCAGACCTTGGGGGACCTGCGGAAGCAGTGGACTGAGTCTGGAGTAGAAACATCCAGAGCCACCATGTACAGGCGTGTGCAGGAAATGGGCTACAGGTGCTGCATTCCCCAGGTCAAGCCACTTTTGAAACAGAAACAGTGGCAGAGGCGCCTGACCTGGGCTACAGAGAAGCAGCACTGGACAGTTGCTCAGTGGTCCAAAGTACTTTTTTCGGGTGAAAGCAACTTTTGCATGTCATTCGGAAATCAAGGTGCCAGAGTCTGGAGGAAGACTGGGGAGAGGGAAATGCCAAAATGCCTGAAGTCCAGTGTCAAGTACCCACAGTCAGTGATGGTCTGGGGTGCCATGTCAGCTGCTGGTGTTGGTCCACTGTGTTTTATCAAGGGCAGGGTCAATGCAGCTAGCTATCAGGAGATCTTGGAGCACTTCATGCTTCCATCTGCTGAAAAGCTTTATGGAGATGAAGATTTCATTTTTCAGCACGACCTGGCACCTGCTCACAGTGCCAAAACCACTGGTAAATGGTTTACTGACCATGGTATTACTGTGCTCAATTGGCCTGCCAACTCTCCTGACCTGAACCCCATAGAGAATCTGTGGGATATTGTGAAGAGAAAGTTGAGAGACGCAAGACCCAACACTCTGGATGAGCTTAAAGAGGAACTGTAATGGTAAAACGTCCCCTGGGGGGTACTCACCTCGGGTGGGGGAAGCCTCAGGATCCTAATGAGGCTTCCCACGCCGTCCTGCGTCTCTCGGGGGTCTCGCTGCAGCCCTCCGTACAGCCGTGACCCAATATTTACCTTCCTGGCTCCTGCGCAGGTGCTCTGATGGCTGTCGGCTCCGAAGTAGGCGGAAATACCCGATCGCCGTCGGGTCCGCTCTACTGCGCAGGCGCAAGTCTCCGGCGCCTGCGCAGTAGAGCGGACCCGACGGAGATCGGGTATTTCCGTCTATTTCCAAGCCGAATGCAGCCACAGCGCCCCCGCTGGAGCCAGCAAAGGTAAATATTGAAATTACAGTCGGGCCTGTCGCCGGCTGTTCAGAGGGCTGCAGCGAGACCCCCGTGGGACGCAGGACGGCGTGGGAAGCCTCATTAGGATCCGCAGGCTTCCCCCACCCGAGGTGAGTACCCCCCAGGGGAGGTTTTTCAAGTTACAGAGTCTCTTTAAGGCCGCTATCGAAAGCATCCTGGGCCTCCATAACACCTGAGCAGTGCCACAGGCTGATTGCCTCCATGCCACGCCGCATTGAAGCAGTCATTTCTGCAAAAGGATTCCCGACCAAGTATTGAGTGCATAACTGAACATCATTATTTGAAGGTTGACTTTTTTTTGTTTTAAAAACACTTTTCTTTTATTGGTCGGATGAAATATGCTAATTTTTTTAGAACGACCTGTATAGTCTTGTCACTAACTGTCCCTCAGAGGGGCTCACAATCTAATCCCTACCATAGTGATATGTCTATGCATGTATCATGTAGTGTATGTATTGTGGTCTTGAGCCAATTTAG
The DNA here is from genome assembly GCF_040937935.1 of Hyperolius riggenbachi. NCBI lineage: Eukaryota > Metazoa > Chordata > Amphibia > Anura > Hyperoliidae > Hyperolius > Hyperolius riggenbachi. The sequence goes on from NC_090651.1 coordinate 378,742,177, forward strand.
TGGAAACGAATCAACTTATCTGCATGTTTTTGGGATGTGGGAGAAAAACAGAGTGCCCGGAGGAAACCCACGCAGACACGGGGAGAGCATACAAACTGCTTGCAGATGTTGACCGGGCCTGTTCTAGACTTTTTGCCGCCGGAGCCAAACTTGTGAGATGTCGGCTCCCCCCCCCCCCGGTATAATAACCCACCCCACGGTATAATAACCCCCCGCTCCCCCAAGAATAGGTAGCCTGGAGGGGTAGCGGGCAGGAAGGGGAGCAGAAAGCACAGTGGCGAGGTGGGGTTAGGACCCCCCCTCCCTGACCCGGGCTCCCTGATCTGCGCTCCCCTTCCAGCTATTAAGCGTAGCAGCGTAGTATTATGAGGCAGCGGGCGGGGATGACTCACCTCTTCCACGTTCCAGCGTGCGTTCCACTGTCTTCACTTCCTGCAATGCCACCCACTGTATTGTAAGAGGACGGTAGCAAAACAGTTTCTGTACCATGTTAGCCAAACAAATTATTTAGGTAGAAAAAACAACATTTTGTAAAAAAAAAATAATACCTTTTAATGGCTAACTGTAAGAGGACGGCATTGCAGGAAGTGACAAGTAACGCACGCTGGAACACAGAAGAGGGGAGTCATCCTCGCCCGTTGCCTGATCATACTATGCTGCTGCACTTAATAGCTGAAGGGGGAGTCCAACCCCCTCTCCGCCGCAGTGCCCAACATCCTGTTCCTGTCTGCTACCCCATTCAGCTCAGCGGCCCCCCACCGCCAGGCGGGTGCCGCCCCCCGCCTTTGCCACCTGAGGAATCCGCCTCACCCTGCCTTATGGGCGGCCCGGCCCTGTATGTTGACCTGGCTGGGATTTGAACCAAGGACCCAGCGCTGCAAGGTGAGAGTGCTATCCTCTATGCCACCGTACTGCCCACATATGCAATTAATTTTTTCTCCTGAGTTTTCTCCCAGGAGACAATTTCTCATCTTTGTTTTAGAATAATTTTTCAGCACTTTGCAATTGAAAAAGTGCCAGTAATTAGGTGGAAAAATACTATTAAAACTAATTTAAGTATTTTCTTGCTTGCTGGTGATTTAAAATGCACTTTAGCTACTTTCACAGTGGGACGTTGCGTTTTGATGCGACGTTAAAGTCACAACGTAAACTTATAACGCAACGCCCCAAAAATGTTGCACTGCAACTTAATGCCCCGTGGCATACCGTAGAGCATACAGGCAATGAAAAGTATTCTTCCAAGTCATTACTGAGCATGTGCAAACAGTCCAACACAACCAATAACATGTATAACGCACAGCATGCAGCTCTTTCTAATAATGCTACACACAAACGCAACGTCTGCACTGTGAATGTCGCACAGACTTTGTATTGCTGTGCGTTAGTCTGCGGTGTGATATTTTTTAATGTGCGACTTTAACGTTGCACTGTGAAAGAGGCCTAAATCGACAATTATGTGTCAACATAAGCAATATCAGAACTGCTCTGCTCAATAAATGTTAAATCTTACTAAACAATTTATGTGATTAAACTTGACACCCCTGGTCTACTCTAATGCTACGTACACACATGTGATAACGATCGTTCGTTGTCAACAACGAACGAACTTTTAATTGATGAAAGAACGACCTAAGTAAAGTTAGTTTTAAAATGTGTGTAACGATCAGATCGTTAGAACGAACGTTACATCACAGAAAGCAACTATTGCGCTTGCGCATAAAAATGAAAAGTTTCATGGAGAAATAGCGAAATGCGCATGTCAAGCCTAGTACAAACGATCGTTTCCAACGATGTATTACTCTTGCAAACGATCGTCGTTGGAAAAAATCCGCCAAGATAGATTGTTCGTTTTTAACGATCTAGCTCGTCCGTCGTTAGACTTAATGATCGTTGGTTGCTTCATTTGAAACGATCGGGGAACGATCGTTTTAAACGACTATAGTCGCATGTGTGTACGCACCTTAAAGCATTAAACACAACTAATTGCAACAAACGTATAAATGGTTCCCATGTTACTGGAAGGGTTATTACTGAAACTTCTACTTCACTTAGAAGCTAATTGATAAGGTTGCCATACAAACATTATCAGATTGAATTGAACTATACTAAGCTGTCAAACCTTTTAAGCCACTAGCAAATAATAATATCTTCAAAACAATTTTGATAGTACTTTTTTAATTGCAGAGGGCTGGAACGTTAAGACGTGTGCTTTACTGTATTAATGGGGTTGCTATGGTAATAATGTGCATGCCTATGTTATAGTTAGCTTGTTCTCTCCTTATAGTTAAGGTGTGATCATTTAAAGAGGAACTGTAACCAAGGCCTGAGCTTCATCTCAAACAGTAGCCGATATCCCCGTTCCCAGGAGAAATCTTTACCTTTTCTCCAATAGATCATAAGGAGGGTCTGTATGGCTGATATTGTGGTGAAACCGCTCCCACAGTGTGATGTCAGGACCAAGGTCCTGAGAGTTTTCTGTCTGTAAAACTCGTTGCATTTTGGGAAATAACCGCTGTTTCCAACTGCCAAGCAGCCAGTATCTCCCTCTGTGCATATGTATATCTATAAATAAAGCAACCTTTTAGCTTATCCCATTGTTAGCGGGTGTGTTTTTAAAGGGAAGGTTCAGGGACGCTGTGAAAAAAACAAAAATCCAAATCCACTTACCTGGGGCTTCCTCCAGCCCGTGGCAGGCAGGAGGTGCCCTCGTCGCGGCTCCGCAGGCTCCCGGTCTCCTCCGGTGGCGCGCCCGACCTGGCCAGGCCGGCTGCCAGGTCGGGCTCTTCTGCGCTCCAATGTGCGGCTCACTGGTGCGCACTGACGTCATCGGACGTCCTCCGGGCTGTTCTGTGCAGGCTCAGCAGTATCAACCATTTCTTGATCTCTCTTCTATTTTTTTAACATCTCACTTTGCAATTTATTGATTTCTTATACATACCCCAAATTTTGCAACACAGACAGACTGCTTGTAAATTTTCGCCACGTGCAGAAACAATCGAGCAGCAGACTCGGGAAGTTTCATGCTGACTCGCCTCGCAGCCCCCGCCCTCCTCTTCTGAGAAGGCTTTAATACCTTATTGATATGCCGCAGGTATTAATGGAGAAAGCAGGATGCAGCAGAAATGCAGACGCGGCCGGGAGAGGGGGAAGCAGCGCGGGGAGGGGGGGCGCCGCTAATTGGAGCCTACAGCTTAAGTCTCAGCTCCGAGCAGATGCCGACTCACATCTCCTTCCAAAACTCAACTTTTCCGGCCAAAAAAACGAAAAGTGCGCAGTAGGGGGAGAGAGGGGGCTTTTAAGTTGTGTTATTCTCGGTGTGAGCTGCGGGGAGACCCAGCATGGAATACAGGGGCCGCCGCTCCTCCTCGTTACGAAATATGCCTCCAGCTTAGCGCAAGGTTATAGGGCGCCTATCAGGGGATGACGCTGCTTCCTAATGCACATCGCAAAGGAGTGAGATTTGTCAAAGGTTAAGGCCTCTTTTCCACGGACTGCTGAACTGTGTGCTCAGCAAGCAGTTGCCAGGCTACAGTGAGCAGTTACCAGGCAGCAGTGAGCAGTTGTGAGAGTTTGAGAGGCATTTTACTGCCTATCAACAGTCCGTGGAAAAGAGGCCTAAGACTTTTTAATAACTGGCGGTTCGCAACCTTTAGGCCTCTTTTCCACAGACTGTTGATAGGAAGTGAAATGCCTCTCAAACTCTCACAACTGATTGCTGCTGCCTGTTAACTGCTCACTGCTGCCTGGTAACTGCTCACTGCTGCCTGGTAACTGCTTGCTGAGCACACAGCTCAACAGTCCATGGAAAAGCAGCCTAATGCTACGTACACACATGCGACAACGATCGTTCGTTGAGAACGACGAACAAACTTTTAATTGATGAAAGAACGACCTAAGTAAAGTTAGTTTTAAAAGGTGTGTAACGATCAGGTCGTTAGAAGGAACGTTACATCACAAAAAGCAACTATTGCGCCTGCGCATAAAAATGAGAAGTTCCATGAAGAAATAGTGAAATGCGCATGTCAAGCCTAGTACGAACAGCAAAGCAATATGTCCGCAACACTAACAAACCATGAGAGCGTGCTAAGGGCCCAACTATAGAAGCAATATGGGTAGAGAAAGAAAGCCCATAATACAGCACTACTCAAGATATATACAAAAATGTAACAATTTATTTTACATAATAATAATTGACATAATGGGAGATTCAAGTATGGATAAAAACAGTTAAAAAAGACCTCATAGTCTTAAATGACCAGCTGCAATAATTCATGTATTCAATACATAGGTTGACAATAACACATATGTAGCAAAAAATCTATTAATAAATAGCAAAGATAAACCAAGCTGGTGGGCAACAATTTAGAGCCCACCAGTGGTAGAACCCGAGTTCAGTAAGTATAAAGTGCTTAGTGATGATAATTATGTGCATAAATATATAACTGTGCAATGATGATACAAAAAACAAACAAACAAACTGCATATACCAACTGTAACAATATGAGCAGCCTAATAGGTAAAGTGCATATGAGCAATGAGTGAGAAGTGAAAAAAGAGAAGGATACTTAGCCCAGGATACTAATAATAAAAGCAGCTGGAAAAGACTGGGATCCCCTCAGGGCTTGTTTCCACTGTTGTGACGCGATTTCGTCCGCATTCCGACGCTTGTAAAAACGCATGCGGATGAGTTTCCGCATGCGTTTTTACCCGCGATTTCGCGTGCGATTTCGCATGGCAGGGTGCCATGCGAAATTAACCATGACACTGCCAGGGCTAAATAAAATTGAAAAAGGTGCGAAATCGCACGCGAAATCGCGGGTAAAAACGCATGTAACAAACGCATGCGTTTTTACTATTAAATACATTAGCGGCGATTCGCACGTATTCCCGACGCAGGCGAAATCGTTGGCTCTTTTGTGCGTTTTTTTCACGCTGAAAAAAATGCACCTCAACAACGCTACAGTGGAAACAGGCCCATCCACTTGCATTACATGTGCGGATCTGCATGCGTTGGACGCATGCAGATTCGCGATAGTGGGAACGAGCCCTTAGACATTCCACCAGGTTCGCGGGCGTCACCCCGCTTTGACAGGAGGAGAGGACACCGGTGCACATAATTATCATCACTAAGCACTTTATACTTACTGAACCCGGGTTCTACCACTGGTGGGCTCTAAATTGTTGCCCACCAGCTTGGTTTATCTTTGCTATTTATTAATAGATTTTTTGCTACATATGTGTTATTGTCAACCTATGTATTGAATACATGAATTATTGCAGCTGGTCATTTAAGACTATGAGGTCTTTTTTAACTGTTTTTATCCATACTTGAATCTCCCATTATGTCAATTATTATTATGTAAAATAAATTGTTACATTTTTGTATATATCTTGAGTGGTGCTGTATTATGGGCTTTCTTTCTCTACCCATATTAAGCTTAGTACGAACGATCGTTTCCAACGATGTACTACTCTTGCAAACGATCGTCGTTGGTAAAAATCCGCCAAGACAGAACTTTCTTTTGTAGCGATTTGGCTCGTTCGTCGTTTGCCTTAATAGTCGGTGGTTCGTTTTTTGTAACGATCGTCGTTGGTAAAGATCGGGGAACGATCGTTACAAGCGACTATAGTCGCATGTGTGTGCGCACCTTTAGGCTTGGAACCCACTACAAAATGCTATCGCTAATCACAGTCGCTAGCGTTTTTAATGAGCGTTTTATAAGCAATTTCATGAGCGTTTTCTGGCGATTTTGGTAGCGATTTTAAAAAATGTAAGTGTTTTGCCAGGAATTGTGTAGCTATTAGCGTTTTTAATTCTGATTGGTCTTTTCAATTAATTAAAATTTTTTACAGTGTACAGTAATTTGAAAACGCTAGCAGAATCGCTCTGTGCAGGTTTTGATGAGTGATTACGAGAGCATTTATATACTTTACATTGCAGAAACGCTAACGCAAAAAGTGCTGCATGTCCTGCGTTTGTGATTTTGGTCATCACAATCGCTCCAGTGGAATTTGGCCCATCCATTAACATTAGCTGAGCGTTTAGGAAAATCGCTTGCGTTTTGAATCGCTCCCTAAACGCTCAAAAAATAAAAATCTCTCTAGTGGGTTCCAGCGCTTAAAGAGAACGGCAGGCAGTAGGATAAATACTCTTTCAAAATAAAATAAATGGATCTTCTTTGGGCCTGTTTCCAGCATTTTTTTTCAGCACATAAATTTGCACAGCAATGAATTTCCAGGGCCTGTTTCCCTTAGATGTAAAAAGCGCATCCAGAAAAAAAGACAACAACCATGTTGTTACTTTTCAGACATTGCATGCAGGACAATTGTGCGTGATGCAAAGTGTTCCCATGCATTTTCGCATACGATATATATAAGTAATTTTCTCTAGACCCGAATGCGACCCAAATCTGCGGCGTTTCCCCATATCGCCACTTGCACGGGGGACACGCTGCCTATCCTGTCAAATGCATGACGTCCAAATTGCATTGGACAGCAATCTGCAGTTTACCGCAGCAGTGCAGCACTCACCCGAATCCCTATAACCATGCATGACACAGCTACAGGGATTCTCTGATGCGTACCCGCAGTGGCGCGTAACTATTGCCCCCGCCTTAACCTCAGTGGCGGGGGGGGGGGGGGGGGGGTTAGAGCTGGGAGGGTGTCTGGGAGGCGGTCCTGCATGTAGAGCAGAAGCATATACATTACCTGCTCCCGGCGCCCGCCTCTCCTCCATTCACTTCCTGATCAGTTTTCAAGTGCCGTGCGCTGTGTGCAGCCAGCCAATCACTATGAGTGGACTGAACCTGCATGGTGATTGGCTGGCTGCACTCAGTGCACGGCACTTGAAAACTGATCAGGAAGTGAGTGGAGGAGAGGCGGGCGTCGGGAGCAGGTAATGTATATGCTTCTGCTGCACATAATGCTCTGGAAAACAATGTACTGGATCCGGCCCCCTAGCTTCCAGCCTGCCCCGCCTGTGATGGGGGGGGGGGGGTGCGCTGACAGATCTCTGCAGGGGTCCCGGTCCAGCATAGTTGCGCCCGTGTATTCACATCACTGCCCTAAGAATAGGACTTCCTTCTTTGTAAAAAAAATTGCACTTCATAAAAATTTAAATATGCATTTAAAATTTGGGTTCTTTTCCGTTAGCCGGGCGCATCCTCTAGGTGGCGATAGAACTCCAGCAGAGTTGCATCTTTCCCTACTATCCATGGTGGCCTGGAGGGGGAATAGTAATTATCGCCACCTAGAGGATGCGCCCGGCTAACGGATAAGTACCAAAATGTGTATATACTGTATATACATATGCTATTTTGCATTCGCACACAAATTTTGCATCTGAATATTCACAGGTGATTTGCATGCTTCCAGTGGAAACATAGCCTCTCTCGTCATACAGCAAAAAAACACACAGTAACACTCAGAATCACCAGCTGCAGCAGCATTTGATTGGTCTAATGCCAAGCTACATAAAATTAACATAAAAAATGCAAAGTTAGCACCCACCACATCAAACATACCGGCTGAGGATGGTCAGTGATATGCAAATCAGACCGAGTTGATCCAGGATTATGCAGTTTTTGTGTCCATCTTGAAAATGGACCAATCAAATCCTGCCAAGGTGGAATTCGACTGGTCCATTTTCAGGGCTCGTTTCCACTATCGCGAATCCGCATGCTTCCAACGCATGCGGATTCGCACATGTAATGCAAGTGGATGGGCCTGTTTCCACTGTAGCGTTGTTGAGGTGTGATTTTTTTTTTTTCAGCGGTGAAAAAACGCACAAAAGAGCTGGAGAATTCGCCTGCGAGTGGAATGTATTTAATAGGGAAATTGCATGCGGTTTCCCCATGCGTTTTTTTGCCGCAAATTCTCATGCAAATTCGCATAGGTACCAATGTAAATTCACACAGGCATTGACATGGTTAAAATCGCATATACCCTCACCTATGCGAATTTGCGGCAAAAAACGCACGGGGAATCGCATCCACATGCGATTTCATCAGCGGTGGAATCCAGGCGATTCCGCATCGCAATAGTGGAAACGAGCCCTCAGGCTGCCTAAGTTTGCATTAGTGATGATCATAATTATGATCACGCAATTTCACATACATTTTTACAATTACGCCCATACGTAATTACAATTTGTAAATTCAATCGATTTTGTGTAATCATTCGTAATTTTGCATAATTTTTGTATAATTTCAGCGGTGAATAGAAAAGCCCCCATAGATGCTATTGTCCCCAAAATTGCTACATATATTAAGGAGAATAATGGGTACTAGTCAAAAATTGTTTTTTCTAACAGACCTTGTCGTTTTTTTAGAAAATCGATTTTAAAAATGTAAAACAAAAATGTTTTTTTAACTCAGAAAAATGACTGTTTAAAAAATAAAAACCATTTTCCTTTGCATTTTTAAAACTGATTTTATCAAAAAGTACAAGGGCCTTTAAAAAAAAAAAAGTTGACTGCCTCTTTAGGCCTCCTTTCTACGGATTATTGAGCTGTGTGCTCAGCAAGCAGTTACCAGGCAGAAGTAAGCAGTTATCATGCAGCAACAAGCAGTTACTAGGCAGCAGTGAGCAGTTGAGAGAGTTTGAGAGGCATTTCACTGCCTATCAGTGGTCCGTGGAAAGGAGGCCTAAAGGATGGGAAAATACATATATTTACAGAGATCTGTACATGAGTTTTGAAAGAGGAACAAATGAGGGAGAAAGAGGGACAGAGGGATTCAGTTCCCAAAGAGGGACAGTCCCTCTAAAAGCGGGACAGTTGGGAGCCATGCAATTTACACAACTGGCTTGGCAGGTTTTCCGTTTCTAGTGGGAAAGTCACATCAGGAAGAAGGTAATCTCACATTGGGAGTACACAGAGGAAACATGCCAAAGTCCAATCTGCAGGACAGATCCTGTGCCACGAGCCAAAGTCCAATCTGCAGGACAGATCCTGTGCCACGAGCCAAAGTCCAATCTGCAGGACAGATCCTGTGCCACGAGCCAACGTCAATCTGCAGGACAGATCCTGTGCCACGAGCCAAAGTCCAATCGGCAGGACAGATCCTGTGCCACGAGCCAAAATCCAATCTGCAGGACAGGTCCTGTGCCACGAGCCAAAGTCCGATCTGCAGGACAGATCCTGTGCCACGAGCCAACGTCAATCTGCAGGACAGATCCTGTGCCACGAGCCAAAGTCCAATCGGCAGGACAGATCCTGTGCCACGAGCCAAAATCCGATCTGCAGGACAGGTCCTGTGCCACGAGCCAAAGTCCGATCTGCAGGACAGATCCTGTGCCACGAGCCAACGTCAATCTACAGGACAGATCCTGTGCCACGAGCCAAAGTCCGATCTGCAGGACAGATCCTGTGCCACGAGCCAATGTCCAATCTGCAGGACAGATCCTGTGCCACGAGCCAAAGTCCAATCTGCAGGACAGATCCTGTGCCACGAGCCAAAGTCCGATCTGCAGGACAGGTCCTGTGTCACGAGCCAAAATCCGATCTGCAGGACAGATCCTGTGCCACGAGCCAAAATCCGATCTGCAGGACAGATCCTGTGCCACGAGCCAAAATCCGATCTGCAGGACAGATCCTGTGCCACGAGCCAAAATCCAATCTGCAGGACAGATCCTGTGCCACGAGCCAAAGTCCAATCTGCAGGACAGATCCTGTGCCACGAGCCAAAGTCCAATCTGCAGGACAGATCCTGTGCCACGAGCCAAAGTCCAATCTGCAGGACAGATCCTGTGCCACGAGCCAAAGTCCAATCTGCAGGACAGATCCTCCTGTGCCACGAGCCAAAATCCAATCTGCAGGACATATGATGTGTCAGCTCAATAGCTGTACTGTGGCTATCAGTGTAAATTCTTCATAAGAAACAACCCTGGAAAACAATATAACTTATAGGTGTTGAGGCCATAAACGGCCGTCAGAGGTCGAGAGGCGCTAATAAACTCAGTGACCTTTTCACCTCCCCACTGCTGGCGCTCTACAATCTCTACAGTCCTTATTAAATAATGGATTGCAGTAAATCTATCCTGACAGTGCGCTCATTCACAGCAGCTGCCAGCAAATAGGTGGAAATAAATCATTGTGCAGTGCAAGCTGGATAATTAACTGCCTGCATTAAAAACTGCCTGCATTCTCAATGAGTGAAAGCAGAAATCAGGCTTGTGGTGGGACTGGCTGTTCTAGGAGCTGGTGGAGGGAGGGAGAGGGGAGGGCTAGTGAAAGGGGCAACCAATGACACATTACATCACCCTCCTAACATGGATAGTTTTGCAGCTTTCCAGGTTAATATTTACATAGTCAAAAGACCAAGGCTGGTTTTAGACTTTTTGCCGCCTGAGGCAAACTTGTGAGGATGCCCCTCGCCCCGCCCATAGTAGTATAATTTCCCCCAGGTAGCCTGCAGGTGGTAGCAGCCAGCCAGGAAGGGGGGCAGCGGTGGGGAGGGGGGGTCGGACCCGCCCTCCCTCACCTGGGTCCCCCTGTCCGCTCTGCCCCTCCAGCTAATTGTGCAGCGTGTGGTCAGGCAGCGGGCGGGGTAGCAATTACTCATCTCTTCCTACCGCATTCCAGCATGCATACCATCGCTCGTCACTTCCTGCAATGACGCTTAAATGGGCGGCATTACAGGAAGTGATGAGCGATGGTATGCACGCTGGAAAGCAGTAGGAAGAGGTGAGCAATTGCTCCCCCGCCCGCTGCCTGACCACACGCTGCACAATTAGCTGGAGGGGGAGAGCGGACAGGGGGACCCAGGTGAGGGAGGGGGGTCCGACCCCTCTCCCCATCGCTGTTCAGCCTACCCCCTTCCTGCCCGCTACCCCCTCCAGCTTGGTGATCCCCCCCACCCACGGCCTGGTCCACTCCCCCTTTTGCCGCCTGAGGAACCTGCCTCACCCCGCCTCATGGGTGGCCCGGGGCTGTAAAGGACAACTATATTGAGAAGAATATGGAGGCTGACATATCTATTTCCTGTTAAACCATACTAGTAGCCTGGCAGCTCTGCTGGTTTGGCTGCAGTAGTGTCTAAATAACACACGAGAAATAAGCATGCAGCTAATCTAGTCAGATCTGACAATAATGATATATAAATAAATAAATATGGCCACCTTCATATCCCTTTTGCTTCAGTTGTCTTTTAAAGGAAACCTGAACTGAAAATAAAAACTCAAAATAACCATACCCAAGTCATACTTACCTCCTGTGTAGTCTACTCCTCAATCTCTTTCTCCTCTCCCGCGTCATGTTTGTCCTCTGTGATCAATGGAATTCTTCATCCTCCATTTTGAAAATGGCAATGACCCTGTAACAGCTTCCTGATCAGCACACTGTTACACTGTAATATTGCCCACTTGAGCCATAGGGAAACATGGATATTACCTTTGTAAATACAGAGGTGCCAGTAAAGTTTAAAATATATTAAGAACATCTTAAAAATCAGGGGGTACCGGTGGACTTATCTCCCTACAGATGACATGACAGTAACATATCGTATAAAGATATACGTTTATTTCTTACTCCCATGGATATTACCTTGCTCATCAGTTGTCCTTTCAGTTATAACTGACAGAGGCTAAGTGCACACCAAAAACCTCTAACAGATCTGCAAAACGCTAGAGGTTTTTGAAGCAGATTTCTGAGCCATTCTAGGCATGTTTAGAGACATTTTGTAAACATGCCTAGCGTTTTTTGTGTAGCAGATTTCATATATTGTTACAGTGAAACTGTCAGGCCCAGTGCACATCGAGCGGTTTTAGCAGTGATCCGCCAACCGCATTTACCTGATGTATTTCAATGGGATGGTGCACACCAGCGGTTTGAGGGTTTTAGCAAACCGCAAACGCAGGGCCGGCCCGCTCATGAGGCGGGGTGAAACTTTTGCCTCAGGCGGCAAATTTCCAGGGGCGGCACCCGCCCGTCCGTGGGTGCGGGGAGCCGGCCCGCCGAGCTGGAGGGGTAGCTGGCAGGACGGGGGTATTGGGCCAGCGGCGGGGAGGGGGGTCGGACCCCCCCTCCCTCGCCTGGGTCCCCCGTCCTCCGCTCCCCTCCAGCCTAAATAGACGCAGCCGTATATGTAAGAGGCACGGGCGGGGAGACACTCACCTCCTCCTCGCTCCAGCGTGCGCTCCACTGACATCACTTCCTGCAACGCTGCAGGAAGTGATGTCAGTGGAGCGCATGCTGGGAAGAGGTGAGTGTCTCCCCGCCCGTGCCTCTTACATATACGGCTGCGTCTATTTAGGCTGGAGGGGAGCGGAGGACGGGGGACCCAGGCGAGGGAGGGGGGGGGGTCCGACCCCCCTCCCCGCCGCTGGCCCAATACCCCCGTCCTGCCAGCTACCCCTCCAGCTCGGCGGCCCCCCAGAGCGCCCCCCCCCCCCCCCCGAGGGGGGGGGGGGAGGGGCGGCGGTGGCAATTTTTTTTAAAAAATTTGCCTCAGGCGGCAAAAAGTCTAGGGCCGGCCCTGCGCAAACGTGCCTCCTGCTGCACATTTGCGGTTTGCAGAAGCGTCTCTGCCTCAATGTAAAGTATAGGAAAAGCGCAAATTGCTGGAAAAAACGGTAGATCAGAGTGGATTTCCAGGCGTTTGTTACAGAAGCTGTTCAGTAACAGCTTTTACTGTAACAATATTTGTAATCTGCTACACAAAAACGCTCCAAAAAATGCTAGGCATGTTTAGAAAACATCTCTAAACATACCTAGAATCGCTCTGAAATCTGCTCCAAAAACCTCTAGTGTTTTGAGGATCTGCTAGTGGTTTTGGTGTGCACTGGGCCTTACTGAACAGCTACTGTAACAAAAACGCCTGGAAAACCGCTCTGATCTAGCGTTTTCCAGAGCAGTTTGAGCTTTTCCTATACTTTAGCTTGAGGCAGAAACGCATCTGCAAACCACAAAAGAGCCGCAGGACCCACGTTTGCAGTTTGCTAAAAACCTCAAACGGCCGGTGTGCACCATTCCATTGAAATACATTAACCAAGCGTTTTCACAGGCAGAAGCGGTTTGCTGAATGCTTCACAAACCGCTCGGTGTGCACCAGGCCAGAAACTAATATATAACTGACAGCAACTGACATATTTCAGTTCTAACAAACTCTTGTCAGAACTGGAAGGAATCGGTGTTGGAAGAAAACGGTGAGCTTCTGAGAGGAAGTGACGGTGAGGTAAGTATGGAATATTCATTTTTCATGTGTTTATTTTTAAAAAAAAATGGTTTCATGCTTACTTAAAAGCTCTTCTTTGCGCATAGATTTTATATGCACGTAATGGAGGTCACCAGCGATTTGTCATCACTCTCCTGGGATGAGGATGTTTTTTTTTGTCTTGTTGAGAATTAGTGGCGTTCCCCTTTAAACATCAGTGTTTCCATTCTGATTGGTCGCTGTGAGTGGCCGCAGTTTTCGTGACTTGGCATCTTTTGCTTTGTTTCCTTCGATTAGGGAGCCTGGCGGCGTAGTTTCAGACCGGCATCCTTCTCTCTTTACACTTTGTACAGCTTAATTGATCCGATCGTTTAACGCGGCCGTCAATGTAAAGACAAGACTCCATCGGAAGCGAGGCTTCATTAGTCCGCCGGGGAAGCGTTTGATTTTGTTTAATAGGCTTGTTTAATGTCTGGAGGAAGACGGAAACAATGTTTACAGGGAAACGCATTGACTTCTAAGGTCAGAAGGACCCAAACAAATGAGACGTCCCGTTTCCCACCAGCAGAGCGTGCAGAGCGTGCTTACACGGATACGACGCTGATTTAACCAATTAGGACGCCTGAGGGGTAAAAATTACAACGCAAAACCCTCCCTGGAGATTGCCTGGACAACTAGCATGGCTGGAGATGTGGGGTTAACTCAATTTGTGCTAATGATGCCTTCAGCAGCCAATCACAGGCATGTCTTCTTAAAGGGACACTCCGGGCATATGGGGGGGGGGGGGTAGGAGCAGTATCAGACTTTGTGGTCTTCTTAGGCGCAAACAGTGGCGGCTCCAGTAAAATTTTTTAGGGGGTGCTATGCAGGTGCTGGACCAATTTCCGGGGGAGCTGATGACCAAAAAATGGGTGTGGCTACAACCTGCGGCGCGCAAAGCGCGCCGCGGCGAAAAGATGGGCGTGGTCATGACCGGATGAGGGCGGGGCTAACTGTAATTTAAAGTGAACCCAGGGTGAGAGTGATATGGTGGCTGCCATATTTATTTCCTTTTAAACAATACTAGTTGCCTGGCAGCCCTGCTGATCTATTTGGCTGTAGTAGTGAACTGAATTACACCAGAAACAAGCATGCAGCTAATCTTGTCAGTTCTGACAATATTGTCAGAAACCCCTGACCTGATGCATGCTTGTTCAGGGTCTATGGTTGAAAGAATAAGAGGCAGAGGACCAGCACGGCAGCCAGGCAACTGGTATTGCTTAAAGGGAGATAAATATGGCAGCCTCAATATTATTCTCACCTCGGGTTCCCTTTAAAAGTGCAACGCAAAGACAGAGGGCCCAAGTTTTGGTGACCCTTTTCCCAGAAAATTCACATAATTGTGCAGGTTTTCTCAAGAAAATACACGTAATGTGAGCAGATTTTAACAAAAAACACGTCCAATGACCCCAATATGCACAATCGTTATCAGATATGGCCCCAATATGCACAATCGGTAGCAGATATGACCCCAATATGCACAATCGGTAGCAGATATGACCCCAATATGCACAATCGGTAGCAGATATGACCCCAATATGCACAATCGGTAGCAGATATGGCCCCAATATGCACAATCGGTAGCAGATATGGCCCCAATATGCACAATCGGTAGCAGATATGGCCCCAATATGCACAATCGGTAGCAGATATGGCCCCAATATGCACAATCGGTAGCAGATATGGTCCCAATATGCACAATCGGTAGCAGATATGGTCCCAATATGCACAATCGGTAGCAGATATGGTCCCAATATGCACAATCGGTAGCAGATATGGTCCCAATATGCACAATCGGTAGCAGATATGGTCCCAATATGCACAATCGGTAGCAGATATGGTTCCAATATGCACAATCGGTAGCAGATATGGTTCCAATATGCACAATCGGTGGCAGATATGGTCCCAATATGCACAATCGGTGGCAGATATGGTCCCAATATGCACAATCGGTGGCAGATATGGTCCCAATATGCACAATCGGTGGCAGATATGGTCCCAATATGCACAATCGGTGGCAGATATGGTCCCAATATGCACAATCGGTGGCAGATATGGTCCCAATATGCACAATCGGTGGCAGATATGGTCCCAATATGCACAATCGGTGGCAGATATGGTCCCAATATGCACAATCGGTGGCAGATATGGTCCCAATATGCACAATCGGTGGCAGATATGGTCCCAATATGCACAATCGGTGGCAGATATGGTCCCAATATGCACAATCGGTGGCAGATATGGTCCCAATATGCACAATCGGTGGCAGATATGGTCCCAATATGCACAATCGGTGGCAGATATGGTCCCAATATGCACAATCGGTGGCAGATATGGTCCCAATATGCACAATCGGTAGCAGAAATGACCCCAATATGCACAATCGGTAGCAGAAATGACCCCAATATGCACAATCGGTCGCAGAAATGACCCCAATATGCACAATCCGTAGCAGATATGACCCCAATATGCACAATCCGTAGCAGATATGACCCCAATATGCACAATCCGTAGCAGATATGACCCCAATATGCACAATCCGTAGCAGATATGACCCCAATATGCACAATCAGCATCACCTGAAAAAGAAAAGAAAAACCCATTTACTCACCTACAGCCCGAAGACCTTCTTTCCCGACCTCCTGTCCCGAGTCCCGACCTCATTGTGGCGCGCAGCGCCCGCGCGCCCACGATCCTCTTCCTTCCCGACGTCACGACGAGACTTCCTTCCTGCATGCAGAGAGCAGGGCTACGGGAAAATGGCCGCCCGAAGCCATGCACTGCAGACTCGAAGTCTGCAGAACAGGGCTCCGGGCGGCCATCTTACCGTAGCCCTACCTGCTGCTCCGTGCTGCCGCTGTGTGAACTGACTTGGCGTCTTAGACGCCTGAAGTCAGTTCACTCCAGGGGGTGCTTTGGGGGTGCTTGGACAATTCTAGGGGCTGCTCGAGCACCCCCTTGCACCCCCCTGGCGCCGCCCCTGGGCGCAAAGATCACTGCAGATGTAAAATGCAGCCTTTTAATTAAATGTGGACCTGAACTCAGGACTTCCTCTCCACTCTAAAAGATAAGCAACAACATAATAAGATTTAAAGAAAAACTTTTCTTTGTTACAGCTGATACAAATCCTGCAATAAATTTGCAGTGTGTCTACTTCCTGCTTTCAGTGAAGCAGACATGGAGTTAATATCCTGTGCTTACAAATTAGCTGCTCTGCCGAGGCAGACATCTGACACAGCTGAGGGATTAAATTACAGTGGTGATAAGTCATAGATGAGGGGGAGTTAGACAGGCTAAACGCTCTATATACATGCAGGGTGCAAGAAGACGTTTGTTCCTTGGAAGTAAAACAATGATAACCTTGAATGCAATAAAAAGCAGAGATGTCATCTTGCCAACAAAGGTTCATTTAGTCACAGGGGAGCAGCCCGGGGGCACAGAGCTGTAAGGGGGCCCCAAGTACTACATCACTCCCTCTGATAAAGAGGCCCATCCTTCAGATCAGGTGTTTGTGCAGCTACACTTGTTAGAGGTGTGACAATTCTGATGGCCACACTCGTTTTATCACCCTTGTGAGATGGCCCCGCCCCCAGCACTGAGCGTCATCATTGGGCGGCTCTTACAAGGTTTGCTGGGGGGACCCCGCGGTTTATAGTTGCACCCCTGAAAGCCATGGTTTTCCCAATAGTAACATATGGTTGTGAGAGGTGGGAGGAAGGAGAGAGGGAAAGGCTGACTGCCGAAGAATCAACGATGGCGTCAAATTGTGGTGCTGGTGAAGACCTCCGAGAGTCCCTCAGACTGCGAGAAGATCCAATCAGTCAATCCTTAAGGCCTCTTTCACACCAAGAAGTTGCGTTTTAGGGGATGATAAGGTCGCATAACGTGCCCCTAACACAACGCCTGGTGGTGTTGGAGGTGGACGCCAGAGTGAGCCGTGTTGTGCGCCTTTTTTGTCTGATACTCTGCGGGGACCACGTGATTGGAACACTCCGCATCACGTGGTCCCGCCAGCCAATCAGCGGCCGCTCCAGGAAGAAAACACAGCAGAAGTGATGGGAAGTCCGGATCTTTTCAATGAATCGATTCTGAACAGTAGAGATAGGAAGTCCGGCTCTTTTCAATGAATCGATTCAATGAATCGAGCCAAACTTCCCATCACTACACTGCAGTGCAGTGAATATTAATTAGCCATGTAGCTAACAATAGCGGACTCTCCCCTCCTCCTCTCCTGCTCAAAATAATAAAAAAAACACACAATACTGAGCATGTGCAAACAGTCTAACGTAGAACGCACTGCATGCTGCACTTTCAAATAATGTGCAGCGTTACAATGTAACACAACGTGGGCACTGTGAATAGCCCATTGATTTTTCATTACTGTGAGTTGGGCTGCGTTACAGGCTGCTCTAACGTGCCCCTGTCACGTCCCACTGTGAAAGCACCTAAAGAGAACCTGAAATGAAAAATAAAAGTAAAAGTAAACATACCCATCTCATACTTACCTCCCGTGTAGTCTCCTCTTCAATCTCTTTCTCCTCTCCTCTACTGGAGGGGGCCAACAGGAGGTAAAGCAGCGGCGCGGAAAGTTGGGGGGGGACTTTCACTTTCACTAGGGTTTATTTTCAGGAGAGGTTCTACTTTCGGGGAAACACGGTATTAGGGAGTATTACTGTTATTTTTAAAAATAGGGTCCTTGCATTATTGTTTGAATACCCAAAATGACATAATGGGGGAAAAAGACTTTATTTCCAAATAGAATATTGTCCCCATACATTGTAATAGGGACATAATTTTAATGGTGTAATAAATAACCGGTACAAATGGGCAAATAAAATGTGTGGGTTGTAATTACAGTAGCATTTCTTATTATTCATTTTAAAATGAATATAAAATAAAATATTTCTTAGCAAAAAGTACCACCCAAAGAAAGCCTAATTTATGGAAAAATAACCCACTGTATAGATCATTTCAGTGTGAGAAGTAGTGATAAAGAGAATGGCGAATGAATGGACGCAGCGCTGAAATGTGAAAATTGCTCTGGTGTTTAAGGAAAAACCCTTAGAGGTAAAGTGGGTAAGTATCCCAGGGTTTTCTCTTATATTTAAACATTTACAAAGTAGGTTGAATGTTTTACTGTCTCTAATCAGTGGCAGACTATTAAGTGTCCCAGAGTTAGAAAATGGTCAATAGTTTACATATTTTAACTCTACCTGCCCTCAGAAGTTGTAATCTGCAAGGAAAGCTTTTATGGCTGTAATTTACTTATCAGTGATGTCTACTATATTCCTGATAAGGTACCTACAAGACAGAAGCTGTCATTTCCATGCCTAGAAATTAACACTTTCAGGCAGCAAAATAAAACTAGTCAGGGCTCGTTTCCACTGTAGCGGTGCGGAATCGCCTGGATTCCACCGCTGAAGAAATCGCATGCGGCTGCGTTTCCCCATGCGGATTTACCCGCGATTTCGCATGCGATTTCGCATGGCAAGGAGCCAGGCGAATTTAACCATGTCACTGCCTGTGTAAAGTTCCATTGCCTTTCATGCGAAATCGCCTGCGAAATCGCGGGGAAATCCGCATGACAAAGCCGCATGCGATTTCCCTATTGAATGCATTAGCGGCGATTCGCCCGCATTCCTGCCGCACGCGAAATCTGACGACCCTGTCGTGCAGATTTTTCCCGCACCGAAAAACGCCGCCGCCGCCGCACACGTGGAAACAGCCCCATCCACTAACATTGAGTATGCGAATCCGCATGCAGTGCCCGCATGCGGATTCGCTATAGTGGAAACGAGCCCTAAAACAGCCTGGTTATTATTATGCTTATCTCATCATGTCACCTCAGGTACAGAATAATGTTAAAGAGGAACTTCAGCCTAAACAAACATACTGTCATTAAGTTACATTAGTTATGTTAATTAAAATAGATAGGTAATATAATCTCTTACCCACCCTGTTTTAAAAAAACAGGCAAATGTTAGTGATTTCATGAGGGCAGCCATCTTTTTGGTTGAAAGGAGGTGACAGGGAGCAGGAGACACAG
Source organism: Hyperolius riggenbachi (assembly GCF_040937935.1). Lineage (NCBI taxonomy): Eukaryota > Metazoa > Chordata > Amphibia > Anura > Hyperoliidae > Hyperolius > Hyperolius riggenbachi. The sequence goes on from NC_090651.1 coordinate 378,761,413, forward strand.
TTCCAACTGTCCTATGTGCTGATCACCCCTCCCAGCTGAGCGCGCTAGGCTCATATTCAAAATTGGAGAAAAAAACTTGCACCAAAACAGCAGAACGAGAACAACAACATCAGAAATCCCATCATGCTTTGCACAGCATCAGGAGAAAAATGCCCGGGCAGTTTTCTTCTGTGCAGCTAAAAATGAGGCTTGGGTAAGAAAAACACAGTTCTGATGCTGTGAAACTGTTAAAGAAACACCAAGCCTTTTCAGGTGTATACATATTGCTTCTATTCGGGCTATTAGTCTCTAATGTGCCCACGCAGCCGGCTTGGCACGGCAGGCTGCCTCTCCTGCTGATCCCTATAATGAGTTATCAGAAGTTGTGTCCCGGGGGCTCATGTTATTCTCTGCAGCTGAGCTGGCAGCATGGAGAGGTTGGTGAGGGCAGAGAAGCTACACCTGAGTCCTGCGACTTCCCTGCACTGCCTGAGAATGCAGAACAGCGGGGGGAAGATGTTTATGCCACATTATGGAGGAACTCTACCGAAAAATAGTATTAACGGGGAAAAGTTGAGACATTGCAAAGTGAGAAGTTAAAAAAAATAGGAGTTAAATCAAGAAATGATTAATACTCAAGTGTAATTCATTCATGTTGCTTGATCCACAATGAGCCTGCATGCCATCATCTTTAGAGATGCCGCGAACATAGAAATTTCTGTTCACAAACGCGAACTTCTGCAAAATGTTGGCGAACCGGCGAATCTGTCGAACCACCATAGACTTCAATGGGCAGCGAACCTACAAAGACTATTTTTGTGGCCAGAAAAGTGATGAAAAAGTTGTTTCAAGAGGTCTAACACCTGGACAGGGGCATGCTGGAGGGGGATCCATGCCAAAAGTCCCACCAAAAATTACGGAATTGATGCAAAGTTGGGTTTTAAAGGGAAGGTTCAGGGACTGTAAAAAAAAAAATCCAAATCCACTTACCTGGGGCTTCCTCCAGCCCGTGGCAGGCAGGAGGTGAACTACTGAGCCTGCGCAGTACAGCCTGGAGGACGTCCGATGACGTCAGCGCGCACCAGTGAGACGCAGATTGGAGCGCAGGAGAAGCCGCACCTAGCAGCCGGCCTGGCCAGGTCGGGCGCGCCACCGGAGGCCACCGGGAGCCTGCGGAGCGGCGTCGAATGCACCTCCTGCCTGCCACCGGCTGGAGGAAGCCCCAGGTAAGTGGATTTTGATTTTTTTTTTTTTTACAGTCCCTGAACCTTCCCTTTAATCCCTAAAGGGCAGAAATCACATTATGCACAGCTGGGTGTCAGTGGGCTGTAGAGTGTCTCACACAGAGAACTGCAACAGTGCTATCAGAATACAGTGAAATAATAATGCACTAGGGTGGTACTGTGACCAGGGACGTAGCAATAGGGGTTGCAGAGGTTGCGACCGCATCAGGGCCCTTGGGCCAGGAGGGCCCTCCCTCAACTACTGTATTAGCTCTCTATTGGTCCTGTTCTCATAATAATCACTTCTATAGATACTTTGAATAGTGGTAATCATTAACAAACTGCTCCCCATCCCCTTATTGCACCTCTGACACTGTAGTTGCCATTGGCAGGTTTTGGTGCACCGTATCAATTGCTATGTATAGAGTGCTTGGGGGGCCCAGATTCTCAGCTACGCCACTGACTGTGCCTGCAACTTAATGTAGCAACAGCAGTAGTGTGCACACAGCTCTGGGTGTCAGTGGGCTATGGAGTGTCACACACACAAAAAAACAACACAGGAGACTGATGTGCTAGCCTTCAAAAAGAGCTGTTTGGGGTGATTTCACAGCAAGTGAGGAACAAGAACACAGGCCAAGCTAATGCTTTCCCTACCTATCTGCAGCAAGTTTGTCCCTGCTCTCACTAACCGTCAGCAGCCAGCAGAGAATGAATCCAATATGGCCACAACAACTGCTTTTTGATAGGGGGGTGGGGGATCCAGGAGGGGGTGCTAGCTTATTGGCTGCCATGTGTCTGCTGACTGGGAGATACGCACGGAAATTCACAATTGCACAAGTTAGCTTGGTTTAGTGACTCAAGCCCTATATACGGTTCTGCTGCAAGAAAAACACCAAGCTATTTAATGCATTAAATTGCCAGGCGGTTTTTCTCAGAGGAAAGAGGGGAGGCCAGGCCAAGCGGCGGAACTGGAGTGATGCGGGGTCTTTGGGGTGGCTTTGTGGGACAAGGGAATGTTACTACCTAGTCAGTTCCTATTCAGGGAGAAATTAATGAATTCTTGGTTTTGGTACGTGTAGGTTAGGGTTCTACCAGGGCAGTTTCTTGGCTACATTGCAGCCAAAGGTCACAAGTAGATCTGCCTACTTACTAGTGACCAGTAGAGATGGATCGAACCTCAGATTTTGGGTTCGCAAACCTCGAACCTTGCGAACCTGTGAACTCGGCGAACCGCAAGACTTCAGTGAGCAGGCGAACTTGAAAATCTACAAACACTGTTTCTGGCCACAAAAGTGATGGAAAATATGTTTCAAGGGGTCTAACACCTGCTTCACACTGACAGACCAAACTCACTGTGTAATGCACCGCACACAGCTGTTTGTGTAGTGACGGCCGTGCTGGACTGGTGGGCACCATGGCCAGAGTTCAGGCAATAGCAGTTTTCCAGCCCATATGGTCGCTGGGCTGAGGTAGCTCAATAACAGAACAACAGCGACTGTCCAGCTGATCGAATTTGGTCTGTCCTGTCCACCATGAAGCAACAACCTTATTATCTTGGGTGTGCCCCCCCCCCCCCCCCAACCAGTGCTTATACCGAGGGTCTAGTAGCATTGCCACCCAGTACAGGTCATCCCCCTTTAGTTTTTTTATGTTGAGGTCCCTCAACAGGCTGGACAGCATGAAAGACCCCATCTGCACAAAGTCGGATGCCGACCTACTAGCCATCTCCTCTTGCTCTTCCTCAGTGAGGTTAGGTAAGGTAAGTTCTCCTCATTCCCCAGCCATGAACAATACCACGAGAAAGGTGAGCAGCACAAGCCCCCTGCGACGCCTGCTGTGGTTGTTCTTCCGCCTCCTCCTCAAAAAACACCTTGCTCCTCTTACTCCTCTTCCCCAGATGACTCTTCTCCCCCCTCCTCTGTGCTGCCATAGGTGATGATGACAAATCTGGTTCTAGTCGTGATGTTTCCAACAACTCTTCCTTCTCTTCCTGTTCATGCTTTTCTACAGCTTGATCCACCACTCTACGCATGGCACGCTCTAGGTAGAAAGCATATGGGATGAAGTCGCTGATGGCGCCTTCACTGTGACTCACCAGGTTTGTCACCTCCTCAAACGGACGTTTGAGCCTGCAGGCATTACGCATGAGTGTCCAGTACTTCGGCCAGAAAATGCCCAGCTCCCCAGAGCATGACCTTTGAGCGTAGCTGTACAGGCTTTCTCCTGTTGTAACAGGCGGTCAAACATGAGGAGCATTGAATTCCAGCGAGTCGGGCTATCGCAAATCAAGCGCCTCACCAGCAAGTGGTTTCTCTGCTGAATATCGTCGAAGCGTGCTGTGGCCGCGTCGGAACACCTGAAATGGCCACACACCTTCCTAAACTGCTCCAGGACCTCCTGTAAACCTGGGTACTTACACACAAATCTTTGGATTATTAGATTCAGCATATGTGTCATGCAGGATACATGTGTCAACTTTCCCAAACTTAAAGCCGACAAGAGATTGCTGCCGTTGTCACACACCACGTTGCCGATCTCCAGTTGTGCGGGGTCAGCCACTGATCCACCTGTTTGTTCAGAGCAGCCAGGAGAGCTGCTCCAATGTGACTCTCTACCTGGAGGCAAGACATGTCCAAGATGGCGGGACACCATTGTACCTGGCATGCAGCATAGGCCCAGGGGAGCTGGGGGTGTTTAGTTAGAGAGGAGATCGCAGCACCAGTAAATTGGCACTGCCACTCAGCCAAAGAGGAGGAGGATGACAGCGAAGAGAATGTAGCAGAAGGAGAGGAGGCGGCAGCAGGCATGCCTGCAAGCCGTGGAGGTGTCACAACTAGGTCCGCTGCACAGCCACGTACTCCCTGCTTGCCAGCGGTCACCAGGTTGACCCAATGTGCTGTATAAGCAATGTACCTGCCCGGACCGTGCTTTGCAGACTAGGCATCCGTGGTCAGATGGACCCTTGACCCAAAGCTGTGTGTCTGAGATCACACCACTTACCTTTCAACATCACGGTACAGTTTGGGTATCGCCTTTTTATAAAAATAATTGCGGCCTGGTATCTTTCACTGCGGTTTTCCAATCGCCACAAATTTTCGGAAGGCCTCAGAGTCCACCAACTGGTATGGTAACAGCTGGCGAGCTAACAGTTCTGCCAAGCAAGCTGTCAGATGCCGGGCAAATGGGTGACTGGCAGACATTGGCTTCTTCCGCTCAAATATTTCCTTAACAGACACCTGGCTGCTGTGGGCTGAGGAGCAGGAACCGCTCAAGGTGAGAGGCGGAATGGAGGAGGGTGGCTGTGAAGGTACAAGGGAGAAAGCGGCTGAAGATGCTGCACCTGAAGAAGGAACAGGAGGCGGAGGGTGGCTTTGCGTTTGTGTGCTGCTTTTCCTCAGGTGGTCATCCCATTGCTGTTTGTGCTTTTTCATCATGTGCCTTCATAAAGCAGTTGTCCCTACGCGGGTCTTGGTCTGTCCACGACTCAATTTTTGGTGGCAGAGAGTTCAGATGGCATCGCTCTGATCTAAGGGAAACACACACAAAAAAATCCACACTGCTGAGCCCTGGGATGATGGCATTTTGGTGGTGGAGGCAGCAGCTGACCTTGAATGGCATGTTGGCTTGCTGTCCATAGGTGGCGATACATGCTGCCGGACACTGACTCGAGCTGTTTCTGATGACGAGCTCCCCTTGCTTCTTTCAGCAACTCGTCTCCTCTTACTCCTCTCTGACTCCCCCTCTGAACTGTCCCCCTGTTCATCTTGTCTATTGGGAACCCACATGACATCCATGGCAGTATCATCATCATTATAATCATCCTTCACAGCTTCGCTTGTATCAGACACCTTCAAAACTGCACCAACAACAGGTACTTCATCATTCTCACACGTTACGTCCATACTGACGTCTAACTCAGACATATGAGGTGGTGTAACATGCTTAGCGCATTCATCTTGTATCAATAATGGCTGTGAATCAGTTAATTCCCCACCAAATAACTCATGCGAACTGTCAAATGGAGCGGATGTGGTGCTAGTAGTAGCAGTGGTTGCTGCAGGTTGAGTGTTAAGTGGGGTGCTAGAATCAGAGCAGGAGGAGGAAGATATGTCACGGTTCTGTGCGGAAGCTAAGGAAGATGAGGTGTTCTGTGTTAAATAGTCAACTATGTCCTGACAATCTTGGGAGTGGATGGCACATGCCTTCTGAGCATTGTACTTTGGTCGAGGGCCGCATGAAATCACGTCAGCATGACCTCGAACAGACCTGCCAGGCGGCCTGCCTCTGGCTCTGCCTCTGCCTGTTGTTTTGTCCATATTGGAGAGGATGTAGTGAAAGGTATGCACTGACTTGATTAATACAATGTGCAGTCACAGATCCAGTGAAAGGTATGCACTGACTGCTGGTATAATACAATGTGCAGTCACACAGATGCAGTGAAAGGTAGTGACTGCTGATATAATACAATGTGCAGTCACACAGATGCAGTGAAAGGTACTGACTGCTGTTATAATACAATGTGCAGTCACACAGATGCAGTGAAAGGTATACACTGACTTCTGGTATAATACAATGTGCAGTCACACAGATGCAGTGAAAGGTATACACTGACTTCTGGTATAATACAATGTGCAGTCACACAGATGTAGTGAAAGGTATACATTGACTGCTGGTATAATACAATTCGCAGTCACACAGATGCAGTGAAAGGTATAGCTGGTGTTGTTCTTCAATGCAGCTGTACCGCACATCACTGGCTCCCTACCGCCTAGCGGTTATGTTCTTCTGCCTGCGCCCCCTTCTTCTGGTTGCCAGTCTGCGCCCAAGGCGGTCGCCCCACCTGCGCTGCCCAAGAAACGGCCCTATGTTCTACAGCAGAGGGATGTCAGGCCTCAAGCGCGTAAGTAAAGGACTGGTTTGCTGCCCAGTATTCACCCTCAGAATTGCCCGACCGGTGGCATGAAGAACAGGAGATTCCATAAGAGAGAGGAGCATAGGACCTCAAACAACTGGTATTGCTTTGGTTTCAAAACATTTTTTGACAGGCTAACTGGGTATTATAAGAGTAGGACACAAGGTCCTGCTTACCCTCCTTAGCCATAATCACGAGTTCAGCTTGGGTTGGAAAAAACAAGCTAGGAGCGGTATCCCCGAGCTAAACTCGTGGTAGCCACCGGGAGGCCTGTGCTGAGCAATGCGCGCAGCAGGCTTTTTAACTCACCTCCCGAGGGATCCCGACATCGGCCGCCATTCTACTTCCTCTCCTCCGAGGCTCTGCTTCCCCTTGGCAAGATCGCCGTCTGTCATCATGATGACAGCTGGCAATCTCGCTAGTCACTAAAGGGTTACAGCACCACCCGGAGGACGGAGGGAAAACTGCAGCGCTGTATCCAAGGGAGGTGAGTGAGAGCTGAGCTTCCGCAAAACTCCTTAGCAGCATAATTTTTTACAGGTTTTAGAATATAAAAGCATGCAAAAAAATTGCACCGCTCTTAGACCCTATAATCCGGAAAGAATTATAACGCCAAGGGGGTTGGTATACAGTCACAGAAAATACCTCATGTCATTTGCATTACCCAAATATTTTGTTTGAAATTGCTGTGCACTCTAAACCTTTGCCATCAAATCTCGTTTGGCTGCCTGGTGCCTATTTATGTGACAGACTGGCATCTATGTTTTTATGTTTGTTTGTTTTTTGGGGGGTGTTAATGGAGAGGGGGGTTTCATACAACATTTTGCTGGGCAGGCCTACTTAGACCGCTGTTGAGTTCATGTAAATTTGACCACACCCACATCCTGGTGTGTGACCACGCCCATTTTGGGGGGACACCATGCTCAATCAATTGAAAGTGTAACTGTCGGGCATAAAATCAAAAATCAATTCTTTATTTTAATCTGGTAAACAAGTAATAAGGATGCTAACCAGGCAATCCAAAAGTTAAAATCACTATTACTTTTCTTGTTTATAAATGATCATTCCCCAGTTTACCTGACTCTTATTTGGTACGTTGCCGAAAAAAGAAAGTTGCAGGGCATGCTGGGTTGTCTTTTTTTTTTCTTTATTTCCCCTCAGACTTAACTAATGTACAGAAGCAAAAAAAGACAATCCAGCATGCCCTGCAACTTCCTTTTTGTGGCAACGTACCAAATAAGAGTCAGGTAAACTGGGGAATGATCTATATATATAAAATCGGATGTATGTGTGTATGTATGTATGTATGTATGTACAGTGGTGTGAAAAACTATTTGCCCCCTTCCTGATTTCTTATTCTTTTCCATGTTTGTCACACTTAAATGTTTCTGCTCATCAAAAACCGTTAAACTATTAGTCAAAGATAGCATAATTGAACACAAAATGCAGTTTTAAATGATGGTTTTTATTATTTAGTGAGAAAAAAAACTCCGAACCTACATGGCCCTGTGTGAAAATGAAATGGCCCCCTGAACCTAATAACTGGTTGGGCCACCCTTAGCAGCAATAACTGCAATCAAGCGTTTGCAATAACTTGCAACGAGTCTTTTACAGCGCTCTGGAGGAATTTTGGCCCACTCATCTTTGCAGAATTGTTGTAATTCAGCTTTATTTGAGGGTTTTCTAGCATGAACCGCCTTTTTAAGGTCATGCCACAACATATCAATAGGATTCAGGTCAGGACTTTGACTAGGCCACTCCAAAGTCTTCATTTTGTTTTTCTTCAGCCATTCAGAGGTGGATTTGCTGGTGTGTTTTGGGTCATTGTCCTGCTGCAGCACCCAAGATCGCTTCAGCTTGAGTTGACGAACAGATGGCCGGACATTCTCCTTCCGGATTTTTTGGTAGACAGTAGAATTCATGATGGTTCCATCTATCACAGCAAGCCTTCCAGGTCCTGAAGCAGCAAAACAACCCCAGACCATCACACTACCACCACCATATTTTACTGTTGGTATGATGTCCTTTTGCTGAAATGCTGTGTTACTTCTACGTCAGATGTAACGGGACACGCACCTTCCAACAAGTTCAACTTTTGTCTCGTCGGTCCATAAGGTATTTTCCCAAAAGTCTTGGCAATCATTGAGATGTTTTTTTAGCAAAATTGAGACGAGCTTTAATGTTCTTTTTGCTTAAAAGTGGTTTGCACCTTGGATATCTGCCATGCAGGCCACTTTTGCCCAGTCTCTTTCTTATGGTGGAGTCGTGAACACTGACCTTAATTGAGGCAAGTGAGGCCTGCAGTTCTTTAGATGTTGTCCTGGGGTCTTTTGTGGCCTCTCAGATGAGTTTTCTCTGCGCTCTTGGGGTAATATTAGTTGGCCGGCCACTCCTGGGAAGGTTCATAACTGTTCCATGTTTTTTACATTTGTGGATAATGGCTCTCACTGTGGTTCGCTGGCGTCCCAAAGCTTTAGAAATGGCTTTATAACCTTTACCAGACTGATAGATCTCAATTACAGTACTTTTGTTCTCATTTGTTCCTGAATTTCTTTGGATCTTGGCATGATGTCTAGCTTTTGAGGTGCTTTTGGTCTACTTCTCTTTGTCAGATAGCTCCTATTTAAGTGATTTCTTGATTGAAACAGGTGTGGCAGTAATCAGGCCTGGAGGTGACTACAGAAATTGAACTCAGGTGTGATAAACCACAGTTAAGTTATTTTTTTAACAAGGGGGGCAATCACTTTTTCACACAGGGCCATGTAGTTTTGGAGTTTTTTTTTTCACTAAATAATAAAAACCATCATTTAAAACTGCATTTTGTGTTCAATTATGTTATCTTTGACTAATAGTTAACGGTTTTTGATGAGCAGAAACATTTAAGTGTGACAAACATGCAAAAGAATAAGAAATCAGGAAGGGGGCAAATAGGTTTTCACACCACTGTATGCATGTATGTATGTATGTGTGTGTGTATGATCACGCGAAAACGGCTTGACCGATTTGAACGAAACTTGGTATACAGATCCTTTACTACCTGGGATGATATGTTCTGGGGGTCTCGCGGCCCCCCTGCACACGTGGGCGGATCTACAAACAGCGAATCAGATTTCACCCATTCAAGTCAATGGAAAAAATGTAAAAGGCTGCCATTCTGCCAGTAATCAAGCCAGAGTCCCCACACTTTGCACAGTTGGTCACTTGGTGACCGAGGTTACAAATCTAGGAAAAGTAGGCGGAGCATAAAACAGCCAATCAAATTTCAGCCGTTCATTTTCCATGGGAAAATGTAAACTGCAACCATTCTTACACTGTTAATCGCAGGGTTCTCAAACTTGCCACAGTTGGTCACTGGGTAAATGCGATTAAGATTCAAGAAAGTGGGTGGAGCCTAAAAAAGCCAATCAAAATTCACCTATTGATTTTCAAGGGGAATATTTAAACTGCTGTCATTCTTACACTGTTAATGGCAGAGGCTTCAAACTTCCTACAGTGTGTCTTTGGGTAACTGAGGTCCAAATTCACTAAAGGGGCGGGGCCACAAACAGCCAATCAGATTTCCTTATAATATCTGACTGAACAGAGGTGCCAAAAGAATAAAAGCAGTATTTAAAATATTAAAAATTGCTTAGGAGGCAGTGGTGGACTTACCTCCCTCAAGCAGACACAGGAAACTGTGTATTTCAACAAAAACGTAAATTTATTGGTACACTCCAGGGTATTGTTTACAACGCGTTTCGCAGGTCTATACCCGCTTCTTCAGGCAGTAGAGGTAGGAGTACACAGCACAGTGTCAGTCACACCTGGCGCCAGGTGTGACTCTGACACTGTGCTGTGTACTCCTACCTCTACTGCCTGAAGAAGCGGGCATAGACCTGTGAAACGCATTGTAAACAATACCCTGGAGTGTACCAATAAATTTACGTTTTTGTTGAAATACACAGTTTCCTGTGTCTGCTTGAGGGAGGTAAGTCCACCACTGCCTCCTAAGCAATTTTTAATATTTTAAATACTGCTTTTATTCTTTTGGCGCCTCTGTTCAGTCATATATTATATTACATATCCACCCTTGGTGGAGGGGGATACCCCTTTGTTCTTCTTCACGTCTACAGAGAGCGACTTCTTAGTCCTGAGTGAGGACAGGCCAATCTCCTCACCTGCTTATACAGTGGTTGCCTGGAGGTAACCCTGGTTTGTGAGTATATACATTACTCTTTATTATACCAATTTTGCCTTGACTTACTACACTATATTGGGCTCTCGGTTCTCCCCTCTCTTACAATCAGATTTCCTTGTTTGATAAACTGCTTCCATTCACACATTTTTGATGCCAGGAACCTGAAAGCTCACAAACTTGGCCATTGTGTGTCCAGGTTACAAAAAGTGAGCGGAGCCAAAAACAAATTTGACTAGGAAAATATAAACTGTAGGCATTCTTACACCGTTAATGGCAGGGTTCTCAAACTTTGCACAGTTGGTCACTGGGTGAATGAGATTAAGAATTTGGAAGGTAGGTGGAGCCTACAACAGCCAATAGAAATTCACCTTTCGATTTTCAAAGGGAATATTTAAGCTGCTACCATTCTTATACTGTTAATAGCAGATGCCTCAAGCCTGGTACAGTCGGTCACTGGGTGATTAGGGTTCAAATTCAGAAAGGGGGCGGAGCCACAAACAGCCAATCAGATTTGTTTATTTTCCAATGGGAATATACAAAGTATTGATACCAAGGACCCCAAAGCTGATAAACTTGATAGAGTGACTGTATGTCAAGGTTAGAAAAATTGTGCGGCGCCAACAACTTAATTTTTTACATGGCAGGGTTCCCAAACTTGACACAATTGGCCACTGGGTGACTGGGATTAATATTCAGAAATGTGGGTGGAGCCTAAAAACAGCCAATCAAAATGTACCTATTGATTTTCAAGGGGGAACATTTACATTACATTTTACTCCGTCTAATCTGGGCTGCGTGTGTGTTCCAATACACCAAGCGTCACATGCTAATCATGTGACGCTTGGTGTAATGGAGCGCACACGCAGCCCAGATTAGACGGAGAGGACAGCGTGCTTCTGAGCCGAAAGCTATGCGCCGGCCAGAAGTGAAGAGGGAAGAAATATGTTCAGGTCAAGCGTCAAGCAAGTCGCCGGGACACCGGCATGAATAGTGCATGAACAGCGGCAGACGGAGGGTGCAGGAGGAGGTCACAGTATGTACTTTTGACCCCCCACACACTGGAGTTATCTGTTTATTCAGCTGTGGTATCCTTTAATGGCAGAGGTCTCAAACCTGATACAGTCAGTTATTGGGTGACTGGGGTCCAAATTCACTAAAGTGGGTGGAGCCACAAACAGCCAATCAGATTTTTTAAATTGATTTCAGCCATTCTGTTATTGGCAGGGTTCTCAAACTTGACACAGTTCGCCACTGGGTGACTGGGACTAATATTCAGGAAAGTGGGTGTAGCCTACAACAGCCAATCAAAATTCACCTTTTGATTTTCAAGGGGAATAATTACATTGCTGCTATTTATACACTCTTAATGGCAGAGGCCTCAAATCTGGTACAGTCAGTCACTGGGAGACTGGGGTTTAAATTCTGAAAAGGGAGCAGGCCAAAAACAGCCAATCAGATTTATTTAATTTCAATGGTAACATGCAACTTATTGATGCCAAAGACCACAAAGCTCATAAACTTGGTCAGTAAGTGACTGTATGTCAAGGTTAGTGGGCAGAGCCAAAAACAACTTTTTACATGGGAAAATATAAATTGCAGCTATTCTTACACTGTTAATGGCAGGGATCTCAAACTTGACACAGTTGGTCACTGGGGGACTAGGATTAATATACGGAAAAGTAGGTGGAGCCTACAAGAGTCAATAAAAATTCACCTATTGATTTTCAAGGGGAATATTGAAACTGCTGTCATTCTAACACTGTTAATGGCAGAGGCCTCAAACCTGCTACAGTCGATCATCAAGTGACTGTGGTTCAAATTCACTAAAGGGGTGGAGCCACAAAAATCCAATCAGATTTGCTTTTTTTGGATAAACTGCTTCCATTCACACAATTTTGTGCCTGGAACCCAAAAGCTCACAAACTTGGTCGACTGTGTGTCAAGGTTACAAAAAGTAGGTGGAGTCAAAAACAGATTTTCTGGGAAATTGTAAACTGCAGCCCTTCTTCACTGTTAATGGCAGGGTTCTCAAACTTTGCACAATTGGTTACTGGGTGACTGGGATTAAGATTCATAAAAGTGAGTGGAGCCTAAAAAAGCCAATCAAAATCACCTGTTGATTTTCAAGGGGAATATTACAATTTCTGCCATTGTTGCACTGTTAATGGCACAAGCCTCAAACCTGGTACAGTTAGTCATTGGGGTTCAAATTCAGAAAAGGGGACAGAGCCACAAACAGTTTCATTTCTTGGAAAATACAAATTATTGATGCCAAGGACCCCAAAGCTCATAAACTTGGTCATTGAGTGCTGTATGTCCAGGTGACAAAAAGAAGGCAGAGCCAAAACCAAATTTCACTGGGAAAATGTAGACTGCAGGCCTTCTTACACTGTTAATGGCAGGGTTCCCAAACGTTGCCCAGATGGTCACTGGGTGACTGAGATTAATATTCAGGGAAGTGGGTGGAGCATATAATAGCCAATCAAAATTCACCTGTCGCTTTTCAAGGGGAATATTTAAATTGCTGCCATTTTTACACTGGTAATAGCAGATGCCTCAAACCTGCTACAGTTGGTCATTGGGTGACTGGGGTTCAAATGCTGGAGAGGAGCAGAGCCACAAGCAGCCAATCTGATTTGTTTAATTTCTATGGGAATATACAAATTATTGATGCTAAAGACCCCAAAGCTCACAAACTTGGTCATTGAGTGTTTGATCGTTAGGGTTAGTAGAAGTGGGCGGAACCAACACCTGTCAAATACATACCCAGGCAATGGCGGGTCATCAGTGGGTGGAGACAAATACAAATTTCACTGGGAAAATGTAAACTGCAGCCATTTTTACACTGTTAATTGGAGGGTTTTTAAACTTTGCACTGTTGCTCACTCAGTGAATGGGATTAATATTCAGAAAAGTGGGTGGAGCCTACAATAGTGTATAAAGCTTCACCTATTGCTTTTCAAGTGGAATATTTAATTGCTACCATTCTTGCACTGTTAATGGCACAGGCCTCAAACCTGGTACAGTTGGTCATTGGGTGACTGGGGTTCAAATTCAGAAAAGGGGGTGGAGCCACAAACAACCCATCAGATTTTTTCATTTCAATACAAATTATTGATGCCAAAGACCACAAAGCTCACAAACTTGGTCATTGATTAATTGTTAGGGTTATAAAAAGTGGGTGGAGCCGACACCAGCCAAATATATTCCCGGGCAACGCCGGGCAATCAGCTAGTCATTTATAAACAAGAAAAGTAATAGAGATTTTAACTTTTGGATTGCCTGGTTAGCATCCTTATTACTTGTTTACCAGATAAAAATAAAGAATTGATTTTTGATTTTATGTCTGACAGTTACACTTTAATGCAGAAACCTAATGAAAATCTGTGTACAGTGTGTGGAGGGTTTCGAGCAGATAGATCTCTCTCCGATTACGTAATGATCTGAGGAGGATCTATGTGTTGGCGACATTGATCAGAGTATGGCCTCCTGAACACGTCTATCTGCCGGTGTCTGTCAGAAAGGCTGTGGAGTGATTGCATTTTGCACAGAAATCAGGTTTTGTATTTATCTTTGTAGCGTATAAAGCTGATCTGAATGGACTGCATTATTTTTAACAGAAGCAGCAGCTCTTTTTAGAAGCACAATGCTGCTCAATCTTCACTGCTGTTTCAATCGTTTTACTGGCTTGAGAAAAAGGCTGCGAGTTGCCAAAATAAATCCTCCTGATTCAGCAATTACATTCCTTCAGTTCCAACAAGTTCCTGAAATTTGTATTCTCTGTGGGATCGCAGGTCGTTCTTTTCATACGCGGCAGAATTGCGTTTGGGGTTTACGGGCTGCTTTAAGTGCCTTGGAAATGGAAGATGTAACCGCCGCGTGCCTTAAGCTCAGTGCCGCGGCTCGGGAAAACGATTAGCACATGTAATTGTGGAGGAATTGTCCGTTATCTCCCCGCTCAGGCTGGGTATTATGTCACCAGCGCCATTCGCCAGCGGGCACAGAGGGATGTATGAAACGCAGCGGGAGAGAGTTCTCATGAAGGAAACGAGGCTTTACGTTCTGGAGATAATCATGCTGGAACGATATCGAGTATCGGCAAGAAGACGCCGCCGCAACGATCGGAAAAAAAACATGCATAGGTGATGTCTAGTGTTGGGCGAACATCTAGATGTTCGGGTTCGGGCCGAACAGGCCGAACATGGCCGCGATGTTCGGGTGTTCGACCCGAACTCCGAACATAATGGAAGTCAATGGGGACCCGAACTTTTGTGCTTTGTAAAGCCTCCTTACATGCTACATACCCCAAATTTACAGGGTATGTGCACCTTGGGAGTGGGTACAAGAGGAAAAAAAATTTAGCAAAAAGAGCTTATAGTTTTTGAGAAAATTGATTGTAAAGTTTCAAAGGAAAAATTGTCTTTTAAATGCTGAAAATGTCATGTTTCTTTGCACAGGTAACATGGTTTTTACCGCCAGGCAGTCATAAATGTAATAAAGATAAGAGGTTCAATAAACAGGGACCGGTAACGCTAACCCAGCAGCAGCAGCAGCACACGTGATGGAACAGGAGGAGGCGCAGGAGGAGAAGGCCACGCTTTTTGAGACACAACAACCCAGGCCTTGCATGAGGACAAGAAGCGTGCGGATATAGCAGCAATGCTTTTTGCCGCCATGCAGTCATAAATGTAATAAAGAGAAGAGGTTCCATAAACAGGGACCGGTAACGCTAACCCAGCAGCAGCACAGAGCACACGTGATGGAACAGGAGGAGGCGCAGGAGGAGAAGGCCACGCTTTGAGACACAACAACCCAGGCCTTGCATGAGGACAAAAAGCGTGCGGATATAGCAATGCTTTTTGCCGCCATGCAGTCATAAATGTAATACAGATGAGAGGTTCAATAAACAGGGACTGGAAACGCTAACCCAGCAGCAGCACACATGATGGAACAGGAGGAGGCGCAGGAGGAGAAGGCCACGCTTTTTGAGACGCAACCCAGGCCTTGCATGAGGACAAAAAGCGTGCGGATATAGCAATGCTTTTTGCCGCCATGCAGTCATAAATGTAATACAGATGAGAGGTTCAATAAACAGGGACTGGAAACGCTAACCCAGCAGCAGCACACATGATGGAACAGGAGGAGGCGCAGGAGGAGAAGGCCACGCTTTTTGAGACGCAACCCAGGCCTTGCATGAGGACAAAAAGCGTGCGGATATAGCAATGCTTTTTGCCGCCATGCAGTCATAAATGTAATACAGATGAGAGGTTCAATAAACAGGGACTGGAAATGCTAACCCAGCAGCAGCAGACGTGATGGAACAGGAGCAGGCGCAGGAGGAGAAGGCCAAGCTTTTTGAGACACAACAACACAGGCCTTGCATGAGGACAAAAAGCGTGCGGATATAGCAATGCTTTTTGCCGCCATGCAGTCATAAGTGTAATACAGATGAGAGGTTCAATAAACAGGGACCGGAAACGCTAAACCATCCCAGATGTTCATTGGTCATGTTACTTGGTTGGGGTCCTGGAGTGTTGCGTAGTCGTTTCCAATCCAGGATTGATTCATTTTAATTTGAGTCAGACGGTCTGCATTTTCTGTGGAGAGGCGGATACGCCGATCTGTGACGATGCCTCCGGCAGCACTGAAACAGCGTTCCGACATAACGCTGGCTGCCGGGCAAGCCAGCACCTCTATTGCGTACATTGCCAGTTCGTGCCAGGTGTCTAGCTTCGATACCCAATAGTTGAAGGGTGCAGATGGATTGTTAGACACAGCTACGTCATCTGACATGTAGTCCTTGACCATCTTCTCCAGGCGATCGGTGTTGGAGGTGGATCTGCACGCTTGCTGTTCAGTGGGCTGCTGCTGCATGGGTGTCAGAAAATTTTCCCACTCCAAGGACACTGCCGATACCATTCCCTTTTGGGTACTAGCTGCGGCTTGCGTTGTTTGCTGCCCTCCTGGTCGTCCTGGGTTTGCGGAAGTCAGTCTGTCTGCGTACAACTGGCTAGAGGAGGGGGAGGATGTCAATCTCCTCTCTAAAGTCTCCACAAGGGCCTGCTGGTATTCTTCCATTTTGACCTGTCTGACTCTTTCTTCAAGCAGTTTTGGAACATTGTGTTTGTACCGTGGATCCAGAAGGGTATAAACCCAGTAATTGGTGTTGTCCAGAATGCGCACAATGCGTGGGTCACGTTCAATGCAGTCTAGCATGAATTGAGCCATGTGTGCCAGAGTCCCACCAGAATCCTCATCATCCTCTTGTGAGCGTTGTGATAGTTGTTGTGATGCATCATAGTCGTCACCTTCCTCCTGGTCTGCTTCTGCTGACCATTCGCGTTGAATTGTCCAACGTGCACCGCTCTGGCCCTCGTCAGTGGTGGCATGAAACTCCTGCTCCAACTCCAGCTGTTCCTCCTCCTCTTCTTCGTCATAGCTGCTGGGGCCAGCGTTCCCTGAGGCGGATGGCCTGATGTTGGTACCATCACGCTGATCGTTTTCTCCTTCAGATTCCCCCAGTTGCATCATGACAGCTGTTTCCTTGATTTTTAACATCGACCTCTTCAGTAAACACAGCAGTGGTATGGTAATGCTGACTGAAGAGTTGTCACTGCTCACAAGCAACGTGGATTGCTCAAAATTTTGGAGGACTTGGCAGAGGTCCAACATGTTGGCCCAATCGGATCCACAGAAGCTTGGCAGCTGGCCGGATGCGCCTCGGTACTGCGCCGTCATGTACTGGACCACTGCACTCTTCTGCTCGCAAAAGCGGGCTAGCATGTGCAGCGTAGAATTCCAGCGCGTAGGGACATCACACAGCAAGCGATGGTGGGGGAGATTGAAGCGCTCCTGCATCTTGGCGAGTGCCCCCGAAGCAGTACTGGAAGTTCTACAATGTTTGGCCACTCGACGCACCTTCAACAGAAGATCGGCCACGCCTGGGTATGTCCTCAGGAACCGCTGAACTACTAGGTTCATCACGTGCGCCAGGCAAGGGATGTGTGTCAGCTTAGCCAACCTTAAAGCGCGAATGAGATTACTCCCATTATCACACACAACCATGCCCGGTTTCAGGTCCAGCGGTGCCAGCCACAAATCCGTCTGTTCCTTTATTCCCTTCCAAATTTCCTCCCCTGTGTGCTGCTTATCCCCAAGGCAGATTAGCTTCAGCAACGCTTGCTGACGCATGCCAACAGCTGTGCTGCACTGCTTCCACGATCCTACTGCTGCTGGGTTAGCGTTTCCGGATGAGGTACAGCTTTGAGATGCGTTGGAGGAGAAGGAGTCAGAGAGGTAGGTGCTGCTGTTATCCAGTGTGAGGGACGGCGGTGCAGCTGTTTGTGGCGTGGGCAACACCCGTGCCGTAGCAGGTGAGGAATCGCTGCCAGGCTCCACAAGGTTCATCCAGTGCGCGGTAAGGGAGATGTATCGACCCTGGCCGAACGCACTCGTCCAGGTGTCAGTGGTGAGGTGAACCTTGCAGGCAACGGCATTCTTCAAGCTTCGGGTTATTTTGCTGACCACGTGCTCATGCAACTCAGGCACTGCAGAGCGTGCAAAGTGGTAGCGGCTGGGAACCACGTAACGTGGGATGGCCACTGACATCATGCCCTTGAAGCTGTTTGTCTCCACCAATCGATATGGCAGCATTTCGCAGGCCAGAAGCTTGGCTATGCTGGCTGTTACTGCCACGGCCCGGGGGTCATTTGCTGGCAATTTCCTCTTGCGCTCAAACATCTCCGACACAGACAACTGAACCGTAGCGCTGCACACGGAAGGGCTGTTGGTTGTTGTGTTTGAAGAACACTGGGAGACCTCAAGAGCACTACTCCGGAAAGTGACAGTGTCAGCGTCGTCTGATGTTTGTGAATGTTGTGAACCACGCAATGGCTGGGCTACTGCTGCTGCTGAGGCGGGTCTGGTGAACCCAAGGGAGGCAGTGTTGTTTCTGGTACCCTGTCCTGACGCGTTTGCCCAAAGAGTGGGATGTTTGGATAGCATGTGACGGCTCATGCTGGTGGTGGAGAGGTTGTTAATACTTTTCCCCCTGCTCAGGCGGGTCTTGCACACCTTGCAAATCGCCATGGTAACATCCTCAGTGCAGTCTTCAAAGAAAGCCCAGACTTTGGAGCACCTGCCTCCTTGCTGGCGATTTCTGTTTGCTCCTCTTTTGCCTCTCACTTGAACTTCCACGCTTGTGGTGCCTGAAATTGCGCGCCGCCTACCTTGTGGCACAAGGCGAGCTCGTGCAGCAGTGGGTTCTTCAACAGACTCATCTGTGCTGCTGCTACGACGGCGATGTTCTCGTTCACAAACAAAATCTGGGTCTCTGTCCACATTGTCCATACCCTCCTCTTCCATCTCCTCAAACTCGTCATATGTCATTGTGGGCCGCCGCCGTGGAGTAGAGCTCCCCACAACAACCTCTGCGCAGCACACTCCAACGTCGTCTTCCAGATCTTGTCGGCCGACCTCCTGCAATTGCAACCCCTCCTGCCCAAATTGCTCTGGGATTTGGGTTTCCGAGTCCTCTTCGGACTCGCCTTGTATTTCAGTGCGCGGTGCATTTCCCACAGTTAACGGTTGTGAATCCAGGCACAACATTTCTGGCTGTTCCTCCATTGACCTTTGAAAGGTGGAAGTTTGTTGGGCTGGGAATAGCTCCTGCGAATACCCCATTGTGTCCTGAGGTAATTCATCGGACTGGTTATCTGGCAGTTGTGTGCGTGGTGTCGCTGCCGGTTGTGTCAGCTTTGTGCCCACTGGCTCCTTGTAACTGGCTGAGGACTCGGACCTCGTGCGTGATGTGCTGGTGCTGCTTAACCCACTGCTGGACGCTTGAGAGGTCATCCAAGTAATTATCTGGTCCTGTTCTTTTGGATTTGTGAGGGTTGTTGTCCTGGACAACATGGGCGGTATTGAGTGGGTTTTCTTGGGTGCTCCCCTGTGGCCTGTACGTGAACCGTCAGGGGAAACACCTCTTCCCTTGCCCCTCCCTCTTTCACCGGATTTCTTCCTCATTTCACTTATCCTTACAGTACACGCTGACTGGCAGCAGTACAGTGGCAGTACAGAAATGCTATACAGTACCACTATTCCCAGCAGCGACACAGAGCACAATGCTATACAGTGACGGGTGAGCGGTGTACCACTATTCCCAGCAGCGACACAGTGCACAATGCTATACAGTGGCGGGTGAGCGGTGTACCACTATTCCCAGCAGACACAGAACAGTACACAGAATGCTATATAGTGTGGCTGAACGAGCGGTGTACCACTATTCCCAGCAGACACAGAACAGTACACAGAATGCTATATAGTGTGGCTGAACGAGCGGTGTACTACTGTTCCCAGCAGACACAGAACAGTACACAGAATGCTATATAGTGTGGCTGAACGAGCGGTGTACTACTGTTCCCAGCAGACACAGAACAGTACACAGAATGCTATATAGTGTGGCTGAACGAGCGGTGTACTACTGTTCCCAGCAGACACAGAACAGTACACAGAATGCTATATAGTGTGGCTGAACGAGCGGTGTACTACTGTTCCCAGCAGACACAGAACAGTACACAGAATGCTATATAGTGTGGCTGAACGAGCGGTGTACCACTATTCCCAGCAGACACAGAACAGTACACAGAATGCTATATAGTGTGGCTGAACGAGCGGTGTACTACTGTTCCCAGCAGACACAGAACAGTACACAGAATGCTATATAGTGTGGCTGAACGAGCGGTGTACCACTATTCCCAGCAGACACAGAACAGTACACAGAATGCTATATAGTGTGGCTGAACGAGCGGTGTACCACTATTCCCAGCAGACACAGAACAGTACACAGAATGCTATATAGTGTGGCTGAACGAGCGGTGTACTACTGTTCCCAGCAGACACAGAACAGTACACAGAATGCTATATAGTGTGGCTGAACGAGCGGTGTACTACTGTTCCCAGCAGACACAGAACAGTACACAGAATGCTATATAGTGTGGCTGAACGAGCGGTGTACCACTGTTCCCAGCAGACACAGAACAGTACACAGAATGCTATATAGTGTGGCTGAACGAGCGGTGTACCACTATTCCCAGCAGACACAGAACAGTACACAGAATGCTATATAGTGTGGCTGAACGAGCGGTGTACTACTGTTCCCAGCAGACACAGAACAGTACACAGAATGCTATATAGTGTGGCTGAACGAGCGGTGTACCACTATTCCCAGCAGACACAGAACAGTACACAGAATGCTATATAGTGTGGCTGAACGAGCGGTGTACTACTGTTCCCAGCAGACACAGAACAGTACACAGAATGCTATATAGTGTGGCTGAACGAGCGGTGTACTACTGTTCCCAGCAGACACAGAACAGTACACAGAATGCTATATAGTGTGGCTGAACGAGCGGTGTACCACTATTCCCAGCAGACACAGAACAGTACACAGA
The DNA here is from genome assembly GCF_040937935.1 of Hyperolius riggenbachi. NCBI lineage: Eukaryota > Metazoa > Chordata > Amphibia > Anura > Hyperoliidae > Hyperolius > Hyperolius riggenbachi. The sequence goes on from NC_090651.1 coordinate 378,782,155, forward strand.
ATGCTATATAGTGTGGCTGAACGAGCGGTGTACTACTGTTCCCAGCAGACACAGAACAGTACACAGAATGCTATATAGTGTGGCTGAACGAGCGGTGTACCACTATTCCCAGCAGACACAGAACAGTACACAGAATGCTATATAGTGTGGCTGAACGAGCGGTGTACTACTGTTCCCAGCAGACACAGAACAGTACACAGAATGCTATATAGTGTGGCTGAACGAGCGGTGTACCACTATTCCCAGCAGACACAGAACAGTACACAGAATGCTATATAGTGTGGCTGAACGAGCGGTGTACTACTGTTCCCAGCAGACACAGAACAGTACACAGAATGCTATATAGTGTGGCTGAACGAGCGGTGTACTACTGTTCCCAGCAGACACAGAACAGTACACAGAATGCTATATAGTGTGGCTGAGCGAGGTACACAGTGGCAGTAAACAATGCTATATATAGTGTGGCTGAGCGAGCGGTGTACTACTGTTCCCAGCTGCGACACACAATGACTGGGGGGGACCCTGGCTAGCGTGGCTGGAGCGCGAACTACACTGCCTGCCTACCCAAAGCTAAACCCACAGACAAATGGCGGAGATATGACGTGGTTCGGGTATTTATTTACCCGAACCACGTGACCGTTCGGCCAATCAGAGCGCGTTCGGGTCCGAACCACGTGACCCGTTCGGCCAATCACAGCGCTAGCCGAACGTTCGGGGAACGTTCGGCCATGCGCTCTTAGTTCGGCCATGTGGCCGAACGGTTTGGCCGAGCACCGTCAGGTGTTCGGCCGAACTCGAACATCACCCGAACAGGGTGATGTTCTGCAGAACCCGAACAGTGGCGAACACTGTTCGCCCAACACTAGTGATGTCCTGTCTTAAACGATACGAGCACTTGTAACATGAGCAGGCTAAAGCAACACGAGACTGTTCATTGGTCGATAATGTCAATAAATCACCGATCCTGTACCCCTGAAGACCTGGGCCCTTATTCAATTCACTTTTTCTTCAGAGTTTCCTCCTAGGAGATCATTTTTCATCTCCAGTTTGAAATAACTTCACAGCACTCTACAATTAAAAAAAGTAGGTGAAAAAATGTTATTCAGAGTATTATGTTGCTTGCTGCTGGATTAACCTCCCTGGCTGTAACCCTGACCTGAGCTCGAGGTGGAAAAAGAGCTGCGAGCGGTAATCCTGAGCTCAGGTCGGGGTAGGGAATTACCTCATTTGCATGCAGTTTAGGATTCTTGTGTCCCTCTGTCCTCCGTGTGGCGCTGCAGAGCGGGACTCCAGCCTCTCTCCCCAGCTGTCTGAAGCCTCTTCATCCTCGCTCTTGTTCCCGGGACCCGGCGGCCAATCAGTGCGGCAGAGAGGCGGTGGCGGTGTGACGTCAGCGGGGGCAGGGCTAAATTTAAAGCGGCTTCCCCCTCCCTACCCATATGGTTCCCCGGTGTTCCAGGGCTTCACCTCCAATATAGCTTCCCTGGTGGTCTAGAGTTGGCCAAACATAATGCAAAGTGGGAAAACCACTTGAGGGCCAAATTTAATGGCTCTGAGGGCCAGATTTGGCCCGCGGGTCGGAGTTTGACATGTATGTTTTAAAGCGATCCAGAGCCGAAACTCGGGTTCAAAATAAGCTATCAACCTGAAGAGAGGGAAGCCTCAGGATCTTATTGAGTCTTTCCTCGGTGGTCCGATGTGCCCCGTCACTGAGTGCGCCCCCCCCCCTCCCCACCGGGCCACGCTACTCCTCTGTTACCAGCGCGGCCGCGCACTAGCCATGTGAGCCCAGTTGCGCATGTGCAGTAGCACTGTTTTCCTTCTGTTTTGTGTAAAAGTTCAGGTATACTTTAACAGGAAATAAATATGGCAGCCCCCATATTCTTCTCACTTTTATTTGACCTTTAAAGGCATTTTATTGATAAGAAGAAAACCTAGGAGGAAAAGGGAATTGAAGGACAGCTATTTAATGTAAATGTTAGTTAAGTCTACTTTTAGGTTACCCTAGGTGATCATACACTATTCGGGGGTTTCCACCAGAGAAATTTGGTTGATTTTTCCACTTGAATAACAAATTGAACCAATTAAACTATACATGAATGATCGATTTTTCTAAACAAAAAAACGAAAAAAACTTTTTTTAATTCAATTTTATTTTTCTACTTGATTTCTCCAACACTTCCAATCAATTATTTTTTAAAACATTTGGAAAAATGTATTGTTTTTTTTCTCTAATGTTTTTTGGGGGAAGACATAAAAAAACGATTGATTTATTGGATTCGTGTATGACCACTTTAGGATGAGGGGTTGGAGTAGGCAAAGGGCAAGGGGCATGTTAAGGTTAGGGTTTGGCTAGGTTTTGAGATTATAGATAGGTAATGCAGTACATGGCTTCTCTTTAAAGAGGAACTGTATTGAAAATAATATAGTGAATAAAATTGTTTATTTTTTACAATATTGATATATATATATTATCTCCTAGTCACTGCCAGATATATAGATTATTTAGTCCATGTTTACCCATTGTAAAATCTTCCTCTCCCTGATTTACATTGTGAAATGTATCACTGGTGGTGCCATCTGTAGTTCTGTCAGGTGATCTGTACAGAATGTTCATATGCACTGAGGGAGATATTTGCTTGGCAGTTGGAAACAGCCGTTCTTTCCCACAATGCAACAAGGTTCACAGACAGGAAACTGTCAGGGCCATGGTCATGACATCACAATGTGGGAGGGTTTTCACCATAATATCAGCCATACAGAGCCTCCTGATGACCTATTTGAGAAAAGGTCAAGATTTCTTGAGGGAAAAGTCAGCTACCGGTGATTGGGATGATGTTAAATCCCGGGTTAAAAATCCTCTTCAAACAACGACATGGGTCATATGTTCCTAAATCTTTTTTTTTTAACTGAGTCTGGGAAGTCCTTTCACAGGATGTTGCTGTTATTACCATTATTTATAATTACCGTCATGTATTATATTTCATTGTGTTGTGCTGACATCCTATGGCTCCTGGGCACCTGTGCATATGTTCCTTATAAATTCAGGTGAGATGTGATTTCAGTGACAGGTCCTCTTTACTTCCTGAACACCTCTCCCTTTAGCATGTTGGCCATGATTTCCTCTCTTCCCATTGTGCGGCTCTGACACAAAGAATGTTTTGTCAGATGCTTGGCTCCTTTCATCTGAGAGATGGAGCATCAGCTGGCGGCACCCGTCTCTCTCTTTGTACAAATCTCCTTAATCTCTTCTGATCTGTCGGAGTAATGAAGAGTAAAATATTAGCAGCTGAATCTCAGGGCCGGGATAGGCGCTCATCACCTTCCCGTCTGAGAAAACTTTGTGAGAGCACAAAGGGAAAGATGAGGGGCGCAGCTATCGACTAATACTCACTCGTATGCAAAACCTTGAGGAACACAAAGCCATGAAAAGCTTTATTTAAAGTGTAAATTGTGCTCCGTCAGTGACAATGACACTTCTGTTCAAAGCAGAACTTTATTTCGTAACTCAGACGAGAAAGAGGGTCACTTCCTGAAGCAAACATATTTTGACAAAAGACACACCCCCAGAAACATCTCCAGTCATATCTCCATTCTTCTACTCAGATAGATCTTAACCACACTATTTGACCCCAGCATAGTTCTTGACCTCACCTTTTTCCTGTCACACCTCCATGCATGCCCCCACCACACCTCAATACATGCACCCAACAATCCTCCAGTCACAAGCCTACCACATCTCCAGCCACACCCCTACCACACTACTATTCACACCTCCTGTCATACCCTCACCACATGTCCATTGATGCAGCCACCACACCTCCAGCCACATCTTCACCACACCTCCTGTCACACCACACCTCCATACATGTCCCACCACACCTCCAGTCACACCCCTACCACACTACTATTCACACCTTATGTCACATGTCCACCACATGTCCATCTATGCAGCCACCACGCCAGAGCTGGGACAAGGTCCTCTAGCACCCAAGGCTGAGACACCAAAGTGCGCCCCTCCATCCCACCCACCCCAGCCATCACAGAGATTGCTATTAGACTAAGAGGCTCCCCTGGGCCCCCAACCCCACCAACATCTTAATCTCTAGTTATCCGGCTTGCAGTCACTGCCATGTTTCCCCTTTTATTATTTCTCTCTGCTTCAAACACAATAGAGGAATGATAGCTGAGTGAGTTGTGTGCCCCCTACACTGCGCCCTGAGGCTGGAGCTTCTCTCGCCTCTGCCTCGGCCCAGCTCTGCACCACACCTCCAGCCACATCTTCACCACACCTCCTGTTCTGTCCCACCACACCTCCAGCCACAACCCTACCACACCTCTATTTACACTTCCAACACATCTTATGTCACACTGTCGCCACACCTCCATTCATGAGCCTACCACGACTCCAGCTGCACCTTCACCACAGCTCCAGTCACACCCATGCCACATCCCTATTCACACCTCCAACACACCTCCTGTCATACTCCCACCACACCTTCAAGCATGCCACACCCCTACCACACCTCCATTCATGCACCCACCACAACTCCAGCCACACCTTCACCACAATAATATTCACACCTCCTGTCACACCCTCACCACATCTCCATTGATGCAGCCACCACACCTCCTGTCACACCTCCATGCACGTACCTCCACACTTCCAGCCACACCCCTACCACACTACTATTCACACCACCTGTCACACTTCCACCACATGTCCATTTATGCAGCCACCACACCAGAGCCGGGACAAGGTCCTCCAGCACCCAAGGCTGAGACAACAAAGTGCGCCCCTCCATCCCTCCCATCCCAGCCATCACACACTGATTGCTATTGTACTAAGAAGTGCCTCAAGGCCCCTAACACCCCCCGCCCCCAACACCTTAAACACTAGTTATCTGGCTTTCAGTCAGAGAGGAGGGGAGGGAGGGGCAGGGGAGGGCACCAAGCTGGAGGATAGGACACAATGCTGAGGGTATACTTTAGCAAGGCTTCAGTATGAGAAGAAATGAGGAAGTGCTACTACAGATATAAATGTGAGTCTCTTCTAGTAACTATGATTTACCAGATGTAAACTTTATATGTTTATCTAACTACACTGTGTATAGACTACATATATGTATTGCCATTCAAACCAGGGCCCACCATCCTTTAGTGAGGTCTGCTTGAGATTATAGACCTCACTAAAGGATGGTGGGCCCTGGGGGTAGGTAGGCAAAGGTAGAATATGTAGCAAATTATGTGGTGGGGATTTTGTATAATGTTTTCTAATGCCATATGTATGATATAGTCTTCCAATATAGTGCCTCATATATTTTAATATATTTTGAATATTGGTACTGTATTTTTAGAATTACTTTTATAATGTTGTTTATGTAAAACGGACTCTCCCAGTGTTGGGGAAGGCGTTGGGATCCTTGGATCCTTGGATTCAGCATGCTGGGCTGATAGGTAGTCTACAAATGTACATAGAGTTGATGTGAAGTAGGGATACATGAAGTATAGCCCAGGATGCCGCATCTCGCTGTGCAGCGGTGCGACCAAAGGGTTGCGGAGGTCGCATTGTGCACAAGCGGAGCACGACTAGAGGGAAAAGAAGGTGTCCTAGCGTGGTGAGGACGCATACGAGAATCGAGCGCCGCCATTGGGGAGTTTGTAGAGATGGGATGGGTCTAGTGGGGTTAAAGCACTCCTGGCCAATCAGGACACCAGCTCCTGATGAGTCACGCACTGTGACGAAACTAGTCGGGCGGGACCTGAGACGGCGTGGAGTGCAGAGCTAACAGCGGGGCAAACGCGGAAACTACACGGAAGGCTGACCGCGCGGCAGCTATACCGAGTAGCAACATTTGGGGATCCCTTCGGAGGCCACCAATACGGGGGAGAGGCCGTTGAAAAACTCATGCTGTCTTTTACCTGGAGAAAATTGTAAGTGCAATACATTTTTAAGGCTTTTAAAACCATACAGTATTATGCTATGTGAGATTTTTTATTTGGAGGTTATCTGTCAGCGCTTGTGGATTGGCCTAGCCCACTAAAGACACAGTTCGATAAGGTCGGGGGTGACCTGGGAATAACCCCAAGGCGAGACTAAGACCTAATTGGGGGTCTTAGAAAAGGGTGAGTCCCTTTTCAATATTTAGTGTGGTGGTGGTGAGAACCATTTTGGCAACACAAAAGAACTTTTATGATAGAGAGGATTTCCCTCCTTCAGGAGCAGGACTGTGTAGCGCTTAATATCAAACCCAACATCACAGGTCAAAATACACAATCCCCAAGTCTTCACAGCCAGTGCACCAGTAAAAGTTGTGGAATGAAAAGGTTACGTTACATAGAAATTATATAAGATATTTGAGCTACAAAGGTCTTCTTGTACAATAATCAATCACTTTACAGCATGTTTACATCACAGTACCACTGTTGGGGGCATGGGCTGGGGAAAGGGGATGGTCTACTGAGCAATTTCAGTTCCTAAACAGTTCTCAGTCCCTTGCAACCAAGTCCAAGCTATATTGCTCAGCAAAACCTTGGGGGAACTCGTGACAGTTCTTAAGATGGTACTGTATAGTTGCACAGTTCGTTTGGTGATCCCAAAAGGATGTTCACTTTGCTCAAAGATCTTAGACTCTTTACCCTTGATAATCTACCACAAACCCACTTTACTCTTAACACACCTGTCTGGATAGGGCCTCCCAAAATAACAAACAAAATAAAATATAAATCAAATAATCAAAAAGGTTAGGAAAGTAAAAGTAAACAAAATAAAATATAAAAGTGACCAATACACTCAGCTATATCACCAGAATCACTCTCCCACAATATAACTCTCTTTTGGTGCACTTTGACTTTTAAGCTGAATAAGATCTAATTTAGAGTTGATGCAAAACTTGTAATCCAATAGGTTAGCTCTTTATCTTGGTCAGACGACAGTTCACTTTTTACAGTAGCACACTTTAATATCACAAGACGCAATGCAACTCCTCATTTTCACTTATCTTCTTTTTACCACTGAAAGATTCTCTTTACAATCACAGACTTAGTAATTTCTGGTTTCTTTAGGACCATGTACTTTAGTAATATGCATAAATTACACTTTGGTTCACTTCTTATATCACTTTCTCTGTAACACTTCAGAACATAACACAGAAGAATACTTGAACTTTAACTCTTGACTTTGAAAGTGGTGGCAGTGGCTATGTCAACTCAGCGGGGTACTTAATAGTGGCAGATATTGGCCTCAATTCACTAAGATCATACTGGAGATAATAAGGCAAGAGTAAACTTGCCACCGCACAGTGAGAGAGTTATCTTATCTCTTCATTCCTTAAGTTACCTCATCTGTAGTTAAATTACCTCCTCTGTATTTAAATTACCTCCTCTGTAGTTAAGTTACCTCCTCTGTAGTTATTTTCACATGCAGTTAATTAACAGCCTGTCTAGAATTCTGGAGTTATTTTAAGGATTGAAGAGTTAACTTAAAGACAGAAGAGTTAACTTTAGGTTTGCCTGAGGTAAAATGTTTCCTGAATGCTACATGCCTCATCACCATGATGATAACTATAGAAACGTTATTAAAGACAGGAGATAAGCTTAGTGAATTGAGGCCAATATCTCTTGTAACAGCATAGACTTCACACTCAATACACACTTCACTTTGTCAGAAGACTCAGCCAGTTCCCTCCGGCTACACCCTTCTAGCTCTGCCCCCTGCACATGCGCAATAGCTTCTAACAGGCTGCGGGGGGCTTCTGGAAAGTTCCAGCAAGTTGCCCTACTTTGCATACTCTGATCGCCTAGCAACGGTCTATGTGACCAGTACAGCACCTCCTCTCCTCTCCCATGCGCCGTTTTAGTTCCATAGGCGAATATCTAAGGCAAAATTTAGCCTTAGATGCTAAAGTTACCTTACACATAGAATTTACATTAGGAAAACTTTTGGGACCCACTTTTAGAGGGTTACACACGTATTCGAGTGACTGATCACGAATTTGACTCTGCCCACTTACAAATTGACTCGTAGATGCCAACAGAGAGACCCTATTGTAGTATAAAGACAACATATCAATTGGAGAACCTTACCCAGAAAATGGTATTGTTTTATGGAAAATAAAAAATGTTTATTTTAAATTTCATGCTGGCAACATTTCAAAAATGTTGGGACAAGGGACGATTAAAAGAAGTTGTTTCAACTAACTGGACTAATTGGCAACCACCCAATAACATGAGTACCGTAGGTATATAGGGAGGGAGACGTTTAAAAAAAATATAAAACACCTAAAAACTGTGTAGAAACTCGAGTAGGAGGAAGTTACCTCAGGATGACACGTAGTTTAGAGTAAAAAAATATAGGGTAAAAAAACACCAGACAATGCGTTTCAGGTTAGTCGACCGCTTCCTTAGTTTCCTCGTATGGTGTCTTAGGGCAAGTTTTGTACAGCTTGGCGCGTCAGTCGATGATTTACTTTAGTATTTAACATGTCGGACAAGACTGGGACTTCAGGCAGCAGGAAAAAAAAAAGCAAGATACTTACCGTAAGTCAAGGGAAGCCTCTGGATAGGCTATTTTTTTTTTTTGATAGGTACATTTCAAAGTTTTTTTTGTTTTCTGTTGTCTCGGTTCACTTTAAGAAGGACTTGGTCCCAGTCATGTCCCAGTCAAGAGGGGAGAGGTACTACACTCAGGTTTAAATACTGCTTGTAAAAAAAAAAAAAAGTAGTTCAACAATTTCAAATTTAGACTTTTAGATCACAGCACAGTTTTACCCTTTTCTATAGCTATGAACATTTCAGGTTTGTTTATATGTGGCTTCTTCTTTCCATGGCATAGTTTAAACTTGTATTTTGGGATTAGTACATGGCCATCCAATATTAGCTTTAGGCCTTGTTACTTATGTGAAGAGATTTGTATGGATATTTTTTAATGAGATCCAAGTTTTTAATCACTTTTTGTTTGATTAAGCGTATTTATTGATTCAAATATCTCATAGATAAAAAAAATAATAATTGTATCATAAATTGGGCCCTTTAGTTTGAACGTTTCATTTGTATACTTTTGACTCAACAACAACAAATAACATTTGTAAAGCGCTTTTCTCCCGTGGGACTCAAAGCGCATAAGCATGGCTCCGGCCATCGTGGTACAGAGGAAGAATTTTATAAATCTGGAAATGCCAGGCTAAACAGGTGGCTTTTCAGTCTGGATTTGAATAGCTCCAGGGATGGTGCTGTCTTTACTGGGTGTGGTAGGGAGTTCCAAAGAGTAGGGGCAGCATGACAGAAGGCTCTGTCTCCAGATTTTTTGAGGTGCACTCTGGGAGTGACCAAGTTTATAGAACTTGCTGATCTGAGGTTGTGAGAGGTGTGGTGCAGCTTCAGCAAGTCCTTCATGTATCCAGGGCCCAGATTGTGCAGGGATTTGAATGTCAGCAGTCCAATCTTGAAGAGTATTCTCCATTCTACTGGTAGCCAGTGCAGTGAGCGAAGGATCGGTGTAATGTGACAGTGGCGAGGCTGGTTTGTTAGCAATCTGGCAGCAGCATTCTGCACTAATTGCAGGCGACGCAGGTCCTTTTTGGGGAGGCCAGCATAAAGGGCATTGCAGTAGTCCAGCCGTGATGTGATGAAGGCGTGGACTAGGGTTGGAAGATCCTCTGGGGGAATCAGATGTTTATATCTTTGCAATGTTCTTCAGATGAAAGAAGGAAGATTTAACTACAGATGAAATTTGGTTTCTGAAACTCAATTCCCCATCGATTAGTACGCCAAGGCTGCGCACAAGGTTGGAGCTGTTTATGTCTGAATTCCAATCCTGATTGGTGTTGCTTTAGGATAGAGCTGTTTTGATGGCGAGCACTGGCTTTGGACAAACAGGACCTCAGTTTTGTCAGCATTCAGTTTCAACCAGTTATCATTCATCCATGCCTGAAGCTCAGCTAAGCAAGAGTTTATTTTTGGGGTAGGGTCTGTTCCACCAGGTTTGAAGGACAGGTATAGCTGTGTGTCATCGGCGTAGCAGTGGTACGTCAGGCCATGTCGTTGGATAAGTGTACCGAGTGGCAACATGTAGATTGCAAACAGCAGAGGGGATAGGATTGATCCTTGTGGCACTCCGAATTGTAGAGGTGCCGGTTTGGACATTATAGGTCCTAGGGATACTCTCTGTGTTCTGTCAGTCAAGAATGATCTGAACCACTGGAGGACTGATCCACTGATGCCACAGTACTCCTGCAGTCTGTTAAGCAGGATTTCATGGTCAACTGTATCAAAAGCCGCTGAGAGATCCAACAGGGTTAGGATGGAGCATTCCCCTCTGTCCCTTGCCATGAGCAGAACGTTGCAGAATTGGATGAGGGCTGTTTCACAGCTGTGGTGTTTCTTAAAGCCAGATTGTAGAGGGTCCAGGATGTTGTTTACTGACAGCCTGGTTTCAAGTTGCAGATAGACAGCCTTTTCAATAACTTTACCTAAGAAGGGAAGGTTGGAGACAGGTCTGTAGCTGCTCATAGCATCTGGATGCATGGAAGGTTTTTTAAGAAGGGGCTTGATGATTCCTTCTTTTAGAGAGGTAGGAAACCTCCCTGCTTGCAGAGAGCAATTTACTATTTTGTGAAATGCTGGACCAGGCAGGTCAGGGCATTTCAGCATATGTTTAGTTGGTCCAGGGTCCAGGTCGCAGGTTGTCTGGCGGAGACGACAGAGGATGTCTGAGATCTCTTCCTCACTGATACTTTTGAAGTCAGTCCAGGGTGTTAGGTTGTTTTTGCAGCTATTTCTCCCCTCCCTCCACCTCTGGCGTAATATGTTTCACTCCGCTAACCGAAGAGGGACTGTCTTTCCTAATCTCCACTGTGTTGTTCCCCTGACAACCGTGCCCTCACATTATTCTCCATCTTCACTCCTTCTTCATACCTACCCAGATTTATTTGATTTGTATATTAAGAATCTAGTGTGACCAGCCGTATAAAGGTCTTCTTGATGCAGCCAGACTCGTATCTGGAGCCGTGCAACTAGGGCGCCTGCTATAGGCGCCCCTTGTCACTATTCCCCAGGGGACGCATCGAGGATTGAATGGGCAGCAAGTTCATCCAACCGGCAACTCGTTCCTCCCTCCTGCCTGGTAGGTCTGAGTCACTTATACTCCCTAAGCTTTCCGCCTTTGGCCGCGCGAGTACTTTGTGTCCTGAGGGATAAACTCGTGACCCGGGCGGCTATTCATCTCCCCATGCACACACTCCTTCCGCCCAGCACTGCTGCACCGCACGCTAGTTGGCTGCAGGCCGGGCATACAATCACGTGATTGGCCGAGCGGTGCTGCTAGGGCTGATGGGATCAGAGAGGAGAACTGCCTGCCGAGTGCCGACGGACCGAGTGAGGCTCACACAGAGCGCGCAGTGTGCACACACTGCCTGCATACCATGTGAACAGAGGCAGGCAGAGCTGAGACAAGCTCTTTGATAACTTAAAGGTATTTATCAGGCCAACTACCAGTGAAGTACTTACTGCAGGGGGCTGCTTTCTGGTGGTCTGCCCTGATGTACTTCACTCACCATGCTTACGCACGCACACACACTCCACACTCCCCTCCCCCCCCTGCTGGGTCTAGCAAAGTAGTAAAAACTATTTAAAAGAAGAAAATCACCCACACCCTGCAAAATCAATCTTTTAATAGTAATTAAAAAGCTATTTTGCATCGCTCCTATCCTTCGCATTGGAGCACAATGGCTCCTACATTGCTGCAGAACCTGCAGTTTATACGAAACCTGCTCTGCCTGTGATGTGAGGTTGGATGCAGTTATTGAGGGGGTTCTTTAACGGGGTGGGGGGGGGGGGGGTGGGGGGGCGCAATTGCAGTGTCTGCCCTGGGCGCTATTTTGCCTAGATACGCCACTGGATGCAGCCTTTGCATGCATTGCTGAACTATTCCCCAGATATCACCTCTGCTCTGCTCTGAGAAGGAACTCTCCACTTTGATCCTCCTCTCCAAGAGCCCACATTCAGAAATTCTCCTGAGCATCTCCTCCTCCTGATTCAGAATTCCCCTTAACATCAAAAAATAGAGCAAACTAAACACATCCATGTCCATGGACAACACCGACACAATTTCAAACAAAAAAAGCATCCATGGTTAATGAACCAAACAACCAAAACTGCATGTAGCAAAAAGTATATAAGTTTTATTTAAGGACGTATCCAAGATAACAATCCATTCAGCTCTCGCCATCCTTCAGGATCTTCACAACCTTGAACCTCGCCTCAGACCAGCCTAAAATGTGTGACCTTGGCTTGGACCATGGCTTGGTGCTGGGGTGGGGTCACCATCTCCCTCTCTCCTTCTCCATCCTGCCCGGCAAGCTTCACTTCTGTTTGCGTCCTGGGACGCTCTGTCACTTATTCACTTGCGCTTTATGGGCCATCTCCTTTAGCGGCTGTTCCTCTCCTTCACTACTGCACTCTGTTTAACAACTCTTATTTCTTTTTGTGAACTCAGCTCACGGAGGCTCTGGATTCTGTCTCATGTGGTGGGTAGAGATGGCCCAAACAGTTCGCCGGCGAGCAGTAGTCAGTGAACATCGGCTGTTCGCATGTGCAGCGAACAGCAAACATTTGGCGTGTTCAAGTAATACCGTGCCCAGGACAGTTATGGGAGTTCTATCATTGGATTTGTGGTGTCTTGATGGACATGTTGATACCAGTCTTGGGGGGCCAGGGCTAAGCCACGACAAAGTATTAAACTTCTCAGAAACTAAATATAATATGGTAATCAAGTTTGATATCGTAAGAATTGTCATATTCTGAGGAATATGAATCTGTGGTTGTTATGTGTGTGCGGGAAGCGTAAGCTGAAATATGGAAAATGTCATATTTGGTGGGCACAAGAAACCCACCCAGAAGGTTAACTGCACCCTGTCCAGCACCTGGGCTGAACCGGAGATGCCACTCAAAAATGTGGGTAATTCAAAAGAACCTGACAGGGACTCCTCCCCTGAGTCCTCCACATTCCATCTTACAAATGCCTGCTGCTAGCCAGAGGAACATGTGCCTGGTGGCCATTTCCTGAACTGAAACAAAGGATTGTTCCATGTGCTCAGATTCCCCAAAAGGACATATTTTTCACCTGAACCTAAGTATTCGTTTTATTTCTTCCATTACTTTTATTTTTATACTGCGCTACTATTGTCTCTATAATTGTTGATTTAATGATTTTCTGTATATATTAATTATTTATATTGCATTTATTAATAAAAGACTTCTAAAAGTCATTTATTTGTTCAGCTACCCCTACTATTCATCCACACAAAACATATCCTAGCTTTCTGAAGATTCGCTACCGAGAATCGTTATTAGTCAGAACCGGGTGTGTTTTAACCGTTTTATTTGCAGGTATTAGTATCAGGCAGATTGGGCTTCTCTTCCCATTAGAACGAGATGGTGGCAGCCTAGTATTTTGTCTTTTATCGATCGCACGCCTCCTTCTAGTCTGTCTGCAGCCGAACTCCAGCGATTTCTGCTCACCGATTGCATCCACTAGATTGCATGGTCTGTGTGCTGAAACCGATTGGAAGGCATTGTGTGGTCCGGCCACTAGGGGGCGTGTGACAGAGACGGCTCCAAAACTTCAGCCTGTTGGGAGCTGACTGAAGTAGCGGTAAGCTCATAAAGCCAGGAACGCCTCTTGATGTCTCGCTGTATTGCTGTATATTGCCTCTCATTTTCTGCTAGGTTCCTCCTATAAGTTATTCTGTTGTGACAATATCTGTACCACCTTTATTGGCATCCTGGTATTACTGTATATTTACAGCATATTCTGTCTGTGAGACGGCAATTCAGGAGGGCCATGGCATTTTCTGGCGCTAAATTTATTATAATGATCTCCTCAGCCGAGTCAACGATGGAAGTAAAAAAAACCCTATTCAGAATTAAGATACACCCCACCCCATTCCTAAAGCTAGACTTTAAAAACGAGGTTCTTCAAACAGGATGTTTCAGGTGAATGTGGGTCTATTTTGATGCCCTAAAATTCACCTTTATGTCCCTTTTAGGTTTAGGAATCCATTGAGCTTCTCACTTAATAGAGAGACAGAAGCTTGTCTATTGTTTACATTTAATTGGCTCCTGAAACATATGTTCCTTCTAACTCTTCATTTTTCCTGACTGCATCTACTGACCTAGAAACCAGAAGGGGAAGATTCAGCTTGACATTAATATCTCTTAACAAGAGAAGGGACTTTGCTCCCAGGCCACCAGGAGGAAGTGTCCCTTGATGGACCACGTTGACTTCAGAATAGTGGCGGTTAGTTATGACTACTCATTAGGAGAGTCCGGAGGTGACCGATCTGGCTCCCCTTCTCTGTCCTCCTGAGAGAAGCCACCGAGGCCCAGAGCATCTCATCCTCATTATTTCTGATTTTAGAAGTCGCCTGTCAGAGGCAGTGCAACCTTCATCTAGTTCCTGGAGGAGGTTTTAGCTGGGAGAAGAGCCCAGATATTACAAAAAAAAAAGCATCCTATGTCGATATGGCACGCTCATTCACATTTAAATACTCAGTGAACCAATGATACTAACATTTAGCTGCCAAAAAACTGCCCACTAGATGTCCACAAAAAGTCAAAATGTGCTTTGTAGCTGTCAGGGACAGGGATGCTCATCCGGATCCAGGTACCCGGGTAAACCCGGGTACCCGACCATTTTTACGCTATCCGGGTCGGATCCAGATCCAGATACCTGGGCCAATATCTGGATAGCTCTATGCGGGTATCTGGCCACATAATCCGACAGATATCCGGATCCGGGTACTGTAACAAGGGAGATGATGTCATTGAGCCAATCAGAGGGCTCCCAGCCAATCAGAGGGCTCCCAGCAGAAGCCCTAGCAACCAATCATAGAGGGGAACTCTGGCCAGCCCCACCTGACCTCATTGAGCCAATCAGAGGCCTCCCAGCCTAAGCCCTGGCACCCAATCACAGAAGGGAACCCTGGCCAGCCACCTGTGTAATAAGGAGGGCTGGCATGATGAGACAGATCGTCCTTGCTTGTGTGGCTGGCTGGTCACTGACAGACTTGCTCCAGTGCTGTTGGCTTAGCAAGTGCTGCCTGTATACAGTGATAAACCTAAAGCTTTGAGTGCTAAACACCTTCACTACACTATTGTTCTATTTTTTTTTAGCTAGCTAGTGTAATTGTTTGCTTTCATTCACTCCGTTAGGTCCTGTCTGTGTCTGTGTGTGCTGTGCAGGCCAGCAGGACAGTATAGGTTAGGGAATAGGATTACTGTGTTATTGTATTGTATTATATAGTTAGTTAGTACTGCAGTTAGTTGTTAGAGAGAGTAGTACTGTGTTAGCTTACTACAGATTACTGCAGTGTTGCTGTGCTGAGCATTGTCAGTGTGACAGTTGTGCACTGTTTGTCCTCTACTCTGCGGTCTGTCACTCCGTGCTAATTTGATTTAAAGTCCAACACCGATTTCATTAAAGTAAAAGTACCCCACATCATCTGGTGACATCATCACGTATAAGTTGTACTATGTCTGCTGGCACCGGCAGCCGGGGGAGGGGCAGCAAGGGCAAGAGGACAGGGAGCAACATTACGGCCACCCTCAGAAGGTCTGCCGTGTCAGTGTCGACCCCAGTGGGCAGCCTACCCTCAGTCAGCGAGCTTTTCGCTCCAGGTGCCACGATTGAACTCAGGGCTGTTAGCCGCAAGGAGTTTGAGGAGGATG
Organism: Hyperolius riggenbachi; assembly: GCF_040937935.1. Lineage (NCBI taxonomy): Eukaryota > Metazoa > Chordata > Amphibia > Anura > Hyperoliidae > Hyperolius > Hyperolius riggenbachi. The sequence continues at coordinate 378,797,881 of NC_090651.1, forward strand.
TTCTGGGTTTTGAGGAGGGGGGATATGATGTTGATGATGGGATGAAGGACCGTGACTACCATCCACAGGATGGGGATGTCAGCTCTGACTCTGAGGAGGAGGATGCGTCGGTGGGTTTGGCACGGAGGATCAGCATTGCAGACAGTGGCCGTGGAATGCGGGACCTACCACAAACCGCAAACTACAGATGAGCAGAGGTTGTGACCCCTACAAGTATGGCACCTCCAGCTTCATCACCCATCTGACCCAAAAACATGTTGTTGAGCATGAGGAGTTCAAGAGGCTGAAGCAAGCTGGCGCTGGCTCCCACCGCCACGGTGCCACAGGCCACTGCTGCTGATACCACCACCTATATTCAACCCAAAACACAATTGTGGGGTCATTTTTTGGAGGTGTCTGGGCTGAAAACTGTCATGTCCCAGTTGTGCGATTGGACTTTGGACACAATGTGGGCTGCACGACCGCTGTCTGGAACCTAGTCCTGATGTTAATTGACAGCTTTTTTTTTTTTTTTTTCATTTTATGTCCACCAAATAATAAATTAGTGTTTCCCTTTAAAAAAAACATGATGCTACATGCATCATTTACCCTAAAAACCCTTTTAAAGCTATTTAAAGGGCACTTCCGGTTTTTCTATCCAGATACCCGAATAGGTCGGGTACCCGTGGGTAATTAGGTCGGATACCCGAATTCACTCGGGTATCCGCGAGGTCAGATCCGGGTACCCGAATCGGATCCAGATATCTGGGTACCTGGATCCGGATCCGGGCGGGTATTAAAAAGTACTACCCGAGCAACCCTGGTCAGGGACTGTTAGCAGAGGGGTTTGTTCTCAAGGTCCTAAGACCATCTCCTCTCTGCTTCAAGTAAGTTTTGAATCAGGATGATACCATTTATTGGCTTACTTAGAGGAAAACAAAAAGTAAGCTTTTGACTAATAAGCCTTCTTCAGACTTTGTTCCTGTATAACTTAAAACACATAGCTCATATACACTGGACCGGAGGAGATACACTCTTTCGCAAACATAAATAAATGTCATTAGTTGCCTTAATTACAACTTCAGGAGGGTCTCACAGGGATGCTAACTAGTTTATGACAGGTAGATAAGACCTTGTTTGCTGAAACATCACATACCACAGACCCCAGGCAGTGAGGAGACATTGTAAAAAAGAATTGTGGCAATTAAAACCAATTTTTACCAGCACATGAAGTACACTGAAAAGTGGCATTAAAAACCATCTTACCAGCATACAAACTAAATAAAAATAAAAAAATAAACTGAATTGTGGCATTTAAACCCCATTGAACCAACCCAAGAAGTTAGAATCTTTGTTTCAACCATCTTATACAGTTTTGAACCAATTTATACATTTTGTCTCTTTTGTTAGTCTTTCTTTATGCGATTTGAAGCCGCCAATTAATACAGTGATGAGATCGCTTAACGGACAACTATCAAAGGTACAATTCTAAATGCTCTATATATTTCCAGTAATTACTAGCAAATAGCAATACAAAGGCTTTTTTTTCATCTTCGTCTTTATGTATAGAAATTATGACATTTACAGAGAACAGTTTTCACTGTGGGCATTACTATGGAGGACTGTACCAAGCACATCCAGCATACAGAAACAGTCCTCACTGGCTGTAATACTGGGACTGGAATCTGTTCAGAAAGATATAAAGCAGAAATATAGCTTCAAATGTGTGTAAATAATCATCAGCTGCAGCTCTGTGTGTTCATCTCTCTCTCTCTCTCTCTCTCTCTCTCTCTCTCTGCCTCATGCAGTGTAAACAGAGTTTACAGCCAAGTGTAGCTCATTCTGTATGGTGGGGGGATTTTGGGAAGCATCCAGGTAAGAAAAAATACAGGTCCTTCTCTTCAGATCCTTCTTTGTATCTAAAAAAAATCCTCAGCAGTTCCCATATGATCTATCAGAAAGCAGTGTGTGTGTAATTGTGTATGCAGGGCAGAAACAAACAGTCAATAATTCCTCTGTGAATAGTGACAGAGAAGTGGAACCTATCTACATGATACAGCTCTAGCCCTGACACCGACACAACCTGTTGCAGAAGCTTATAAGCAAAACATTTTTTCACACATTCTGTCATCAGAGACTTCTGAAAAGCTTTCTACTGTTGCTGGCTAAAAGCTCTATAGGTATGTGGTGTTTACAAAAGGACAGTTTCTTTGATAGTTCCTCTTTAAACTGTGTCCATGTAAACAGAAATGTGTGGGCAATGAAAGAGAAGTATATTTATTTATGCTTTTGTTTTGTTTTTTTGCCGAGTTCTGTTTTTATGCATACAGCGTACTGTATATAAGTTGGGAGTTTTAACATCTTGTTAATATACAGGAACTAAATCTGGAGAAGGCTTATTAGCCAAAAGCTTACTTTTTATTTACCTCTAAGATAGCCAATGATGGTTTCATCCTGATTCACAATTTCTTCCTTTTACTGATGGCTCACATGATACAACACTCTACTGCTTCTCTCTGCTTCATAAAGAAAGAACCGCCAGAACAAAGCTGCGCTAATCAGAACAGTCTCCAGAGACAAAGGCCACCCTAGGATCGCAGTGATCTCATTCTCCTGCCATTGTGTGAGCTCCTCTATGACCACCTAAGTGGTTGACTAACTCGTTGTCCTGGAATCCATGTTTGCTTTGCTCCTGAACCTCAGTGATGCAACCTGGGCTCTTTTTAGGCATAGGCAAACCAGGCAGATGCCTGGAGTAAAAACTGCATTAGGGGGCACAACATTTTTCTTAGCACACTGAATAAGATTTTTATGGTAATTCTTAAAGCAGACCTAAACTCTTGCACAGCAGACAAGAAAAACGCATGGATATTCACCCTGTGAGTGTTTACAAATAACAGCTTGTTTGATTTTCCCTTATCTGCAAGTAATTAGCAAGTGTAAATCAGGGCTGCCAGCTGTGTATGAACTGTTCCACAGTGTACCCTTGTTCTGGGATAATATGTAAACAAAGGAGGTTAACCCTTTCTGTGCTCCCAGGATACTAGGAAGTAAACACTGCAGGACCTCTGTTGGAGTTCTATACACTGTAACAAAGAAATTAAGTTTGAAGACTCCATATTCCTCATGCTTTCATCAAACTGGCCCATCAGCACCTCTCTCATTCCATGTGCAGCCCCCTCCCTTCCATTCAATGTGCAGCCCCCTCTTCCATGTGTATCATCCATGTATAGCAGCCCCTCCCATTTCATGTGCAGCCCCCTCTTCCATGTGTAACATCCATGTACAGAAGCCGCTCCCATTCCATGTACAGCCCCCTCCTTCATGCGTAGCATCCATGCACAGCAGCCCCTCCCATTCCATGGGCAGCCCCCTCTTTCTTGTGTAGCATTCTTGTACGGCAGCCCCTCCCATTCCATGTGCAGCATCCTCTTCCATGTGTATCAACCATGTACGACAGCCTGCCTCCCATTCCATGTGCAGCCTCCACTTCCATGTGTATCATCCATGTACAGCAGCCTCCCTCCCATTCCATGTGCAGCCCCCTCTTCCAACATGTATCATTCATGTACAGAAGCCCCTCCCATTCCATGTACAGAAGCCCCTCCCATTCCATGTACAGAAGCCCCTCCCATTCCATGTGCAGCGTTCTCTTCTATGAGTAACATCCAATGCACAGCAGCCCCCTCCCATTCTGTATGCAGCAACCCGTCTTCCATGTACATTCACTTTTACAGCAGAAGCTGCCCTAGGCCCTGACCTGTGTGGCCTTTACAAAACTCCAGCAGCGGCCCACAGAATTCCTGTTTTGAATTCAGGTCTGCTTTAGATCTGGATGTTTCTTTACTTTTGTTGTGTTACAGTCACATAATGTCCTCAGGGTCGGGAAATGCTGAGAACACATTTTATGAAACACAAGAGATCAGTGGTAAGCCGCTTCCAGCCACGCCGGGACAAGCACTCCTGTTGTGTCTGATGAAGTGCTTATCCCGTCTCTCACGTCCATCGCTGTTTACTGTTTGGTCTTGCTTGAATTCATTTCCAGTGTCAGGAGTCACCTCTTCGTCTTCCGCGAAGCCTCGCGCTCGTTATCCTCTCTTTAAGTCGCGCCAAGTCGCTGGTGTCACATGATAATGAGGGGATGTCACAGAAGCGCTTGTGTTTTGCTCATTAAGGCTATCGGGTAAATCGCTACATTTTTCACCTCGATGGCCCCTATTAGCGGTCGCCTATTGCGTCACCCCTACTGGCGGCATGCAAACAAGCAATTACCGCCAATAATGACTGCCGGGACGTGATCACCAACGCGCACGCGGATCACAGTTTATCTGACACCAGCAGTGCATTGCACCGTGTCAACTGTCAGTAAAAGCAAAGCATTTAAATTAAATGTTAGAGCACACAGACCTTTGGCTTCCTAGAGCACACGGACCTTTGGCTTCCTAGAGCACACGGACCTTTGGCTTCCTAGAGCACACGGACCTTTGGCTTCCTAGAGCACACGGACCTTTGGCTTCCTAGAGCACCCAGACCTTTGGCTTCCTAGAGCACCCAGACCTTTGGCTTCCTAGAGCACACGGACCTTTGGCTTCCTAGAGCACACGGACCTTTGGCTTCCTAGAGCACCCAGACCTTTGGCTTCCTAGAGCACACGGACCTTTGGCTTCCTAGAGCACACGGACCTTTGGCTTCCTAGAGCACACGGACCTTTGGCTTCCTAGAGCACACGGACCATTGGCTTCCTAGAGCACACGGACCATTGGCTTCCTAGAGCACACGGACCTTTGACTTCAGTTCAGCTGTCAGTTTCAGGGCAAGTCAACTGTAAATTTCATGTTAGCTATTCAATTTTTGCAGATGTACACAGAACTGTAACTTCAGATTAAGCACAGGTTGACCTCAGAAAGTGACCTGAACTCAAAGTTCTGTGCACACTAGCCCTAAAGCCAATTTCACACGAATGACAGAAGAGCAGAAATAAATCACTGCAGATGATTGGTTATTTCCAGTGATTTCTACTGCAAGTGTTTTTCTATGTGAAAGGCTGGGTTTATAGTTGTTATCCCCTGTGACCAACAGTGTTGTTCTGCTCCCCTTCCATGCGCAGCAGGACCGGGGAATGGGGGGTGTCAGGAACTGGAGCTGGGGTGACAGTCCTGTACGTAGTTAAGTCATTAGCAGCTTCAATAGAGTTATCTTGTTTGAGATAAGTGCAGTGCTTTTGACCTCAGTTGGCAGAACTCGTTGTGCTGTAAATTCTTGGAATGCTTTGATCTCTCTCTCTACTAGCAGAAAATATACAAACTGAAAGCAGAAGTCCTCTGTTATTGTCTCACACGGCCCCCTAGTGACAAGTGGCCATAACTACACATTACAGCAGTACATATTAGAGGCAGGGAATGCAGTGGTTAGTGGGCAGACTGGTAGCCACTCTAACTGTAGACAGTGGGCAGATTAGCAGCCAGTTGTAGCCTGCTGGCTATCTACTCACTTCTCTGGGCCTGCGTGGATTACCTCAAAAGCACCATCTGCTGCATGGGTTAAAGTATAACCAAGGTGAGCGAGTTTCAGAAAAGTAATTGCCTATTTCTGTGCATAATCCTCCTGGGATGTGGTCTGCATCCTTCTTTTCTCCCCATTTTGCTCCAATTGTTCGCTAAAGGCTCCAGACCAGGCCCCAACCAGAAGAAGAACTCTGCAATCTCCACGCCTGCGCAGGTCACATGGCCCTGGGTGCGCAAACGCAGGAGGTGGGGTGAGGACGGGAGCAGGGACACGGCAGAGGGCTTGCGACCTGCGCAGGCGCACTCACGCCCATGCCATGCGAAAGGGAAATATAAGATATATTAATCCTACCCTAGCCATTTTGTAACTTAGGGTTAAATAAAATAAAAATAAAAATTATAGCCTAAATATAAAGTTATCGCCCATCTGAATAGACTGAAAAAGTAAGATTTTACAATCCTTAAAACTTTTCAGACTTTTCCAGTAAACAGTGAAGTTTGTTGGACTTGTAAGGTGTTAATTTCTTGACTAAACACAGCTTGTTATGGAACTGGGTTATGTTAATGACCTCCTCGGATTTGCATGTATCACTCCTCCCCACAGGGGGCTGACAGGTGCTTCCTGATAAATGACAGGCCTTTTTGTTTCACACACGACATAATAATAATTAACTTTTTGCTGTCAAAACATATGCTGCGTGACAAGATAAATACTGTTTCTTTTACCCTTGTAGCAAGTATTCTTATTCCTGTATCACTGAAACGCGTCAGTCCTCCTTAAAGAGGAACTTTAGCGAAAAGGGGAAAAAATCAATCAACACATTGAAGAGAGATCAAGAAATTATTGATTCAAGTAATGTGTTGTTCATGTTGTTTGATCCTCAATCATCTTTACTACTGGCAGACATAAAAAAAAAAAAACAGACAGCACAAACTGCCATTATCTCTAACCCCACCCCATAATGATGCGATAGGCTAATAAGTTGTGTCTTTTTTATAGATGCACATATGTACAAAGGGAGATGCTGGTTGCTTGGCAGTTGGAAACAGATGTTATTTCCCACAATGCAACGAGGTTCACAGACAGGAAACTGTCAAGGCCATGGTCCTAACATCACCCCGTGGGAGGGGTTTCACCCCAATATCAGCCATACAGACCGATCTAAAGAACTATTCGTGGAAAGGTAAACATTTATCCTGGAAAAGGGGGTATCAGCTACTGATTGGGATGAAGTTCAATCCTGTGTTACAGTTCCTATTTAACTCTGTTGAGGAAACGCCACCTGATATCCTATATCCTATATCTCTGGCACACCTATATTCCCTGAATACACTATAAGGAATTTAGTATATTCCACTGCACACTTAAAGGATACCTGAAGTGACATGTGACATGATGAGATAGACATGTGTATGTACAGTGCCAGGCACACAAATAACTAGACCATGTTCCGTTTTTTCTTTCTCTGCCTGAAAGAGTTAAATATCAGGTATGTAAGTGGCTGACTCAGTCCTGACTCAGACAGGAAGTGACTACAGTGTGACCCTCACTGATAAGAAATTCCAACTATAAAACACTTTCCTAGCAGAAAATGGCTTCTGAGAGCAGGAAAGAGATAAAAAGGGTAAATGGTTAATAGATTTTAGCTCTGGCATACTTCAATGAATGTGTCATTGAGCAAAAACATTAAAACCGTTAAACACGTAAAAAGTACATTTAAACATAAGATAAAACTGTAGAATATCTAAAAAGTCATTTTTTTTAGGAGAAGGAAGATAGATACAATCGTTTATTTCATTAGTTTATTTACGCTTCGGGTGTCCTTTAAACAGAAGTGGATGTAATATACTAAAATGACCAAGAGATGGCACTGTGTTTTTCTCATGGTGTTTTTTTATATGTTGCTGTGCTTTATGCTGTTCCTTAGGGATGCTCATTCGAATTCCGCGGAAATGCAACTTCCGAAATTCCGATCAGAATCTGCATTTCCGCATCGGAATGCAGAAATCGGTAATGCAAGTGTGTTAGGCGAATTTCCGCCGGAAATCGCGGAAATTTACGCCGGAAATCGCGGAAATTCTGCCCGACTTTAACATCAATTTTCTCAAAAACTATAAAGGTAGCCATACACTGGCTCGATTCCCGGCCGTTTCGACAGCAGATTCGATCCTGGGATCGAATCTGCTGCCAATCGTTCACGGTAAACGCAGCCGCCGATCCGATTCCCTCCCGAAATTGGATTGGTCCGTCGATCGCGCCGTGCGGGAAATTACCCTTGATCGCCCGCGGGTAAAGTGCGCGTCGCTAGCGGCGGCCGATCCGATCAGGTATACATTACCTGAGGCTGGCTCCCGGGCGTCTTCTCCACGCTGCACGGCTCTGTTCCGGCTCCATCCATCCCGGCGCTTCCTGTGTCACTGCAGTGACCAGGAAGTTCAAATAGAGGGCGCTCTATTTGAACTTTCTGGTCACGGAGTAACACAGGAAGCGCCGTAATGGATCCGGAACAGAGCCGTGCAATGCGGAGAAGAGGACCCGGAGCCAGCATCAGGTAATGTATACGGGGGGGGGACAGGCGGCAGGAGCAGCTCAGCAGATGGTGAATCGGTTTCAGGCTGAAATCGATTCACAATCTCTTTGCAGTAAAGGCAGCCATACGATCCCTCTCTGATCAGATTCGATCAGATAGGGATCTGTCAGCTGGTCGATCTAATGGCACATCGACCAGTGTATGGCTACCTTAAGGTCTTTTTGAAAACTTTTTTTGCATCTTGTTCACAAGATTAAGTTTAATAAACCCTGAAAATGTGGTGTTTCTAGGACTTACGGGGGCTTTGCTATTAACCGCTAAAGTCGGCGGAGTTTTACTGTAATGTAAAATGCAGAAAATCTGCATCTGCCTATTTTCTGCATTTATATTACAGTAAAAATCCGCCGACTTTAGCGGTTAATAGCAAACACCAAATTTTTAGGGTTTATTAAACAGATTCTTCTGAACAAGATGCAACAAGATGCAAAAAAAAGTTTTCAAAAAGACCTTATAGTTTTTGAGAAAATCGATGTTAAAGTCGGGCAGAATTTCCGCATTGGAATGCGGAAATTGGTACCAGGAAGCGGAATCGGTAATTGGCAATGGCGGAATGCGGATTTACCGCAGAATCGGAAATTGGCATTTCCGACCATCCCTACTGTTCCTGTATTTTTTCTCATATTCCTGTTACCATGTGGTTATGCCTTCCACCTGTAAGACGCTGCATATACTATCCCTGAAATTATATAAAATGTATCTCCACTGTCCCTAAGATAATTTCTATTGATTTTTGTTGCCGGATTTTCAAAGCCTAATTGTCACTTTTATAATGCCACAAATGTAAAATTAGTTCAACAAGTTTAGAACTGAGTGAAAGTCTGGACACAGCAATGGGATGAGTATAATGGAACTGCAAAAAGTTAAAAACACACTATGGCCTCAATTCACTAAGCTTTATCAAACACTTTATCAAACATTTGATAATTTACCTCATGGGTAAAATCTAATGTTTAATTCAGTAAGGTGTTATAGAATTACTGAACGTTTTATCGATAAAACATTCAATAAATATATAACACCTTGGTGAATTCAAAATTAGATTTTACCCATGAGGTAAATTATCAAATGTTTGATAAAGTGTTTGATAAAGCTTAGTGAATTGAGGCCTATGTAGACACAGCATACACATGCTGCCACTTCTGTCTCTGCTCATATTTTGTTTTGCTATTTGAGACAAGCAGAATTAGACTGAACAAAGTTTCCACAAATGAAATCAATGTCCCTCTTTCAGGATGAGGTGGCGCTTCCTGCTACCTAATACTGGGGTCACCTCTGGCTACCTAATACTGGGGGCCACTTCTGGCTACCTAATACTTGGGGGGGGGGGGGGCACCTCTGGCTACCTAATACTTGGGGGACACCTCTAGCTACCTAATATTGGGGGGCACTTCTGACTACCTAATACTTGGGGGGGGGGGGGGGAGGGGCACCTCTGACTACCTAATACTGGGGGGCACCTCTTACTACCTAATACTGGGGGGCACTTCTGGTTACCTAATACTTGGGGGTGGGGAGGGGCACCTCTGACTACCTAATACTTGGGGGACACCTCTAGCTGGAGCTGGGAAAAAAGGGCGCAGGCCGCTAGTGGACAAAAAGGGCGCCGCCATTCACTCCCATAATAAATAGCGTTTAATGGGCGCCGAGCAGGAAAAAAGGGCGCCGGAGCTAAATAAAGTTTACAAACGGCGCCCGGAGCTAAATAAAGTTTACAAACGGCGCCCGGAGATGTTTAATGATTTATAACTGAACTTGTGGTGTTTTACGTTTATAAAATGCACCCGTGCCGAATAACGTTTATGAAAATACTAAACATATTTATCTTATTTAAATAATTAAAACATTATTTAAAGTTTTATCCCTTACTGTTTGTAAAACATTATTATTCACAAAATAAAGCGATCAGTATGTAACGTAAATTGCAAAATATTTTTTGCATCCACAATTAGTAAAACATTATTATCCACATAATAAAGGGGGGTCTTAGGTTTAGGCACCAACAGGGGGGTCTTAGGTTTAGGCACCAACAGGGGGGTCTTAGGTTTAGGCACCAACAGGGGGGTCTAGGGGTTAGGGGTAGGTACAGGGAGGGTTACTTAGGCACCAACAGGGGGGTCTTAGGTTTAGGCACCAACAGGGGAGTCTTAGGTTTAGGCACCAACAGGGGGGTCTAGGGGTTAGGGGTAGGTACAGGGAGGGTTACTTAGGCACCAACAGGGGGGGTCTTAGGTTTAGGCACCAACAGGGGGGTCTTAGGTTTAGGCACCAACAGGGGGGTCTTAGGTTTAGGCACCAACAGGGGGGTCTTAGGTTTAGGCACCAACAGGGGGGGTCTTAGGTTTAGGCACCAACAGGGGGGTCTTAGGTTTAGGCACCAACAGGGGGGTCTTAGGTTTAGGCTCCAATAGGGGGGTCTTAGGTTTAGGCACCAACAGGGGGGTCTAGGGGTTAGGGATAGGTACAGGGAGGGTTCTGTGTAAGAGTAGGCTTAGGTATAGTTTTAGTAAAATTTTAGTAATAATTACTAATGTTTTACAACACTTATTACGAACGTAGTTATATTTATATCATCTTTATAAACAATATTTTCAGATTTTATTATAAGAACAAACCATAAATGAAGGTTATTCACAATAATATACAATTATAACAATTCCGCCTCGGACACGCTAAGCCGTGAATAGAATTTCAACCACGAAAATCTGCTTCCGCTTCGCGTGAATGCGGACAGAAATCCGCATTCACGCTCGTGAAACCCGGCGCTGAAGTCGTGGTTAGCGGAAATGCGTCAAACTATGCGGAAGTGACACATTGCAGGCCAATCAGAGGGCCCCAGCCAGGCCCTAGCAACCAATCACAGGAGGGGAGCTATGCCCTCCCCTCCTGAATATAAAGCGACGGCCATGATGGAAAAGCTCTGTCCTTGCTAGACTGTGGTGCTGAGAGGATTATCTCCAGGCCATTGTTGTTTGAGCAAGTGCATTTATTGTGTTAAAAACAAAGCGTTTTTTTTGCTAACACTGCTCTTATACTGTACACAGTTAGCTAGTCAGTGAGTGATTGCTGTAGTTAGTTGTAGTCAGTGTAGTGTAGTGGGAGTGTGGGAGTCTAGTGATTATTTAACTGTGTGTAGTGCAGGCAGGTTCAGTGCTGCAGTGTAGTCAGTGTAGTGGTAGTGGGGATTATCTGTGTGTAGTGCAGGCAGGCAGGTTAGTGCAGCTGCAGTGTTCACTTGTATATTTCAGTGACAGTTATACACTTGTACTATTTGCAGGCAGCCAGTCACACCGCCGGCGCCGCCACTCTCTGCCAGCGCTGTTCATTCATTCTGTCAGTGACCTTGTGCCGTGCCCAGTGCTTACTGCTCGCTCGCTGGCATATAAGCATCTCATTACACACTTGTATATTATTTCAGTGACAGTTATACACTTCACTTGTACTATTTGCAGGCAGCCAGTCACACCGCCGGCACCGCCACTCTCTGCCAGCGCTGTTCATTCATTCTGTCAGTGACCTTGTGCCGTGCCCAGTGCCCACTGCTCGCTCGCTGGCATATAAGCATCTCATTACACAGTGTGACATCCTTGTGTGCCCACTGCATCCTTCAGTGACCTAGTTGTATATCCAGTGCCCACTGCTGTGCCCACTGCATCCTTTAGTGACCTTGTACTGTGCCCACTGCATCCTTCAGTGACCTAGTTGTATATCCAGTGCCCACTGCTGTGCCCACTGCATCCTTCAGTGACCTTGTACTGTGCCCACTGCATCCTTCAGTGACCTAGTTGTATATCCAGTGCCCACTGCTGTGCCCACTGCATCCTTCAGTGACCTTGTACTGTGCCCACTGCATCCTTCAGTGACCTAGTTGTATATCCAGTGCCCACTGCTGTGCCCACTGCATCCTTCAGTGACCTTGTACTGTGCCCACTGCATCCTTCAGTGACCTAGTTGTATATCCAGTGCCCACTGCTGTGCCCACTGCATCCTTCAGTGACCTTGTACTGTGCCCACTGCATACTTCAGTGACCTAGTTGTATATCCAGTGCCCACTGCTGTGCCCACTGCATCCTTCAGTGACCTTGTACTGTGCCCACTGCATCCTTCAGTGACCTATTTGTATATCCAGTGCCCACTGCTGTGCCCACTGCATCCTTCAGTGACCTTGTACTGTGCCCACTGCATCCTTCAGTGACCTAGTTGTATATCCAGTGCCCACTGCTGTGCCCACTGCATCCTTCAGTGACCTTGTACTGTGCCCACTGCATCCTTCAGTGACCTACTTGTATATCCAGTGCCCACTGCTGTGCCCACTGCATCCTTCAGTGACCTTGTACTGTGCCCACTGCATCCTTCAGTGACCTAGTTGTATATCCAGTGCCCACTGCTGTGCCCACTGCATCCTTCAGTGACCTTGTACTGTGCCCACTGCATCCTTCAGTGACCTAGTTGTATATCCAGTGCCCACTGCTGTGCCCACTGCATCCTTCAGTGACCTTGTACTGTGCCCACTGCATCCTTCAGTGACCTAGTTGTATATCCAGTGCCCACTGCTGTGCCCACTGCATCCTTCAGTGACCTTGTACTGTGGCCACTGCATCCTTCAGTGACCTAGTTGTATATCCAGTGCCCACTGCTGTGCCCACTGCATCCTTCAGTGACCTTGTACTGTGCCCACTGCATCCTTCAGTGACCTACTTGTATATCCAGTGCCCACTGCTGTGCCCACTGCATCCTTCAGTGACCTTGTACTGTGCCCACTGCATCCTTCAGTGACCTAGTTGTATATCCAGTGCCCACTGCTGTGCCCACTGCATCCTTCAGTGACCTTGTACTGTGCCCACTGCATCCTTCATTGACCTACTTGTATATCCAGTGCCCACTGCTGTGCCCACTGCATCCTTCAGTGACCTTGTACTGTGCCCACTGCATCCTTCAGTGACCTACTTGTATATCCAGTGCCCACTGCTGTGCCCACTGCATCCTTCAGTGACCTTGTACTGTGCCCACTGCATCCTTCAGTGACCTAGTTGTATATCCAGTGCCCACTGCTGTGCCCACTGCATCCTTCAGTGACCTTGTACTGTGCCCACTGCATCCTTCAGTGACCTAGTTGTATATCCAGTGCCCACTGCTGTGCCCACTGCATCCTTCAGTGACCTTGTACTGTGCCCACTGCATCCTTCAGTGACCTAGTTGTATATCCAGTGCCCACTGCTGTGCCCACTGCATCCTTCAGTGACCTTGTACTGTGCCCACTGCATCCTTCAGTGACCTAGTTGTATATCCAGTGCCCACTGCTGTGCCCACTGCATCCTTCAGTGACCTTGTACTGTGCCCACTGCATCCTTCAGTGACCTACTTGTATATCCAGTGCCCACTGCTGTGCCCACTGCATCCTTCAGTGACCTTGTACTGTGCCCACTGCATCCTTCAGTGACCTTGTACTGTGCCTGGTGCATCCTTCAGTGACCTTGTACTGTGCCCACTGCATCCAGTGATTCATTAGTAGCAACATGTCTGGCAGGGTTTCGCGGGGTGAGAGGAAAGGGAGTTCAATTGCCTCAGCCACTTCTGGGACTGCTCCACGTCCAGGGAGAGGACGCCCAGCTGTACGTGGTCGTGATGCAGCAGAAAGGTGGGCAGCAAAGCCTGGGCCGAGTCAGCGGACGCCATTGTCCAAATATTTTAAAGTTTCTGGTCCCCGTGTGGTGGTTGAGCAAATGGAACCTGACGTACTCATGGACATCATGACTTCCTCCCAGACCTCTACTGTGAGCACCACTCCAAGCAGCAGCAGCAGCAGCCAACATCCCACGCTTGTGACATCCACCCCAGCACCCACTGGTCAGCAGCCCTCCCAGGATGACAGCGTTCTGTCCCTCAGTTCCAGCATCTGGGAACCTGCTGATGCAAGAAGCTCAGGACTTACTGGGGACTGATGTGGCAGAGATTGAGATCGGGCCAAAATCACAAGCGTTGTTGAGTTCTGGTGATGAAGAAGAGGGGTCTGTGTCTGGGGATGTCGGGACAGAAGAGGAGGCGGGGGAGTCAGAGGAAGAGCTGGATTATGATGATGCTGCTGATGATGACGACGTTGTGGACCCTAACTATACGCAGCCTGCTCAGTCCGGGGAAGAATGGTCAGAGCAGGATGACGAGTCACCTCGGCCTAGGCAAGGATATCGCCATATGTCAGGCAGGGGCATCGGCAGCAGTGGGCGTGGAGGAAGTAGACAGGACACTGCTTCAGCCGGCACCACCACCATGCAACCCCCGGCAACTACTACCACACATTGCTCCTCTGCACCCTCTGCTAGTGGGGGCCGCAGTAAATTAAAGTCACCAGTGTGGGATTGCTTTGACGAACGTACTGATGACAAAAGGTATGCGGTGTGCAGGTTATGCAGCAAAAGATTGAGCCGTGGGAAAAGTCTGAGCAAGATGGGTACCTCATCCCTCCAGGGCCTCCTGAGAAGCCGCCACTGCCGCGAGTATGCGGAGTTTAAGAGGAAGCAGGCACTGCTGGCAGGGGTTCCTGAGAGCAGAAGGCCCACCAGTGCAGCAGCATCATCCCTCCCTCAGGGTCGTGAATCCCCCACAGCAGCAGCAGTAGTAGCAAGCAAGCGCTCTTCCACCTCAGCTACTCAGGACACAGACATTGAGGCTGGCAGCCAGTGGTCGTCTCTCTCCTCTGTCTCCCCTGCATCCCGGCGTCGTCAGACCCTGCTGAGCGACACCTTTCAGGGTCTGACCAAGCCTCTGCCTCCAAGCAACAGGCGGATCCGCAAACTAAATGGCTTACTGGCCCGGGCCATGGCATCACAGCTGCTTCCCTACTCCCTGGTGCAGGAGGGGAGCGCCATGCGGACGCTGCTCCAATTTGGCATCCCCGAGTGGCAAGTCCCCAGTCGCCACTATTTCAGCAGGAGCGCGATCCCAGCACTCCACAAGTTTGCGGTGGAAAACGTGGCCCGTTCCCTGGACTATTCTGTGGGCAAGCGGGTCCACGTGACCATGGACTCGTGGAGTAGCAGATTTGGGACAGGTCGCTACCTGTCCTTTACGGCCCACTGGGTGACACTGATGGAAGGGAGGGAGGACAAGAGCGCATCAGCCCAGCTAGTGGTGCCACCACGCGGGATCAGGGGGGATGCAGAAGGGTCCTGTCACGACACTCCCTCTGCACCCGGAAAGCAAGCCCGCCTCGGCAGCAGCAGCGCCAAGCCTCGGCACTGCCAAGCCCTTTTAAAATTGGTGACCCTGGGGAAGGAGAGGCTTACGGCCACCAAAGTCCTGGCCGCCCTCAGGAAGCAGGAGCGGAGGTGGCTGACCCCCAGAGGCCTGGAAGTGGGGTATGTGGCAGCCGATAACGGGGCCAACCTGGTGGCAGCAGTGCAGCAGGGAAACCTCCAGCACATCCCCTGCTTGGCCCACGTGCTCAATCTTGTGGTGCAGCGCTTCTTGCGCACCTACCAGGGGATGAGCGAGCTGCTGCAGGATGCCCGGGCGGTGGTACACTTTTTCCGCCTGTCAGCCACTGCCTCTGCACTCTTGTCCACCTTACAGCAGCAGTATGGAAGGCCACAACACCGGCTGATCATCGACATGCCAGTTCACTGGAATTCGACTCTGGCCATGTTGGAGCGGCTGTGTCAGCACAGGCTGGCTCTTAGGGCCTACATGCTAGACCCAAGTGTCCCCAGCAACCAGCAAGTCCCCATGATTACTGCCACTCAGTGGACACTGATGCAGCAAGTATGCCTGGTGCTGAGTCCCTTCCTGGAGGCAACCAAGATGGTCAGTGAGGAGCGGGCCTCTGTGTGCCAGTGGGTGCCCTTGGTTTGTCTACTGGAGCAGGCAATGGACAATTTAATTGAGCGTGGGGATGAAGCCCTGAGGCAGTTGGAAGAACAGGAGCAGATGGCAGCACAGTCCAGCTCAGAGGAGGGCTCACAGCAGGTAGTGGAAGAGTTGGAGGTCCCTAACCTGAATGAGGAGGAGGAGGAGGAGCAGAGTGCAGCAGGCGTTGTACGTGGATGGCGGTTTGAGGACAACGACATGGCACAGGAAGAGGACAGGCATGCGTTATGGGACAATGGCGAGGACGAGGAAGATCTTGCTGGCAGGGCCCACTTGTTTCCCATGGCTGTGCACATGTTGCGCTGCCTTCGCAGGGACCCCCGGGTGATCCAGATGCGTTCAAGGGAGGACATCTGGATTACCTTGATGCTTGATCCCCGTCTGAAGGGGAAGCTGGGAGACTTAATGACGCCATCCACCACCGAGCAACGCACAAGGGAGTTGAAGGAAGCCCTTGTGCGCAGACTACTGGAAGCATTCCCCCAGCCTTCCACCCCCACTGTAACTGCTCTGCCAAGCCAGCAAGAGGTGTCTGCCATTGCCACTAGCAGCACAACAACAACCACCAGCAGCAGCAGCAGCAAGTGGCCCCCCGGAGACCTGAAGAGCCTAAGCAAGAGCCTGTATGCAGTGCAGCAGCCCAGAACAGAGGTGCCCGCCACAGCATCCACCACCAACCAGCACAAGCAACGACTGACCACCATGGTGTCTGACTATATGGGGTCATCCAGCGGGCTCAATGACACTGACAGCCCCGTGGACCCCTTGGAGTACTGGGTCAAGAGACTGGACATCTGGAGCGAGCTTTCCCAGTACGCCCTGGAACTCCTATCCTGCCCTCCTTCCAGTGTCCTCTCAGAGAGATGCTTTAGTGCGGTCACAGAGAAGCGCTCTCGGCTCTCCCACGCCTCTGTGGACAAACTCACCTTCCTGAAAATCAACCAGGCTTGGGTGGAAGGTGAGTTCCTGGCCCCTATTGTCGGACACAGGGGGACATGAAGTGGCTGCTGCATGTGCTGTTGTTAACTATGCCTGCCTTTATAAAGACAGTTACTACCTGCCTAGTGCCTACCTTGGTTAATTTTTTGGTGTTATGGTACTACTACCAGTAAGTTGCCATGGTCCTCCTTCTGAGCTGCTGAACTGACCGCCCGCTTTGTCCTCCTGACTCAGTCGCTACTACACTCTGCGTTCACACTGTCCGGGTCACTGGGTGCATTTAATTTTTTGGCCAGCACTATGACGCTGTGCTGCTACTACTACCACCAGTATGTTGCCATGGTCCTTCTGTGCTGCTGCTGCTGCTGCTGAACTGAACGCCCGCTTTGTCCTCCTCCTCCTCCTGACTCAGTCGCTACCACGGTACCACCAATGCACTCTGTCTGCGTTATTACTGCCCGTGTCACCGGGTGCATTTAATTTTTTGGCCAGCACTATGACGCTGTGCTGCTACTACTACCACCAGTATGTTGGCATGGTCCTTCTGTGCTGCTGCTGCTGCTGAACTGACCGCCCGCATTGTCCTCCTCCTCCTGACTCAGTCGCTTCCCGCTGCTGCACTCTGCGTTCACACTGCCCGGGTCACTGGGTGCATTCAATTTTTTGGCCAGCACTATGACGCTGTGCTACTACTACTACCACCAGTATGTTGCCATGGTCCTTCTGTTCTGTGCTGCTAAACTGACCGCCCGCATTGTCCTCCTCCTCCTGACTCAGTCGCTTCCACCAATGTACTCTGTCTGCGTTCACACTGCCCGGGTCACCGGGTGCATTTAATTTTTTGGCCAGCACTATGACGCTGTGCTGCTACTACTACTACCAGTATGTTGCCGTGGTCCTTCTGTGCTGCTGAACTGACCGCCCGCATAGTCCTTCTCCTGACTCAGTCGCTACCACCACTGCACTCTGCGTTCACACTGCCCGTGTCCACTGACAACTCTGCTGCGATGTCATTGCTAATTGCTGCAAAAAAAATAAAATAAAATAAAAATTACAAAAACCTCTCTGGGGCCTTTTTGGCGTCAGCCACTCATCCTCCTCCAGCGGTACCTTCGCCGCCAAGTGCCATTGGAACTCGCCTTCACCTCTTCGATTGCTTAACGCGTATATCCCTTTTTAAAACCACGAATTACCAATTAATAGCCCCATTTACAGTGGTGATTTGTCTTTAAAAGCCATTAAAACAAAAAAAAATTTTTGGGGAATATTTTATGTTGAAGTTATGTTGCCCCTTATCACCTCGATAATCCATGCAATTTGGGGGATTGTAGCATGTATGGGGGCTTTGTTATTAACGTTAAAAGAAATTCCGCCTCCAGGCGGGAATCCACGCGTGATTACGCCATTCACGGCAGAAAATCCGCGTGGTTGCGTGGACGCGGACGAAAATCCGCATGCGGCGGGGCCGAATGCGGATTTTTTTTTGCAACCACGCGGATTGCCGAATTCGTGGATGAGACACATCCGAGCATCATTGGTAGAGATGTCCCGAACGGTGCCCGGCGAACTTCGGTGGTTCGCGATCACAGTGAACCGGGAACTTTTCCGTAAGTTCGGTTCGCCCCCATAGTGCATCATGAGGGTGAACTTTGACCCTCTACATCACAGTCAGCAGGCTCATTGTAGCCAATTAGGCTACACTACCTCCTGGAGCCCCCCCTCCCCCCCCCCCTATAAAAGGCAGGCAGCGTCAGGCCTTGGACTCACTCCTGTGCCTGCATTAATTAGAGAAGGGAGAGCTGCTGCAGACTCTCATAGGGAAAGATTAGTTAGGCTCTTGTAGACTTCTTAGCTTGCCCCTTGCTGATTCCTATTGCTAAAAAAGCACCACTCAACAGCTCTTTTGAGACCTGGGGCTTGATTCACAAAAGAGTGCTAACTGTTAGCACGGCCGTTTTCGTGTGAATTTTCGCATTGCGCGTGATCGTGAATTTTCACGTGAAACGATAACGTTTTCGCGCGCAAATGCAAATTTTCATGCGAAAACGATATCGATTTAGTGTGAAAATTCAAGTTTGCGCGCAAAAACATTATCGTTTCGCACGAAAATTCGCGATCGCGCGCAATGCGAAAATTTGCGTGAAAACGCCTGTGCTAACAGTTAGCACTCTTTTGTGAATCAAGCCCTTAATCTTGTTCTTGTGATCTATTTTTTTTTGTGTGTGTGTGTGTGTCCCACTGACACTTGCGTTGCATAGACACCTTGGTAATTCCTACTGTGTGTGCCACTGCCAGCCAGGCCCAGCACATTCAGTGACTACCTGTGTGTGTGACAGGTGCACATTGTAATACTCATCACTGCATATACCTACCTACCTGTTGTTCACAGTGCACCCACCTACCTATGTGAGCGCACGCAGTGTCACTGTGCCTGTCCGGTACCTGTCTGTATGTGACAGGTGCACATTGTAATACCCACTGCATATACCTACCTGTTGTTCACTGTGCACCCACCCACCTACATGAGTGCACGCAGTGTGATATACCACTCCGTGCATACCTGTTAACTGCACCTGTGTGACTACACATTGTATTAGTCAAGTCAGTGCATACCTTTCACTTCATCCCCCCCAATATGGACAAAACAAAAGGCAGAGGCAGGCCACCTGGCAGGTCTGTTTGCGGTGGCGCTGTCGTGATTTCGTGCGGCCCTCGTATGCGTCATCACGTAGAGGACGTGAGGTCAGAGAAAGGGCGGAAGTACTACAAGGGTACTACCGCTGAACCGCCCGCTGCCCGGCCTCAATGCGTCCTAGTCGGACTCCTCCTCCTCACTCACACCACTGCCAGCCAGCCACTGCACTGAGCCAGCCACCGGTACTATTAACTTTCAACAAACTTTTTTTATGGGGAAGCGGGCAGAGGGGGGAGCGCTAGCAGAGGGGGTGGGGGGAATTTCCGACCCCCCCCCCCCCCCCCGCGATCGGGGCATGCTCCCCCCTTATGCCTGCGACCCCATAGGGGGGCCGTATTCGGGCGAACAGGGCCCTGTTCGGCCGAACAGGGGCCCTGTTCGGCCCTGTTCGGCGGGCATTGAGTAGTTCGGGCGAACCCGAACTAAAAAGGCCGAACACCACATCACCCGAACAGGGTGATGTTCTGCAGAACCCGAACAGTGGCGAACACTGTTCGCCCAACACTACCCTTGAAACATCTTTTCCGTCACTTTTGTGGCCAGCATAAATTTTTCTAGTTTTCAAAGTTCGTCTCCCCATTGAAGTCTATTGCGGTTCGCGAACTGAAAATCGGAGGTTCGGGCCATCTCTAGTCTTGTGTGCGTATCATCAATGTTTCAGCTCGTGTTGTGGATTTCCTCTGCAGTTCCTGAGACGTTTGTTTACCAATCTGCGCCACAATCACACTCCTCTCTTATTCCAGGGGGTCTTTGTTCTTTCATGGCCTGTTTCTAAGCCTCTACTTGACGCATTTGGACTAGTGACCGAATGTATGCCTAAAACTCCCCGGATCCTTCCATCTGTGACCCCTCCGCTCAGCGCCTGCATGCTAATTACATCTAATTATTTTGCATAAGCTCTTTGCATCTCCTCACGGGTTTCTGGGTCATTACTGTGCTTATATTTAGCCGTATCTGTAAACATTGCTAATTGGCCTGGAAAAGTCTGCTGGGATTAGGTGTCAGGAGTCAGGACTGAAGAGAGGGGATGCGTCTGTATTGTTCTCTGCAGTCAATCAGATTCTAGACGCTATGTTTCCCCAATTGAAGCCAAACCCCGGTAGATGGTAGCAGTGTGACTTAAAGTGAATGGGAACGGCATTTTTAAAAAAATGAAGCAAATACTTACCTAAGGAGAGGGAAAGCTCTGGGTTGTATAGAGCCTTCCGTCTCCTCTCTCGGTGTCCTCTATCCTGTGCTGGCTCCCCCCGTTTCAATCCCCCGCCGAAAGGGTATTTGGAAGTCTTCAGGAGACGTGCAGCTCAGGCGTGAGCGTGCAAGAGAGCGTGCTTGCGCAGGCGCAGTACAGGGCCGCCCTTCTTCAGGAGCACTCGGGCTCCCTAAAGACTTCTGAAGCCTCCTTCAGCCAGTTAAAGCAGTATTTGACTAAATTAGTAAAATACTGCTACCGGGTGAGCCAGCACCGGAACGGGAGGACCAGGAGAGGAGCCGGAAGGCTCTATAGGACCCAGAGCCTTCCCTCTCCTTGGGTAAGTATCTGTCTCATTTTTTTAAATGCGGTTCCCATTCACTTTAAAGGGTAACTCAAATCTCTCCCCCCACCCAAAAAAAAATTAGTTGTGATGATGAAATGACATAAACCCTAGACTGAACTGAACACAGAACATCAACACAAGAATAACAATTTTAACAACACTCTGTAAAGGTATAGTATGGTGCTACGAGCAAATTCACATTTACCTTGAGACACTGTTTTATTGACCTGATGAAGCAGGTGGACACTCACGAAACGTGTTGTACTGTGTTTGAATACATTTTTTTTGTCTATTTTATTAGTCCTGTGACTCCTGTAAGAATTTTCCAGGTTCTTGCAGTTTAAAACGCTTAGTTACTTTAAGAACCACATTTTCAGCAGAAGACTACATTCAGAGTTCTCACTTAAGACATATTCTACAGAAACATAAATTCTGATGATTTTTAGTGGTACTTCTTTAGTTGGTAGGGACACAAGGTCAGTTGTGTTATCTCACTAATGTCCCAGGCTGCCAGGCACTAGCAGGGTAACTAGCATGTTTTCATATTTCTTTCATGACACTGTTTCCCTTGGAGTCCCCAGACCTGCGTAGTGGCCATGCTGTCTGTCACATTCTCATGAATGCCAATAGAAAGCTCCTAATGTGATGGACAGCTGGCCTACACCCACAGCACACCCACAGTGGGGCGTGCCTACTTAAAGGGGCACTATTGCTAAATTCTTCTTTTTTTTACCCTTTAATGTACATATGAGTTGTTGTAGGATTGATTTTACACATTACTTAGTCTTTTACCAATGTATTTGGTTACTGGCAATAAACATATTGAGGCATGCATTGACGTCAGTACTTTTACCTTTCGACGCCAATGCAGCCTAAACCATTCTGTAGTAGGGAGGCATCTTTTACTGGATAGTGTGAATTCGTTATCTTACACCCCTCTGGCCATTTTAGTTATTATTCCCCACCTTGTAACTGTACTAACGAACAGATACTGTACTCACAGCAGCCACCGTAAAGTGAAGAACGCAGCCTCTCCTCCGTGCAGCGTCAGTTGTTGCTGTGTGCGGATGTGTGGAAAACATACGCTGCCCGGCCGCCAAGGACCCCCCTTTCCCTAAGCTGGCAGTGGAATGGACACCTATTGTTGTCTGTTTCCACGGTAACCTGACTGGATTTCCGATCTGCGCAATGTAGCGGCGGCATGAAAGAGCACACACAAAAGCGCTGCAGCTGTGTGTTGCTCTGTTCGGTGCAGTGCTCTTTCATGCCGCCGCTACATTGCGCAGATCGGAAAGCCGGTCAGGTTACCGTGGAAACGGACAACAATAGGTGTCCGTTTCACTGCCAGCTTAGGGAAAGGGGGTCCTTGGCGGCCAGGCAGCATATGTTTTCCACACATCCGCACACAGCAACAACTGACGCTGCACGGAGGAGAGGCTGCGTTCTTCACTTTACGGTGGCTGCTGTGAGTACAGTAACTGTTCGTTAGTACAGTTACAAGGTGGGGAATAATAACTGAAATGAGCAGAGGGGTGTAAGATAACGAAATCACACTATCCAGTAAAAGATGCCTCCCTACTACAGAATGGTTTAGGCTGCATTGGCGTCGGAAATGTAAAAGTACTGACGTGAATGCATGCCTCAGTATGTTTATTGCCAGTAACCACATACATTGGTAAAAGACTAAGTAATGTGTAAAATCAATCCTACAACAACTCATATGTATACTAAAGGGTCAAAAAAAGAAGAATTTAGCAATAGTGCCCCTTTAACAATTGTTAAGCTGGAGAGTTTTCTATATATAAGATGTAGCCCTAATTTATAGTTAGAGGGAGAAATGGTCATTGGCTGGCAAGGGGAGGGGGGGGGGGGGGTAGAGAGGGTGGGAAAAATAAATAAATAGGAATATTTATTAAAAAAACAAAAACAAATGTATAAACAAATAAATAAATAAAAAAAAATTGCTGGCAGCAATCAGAGCCCACCAACAGAAAGCTCTGTTAGAGGGCAGAAAAGAGGGGGGGATCACTTGTGTGCTAGTTGTACGGCCCTGCACCGAGGCCTTAAAGCTGCAGTGGCCTAATTTGTAATAAATAACCTGTTCACTACAGGGGATGTAATCCTACGGCCCTTAAAGAGACACTGAAGCGAAAAAAAAAATGATGATATTATGATTTGTATGTGTAGCACAGCTAAGAAATAAAACATTAAGATCAGATACATCAGTCTAATTGTTTCCAGTACAGGAAGAGTTGAGAAACTCCAGTTGCTATCTCTATGCAAAAAAGCTATTAAGCTCTCCGACTAAGTTAGTCGTGGAGAGGGCTGATTTCTGACTTTTATTATCTCAACTGTAAGTGAACTGTTTACTTTTTCTCTGCTAGAGGAGAGGTCATTACTTCACAGACTGCTCTGAAAGAATCATTTTGTATGCTGAGTGTTGTGTAATCTGCACATATTAGAGAATGATGCAATGTTAGAAAAAACACTATATACCTGAAAATAAAAGTATGAGAATATTTTCTTTGCTGCTAATCTTCTAGTAATTATTCATAGTACACAACCAATTCACTATATCATATATTTTTTTTCGCTTCAGTGTCTCCTTAAAGGATATATATATATATATATATACAGTATATGGTGTGTGTAGGTGTATATATATATATATATATATATATATATATATATATATATATATATATATATATATATATATATATATACATACGTTATAATGATCATTTCTGCAGATTGTGAGCATTTTTATTATTTTTGGTTCCTTTGTGGGCTATACAGGAGCCTCCATGTAACAAGCACCCTATTCCCCCCCCCCCCCCCCCTTTTCCTTTTTCTCCATTGGCGCACTATTTCGTATTATTATCAAGGTGTGCAGACCAGCTTTGCTATGTATGGGCAGGAGGGGGAAGCAGCAGGAGGCCAGTCGCTGCAGGAACTACACAGGAAAAACAGCAGCTTTTAGTTGTGAGGAAATCACATTGAATCATTAACGATGACATCATGCAGCACCTGCACTGAGGCTAGATTTTAATGAATAGTCATCTGGGGACACAATAATCCAGCATCTTTACTGAGCTTTAACCTTTTGGGGACCGCCGCTATGAGATCCTACGCCGCACTTATGGCTGCTCTAGCCTGATGCGGCGTAGGATCTACGCTGCCTGCCATTACCGCTCCCCCGAAGCGATCGTGCGCACCCGATATGACAGCTGGCATCTCCCCTCAGTGATCAGAAGCTATTGCGTATGGCTGCTGATCACGTGATCACTACGATCACCGGTGGATCGTAGTGATCACTATTACTGATGCGGCGGTGGGGGGGGGGGGGGAAGAAGAGGATCCTCTCAACTCCCTGCCGTTCCCACGACGATCGGCGCTCCCCACCGCTCTTGCCGGCATCTCTGCTCGTTGTGAGTCATTACTGAAATAAATAGGCTTTTGCACCATATTCTAACACTGCTGCGCTTGCGTTGCGTTTTTAAAAACGCAAGGTCTTTTGAAAAAGAATGAAAATCGTGATGACTTGTACACACTGGTGCGATGCGTTTTTAGAAAAACGCAATCGCAGTGCCTGCTGCACTTTTTTAAGCGCAGCGCATGAAAAACGCATTAAAAACGCATGCGCTTGTGTTTTTGCCTGCGTTTTTCAGAAGTCAGTATCCCAGAAGACTCTGCAATCTCCTGATTCCTGTTGAAATGTAAACTAGAAAAAAAACAAAGGATTCTTTAGCCAATCAGCAATTACAAGAAAAACGCAAACGCATCAAAAACGATGCGTTTTTAAAACTACATGCACTTGCTATTACCTGTATTTCTTAGGCCCAGTGCACACCGAGCGGTTTTTGGAGCGATCCGCCGGCCGCATCCGCCTCTAAAAACGCTTGTCTAATGTATTGCAATGGGATGGTGCACACCGGCGGTTTGCGGTTTTTGCCAAGCCGCAAACGCGCATCCTGCTGCGCGTTTGCGGTTTTCGGAAGCGTTTCGTCCTCAATGTAAAGTATAGGAAAAACGCAAACCGCTCTGAAAAACGCTTGTTCAGAGCGGTTTGCCAGGCATTTTTGTTACAGTAGCTGTTCAGTAACAGCTTTTACTGTAACAATATGTGTAATCTGCTACACAAAAACGCCCGCAAAACCGCTAGGTATGTTTAGAAAACCTCTCTAAACATACCTAGAATCGCTCTGAAATCAGCTCCCAAAACCGCTAGCATATTGCGGATCTGCTAGCGGTTTTGGTGTGCACTGGGCCTCAGTCAGTGTTTGCCTATTGTAAAATCTTTCCTCGTCCTGATTTACATTGTGAAATCTATCATAGGTGGAGATATATATTTAGTCCTGCCAGGTGCAGCTCTGCAGAATGTTTGGCGACTGAGAGTTCTAAAAAATATACCAGGTCTCTCAGAATGTGTGTGGGGGGGGATTCTAAATAGCTAATTAGCCTAGGCTAAACATCACTGGGATTGAGGGGTTACTTACCACTATACAGCAATATATAGCGATAGGAAGTGTTTCTGATGCTAAAACCAGGAAAATTACCAGAACAGTGGCTATCCTGAATAATTTAGTACATTCTACTACTTCACTACAGGGCACCCCTGACACACACCCTAGCCACGCCCCTGCCACACCCCCGATCACGCCCCTGTCACACCCCTAGTCACGCATACCAAAAACGTTCATAAGAAAATTAGGTTGTTTTATAATTCAAACCACAGAGGTCCTTTCTATCCTGGTTCATTTTCCTTCATATTAACAATTTAAAAATAAGAAATATATCAATTTGATTCATAGGAATAAAGTTTAGAGTCAATTAAACACATTTTTTCAGGAGAAAATAATATATATATATACTAGCTGATGGCCCAGCGTTGCCCACGTATGTATTTGGCTGGTGTTGGCTGCGCCCACTTTTTCTAACCCTAACACACAATTACTCAATTACTCGATGACCTAGTTTGTGAGCTTTGTGGTCTTTAGCATCAAGAATTTGAACCCCAGTCACCCAACTGTAGCAGGTTTGAGGCTTGTGCCATTAATAGTGCAAGAATGGCAGCAATTACATATTCCCCTTGAAAATCAATAGGTGAATTTTGATTGGCTTTTGTAGGCTCCACCTACTTTTCTGAATATTAACCATTTCCGCCGCCCGGACGTGAAGCTCACATCCGGGCGGCTGCTGAACTGCGCTCCCGCGATTCGGCGCGCCCCCGTGCCCCCGTGCTGTCCCCCGGTAGCCCTGGGATCAGTGAACGGTAACATGGTTCCCGATCACTGATCCCTGTCCCCCGCAGAAAAACCGAAGCGCTCACCCGTGAGGCTTCAGTTCTTCTGCCCGGAAAGATTTCCGCATCCCCCTTATACTTCTGCTTAGCGAGAAGTACAGGGAGGGAAAACAAAAATGAAGGTGGCCATCTTGTGGCCAAATAGTAAAACTACATCTACACATATTTTACATTACAGTTTACACATATAACACCATTAAACAATAACTATTTATGTCCCACACCAAAATATTACCCAAATAAAAATTTTAATGGGTAAAAAAAAAATATAATAAAAAAAAAAAAAAAGACATAAATAGTTACCTAAGGGTCTGAACTTTTTAACCTCCTGGGCGATAATCCCGAGCTGAGCTCGGGTTATATCGCGCAGCAGGATTTCTCAGGCCCTGGTGGGCCGATTTGCATAATTTTTTTTTGTTACGCGCAGCTAGCACTTTGCTAGCTGCGTGTAACTTCCGATCTCCGCCGCTCGCCGCCGATCCGCCGCTACCCGCCATGCCGCGCAGCCCCCCCCCAGACCCCTTGCGCAGCCTGGCCAATCAGTGCCAGGCAGCGCTGAGGGGTGGATCGTGACTCCCTCTGACGTCACGACGTCCATGACGTCGGTGACATCATCCCGCCCCGTCGCCATGGCGACCGGGGAAGCCCAGCAGGAAATCCCGTTCTGAACAGGATTTCCTGCTTACTCTGATCGCCGAAGGCGATCGGAGTGGGTGGGGGGATGCCGCTGCGCAGCGGTTATCATGTAGCGAGCCCAGGGCTCGCTACATGATTTAAAAAAGAAAATTTTTTTAAAAAAAGTGCTGCGCCCCCTCCTGGGCGATGCAATTGTATCGCCCAGAGGGTTAAATATGCATTTGAAGAGGGTATACTACAAACATTTTTTAATTTATAAGCTTGTAAATAGTGATGGACGCAAAACGGAAACAATGCACCTTTATTTCCAAATAAAATATTGGCGCCATACATTGTGATAGGGACAAAATTTGAATGGTATAATAATCGAGACAAACAGGCAAATAAAATATATAGGTTTTAATTTTGGTAGCATGGATTATTTTAAAGCTATAATGGCCGAAAACTGAGAAATAATGAATTTTTTCCATTTTTTTCTTATTAATCCTGTTAAAATGCATTTACAGTGAAGTGGCTCTTAGCAAAATGTACCACCCAAAGAAAGCCTAATTAGTGGCGGAAAAAACAAGATATAGATCAATAAATTGTGATAAGTAGTGATAAAGTTATTAGCGAATGAATGGGAGGTGAAAATTGCTCTGATGCATAAGGTGAAAAATCCCCGCGGGCTGAAATGGTTAATCCCAGTCACCCAGTGACCAACTGTGCAAAGTTTGAGAACCCTGCCATTCACAGTGTAAGAATGGCTGCAGTTTACATTTTAGCAGTGAAATTTGTATTGGTCTCCGCCCACTTTTTAGTTATGTGGATAAAAAGTATCCTTGTTATGTTATGTTATTCCAGGTAATGTACTACAGTGGGTTGCAAAAGTATTCGGCCCCCTTGAAGTTTTCTGCATTTTGTCACATTACTGCCACAAACATGCATCACTTTTATTGGAATTCCACCTGAAAGACCAATACAAAGAGGTGTACATGTGAGACGTGGAATGGAAATCATACATCATTCCAAACATTTTTTTACAAATAAATAACTGCAAAGTGGGGGTGTGCGTAATTATTCGGCCCCCTGAGTCAATACTTTGTAGAACCACCTTTTGCTGCAATTACAGCTTCCAGTCTTTTAGGGTATGTCTCTACCAGCTTTGCACATCTAGAGACTGAAATCCTTGCCAATTCTTCTTTGCAAAACAGCTCCAGATCAGTCAGATTAGATGGACAGCGTTTGTGAACAGCAGTTTTCAGATCTTGCCACAGATTCTCAATTGGATTTAGATCTGGACTTTGACTGGGCCATTCTAACACATAGATATGTTTTGTTTTAAACCATTCCATTGTTGCCCTGGCTTTTTGTTTAGGGTCTTTGTCCTGCTGGAAGGTGAACCTCCGCCCCAGTCTCAAGTCTTTTGCAGTCTCCAAGAGGTTTTTTTCCAAGTTTGCCCTGTGTTTGGCTCCATCCATCTTCCCATCAACTCTGACCAGCTTCCCTGTCCCTGCTGAAGAGAAGCACCCCAGAGCATGATGCTGCCACCACCATATTTGACAGTGGGGATGGTGTGTTCAGACTGATGTGCAGTGTTAGTTTTCTGCCACACATAGAGTTTTGCATCTTGGCCAAAAAGTTCCATTTTGGTCTCATCTGACCAGAGCACCTTCTTCCACATGGATGCTGTGTCCCCCACATGGCTTGTGGCAAACTGCAAACGGGACTTCTTATGCTTTTCTGTTAACAATGCCTTTCTTCTTGCCACTCTTCCATAAAGGCCAACTTTGTACAGTGTATGACTAATAGTTGTCCTATGGACAGATTCCCCCACCTGAGCTGTAGATCTCTGCAGCTCGTCCAGAGTCACCATGGGACTCTTGACCAGTGATGCTCGGATACCCCCCAATCACGGATCCGCATGCGGCCGTGATTATTGGAGCCGCATCCGTATCAACCCGTGATCGTGTCCCATATTTTTTTCCGCAACCGGCTCGACCCGTCTTTACCCGTGTTTAGTATTATAGAAATCCGCAATGCTGTGTCGTGACCAGTCGTAACCCGTAATGTTTCATGCGCATCGCCATGCTGCCATGCGTAGAAATGTACGTGTTGAATAGCTGAGATTGCGCATGCGCAAGCGTATTATTATGCCATACGGACATACAAATCCGCATGTATTTACGTGTCGTATTGTTCAATGCGTAACGGTGGGTACCCGTACTCACTGACTGCGCATGCGCATGCGTATCAGTAGGCCATGCGTGCATAAAAATCCGCATGTAGCCTCCCCTCCTGTGATTGGTTGCTCTAGCCTGCGTCAGGGGCCTCTGATTGGCCCAGTGACATGTATTGGGAAAAATCCGTATCACGGCCGCATCAAGGCCGTGATTACGGGTCGTGACCCGTCTTTTCGTACGCATGCCGTGATCCGGATTTGATGCGATGTCGTGATCCATGCGGATCACGGCATCCGGATCACGGCCTTCGTGATGCGGAAAAATAGCCGTGAATCACGCGTACCCATGATCACGACCATTCGTGAGAGCACCACTGCTCTTGACTGCATTTCTGATC
The DNA here is from genome assembly GCF_040937935.1 of Hyperolius riggenbachi. Classification (NCBI taxonomy): domain Eukaryota; kingdom Metazoa; phylum Chordata; class Amphibia; order Anura; family Hyperoliidae; genus Hyperolius; species Hyperolius riggenbachi. The sequence goes on from NC_090651.1 coordinate 378,827,484, forward strand.
AGCGCTCTCCTTGTTTGGCCTGTAAGTTTAGGTGGATGGCCTTGTCTTGGTAGGTTTACAGTTGTGCCATACTTCCATTTCTGAATGATCGCTTGAACAGTGCTCCGTGGGATGTTCAAGGCTTTGGAAATCTTTTTGCAGCCTAAGCCTGCTTTAAATTTCTCAATAACTCGATCCCTGACCTGTCTTGGCCCTGTCTGGTGTGTTCTTTGGACTTCATGGTGTTGTTGCTCTCAATATTCTCTTAGACAACCTCTGAGGCCGTCACAGAGCAGCTGTATTTGTACTGACATTAGATTACACACAGGTGCACTCTATTTAGTCATTAGCACTCATCAGGTAATGTCAGGGGAGCCTCTAGCCATTTTGTCACAACAGGCAAAAAAAACTGTGGCGCCCCCCCCCCCCCCCTGAAAATAATCGTAATGTGGCAGCGTTTCACTAGGAAATAACCATAATGCGGCAATGTTTCACCAGAAAATAATTGTAAGAAAGAAAATACATGTAAGGAAGAAGGCACACAGAGTGACATAGGGAGGCACAGGGGGACAGAAAGAGGCACAAGGGTCAGGAGAAGTCACAAAGGAGGACAGAAGGAGGCACAAGGGGACAGAAGGAGGCACACAGGGGGACAGAATAAGGCACAATGGGGGACAAAAGGAGGCACAATGGGGGGCAGAATGACACACAAAGGAGGACAGAAGAAGGCACAGGAGGACAGAAGGAGGTACACAGAAGGGCAACGAGAGGTACAGGGGGACAGAAGAAGGCATGAGGGCCAGAAGGAGGCGCAAAAGAGGACAGAAGGAGGCACAGAGGGACTGAAGGAGGCACACGAAGACAGAAGAAGGCACAAAGGGAGGCTGAAGGACAAACAGGGGATCAGACATGGCACAAGGGACTGAAGGAGGCACAAGGGAGGGGAGGGGAAAGAAGGATGCACAAATAAGAACGAATCACAGAGGTGGTAGCTGCCTGCAACTTACACTAAGTAGATGCAGCAGAAGCAAGTAATAGAACACCCACGGGGGGCAGGGCTTAGTCTGGGGCAGGCTTAATTTGGGGGTGGAGCTTAATACAGCAACATGGCGCCCCCCCAGGACCAATGGCACTTCAGGCAATGGCCTGTACTGCCTATGCCTAGAGGCGCCCCTGGGTAATGTCTATAGTCAACTGACTGCACTCAGATCAAAGGGGGCCGAATAATTACGCACACCCCACTTTGCAGTTATTTATTTGAAAAAAATGTTTGGAATCATGTATGATTTTCATTCCACTTCTCACGTGTACACCACTTTGTGTTGGTCTTTCATGTGGAATTCCAATAAGATTGATTCATGTTTGTGGCAGTAATATGACAAATGTGGAAAATTTCAAGGAGGCCGAATACTTTTGCAACCCACTGTATGTGTGTGCCAAATTTCATTCAAATCCGTTCAGCCATTGTTGCGTGATACGTCCTGAAAAGTTCAGAAAGAGTGACAAATAAGCAATAAAGAGGGACAGAGGGATTGTCCCTCCAAAAGAGGGACAGTTGGGAGCTATACTCCATACAGTAGAGATCTACTCCTTAAAGGATACCCGAGGTGACATGATGAGACAGACATGTGTATGAACAGCGCCAAGCACACAAATAAATAGGCTGTGTTCCTTTTTTTATTTCTCTGCCTGAAATAGTTAAATATCAGGTATGTAAGTGGCTGACTCAACCCTGACTCAGACAGGAAGTGACTACAGTGTGACCCTCACTGATAAGAAATTCCAACTATAAAACACTTTCCTAGCAGAAAATGGCTTCTGAGAGCAGGAAAGAGATAAAAAGGGGAATTTCTTATCAGTGAGGGTCACACTGTAGTCACTTCCTGTCTGAGTCAGGGTTGAGTCAGCCACTTACATACCTTATATTTAATTATTTTAGGCAGAGAAAGAAAAAAAGGATCACCGCACAGTAATGTGTGTGCTAGGCACTGTACATACCCATGTCTATCTCCTCATGTCACATGTCACCTCGGGTATCCTTTAATCCATTCATTGCAGACATCACTGTATAAATGGTTATTATTTTATGAATATTCAGCTGTAACCCACAGGAATGGGCGCTGGGCCGTTACTTGTTCATGCCTAGTGTACCTTCGTTGTATATTTTATAGTGTTTGCCGCAGAGCGCACGTCGGCAACGCCATCTCACCCCCCTCCCCCATAACGGCTTTAATCTCGCCGCCTCACCGCCACGAATCCCCCTCATTTCATGTAATCTCCATCTCCCCGGCCTTCAAAGCGCGGAGAATTCCCTGTGTACCTTCCGCTCGCGCGACGCACGCCGTCAGTCCGCTTTAATTACGGGCCTACAGGAAGATCTCGCTGCAATCTCGTGTACAATATTTAATTTAGCAATTAGGCAGCGTCTTCCTCTAGGATGAGCTTTGTCGGGAAATAATCCTCAGATAGTGATTTATCGCCTGGCCTCATTATAAGAGCGAAGGCCGGCATGTGTGGGGGAGGATGAGAAAATGTACCCCTCCTAATAATGATTATTTAAAAAAATGCAATTCAGATAAATCGAAGGCCTGCGTTAATGACGCGTGGTTAGGAGATAGCCGGAGATTCCGGCCTTTTTATCTTTTTTCTATTTAGCATGAGGTTGTCGAGCTAAAAACGTCGCCGCAGCCGGTTGGAGGAAACCTCCGGATATATTTAAGATTGATGGGAGATATATAATTGCTGTTCAAACCACATTGTGATTTAATGCTATGAAAATGATATCACCATTCCAATTTGCTAACCGGTTATGATTTCCGGAAGCAGAAATAAAAATGTAAACTTCGCTCATGCTGTCAGCGCAGCGGAATTCCATCTGCGGATAAGGATTTCCCAGAATCCTCGGCTCCTGTAATTGGTTCATTGCCTCTCCTAATAATCTGCACATTTAGCTCAGACTCAGAGTCAAAGCCCTTGTATGCCCCCAAAAATACAGATCAAATCTAAATGGTACGATAAGCTCCTCATATACGATATTACAATCCAAAATGAAATAATTTGGTGTTTTTAATGTAGTAGACGTAATGTTACATTAGTGTTTAAGGGCCCATTTCCACTATCGCGAATTCGCATGCGTTTTTCGCATGTAAATTCGCATAGCAATACAAGTAAATGGGACTGTTTCCACTTGTCAGGATTCCTTTGCATTTTTCTGTGCAGAAAAAATTTGCATGGCAGAGCCATCAGAATTCGCATACCGCATACCGCTATGCGAATCGCAAACAATGTTTTTAATAGGAAATTCGCATGAGGTTTGAGTATGCGAATTTTCATTTGCATAGAAACAATGGAAAAGCACACCAGCACTGCCATGGTTAAATTTGCATGCATCGTCATCCATGCGAATTCGCATGAAAATTCACATGGACCCGCATGCGAAATTCGCATCCGCATGCAAATTTTTGCTGCGGCGATTCGCACCGCACAACTGGAAATGCAGTCTAAAATGCTAAAATATTATTAAAAAAAAAAAAAAAAGCTTCACCAGTTTTTTCTGGCTTCATACAACATAAAAAATGGTGTGTAGCTGAGTTCAAACCACAGAGTTCAAACCACAGGTTGAGATGCCAAAACTGGGTACATTTAGATGAAAAAAAATTGCCTATTTAAAGAGACACTGTAACATCAAAAACATCCCCTGGGGGGTACTCACCTCGGGTGGGGGAAGCCTCAGGATACTAATGAGGCTTCCCACGCCGTCCTCTGTCCCACGGGGGTCTCGTTGCAGCCCTCCGAACAGCCGGCGACAGTCACCCGACTGTCAATTCAATATTTACCTTTGCTGGCGCCTCCAGCGGGGGAGCTGTGGCTGCTTTCGGCTCTGAAGTAGGCGGAAATACCCGATCTCAGTCGGGTCCGCTCTACTGCGCAGGCGCCGGAGACTTGCGCCTGCGCAGTAGAGCAGACCCGACGGCGATCCGGTATTTCCGCCTACTTCGGAGCCGACAGCCGTCAGAGCGCCTGCGCAGGAGCTGGGAAGGTAAATATTACGTCACCGCTGTACGGAGGGCTGCAGCGAGACCCCTGAGGGACGTAGGACGGCGTGGGAAGCCTCATTAGGATCCTGAGGCTTCCCCCACCCGAGGTGAGTACCCCCCAGGGGACGTTTTGACGTTACAGATTCTCTTTAAGAAGCAGGGGCGTAGCAATAGGGGGTGCAGCGGTAGCGACCGCATCGAGGCCCTTGGGTCAGAGGGGCCCCGAAGGGCCCTCCCTTAACTACAGTATTAGTTCTCTATTGGTCCTGTGCTCATAATAATCACTTCTATATATACATTGAATAGTGGTAAACATTAACAAGCTCTTCCCCATCCCCTTCTTGCACCTCTGACACTGTAGTTGCCATTGGCAGGGATTGCTATGTATAGAGTGCTTGGGGGTAATCAGTAACAAGCTGCTCCCCGCCCCCTTCCTGCACCTCTGACACTGTAGTTGCCATTGGCAGGGATTGCTATGTATAGAGTGCTTGGGGGTAATCAGTAACAAGCTCTTCCCCATCCCCTTCTTGCACCTCTGACACTGTAGTTGCCATTGGCAGGTTTTGGTGCGCCGTATCAATTGTTATGTATAGAGTGCCTGGGGGGCCCCCATTGTAAAACTCGCATCGGGGCCCACAGCTCCTTAGCTACGCCACTGTTAAGAAGTATCTGGAGATCTCATACACACATTGCTTAACGCACAATCATCTGCAGACCAGATCAGCTGCAATGGAATTAAAAGGCTGACAAATATTTGCGGTCACTATCTCTGGAAGTTTTATGCAAACAATTTTATAACAATTATTGCGTAGTATGGATACAGGTCTAATCTCCCCACCTGCATCTACAGAGGTTGCCTATGCGGTAACCCTGACTTGTGAGTATACATGCTCTTTCACACCCCTACATTTACCAGTGCATACTACACTATATTGGGCTCTCAGTGTCCCTCTTTTTGTTTCTCTTTTTTATAACGATTATTGGCAGAGCAATCATTGTTCTTTAATTTTCCAATGACTTGTATCTCAGGTGTGTATGCACTTTAGATATGTTTTGAGGTTTGATGGGTAAGCTAGAGTCTCTATTCACTCTGAGAAGCTTCAAGTGGTAGGAAACTCATTATTTTTTCTTTGCTCTAAAAGATTATTTACAGCATAAAATCTACTGCCACAAAAAAAATTGTAACATAACAGCATTCAAACAGTTAAACACAGCAATTTGTTGAAGAGGTGGCAACGTTATCTTTTGTTTACATTCCTTTGTCAGATACATTTAGTAAATATTAGAAAAGTGCCAAACTGAGCTGTACTGAGCTGAGAAGAAAAAAGGAGGTGACAAATGAACACTAGATAGATTTTAATACATAAATAAAGCAGCTATGCAATAAAATGCACTGGCAGCTTTCAGAGCAGATAAACTGTACTTTGGGAACTTGTAATTTGTAGACAGACAATATTACTTGTGCACTTTTTTTTATTAAATGTTGTGTCAGTTTTATCCCACTTTATGTTCAGAGACTAGATCCACACTTCAGTTATATTTAGACATGTAAGCAGGATGAACCTTTAGTCCGGTGTTGCTGTTTAATGACTGGCCCTGCTGTGCTCACTCCTGGCAGCAGATGTGTATCTTGGCCATCCTTCAGCCTGGGGGGGATCACAGAATGGGTTCTATAGAGGGAACACATGTAAGCCTGCGGCCTCTGGTTCATCTATCACTGTAATAAGACCGGTGTTATGTCACAATACATCACACAGCCGCATGTTGTGTGGACAAGACAAGCTGACCTCCAATTCCTTGTAGCTGCGGGCTGCGACATCATCCTCCTCTGCCTCACCGCTGAGAACTGCGCACTGCTGCTTCTCTCTGCTCTGTACACCGCCCTCCCCCGCCTCACCGCTGAGAACTGCGCACTGCTGCTTCTCTCTGCTCTGTACATCATCCTCCTCTGCCGCACCGCTGAGTACTGCGCACTGCTGCTTCTCTCTGCTCTGTACATCACTCTCCTCCACCTCACCACTGAATACTACACACTGCTGCTTCTCTCTGCTCTGTACATCCCCCTCCTCCATCTCACCGCTGAATACTACACACTGTCGCTTCTCTCTGCTCTGTATATCACCCCCTCCCCCTCACTGCTGAATACTACACACTGCTGCTTCTCTCTGCTCTGTACATCGCCCTCCCCCGCCTCACCGCTGAATACTACACACTGCTGCTTCTCTCTGCTCTGTACATCTCCTTCCTCCTCCTCACCGCTGAATACTACACACTGCTGCTTCTCTCTGCTCTGTACATCGCCCTCCTCCACCTCACCGCTGAATACTACACACTGTCGCTTATCTCTGCTCTGTACATCGTCCTCCTCCCCCTCACCGCTGAATACTACACACTGCTGCTTCTCTCTGCTCTGTACATCGTCCTCCTCCCTCTCACCGCTGAATACTACACACTGCTGCTTCTCTCTGCTCTGCATATCACCATCCTACGCCTCACTGCTGAATAGTGAATACTACACACTGCTGCTTCTCTCTGCTCTGCATATCACCATCCTACGCCTCACTGCTGAATACTACACACTGCTGCTTCTCTCTGCTCTGTACATCGCCCTCCTCCACCTCACCGCTGAATACTACACACTGCTGCTTCTCTCTGCTCTGCATATCACCATCCTACGCCTCACTGCTGAATACTACACACTGCTGCTTCTCTCTGCTCTGTACATCACCCTCCTCCACCTCACCGCTGAATACTACACACTGCTGCTTCTCTCTGCTCTGTACATCATCCTCCTCCACCTCACTGCTGAATACTACACACTGCTGCTTCTCTCTGCTCTGCATATCACCATCCTACGCCTCACTGTTGAATACTACACACTGCTGCTTCTCTCTGCTCTGTACATCACCCTCCTCCACCTCACCGCTGAATACTACACACTGCTGCTTCTCTCTGCTCTGTACATCGCCCTCCTCCACCTCACCGCTGAATACTACACACTGCTGCTTCTCTCTGCTCTGTACATCCCCCTCCTCCACCTCACCGCTGAATACTACACACTGCTGCTTCTCTCTGCTCTGTACATCACCCCCTCCCCCTCACTGCTGAATACTACACACTGCTGCTTCTCTCTGCTCTGTACATCACCCTCCTCCCCCTCACCACTGAATACTACACACTGCTGCTTCTCTCTGCTCTGTACATCACCCTCCACCGCCTCACCGCTGAATACTACACACTGCTGCTTCTCTCTGCTCTGTACATCCCCCTCCTCCACCTCACCGCTGAATACTACACACTGCTGCTTCTCTCTGCTCTGTACATCTCTCTCCTCCACCTCACTGCGGAATACTACACACTGCCGCTTCTCTCTGCTCTGTACATCGCCCTCCTCCGCCTCACCGCTGAATACTACACACTGCAGCTTCTCTCTGCTCTGTACATCTCCTTCCTCCTCCTCACCGCTGAATACTACACACTGCAGCTTCTCTCTGATCTGTACATCGCCCTCCCCCGCCTAACTGCTGAATACTACACACTGCTGCTTCTCTCTGCTCTGTACATCGCCCTCCCCTGCCTCACTGCTGAATACTACACACTGCTGCTTCTCTCTGCTCTGTACATCTCTCTCCTCCACCTCACTGCGGAATACTACACACTGCTGCTTCTCTCTGCTCTGTACATCTCCTTCCTCCTCCTCACCGCTGAATACTACACACTGCAGCTTCTCTCTGCTCTGTACATCGCCCTCCTCCACTTCACCGCTGAATACTACACACTGCAGCTTCTCTTTGCTCTGTACATTGTCCTCCTCCACTTCACCGCTGAATACTACACACTGCCGCTTCTCTCTGCTCTGTTCATCCCCCTCCTCTGCCTCACCGCTGAATACTATACACTGCCACTTCTCTCTGCTCTGTACATCGTCCTCCTCCACCTCACCGCTGAATACTACAGACCACAAGATGGTAAATAGATTGCATTGTAAGCAGTGGCGTAACTACAATTCATGGGGACCCCCAGCAACCCCTCCTCCCCTCCAATGTTCACATACCTTCCCTTGCCTCCTCTTGGTGCCCTTCATGGGATTGGTGCCCAGGGCCAGATTTCTGGGAAGGCCAGAAAGGCCATGGCCTAGGGCGATAAAATCAGATAAGATAAGAAGGGTGGCAGGACTTGGAGAGAGAAGAGGTCATATGTCAAAGTAAATAATCTTGTCTGTTACCGCAGCGCGGCCATCCAGCGCCCTGCTCTGCACTAATCACTGAATTCCACAGTTCCCCAATCCCTGCTTCTCTTTCTCTCACTCCCTGATGTGTTATGACAACCAGCATCTCATCTGCTGTCACTTGATGATCCATTCCTCTGTATGATGGACGTCCAGTACAAGTGGATGTTAGAAATACCAGGGATTTACATTACAAAGCAGATAGAACTAAGTTCCGTTGAGTTTTAATGCAGGCATTTACAAACATCAGTGAGCTCTGCTAGTTTCTTCACCTCTTTTACAGCTGTAACGCTGACCCCAGCATTACTTTGAGTCCTATGGGAGAAAAGCGCTTTACAAATGTTATTGTATTGTACTTTCTAACCCTAATTTATGACTGTTTCTCTTTTTTTCCCAAGCTAGCAGTGATCTCTTCCCTGCTTCAGTTGACTCTTTCCTGACTAATTTTCTGTCCTGCTCCTACCATCTATGAGAACTGCCAGAATAAAAATGTAGTTTGCTTTCCTTTCATTGCTAAACTGTCACCTGAGCTGTTACTACCTCTATGCTACTGTGTATGGTTTGGCATCCTTCTGCTTTCCTGTAGCAGTAGAGCATTGTACCATCTTAGCCATCAGTGAAAGCAGAAAGTTTTAAATTAGGATGTTACCATTTAAAAAGAGTAAGCGTTCTGCTAATAAGCCTTCTTCAGACTTTGTTCCCGTATACTGCCAATATGTTAGAGCACACCACCATATGTACATTCAGCATTAAAAAGAGATGCATAGATTTTTCAGCAAATATAAATAAATGTCATTCAGATGCTTTAAAGTGGAGCTGAACTCTTGCACAGGACAGAAGGAAAACAGAGAAATGTACCCTGTATGTATTTAGAGAGCCTGTCTAATTCCCCCTCCTCTGTGTCTAATCACAAGTTGTAATTTGATCTCTACACTGTGTCACCTGACTGCCACAACATCTAAGCTCATTTTAAAGCACAGGATGTTGACAATATGGCTGCTTCCATGAAAGCAGGAAGTAGACACACTGCAGATTTATTGCAGGATTTGTATCAGCTGTAACAAAGAAATGTTTTTCTTTAAAGGTTATGTTGTTGCGTATCTTTTAGAGCAGAGAGGAAGTTCTGAGTTCAGGTCCACTGTAATTACAACAGAACAGCCAAAGTGGGTCTTGACAGGATGTTTGCTACTTACCTGTTCTCTGTTTTGGATGGGCTTCTCTCCATTGCACTGCCTGCCACCTGTTTGTGGCTCTGACTGCAGCCAGTCGCACAGAGGACAAAGAAGCAGTGCATGCTCTGGCCACTCGCGCTCCCTGCCACCTGTCTGTGGCTCTGACTGCAGCCAGTCGCACAGAGGACAAAGAAGCAGCGCATGCTCTGGCCACTCACGCTCCCTGTCACCTGTTTGTGGCTCTGACTGCAGCCAGTCGCACAGAGGACAAAGAAGCAGCGCATGCTCTGGCCACTCGCGCTCCCTGTCACCTGTCTGTGGCTCTGACTGCAGCCAGTCGCACAGAGGACAAAGAAGCAGCGCATGCTCTGGCCACTCACGCTCCCTGCCACCTGTCTGTGGCTCTGACTGCAGCCAGTCGCACAGAGGACAAAGAAGCAGCGCATGCTCTGGCCACTCGCACTCCCTGCCACCTGTCTGTGGCTCTGACTGCAGCCAGTCGCACAGAGGACAAAGAAGCAGCACATGCTCTGGCCACTCGCGCTCCCTGTCACCTGTTTGTGGCTCTAACTGCAGCCAGTCTCACAGAGGACAAAGAAGCAGCGCATGCTCTGGCCACTCGCGCTCCCTGTAATTTCTCGCTCCTGCCCAGATGTGCACAGCAACCGAGGCCGGTACAGTGTTATGCATTCTTGACAAGTTCCAGTCATACATCAGCATCATTTCTCAAGTATGCATGCCCAGAACACTATCGGCTGCTATGCACATTCGGGCAGGAGCGCAAATTACAGGAATTATTTGTTGAATGGGGGGCAGAGCAGCACAACTGATATGAGCCCATTCAAGCCAGTGATCGCTAGTCAGTGTTGGACGTTATATTTTTGGTGGTGTGTGTGTGTGTGTGTGTGTGTGTGTGTGGGGGGGGGGGGGGTTGGTAACAGCAGGCAATGGAAAGTATAAATCCGGGCCGATAGAAGCCACAGGTAAGTGTTAGTTTTAGCTTCTTTTTATGTACCGGAGAACTCCTTTAACATCGCCATCGCACAATAGCTTTCACCCAGTGGTTTTTCATGTGTTTTGGAGCAATGTTTGTGGCACCATTCGCTTTTACGGTGTGATTTCATTTTCCAGGATTGTATCATTAGTCACTTAGTGGCCACCTTTAAGCAGGGACGGATCAAGACCAAGTTGCGCCTGGAGCAAGGTCAGGTTTTGGCGCCTAAAGGTCAGGTTTTGGCGCCTAAACTGCCATTCATTTTGCCGCCTTTTTAAGAATTCAACAAACTGCGCCTGGGGCAAGATACCCGCTTCCCCCCCCACCCCCCCCTAGATCTGTCCCTGCCTTTAAGGCGAAGCGGGTTATTTTGGCGCTCGCTGACTACCGCTAAGCGCTGCTATAGCTGAACTGCTGTAGCTCCGCAGCAGTGTATGCGTCGTTCCACTGTCATTCTGGTGACGGTGATAGCTGATAGGGGGGCCACATCTGGGGGCCAGTCGGTGGGAGATTGAGTAGGTTACCACCACGTATCCCCAATCGGACCCTTGTGAACGAGTTTACCCGCCATGCCCAAACAATCCTTCCTTACGATTTAGCCCAGAAATCGATCAAAAGAGTGGTCAAGCAACCATGTTGTGGCACCAAATCTACTCCAATTCAATAAAATGATCAGATCGGAAAGGTTGACCGGCCTGTAAAATCAAGTAATGTATGTTATATTTTAGCCTCAGTTCCTGTGATAAGGAAGTGACGAGCTTGCTCAGTGCAGCTGTGGGCCGGTGGTCGTATTGCACCTTTCTATGTTCTGTTATCTTTCCTGTCCTTATCTTTTCCCATCTGGAATACTTTATAGGACACACACGGATGTATCAGTGTCAGGCTATGTCCTTTCCGCAGAACCTGATTGCCCGCGGCTGTAGCTTATTTTCTTCCTGCCGAGGAAGGCAGAGCCTGGCGCTTTGGTTTGGATATTCATAACGCCCTCATCATGTAAAATTCATCTCCCTCTGTGCCGATACAATAAGCAGCAGGGTGAGGATAATGTAATCAGATAGGCCATGGCTGCCTCCTGGGGTCTACCCTGCTTCTCTACAGGGGAGGGGACCGGTACACAAAGACGCACGCCTCCTCCGAGACCTCCAGCATCGCCGTGTCACCTGGCTCATGATGGAAAAGTGGCCCCGTGGCAAGCGGGACTCCCAGGCTGCCAAATAATCAGATGATGCGCTGACATTGTGAATAATGACGGTAACAATTGCAGCAATTAAATGGACGATGCCGCTACACGAGCTTAAAAACGGAAGCGAGCGACACAGCTCCAGCGACGCGAGGTCAGGACTCCGACTGCGTTAGAGATGATTTTCGCCTGGAAAGTGACAGCGTTTTGTAATCAGTTTAATCTTCCGATTTTTTCTGTCACCTCGAGTAGAACTTCAATGCAACAAGCAGCCGACAGATTTTGTCCAGTTAGACGTGACGCTCTGTGGAAGTCATCAGGAACATTTCTGATAGGCTGCCCTCGCCTGGGGGGTGTCATTGGGGATAATTCATAAGGAAGTGGAGAGCAAGTGAGCAAAACTGACAATACTCCACTGGTAGGAGGGGCTTCAGACGGACGCTGGGGGGCGGTAAATGTGACCTTACCGGGAGGAAACGAAAGTGACAATTTAAGGGATCAACCGCCACTTCCATTCCTATGCATGTTTCTAATGACAGTGCCAATGTCCTCCACGCACATTTTGCGGTAGATCTCGCTGTCTCGTTTCGTGTAGAGTCCAGGATCAGCGATGTTCAGCAGTACAAAAGTACCAGGCCAGACAGCAGAGGGCTGGAGCAGGGGCGGAACAACAGCTTATGAGCCCCTCCCCCCTGCAAAATTGTCATGGGGGCCCCTGGAGTCCAAACTTCTCCCCATCATTCCTGATCCCCCCCCCCTTTCACCGATACGCATGCAGAATAGCGGCTGCCATTCGCTGGCTCCTGATCACGTGACTCGCATTGGCCAAGTCAGCGAATGGCAGCAGAATGTGTGCAGCTGTAATGCATGGATGAGACACACAGTGCTGGAGGAGGTAAATATTACTCCACTACCTGTGCTCTAGTGGTGCTCAAATACCCCTTTTCAAAATTCGAGTTAGGTCGAATTCGAATAGTAAATTATTCGAGGTCAGTCGAATATTCGAGTCGAATAATTTTTACTATTCGATTCGACCTCGGAATTCGAGCTCACTATTCGAGTCGGTATTCGAGCTCATTATTCGAGCTGACTATTCGAAATGGCCTTAAATAGCTTCCAACACTTGTTTTGAGGGTGAATGATGCAAGAAACCTCTTTTTTTCCAAGTAACAACAGCAAGTGATTATGTGGGGATGTTCCTTTAAAAAAAAAAAAGTTGAAAAGAGAAGTTGTGTCCAGAAATTTGTTCAGTACTGTATATACTTCTTCTTCTTCTTCTTTATCTTCTATATCTTCTTCTTCTTCTTCTTCTTCTATATCTTCTTCTTCTATATCTTCTTCTTCTATATCTTCTTCTATATCTTCTACTTCTTTTATATTGTCTTCTTCTTCATCTTCTTCATCATCATCTTCTTCTTCTTCATCTTCTTTTTCTTCATCTTCTTCTTCTTCTTCTTTTTCTTCATCTTCTTCTTCTTCATCTTCTTCTTCTTCTTCTTCTTCATCTTCTTCTTCTTCATCTTCTTCTTCTTCTTCTTCTTCTTCTTCTTCTTCTTCTTCTTCTTCTTCTTCTTCTTCTTCTTCTTCTTCTTCTTCTTCTTCTTCTTCTTCTTCTTCTTCTTCTTCTTCTTCTTCTTCTTCTTCTTCTTCTTCTTCTATATCGTCTTCTTCTTCACTTATTTCTCTTTTCAAATTTTTTTTTTTAAAGAAATGCAGCTATTTTTGAGCGTAACAAATAGCTGGTGGCGCACGCATGTTGGAAGCGCCATTGTATGTGCTCCCTGGCAGTGGAAACACACAGACAGCAGGAGGTAAATTCAGCAGCAGGAGGAGGACGATGAGTGTGTGGCAGCAGGCAGTCAATGAGGCAGGCAGCGTGACATAATAGCCCTGGTACCTAGCGGTGATACCAGGGCTGTAAATAAACACAGCAGGCAGGAGGTCCCAGACAGCGGTCGTGCAGCCCACATTGTGTCCAATACACAACTGGGACAACACAGTTTTCAACCCGGGCACCTCAGAAAAATTAAACCTTTTTTTGTTGTTGTTTTTTTTTGTTTTGTTTTTACAACAAATTACACAGATATAGCTATTTTTTGACGTAATAGCTGGTGGCAGAGTGGCAGCAGAAGGTAAATCTGTGTACCCTGGCAGTGGGAAACACAGACAGACAGCAGCAGCAGCAGGAGGAATGGAGGAGTAATTATGTGTGCAGCTATTGTTTGACGTAATAGCTGGTGGCAGAGTGGCAGCAGAAGGTAAATCTGTGTACCCTGGCAGTGGGAAACACAGACAGACAGCAGCATCAGCAGGAGGAATGGAGGAGTAGTGTGAGTGTGGCAGCAGGTAGGCAGCGTGACATAATAGCCCTGGTACCTAGCGGTGATACCAGGCCGTAAATGAACACAACAGGAGGTCCCAGACAGCGGTCGTGCAGCCCACATCGTGTCCAATACACAACTGGGACAACACAGTTTTCAACCCGGGCACCTCAGAAAAATTAAACCTTTTTTTTTGTAATGGTTTTGTAGTTTTGGTTTTACAACCAATTACACAGATATAGCTATTTTTTGACGTAATAGCTGGTGGCAGAGTGGCAGCATAAGGTAAATCTGTGTACCCTGGCGTTGGGAAACACAGACAGACAGCAGCAGCAGCAGGAGGAATGGAGGAGTAATTATGTGTGCAGCTATTGTTTGACGTAATAGCTGGTGGCAGACTGGCAGCAGAAGGTAATTCTGTGTACCCTGGCAGTGGGAAACACAGACAGACAGCAGCAGCAGGAGGAATGGAGGAGTAGTGTGAGTGTGGCAGCAGGCAGGCAGCGTGACATAATAGCCCTGGTACCTAGCGGTGATACCAGGCCGTAAATGAACACAACAGGAGGTCCCAGACAGCGGTCGTGCAGCCCACATCGTGTCCAATACACAACGGGGACAACACAGTTTTCAACCCGGGCACCTCAGAAAAATTAAACCTTTTTTTTTTTTAATGGTTTTTTGGTTTTGTTTGTAAAACAAATTACACAGATATATAGCTATTGTTTGACGTAATAGCTGGTGGCAGAGTGGCAGCAGAAGGTAAATCTGTGTACCCTGGCAGTGGGAAACACAGACAGACAGCAGAAGGGCAGTACACAGCAGCCCACTGTAGGTGTAAAATGTGTGGCTGCAGGCGACGTAATAGTCAAAGTGAACCAGGCTGGCTTAGTGAGCAGGAGCCAGGAGGTGGTAAAGGGTGGTAAGGCACATTAACGATGGTTCTTAGCCAGTTCATGTCCCCCTCTCGCCGACAACAGGGGCCAGGAACTCGCCTTCCACCCACGCCTGGTTCATCTTGAGAAACGTCAGTCTGTCCACAGACTTGTGAGACAGACGTGAGCGTTTCTCGGTGACCACACCACCAGCTGCACTGAAGCAGCGCTCGGACAGCACGCTGGAAGGGGGGCAGGACAGCACTTCCAGGGCGTACTGCGCCAGCTCGCTCCAGATCTCCAGGCGCTTGACCCAATACTCCATGGGATCAACAGGGGCATCGCTGTCAAGCCCGCTGTAGGACCCCATGTAGTCAGCCACCATGCGGGTCAGGCGCTGGCTGTGACCGGTGGAGGATGCTGCTGCATGCACCTCCTCTCTAGTCACTGCTGCCGGAGCCTCTACAGTCCTGTAGAGCTCGTGGCTGAGAGACAGCAGGTCTGTGGGGCGCTTGCTGCTGGATGCAGGCACCTGCTGCTGCCTCTGTGCTGGCTGCTGGACAGTGGGGGTGGAAGGCTGGGGGAAGGCTTCCTCCAAGCGCTCAACAAGGGCCTGCTGCAAGCTCCTTATTTGTTGCGCTGGGTCTCCTCCTGCAGGCGGCAGGAACTGGCTCAACTTCCCCTTGAGGCGTGGGTCCAACATCATGCTGATCCAGATGTCCTCCCTCTGCTTCATCTGGATCACCCTGGGGTCCCTGCGCAGGCACGTCAGCATGTGCGCTGCCATTGGGAAGAGGCGGGCCACGTCTGCTGGCACATCGACGGCAGTGCTGCTGTCCTCATCCTCCTCCTCTGCCTCGTCAGCCTCATCCTCTCTCCACCCCCGCACCAACTCAGCTGCACTGTGCTGCTCCCCCTCATCAGCAGCAAGGTCAGGGACCTCCACCAAGTCCTCCTCCTCCTCCCCCTCAGAGGTGGACTGTGCAGCTGCTTGCCGCTCCTGCTGGTCCAAGGCTGCCGCTCCCTGTTCCAGCAAAGCATCGAGGGCCCTGTTCAGCAGACAAACCAGGGGCACCCACTCGCAGACCATAGCATGGTCCCTGCTCACCATGTTAGTGGCCTGCAGAAAGGGAGCCAGCACTAAGCACACCTGCTGCATGTGCCTCCAGTCATCATCGGGGACGATGGACGGGATGTTGCTGGTCTTGTCCCTTCTCCGAGCGGCGGAAACAGTGGCCAGGGCAAGGTACTGGTTGACAGCGTGCTTCTGTTCAACCAGACGCTCCAACATCGCCAGGGTGAAGTTCCAGCGAGTCGGAACGTCAAGGATCAGCCGATGGCGTGGCAGCTCCAGCTCCTTTTGCACGTCTTCCAGGCTCGCACAGGCTGCAGCCGAGCGCCGGAAGTGACGCACAACGTTCCTTGCCGTTTCCAGCAGTTCGCCCATCCCCTGGTAGGTGCGCAAGAATTTCTGCACCACCAGGTTCAGCACGTGGGCAAGACAGGGGATGTGGGTCAGGTTTCCCCTGTCTATTGCGGCAACCAGATTGGCCCCATTGTCGGCCACCACCTCTCCGACTCTGAGGCCTCTGGGGTTCAGCCAAATCCTCTCCTGCTCCTGGAGTTTGGCCAACACATGGGTTGCCGTCAGCTTGGTCTTCCCAAGGCTGACCAAGTGCAGCAGCGCTTGGCAGTGGCGGGCCTTCACGCTGCTGCTGAGGCGGGGGGTTTGGCCAGGTGTGCCGGAGGATGGCAGAGGATCGGAGGAACCTGCTGCAGTTCCCCTGACCCTGCGGGGTGGCACCACCCACTGTGTTGCTGCTGCTGCTGTGCCCGCTGCTGCTCTCCCATCCTCACCCCCTTCCACCAAGCTGACCCAGTGGACAGTGAAGGACAGGTAGCGGCCTGTCCCGAAGCGGCTGCTCCAGGAGTCCATGGTGACGTGGACCCTTTCACCAACCGCGTGCTCCAGCCCTCGCTCCACATTGGCCATCACAAAGCGGTGCAGTGCAGGAATGGCCTTGCGGGAGAAAAAGTGTCTGCTGGGGAGCTGCCAGTCTGGGGCTGCGCAAGCAAGCAGCGCACGAATGTCGCTCCCCTCCTGCACGAGCGTGTACGGCAGGAGTTGGGAGCACATGGCCCGTGCCAGCAAGCCGTTCAGCTGCCGCACGCGACGGCTGCTGGGAGGCAGAGCCCTAACCACCCCCTGGAAGGACTCGCTCAAAAGGCTCTGGCGTGGCCTTTTGCTGGCACGGGAATCAGCAGACACAGCGGAGGAGGCCACTGAGGACTGGCTGCCAGAACAGGCCTCACTGTCGGCGGCAGGAGTTGCAGAGGGGGGAGGAGCAGTGCGTTTCCGCACTCCTGCTGGTGCTGTTGGAGGAGCAGGAGGGCGGGTGGCTGCTGTTGCTGCAGCTGCTGCTGCTGAAGGCTGTGCAGTGATGGGTGTGGTGCCACTGCCAGCACCAGATGCCTTCAGCCTCTGGAACTCCTCATGCTGGTGGAAATGTTTCGCAGCAAGGTGGTTGATGAGCGAGCTGGTGCTGAACTTTAAGGGGTCTGCACCTCTGCTCAACTTCCGCTGACAGTGGTTGCAAGTGGCGTACTTGCTGTACACTGTGGGCATGGTGAAATATCGCCAGATTGGTGACAGAAACATCCCCCTACGGCATGGAAGCGCTGCTGCCTGTCTCCCTGTGGTGGTTGGGGGGGGGGGGGGGGGCTTGGGTGCGGCTGGTGGTGGTACTGGCAGATGCTGCTGCTCTGCTGCTGCTGAGCCTGAGACACCAGCAGGCTGTGGGACCTGCCTACTGCTGCCAATGCTTGCAATGATGCGCCTCCTTGCAAGGCCCACAAGCGCATCCTCCTCCTCCTTCTCAGAGCTGCTGAGGACGACATCCCCTGGAGGTGGTGGCACCCAGTCTCTGTCTGTCACCGGGTCATCATCATCCTCCCCCTCCTGAAACATGTCCTGCTGGGATGATGACCCCCCAAACTCCTCTCCTGATGCATGGATGGGCTGCTTGACTGTCGCCACAGTCTTGCTGTCCAATCCCTCATCCCCCAAAGTGCCCATCAGCATCTCCTCCTCAAGATCGCCAACAACAGCAGACAATTTACTCATGATGCCTGGGGTCAAAAGACTGCTGAACGACAGGTCGGCGAGTGACGGTGAACTGGCCTCCTCCCCAGACCCTGCTGGGCGGCTGCTGCGAACAGGGGTGGTGGTGGTGGTGGTGAGGGTGGAGGCCTCGGATGCAGAGCTGATGGCGGGCTGCTCATCCTCCGTCATGAGTTGCACCACAGTGTCTGCATGCTTTTCCTCAATGGGACGTTTCCGACCCGGCTGGAGGAAAATCGGAGCAGGTGCTACACGCTACTGCTGCTGTGTCTCTGCAGCGTGAGTTGCAGATGCTCCTGCTGGGCGGCGCCCAAGGCGTCCACGGCCAGTGGCTATGGGAGGTATGTTAGCCACTGACGCTGCTGCTGCTGCTGCGGAACTGTGCATGGTGGCGCGGCCGCGGCCTGCCACAATGCTGCTCCCTCTCCTCCTGATTCCCTTGCTGCCCTTCCCCTTGCCCAAACCGCGCTGGCTGCCACTTCCAGACATCTTCGATGTTTTGGGCGTATAGACAAAAGTTTTTTAAAAGGGCGGGTGAAAAGTGGGGTACTTTAATGGAGTGGGTTGGTGGGTGAGGTGACTGAGTGAGTGTCCCTAGTACAGTAAGTAAGTAGTAACAGTCAGGAAGTACAACTAGCAGTTACAATAATCAGTAGTAATCACAAGTAAATTTAGTGTGTGTACACTACAGACAGTGAGTGCACGCACGCGCAAACACGCGCAGGAGCTAGCCTATGAACAGTGACTGAGTGAGTGTCCCTAGTACAGTAAGTATGTAAGTAGTAACAGTCAGTAAGTACAACTAACTAATTACAATAATCAATCAGTAATCAGAAGGAAATAGAGTGTGTGTAGTGTGTGTACACAGACAGTGAGTGCACACACGCAGGAGCTAGTAGCCTATGAACAGTGACTGAGTGTCCTAGACTCCTAGTACAGTAAGAGTAAGTAGTAACAGTAAGTACAACTAACTAATTACAATAATCAATCAGTTATCAGAAGGAAATAGAGTGTGTGACTGTGTGTAGTGTGTGTACACAGACAGTGAGTGCACACACGCAGGAGGTAGTAGCCTATGAACAGTGACTGAGTGTCCTAGACTCCTAGTACAGTAAGAGTAAGTAGTAACAGTAAGTACAACTAACTAATTACAATAAGCAATCAGTTATCAGAAGGAAATAGAGTGTGTGTAGTGTGTGTACACAGACAGTGAGTGCACACACGCAGGAGCTAGTAGCCTATGAACAGTGACTGAGTGTCCTAGACTCCTAGTACAGTAAGAGTAAGTAGTAACAGTAAGTACAACTAACTAATTACAATAAGCAATCAGTTATCAGAAGGAAATAGAGTGTGTGTAGTGTGTGTACACAGACAGTGAGTGCACACACGCAGGAGCTAGTAGCCTATGAACAGTGACTGAGTGTCCTAGACTCCTAGTACAGTAAGAGTAAGTAGTAACAGTAAGTACAACTAACTAATTACAATAAGCAATCAGTTATCAGAAGGAAATAGAGTGTGTGTAGTGTGTGTACACAGACAGTGAGTGCACACACGCAGGAGCTAGTAGCCTATGAACAGTGACTGAGTGTCCTAGACTCCTAGTACAGTAAGAGTAAGTAGTAACAGTAAGTACAAACAACTAACTAATTACAATAATCAATCAGTTATCAGAAGGAAATAGAGTGTGTGTAGTGTGTGTACACAGACAGTGAGTGCACACACGCAGGAGCTAGTAGCCTATGAACAGTGACTGAGTGTCCTAGACTCCTAGTACAGTAAGAGTAAGTAGTAACAGTAAGTACAAACAACTAACTAATTACAATAATCAATCAGTTATCAGAAGGAAATAGAGTGTGTGTAGTGTGTACACAGAAAGTGAGTGCACACACGCAGGAGCAGCTAGTAGCCTATGAACAGTGACTGAGTGTCCTAGACTCCTAGTACAGTAAGAGTAAGTAGTAACAGTAAGTACAACTAACTAATTACAATAATCAATTACAATAATCAATCAGTTATCAGAAGGAAATAGAGTGTGTGTAGTGTGTACACAGAAAGTGAGTGCACACACGCAGGAGCAGCTAGTAGCCTATGAACAGTGACAGTGAGTGTCCTAGTACAGTTACAGTATATAACTACAATACTAATACAATCAGTAGTAAAGGACAGCAGAAATACTGGTATAGAATAGAGAGAAATAAACAGAGGACAGGAGGACAGCTGCCCACACAGGCAAGGCCCTGAGGCCTAAAGCTGTAAGCCTGCAGCAGCTGGCCTGTCTCTATGTAACACAAAAGCTACTAACTAAAATACAATGTCTAACTAACTAACAACAATATAGGTGTGTATAGGAGGTGTATGTGAGCAAAAACGCTAGGTAAATGACCACAATAGAGCTCTTGCTAAGCCAAAGCACAAAGGAGCAACTCTCTCTCTGTACAAGTCTCAGGCAAGCACAGAGAAACCTAACATGGCGGCCGCTATTTATAGGGTAGGGGCTGGCCAGGGTCCCCCTCTGTGATTGGCTGCCGTCAGAGGGCCTGGGAGCCCTCTGATTGGCTCTAAGGACATCAATCTGGGCTATGACGCTATTCGAGCTCGGTACCGAGCTCGAATAGCGCCGTTTTGCTCGAATAGCTCGAATAGTGAATGGGCTATTCGAGTGTACTCGAATAGCCCATTCGAATAGCTACAGCTATTCGGAGCTCGAATACCGAGCTCGAATAGCTGGAAAAGAGCTCGAATATTCGAGCTACTCGAATATTCGAGCTCTGCTGAGCACCACTGCTGTGCTCCTCTGCATGTGGGTAAAGAGAGGGAGGAGGAGTGGCCCCCACAGCCCCCGGGGCCCCTCAGCAGTTGCAGGGTCTATTGTTACGCACCTGGATTGGAGCTGCTGAGGGGGGCCGTAAAGGGGACCGGAGGGAGCCTCAGGTAAGTTATATTGACAAGTTGTGGAAATATCACCTTGGGCCTAAGTGTCTCTTAGTTTCTAAAGGTGCAAACCGGGAAAAGCCCTGGGCCCCTTACCGACTGCCAAGTCGGGATAAATGCCTATTAAACCATACTGGGGTTGATTCACTATAACAAATAGCAAGCCTTATCAGAGTTAACACTCCTTATCAGAGTTAAAACATAAACGCGCCTTATTGGAGTTAACATGCCTTATCAGAGTTAACACATAGCACACCTTATCATAGTCAACGTGCCTTATCAGAGTAGCATGCAAGCGCTACGTACTTATGCCTGCTAATTGGCAATGACAAAAGCTCCACTCGTCCTGCCCTGACCCCCTGCGAGTCCAATCACTTTAACCACCTTAGCGGTATGGACGAGCTCAGCTCGTCCATTACCGCCAGAGGGTGCCGCTCAGGCCTTGCTGGGCCGATTTTGTTCAAATAAAGAGCAGCACACGCAGCCGGCACTTTGCCAGCCGCGTGTGCTGCCCGATCGCCGCCGCTCTGCGGCGATCCGCCGCGAGCAGCGGCGAAAGAGGGTTCTGGCCAGCGCTAAGGGCTGGATCGGAGGCGGCTGACGTCAGGACGTCGGCTGACGTCCATGACGTCACTCCGCTCGTCGCCATGGCGACAGGAGAAGCCAAACACGGAAGGCTGCTCATTGCGGCCTTCCGTGTTACTTTTGGCCGCCGGAGGCGATCAAAAGAACGCCTCCGGAGCGCCATCTAGTGGGCTTTCATGCAGCCAACTTTCAGTTGGCTGCATGAAATAGTTTTTTTTTTATTTAAAAAAAACCCTCATGCAGCTGCCCTGGCGATCTTAATAGAACGCCAGGGTGGTTAAAGGACATTATCCCCGCACTTTGATTGGCCCAATAGGCTGCCTGTCAAGTTCCCTTTCAAGTGACCGTCAGCCTATTGGGCCAATCAAAGTGCAGGAATAATGTCCTTTTAAAGTGATTGGACCCGCAGGGGCTCAGGGCAGGATGAGTGGAGCTCTCGTCACTGCCAATTAGCAGGCATAAATTCGTAGCGCTATGCTACTCCCATAAGGCGTGTTAACTCTGATAAGGCACGCTATTTGTTATAGTGAATCAACCCCATTGAGTTTTGTGTATGTCTCCTGTGCAAGGTCACTGAAATGAAATATGCATACTCTTTTGTTACTACCCGTATATATTTATATTGTGTTGGAGTGTGTACTGGAAATCCTTTATTTAGATTTTCCTTTCATCAGTTCTTTTTGTATTTGCTTCAGTCAGACGTCAGCTGAACAGACACAATACAAACCTTCTCTTCAGTCCAAGGACTCTGTGCGTCTGTGTTTCCAGCACTCATTCACTGTCATAGGCATGAGACTTTGTGTATGGGGGGCAGAGGGGTGACTGCATCATCCTCATTGTCTGATTAGAGAGTTGGGGGCATGGAGGTGACCGAACTGTGCCACTTATCTATAGCAGAGGAGCTGCAGCTCAGGGTCTTCACAATGCATTGTGGGAAGAAGGAGTGAGTCATATGACTAGTCTAACAGGATTACAGATTTTCTTAGACCGGTAGCAGAGTTTTCCTGTATGTGCATTTCGTAGAAATATTACGTAGGGAGAAAAAAAACAAAGTCTTGTAAAAGTAAGATGTCAGGTGATCAGCAAGCTGGGGCCAGTGAGTTCATGCAAGCAAATCATGTTTGCTTGTATGAACTCACTGGCCCCAGCCTGCTGATTACCTGACAGTTAACTGCTAAAAAGCAACCAACACAACTGCCATCTACGTGTTTACTATTTACCTGCATCAGTAACTTCAGCTAACATCTGGAAATATGTCTGAAGAAGGGGACTAGATCCAGGAAAGCTTGCATCATTTAACTTTATCAGTTAGTCATTAAAAGCTATTACTTTTACAAGACTTCGTTTTTTTTTGCCTACATAATTTGTTTGGCTAACACGGTACAGAAACATTTTTACTACTATTATATAGAAATATTACTAACTCTTTCCATGCTCAGAATCCCACACATAATGACTGAAAGTGGGAATATACTCCCAAAAATAACATTTCAGTACTTACTCTTAGGGCTGGTTTCCACTGAGCTGGCATGCCTCTTGCAGGACGCGCGCTGGCACTTCTAGTGATGCCGTGCATGGCTGTAAGGGTTCGAGTGCACGTGCTGCGGGAAACTGCAGCATGCTGTCCAGAATCACGCCACAGTTTGATTTGGATGCCAATCCATAGGAGTAATAGGCAGACGATTTACACACAGGGAATGTGCGGTATTGCTTTAAAATGTTATTTTATGTGACTAAGAGAAGCTACTGAAATTTTAGCTTTGTGAGTATAATCCTACTTTAACCACTTCACCCCATAGGCTATTTTACCCTCCCGCCAAGAGCCATTTACAAATTTCAGCGCTCCTCCCATTCATTTGGCCAATGGCCATAGCTTTGTCACTGCTTATCACACCTAAATTATCTAAATCTTGTTTTTTTTGCCACACATTTTGGCATTTTGTGGGTGATACTTGTTTTCAGGAATTATTGTATTTCCTACACATCGTAGCAGGAAGCTATTGCGGATGGGAATGTGAAGAAGGATACGCGTGGATTGAGCTGCGCAGGCGCAGTGGCCGGCCAACTGCGAGTCGGCAAAAACTAAACTAACCCCGGAGGGGGGGGGGGGGGGACCGGAGGATCGTTCAGAGACGGCGTGGGCACAGGGATGCTGCAGGGGGCTGGTAGAAGCCCCAGGTAAATGAAAGTCTTTTTTTTCTTGCCGTTGGCTTTCCTTTAAAGATTGTCTTTTTCTTGTAACGATCGGTGTCAGCACGCAGAGAGAATCTGATTATTGGCGATCTGCAGTATCACCAAGAATACAGGTATACAGGATCTTCTCAAAAAATTAGCATATTGTGATAAAGTTCATTATTTTCTGTAATGTACTGATAACCATTAGACTTTCATATATTTTAGATTCATTACACACAACTGAAGTAGTTCAAGCCTTTTATTGTTTTAATATTGATGATTTTGGCATACAGCTCATGAAAACCCAAAATTCCTATCTCAAAAAATTAGCATATTTCATCCGACCAATAAAAGAAAAGTGTTTTTAAAACAAAAAAAAAGTCAACCTTCAAATAATTATGTTCAGTTATGCACTCAATACTTGGTCGGGAATCCTTTTTCAGAAATGACTGCTTCAATGCGGCGTGGCATGGAGGCAATCAGCCTGTGGCACTGCTCAGGTGTTATGGAGGCCCAGGATGCTTCGATAGCGGCCTTAAGCTTATCCAGAGTGTTGGGTCTTGCGTCTCTCAACTTTCTCTTCACAATATCCCACAGATTCTCTATGGGGTTCAGGTCAGGAGAGTTGGCAGGCCAATTGAGCACAGTAATACCATGGTCAGTAAACCATTTACCAGTGGTTTTGGCACTGTGAGCAGGTGCCAGGTCGTGCTGAAAAATGAAATCTTCATCTCCATAAAGCTTTTCAGCAGATGGAAGCATGAAGTGCTCCAAAATCTCCTAATAGCTAGCTGAATTGACCCTGCCCTTGATAAAACACAGTGGACCAACACCAGCAGCTGACATGGCACCCCAGACCATCACTGACTGTGGGTACTTGACACTGGACTTCAGGAATTTTGGCATTTCCCTCTCCCCAGTCTTCCTCCAGACTCTGACACCTTGATTTCCGAATGACATGTAAAAGTTGCTTTCATCCGAAAAAAGTACTTTGGACCACTGAGCAACAGTCTAGTGCTGCTTCTCTGTAGCCCAGGTCAGGCGCTTCTGCCGCTGTTTCTGGTTCAAAAGTGGGTTCATGCTTCCATCTGCTGAAACGCTTTATGGAGATGAAGATTTCATTTTTCAGCACGACCTGGCACCTGCTCACAGTGCCAAAACCACTGGTAAATGGTTTACTGACCATGGTATTACTGTGCTCAATTGGCCTGCCAACTCTCCTGACCTGAACCCCATAGAGAATCTGTGGGATATTGTGAAGAGAAGGTTGAGAGACGCAAGACCCAACACTCTGGATGAGCTTAAGGCCGCTATCGAACATCCTGGGCCTCCATAACACCTGAGCAGTGCCACAGGCTGATTGCCTCCATGCCACGCCGCATTGAAGCAGTCATTTCTGCAAAAGGACTCCCGACCAAGTATTGAGTGCATAACTGAACAATTATTTGAAGGTTGACTTTTTTTTGTTTTAAAAACACCTTTTTTTTTATTGGTCGGATGAAATATGCTAATTTTTTGAGATATGAATTTGGGGATTTCATGAGCTGTATGCCAAAATCATCAATATTAAAACAATAAAAGGCTTGAACTACTTCAGTTGTGTGTATTTGAATCTAAAATATATGAAAGTCTAATGTTTATCAGTACATTACAGAAAATAATGAACTTTATCACAATATGCTAATTTTTTGAGAAGATCCTGTATACCTGATTATTGATGATCTGCAGAATCACCGATAATACAGATATATTGCTAACCTCTGGACACCTATGTATATAAGAGTGTTTGGTGTAACAGTAATACTTTGTGAAACACACCTGATGAGCAGGTGATCTTTGGCAGTATAGGCAATACTGCTTTTAGAGAGTACAGGAACCTTCCAGCAGCCTGAGACTCTCCAAGGGGTGGAGTTAGGCTGGTGGTAGGAAGGACCAGAGAGTGAGTGACACCTGAAGGTGTATGTCTCTATCTGATTTAGAGACTATCTCTTAAGGGGAGAGATAGCTCTCGAGGTCGGGCAAGCCAGGTCGGCAACACACTGACAGCCAAAGTACAAAGACAGAAGGCTGATTCGGTATCCAAGGCAAGCAGGGTCTGGCAACGGAATATCAGATGTGCAAGGTACCGAATCAGAGATCGGAGGAGTAGTCAGGAAAACAATAAGTCATAACAGATATCAAACAATGCCTAGTCTGGGTGTGAGGTCCGTGGTCTCTACACCCTGGAACTAGTCTGATGTATAACAAGTTCCCTAGTCTTGGGTGTGAGGTCCGTGGTCTCTACACCCTGGAACTAGTCTGATGTATAACAGAATGGTAATACAAGTTCCCTATTCTGGGTGTGAGGTCCGTGGTCTCTACACCCTGGAACTAGTCTAATGTATAACAGAATGATAACACAAGTTCCCTAGTCTTGGGTGTGAGGTCCGTGGTCTCTACACCCTTGAACTAGTCTGATGAATGACAGAATGATAACACAAGTTCCCTAGTCTTGGGTGTGAGGTCCGTGGTCTCTACACCCTGGAACTAGTCTGAAGAATAACAGAATGATAACACAAGTTCCCTAGTCTTGGGTGTGAGGTCCATGGTCTCTACACCCTGGAACTAGTCTGATGAATAACAGAATGATAATACAAGTAATCTGGCTCAGTGTGAATTCCCAGGTCCACCTGGTTCAAACACACTGTTGGATCTCACTAAGGTCTGAGTGCTTCCACGTAGTGTTCGCACCGGCAGACAACTTAAGACTGGCCAGCAGTAACTAAATATGGAGTAGTGCTCTCTATCGCCACCCCTAAGTGATCAACCAATAGTTACCAGCTCTGGATCAGCTGACCGGCTTGGTCAGCTGATCCCCCCCTTGCCCACCATAAAAGTTCTGCCTCTCAGCGCACGTGCGTATTCCTAAGCCTGTGTGAACTAACAGACTCAGCCACACCATACACCCGCTGCTGAGTGCAAACCGCCGCACTGGACGCGGAACCAGCCACCTTGCTGTCAGCACACGCGGCTGCTTTTCTGCGTTTTCTCACATTTCTATAGATATACATATGCACTGAGGAAGATACTGGTTGCTTGGTAGTTGGAAACAGGCGTTATTTCCCACAATGCAACACTGTACCAAGGTCCTGACATCACACTGTGGGAGGGGTTTCACCACAATATCGGCTATACAGCGCCCCCTGATGATCCATTTGTGAAAAGAAATAGATTCCTCATGGGAAAGGGGGTATCAGCTACTGATTGGGATGAAGTTCAATTCTTGGTTACGGTTCCTCTTTAAACCTCTACCCACATCTTTTTCAGGAAAGGAAGAGCCCCCATCAGTTTATTATTGTCGTCTGTGTCCCAGATAAGTACATTTTTAAGCACGTCCTTCCTTTTGTTTACACCAGCGAGAGAGATAGGACATTAATAAAATGTCCCCATAATAAAAACTTAACAGAGGATCTAATTAATTCTCAGTCTAAAAAAATAAAAAATAAAAAATGATTCGCATTTGTGCCATTATTGTTCTGTGGACAAGGCTCTATGGGAGTGAAATATTAATTTCACAATACATTAACAAGCATTACAAAAGAAATGGATCTGTGCTGCAACAAGATGTCTGATTAATTTTGGTGTTGTTTTTGGTGTTTTTTTTTTGTCTGTGTTTTTTTTTTTAGGGGGGGGGGGGGGGGGATCGGAACAGACAAAAAAGCGCATCAAATGAAGACCATTCCTTCAAAATCGCATTGCTTTAAGGCACACATGGCAGAAAAGCTTGCGGAGCTGGAAACGCTGCGTTTTATGCAGCAATGTTAGTCTATGGGACGCAGAAGGACCGGCGTTGCACTTGCGATTTACAGGAAGCGTTCTGCAGTCGCTGGCAGTGTTGCATAATATGCAGGCTGGCTGCCAAACTGCACATAATGAAAGTCTATGGTGACGCATATGCGTTGCGTTTTTCATGCGCTTTATACTGCGTTTTTAATTAAAAAGTAAAGATCTCTGATGTAATTCCACTTCCTGTTGTTTTCCTAGTGATTTGCATAAATAAATAAAAAAAGCATTCAAAACGCATATGTGTTTTTCATTAGCGAACCGCAAACGCATTAAAACACACGCAAAACTCATAGAAACGCAACTGTGATTCGCATCCGCGACACGCAAACGCAGACAAACGCACCAAAATGGCACTTGTGAATCGCAACTGTGAAACGCAAAACGCATTAAAAACGCATTACTCTAACGTAAACGCACCTGCGGAAAAGGCAGGGTTTTCACGCTATGCCATATGTGAGCCCAGCCTCAGTACTAATGTGAATTGAATTCGCAGTCAGAGGAAAGGGGCCCTAATAGAAAGGTTTGTGTCTGTCTCTTTAAAGCCTAAATTGCCTTTTGTGCGCTTGGATGAAATATTCGATAGATGTTCATGGAGGCGCATTGACCGCCGAGCACCGCCGAGCGCCCACCGCCGGCCGAATACAACTGTTTATTTACACGTGAACACAGCTGTAGGCGTTTATGAAAAAAAAAAATCATTTACTGCACACTGCTAATTAATTGAATTTGACACGCGGATTACAGTTTACACCTGTGTTCCAACAGCTCATCTGACTGCCAGAGAATATCATCTGCGAGGATCTCCTGTCTCCGGCAAATCTCCCCCTCCTCCCAGTCCTCGCGCCTGCCAAGAGCGCCGATACACAATGTCTGCCGGGGGTGTGTTGTCTTTGGAGGACTCCCGCGGCTCACACTTCTACCAAAATACAAAATGTTATTGTAGCAAGTAGAATTATTCTGGAAGATGATCAACTGTGTGGATTCTAAGTGAAGCTCTGCTTGGATAATGTTGAAGAAGAGAGAGAGAGAGAGAGAGATAAAGAGAAAGAGAGAGAGGCAGGAAGATAGGAGAGAGAAAGTAATAGAGAGGAGGAGACATGGGGAAGAGAGAGGTGGGAGGAGAAAGGTAGAGATAGTATATAGAGGGGAGGAGACATGTTGAAGAGCGAGGTAGAAAGAGAAAAGGAAAGAGAATAAAGAGGAGGAGACATGGTAAAAAGAAAGAGGCAGGAAGATAAAATAAGGGCCCGTTGAGACCATAGTGCGTTGCTATGCGTATTTGAGGAACGCACGTAGAGTCCAAAAACGCGTACAACCGCATAGCAATGCTTTCCTATGCGCACGTTCACATCAATGCGTCTGATACGCATACGTTTCCAATCCGCAGACTTGCACGCAGATGTGTGCGTTGAGTTCCGAAACGCACACATACGCATGTCAATGATAATCAATGTACGAGTTGGAAATCCGCATGGTATTGCGTTTTGTCATGCGGATCTCATGCTGCGTTTCCCATAGTTCATTTCTATTTCCTGTATGATGCACTTCCTTTTCCAACATGGCCACCAGAAAGAAGAGGGGAGGGAGCCGCGCGGTAGCAGCGGCTGATAGAAACAGCGGTGTGGAGGTGTCCAGGAAAGCGCTCTCTACGGAAGAGCTCATAGTCAGGGTCCAGATGTACCCTGAACCATGCCCGTTTCTAGCCCCGTGCGGGGCGTGCCACCGCCCGGGGCGCTGTTGGGAGGGGGGCGCTGTAATTGAGGGGGGAAGCACCGTAGCCGCGGGGAGGGCAGCCCGACCTCTCCCGGGCCGCCCTCCGTGCTCCCCCCTCAGATATATAGTGAGCAGCAGCAGCCAGGGAGGGAGCACTGTATACAACATACCTCCCTGGCTCCAAGCGCTGCTCTCTCGCCGCCGGTCTTCTCCTCTCTGCATACACGCTTATACACACGCTGCATCCTGTTTAGCCGGAAGCAGCGTATGTATACGCGTGTAGGCAGATGGGAGAAGACCGGCGGCGACGAGAGAGCAGCGCTTGGAGCCAGGGAGGTATGTTGTATACAGCGCTCCCTCCCTGGCTGCTGCTGCTCACTATACATCTGAGGGGGGAGCACGGAGGGCGGCCCGGGAGAGGTCGGGTTGCCCTCCCTGCGGCTACGGTGCTTCCCCCTCCATTATGGGGGACAGCTACCTATCTAACCTATCCTGGGGGGCACCTACCTAATCTAACCTACGCTGGGGGGCAGCTACCTATCTAACCTATCCTGGGGGGCACCTACCTAATCTAACCTACGCTGGGGGGCAGCTACTTATCTAACCTATCCTGGGGGGCACCTACCTAATCTAACCTACGCTGGGGGGCAGCTACCTATCTAACCTATCCTGGGGGGCACCTACCTAATCTAATCTACGCTGGGGGGCACCTACCTAATCTAACCTACACTGGGGGGCAGCTACCTATCTAACCTATCCTGGGGGGCACCTACCTAATCTAACCTACGCCGGGCGGGCAGCTACCTATCTAATCTATCCTGGGGGGCACCTACCTAATCTAACCTACGCTGGGGGGCAGCTACCTAATCTAACCTACACTGGGGTGCAGCTACCTATCTAACCTATACTGGGGGGCACCTACCTAATCTAACCTACACTGGGGGGCAGCTACCTATCTAACCAACACTGGGGGGCAGCTACCTATCCTGGGGGGCACCTACCTAATCTAACCTACGCTGGGGGGCAGCTACCTAATCTAACCTATACTGGGGGGCACTTACCTAATCTAACCTATACTGGGGGGCAACTACCTATCTAACCTATACTGGGGGGCACCTACCTAATCTAACCTATGCTGGGGGGCAGCTACCTATCTAACCTATACTGGGGGGCACCTGTCTTATCTAGCCTATACTGGAAGGGGGGGATAGCTACCTAATCTAACCTATACTGGGGGGCACCTACCTATCTAACGTATACTGAGGGGAACCTACCTATCTAACCTATACTGGGGGGCAGCTACCTATCTAACCTATACTGGGGGGGGGGGCAGCTACTTATCTAACCTATACTGGGGGCACTTATCTAACCTGTATTGGGGGCACCTACCTACCTAGCTAGCCTATACAGGTGACAACTATACTGGCTACCTATATTGGAGACACCTACCTAAATGACCTATACTGGGGGCACCTACCAATCTAACCTATGCTGGGGGCAACTATTCTGGCTACCTATATTAGAGGCACCCACCTAGCTAACCTGTACTAGGGCACCTACCTATCCAACTTATACCGGGGGCGCCTGCCTATCTAACCTATACTGGGGGCAACTATACTGGCTACCTATACTGGAGGCACCTACCTGGCTAACCTATAGCGGGGGCAACTATACTGGCTCACCTATGCCTGGCTACCTATACTGGGGTACCTATTCTTGGCTACCTATACTGGGGGGACCTATACTAAGTGAAACTAGACCTGGCTAACCTATACACAATTTTTACACCCTCACCCTGGGTGCATTTTAGCCTAGAAACTGCACTGCCCTGAACTATATGACAAGGGCCACAGTCTTTATAAAGACAAACAGCATGCCAGGCTGATCTGGCTCGAAATAGCAGAACATTTTTATGCAGAGCATTGGTACACATTTTCACTACTGAAACAACAAGCAGTACACCTTTCTCCTTGAAATCTCCTTCACAACCCACACCCAGGAAATGACATCACTTGCTCATGTAAAAAAAAAAATTAATAAAGAACTTTATTTATTACTTCCTCCAATTGAAAAGCACAGGCCTACTGTGGAGGAAAAAAAACGCGTATCAAAAAACGCATTCGAAATGCATACAGACGTATGCGTTCTTAACGCATACGTTTTCTGTACTTTTACCAAAACGCATGTCAAAAACGCGTACAACCGCATTATAAACGCATGCGTTTTTTACAATGCGTTTTCTGTAAATTGGCATGCGTTTCTCACCCGCAGCCAGTCTGAACGGAGCCTAAGAGATAATAGAGGGGAGAGACATGAGGAAGAGAGCGGCAGGAAGATAGGAGAGAGAATAGAGAGGAGGAGACATGTGGAAGAAAGAGACAGGAAGATAGAAGGAGAGAGAATAGAGAGGCGGAGACATGAGGAAGAGAGAGGCGGGAAGAGAGAAGGAGAGAGAATAGAGAGACGGAGATATGAGGAAGAAAGAGGCAGGAAGATAGGAGAGAAAGAATAGAGAGGCGGAGACATGAGGAAGAGAGGAGAGAGAGACAAGAGAGGAGGAGACATGGGGTAGAGCGAGTCAGGAAGATAGGAGAGAGAATAGAGAGGAGGAGGCATGTGGAAGAAAGAGACAGGAAGATAGGAGAGAGAATAGGGTGGAGGAGACATGGAGAAGAGAGAGTCAGGAAGATAGAAGGAGAGAGAATAGAGAGGAGGAGACATGGGGAAGAGCGAGGCGGGAAAATAAAAGGAGAGAGAATAGAGAGGAGGAGACATGGGGAAGAGAGAGGCGGGAAGATAAAAGAAGAGAGAATAGAGAGGAGGAGACATGGGGAAGAGAGAGGCAGGAAGAGAGAAGAAGGAGAGAGAATAGAGAGAAGGGGATATGGGGAAGATAGGAGAGAGAATAGAGAGGAGGAGGGTCAGCGCTGTGTTAAACATAGATACGGTATGGTTAGCGTAAGGAGTAGGTGGGGGTAGTTACGGTAAGGCATAGATAGGGTAGGGTCAGCGCTGCGTTAGGCATAGATAGGGGCTGGTAAGTGTTAGGAGTAGGTGAGGGGTGGTTATGGTTAGGGATAAATAAGGGAGGGTCAGCGCTGTGTTAAACATAGATAGGGGCTGGTTAGTGTTATGAGTAGGTGGGGGGTGGTTAGGGTAAGGCATAGATAGGGCAGGGTCAGTGTTAGGTACAGATACGGTATGGTTAGCGTTAGGAGTAGGTGGGGGGTTGTTACGGTAAGGCATAGATAGGGGAGGGTCAGCGCTGCGTTAGGCATAGATAGGAGCTGGTTAGTGTTAGGAGTAGGTGGGGGTGTTTATGGTTAGGCATAGATAGGGGAAAGGTCAGCATTAGGCATAGATAGGGGCTGGTTAGTGTTATGAGTAGGTGGGGGGTGGTTAGCGTAAGGCATAAATAGGGCAGGGTAAACATTAGGCATAGATAGGGGCTGATAAGTGTTAGGAGTAGGTGAGGGGTGGTTATGGTTAGGCATAGATAGGGGAGGGTCAGCGCTGCATTAGGCATAGATAGGGGCTGGTAAGTGTTAGGCGTAGGTGAGGGTGGTTACGGTTAGGCATAGATAGGGGAAGGGTCAGCGTTAGGCACAGATACGGTATGGTTAGCGTTAGGAGTAGGTGAGGGTGGTTACGATTAGGCATAGATAGGGGAAGGGTCAGCGTTAGGCACAGATACGGTATGGTTAGCGTTAGGAGTAGGTGGGGGTAGTTACGGTAAGGCATAGATAGGGGAGGGTCAGCGCTGCGTTAGGCATAGATAGGGGTTGGTTAGTGTTAGGAGTAGGTGGGGGTAGTTACGGTAAGGCATAGATAGGGGAGGGTCAGCGCTGCGTTAGGCATAGATAGGGGTTGGTTAGTGTTAGGAGTAGGTGGGGGTGGTTATGGTTAAGCATAGATAGGGGAGGGTCAGCGCTGCGTTAGGCATAGATAGGGGTTGGTTAGTGTTAGGAGTAGGTGGGGGTGGTTATGGTTAAGCATAGATAGGGGAAGGGTCAGCGCTGCGTTAGGCATAGATAGGGGCTGGTTAGTGTTAGGAGTAGGTGAGGGGTGGTTATGGTTAGGCATAGATAGGGGAAGGGTCAGCATTAGGCATAGATAGGGGTTGGTTAGTGTTAGGAGTAGGTGGGGGTGGTTATGGTTAAGCATAGATAGGGGAAGGGTCAGCGCTGCGTTAGGCATAGATAGGGGCTGGTAAGTGTTAGGAGTAGGTGAGGGGTGGTTATGGTTAGGCATAGATAGGGGAAGGGTCAGCATTAGGCATAGATAGGGGTTGGTTAGTGTTAGGAGTAGGTGGGGGTGGTTATGGTTAGGCATAGATAGGGGAAGGGTCAGCGCTGCGTTAGGCATAGATAGGGGCTGGTTAGTGTTAGGAGTAGGTGAGGGGTGGTTATGGTTAGGCATAGATAGGGGAAGGGTCAGCATTAGGCATAGATAGGGGCTGGTAAGTGTTAGGAGTAGGTGAGGGGTGGTTATGATTAGGCATAGATAGTGGAAGATTCATGTGAGAGTTAGGGTACAGTGGGTGATAGTAGGATTTTGGTAAAATTACCTATATTCTATTACGGTTATTCTGCGCCCATTTTACCTCACAGTGCTTTTTCATGTACACGGCACAGGTGTGGAAATTGAGAAAAAAGCAGGCATGGATGATCAAACATCACATCTCAGGAGGTAACAGCAATGTCCTGAGAACGTTATTATTACCTACCTACAGAAAAACTTTACAACAATAAACAAGATTCATTGCAACACCTCTGCCAAGCGCTTCCGCCACCTCTCTGAAGAGCGGATCATCATCAGCCGTGTGTGTTCAGCCTTGCGTGAGGTGAGCACTGCACGATACTCTGAAGGTTTAGTTGGCCGGCGATCAGGAACATTTGTCATTCTCCTCCGCCGGCATCAAACCACTACACACTTTTGGCCGTGGTGAAGCGATTCATCATCGGCCATGTGTTTTCCTGCTACGGAACATTCACCTTTGTTTTGGGTTTCGTTTTTTCCTTTAAATATTTCTGGTTTATTTTAAAAGTCACTTCTATGTGGCTGTTTTATTTTATTTTTCTGTTGGGGGGGGGGGAGGGTAGTTAGCACTGAACCAGAAACATGTCAATATTTCTAGGCAGAGAGAGGAGTGCAGAATCAAACAAGTATAGTATTAGGCCTGATGGAGCTGCAAACAAGGAGCGTCCCATGGGGGGAGTGAGGAGAACAATGGACAATGCGTTCCGCAGACTCAATCCGCCAGGCTGATCACTGGCTAAGCTGAGATGGGAGATCGGGGGCTGCTGTGCTCACGCTAGATTTTTGGGAGAGGCGGTCATTATTGGCCACTAGCGATGAGCACAAATTTAGCATAATCTGAATTTCGCATCGTAACTCACAATTACGATGTAAAATCGTCACACGAATTTTGGGGTAAATTTGTAAAATTTTGGGTAAAATTGTAATTGATTTTGTAAATGTTATCAGGAACTGTGATTTTCTCGTAATTTCATTCCGACTTCAGCTATCAATAGCACAGCCTCCGTACATGCTATCATCACCAGAATTTCTATGTATGTTAGAGGGAACAAGTAAAATAAAAAAATAAATTCAAAAAGACTGTAGTTTTTGAGAAAATGACTTTTAAAAATGCAAAGAAAAAATGGTTTTTAAACTGTCATTTTTCTGAGTTCAAAAACCATTTTTCCTTTGCATTTTTAAAATCGATTTTCTCAAAAACTACAAGGGCGTTTTAAAAAATGATGTTTTTGCCTTGTGCCCACCCTTCTCCTCAACACACGTAGCAATTTAGGTGAGAGTAGCATGTATGGGGGGGCTATGCTATTAAAGTCGGCATAAAGTTACACGTGAAATTACGATTGGATTACACAAAATCAGTTGAATGTCCAAATCGTAATTACATATAGGCGTAATTGCAAAAATGTACACAAAAATTTGTGTAAGCGTAATTAGCCTATTACAATCATCGCTATTAATCGCCTCAGCCAAGCTTGAACTAGTGTATGTACAAGGCCTTAGCACCATGGGCGTAGCAATCATCCCTGCAACCCCTGCCATTGCAGGGGGGCCCGTCCTCCTCCCTCACCCCAACAACAAGTGCTGCCAATTAGCAAAAAACCCACCCTGTCCACTCACAAAAACCGTGTGCAGGAGCGTGGGTAATGTTTTCCTGCTTGCAGACGCTGCTTCACAGCAGAACACTCTCTGCTGCTATTCGCTAGCTCCTGATCACGTGACCTGCATGGGGTTCAGGGACCAAGAGGGCCACATGCTATCGTCTAGTTACAAGTCTGTGCTTACAAAGCCAACAATGCTAGATTTATACCTAAAGATACAGGACAAGGCTATGCAGGCATTCAATACACTTCCTGTGCTGTCCCCTCCCCCCACCCCCAAGAATATCTACTGCAGTGAAAAAGTAACAAGAAAAGTGCTTAATTTTTACAATAATTATGTTTAAATGATTAAGTCAGTGTTTGTAAAAGCTTTCCTCTCCCTGATTTTGCCTGAGTTAAATTGCTTAGTGAATACTACGTGACTTTTCACCATGGTGATAACAGTAAAAACAGCTCAGAAACTTTATCAAAAACAGGAGATGAGCTTAGTGAATTATGGCCAAGTCTCATCCATACTCCATCTATAGCTTAAAGAGCAACTCCAGTGAAAATAATGTAATAAAAAAAGTGCTTCATTTTTACAATAATTATGTATAAATGATTTAGTCTGTGTTTGCACATTGTAAAAGCTTTCCTCTCCCTGATATACATTCTGACATTTATCACATGGTGACATCTTTACTGCTAGCAGGTGATGTCAGTGGAAGGAGATGCTGCTTGCTTTTTTGGCAGTTGGAAACAGCTGTAAACAGCTATTTCCCACAATGCAATGAGGTTTACAGACAGGAAACTGTCAGAACCATGGTCCTGACATCACACTGTGAGAGGGGTTTCACCACAATATCAGCCATACAGAGCCCCCTGATGATCCGTTGGAGAAAAGGGAAAGATTTCTCCTGGGAAAGGGGGTATCAGCTACTGATTGGGATGAAGTTCAATTCTTGGTTACGCTTTCTCTTAAGTGAACTTTTTTTGACACCTGGAGGGGGAATCTGCAAATAAATGTATTACACATAAAATCAATCGTCATGATAATAGAAAATATACCAATGATTCAAAAGCGACCCCCGTGAAAAAAACTCAGTAATTGTCCTTTAAATAAAGGTCATTCATCTACCTACGGATGTCCCCAGATGGAGATCATGAATAATTATCTCTCGCTTTGTATATTCATACGTACAGTTTGGTGCACAAACATCCCTCAGCACTTGCAGTGCATCATTTCTGGAGGTAATCCAATAAACTATGGAACTCATTTCCACCTCCTGCAGGAGCCGGCACCCCCCTCAGATCCGCCTTTCGGAGGTGCCCCAGTCCCCGTTTCAATTAATCTTCCTCTCGCTGCCGGACAGCAGATAGCAATTAAGGAAGCGTGAAAGTATGAGTGGCTTCCCGCT
Source organism: Hyperolius riggenbachi (assembly GCF_040937935.1). Classification (NCBI taxonomy): domain Eukaryota; kingdom Metazoa; phylum Chordata; class Amphibia; order Anura; family Hyperoliidae; genus Hyperolius; species Hyperolius riggenbachi. Next base: position 378,864,151 of record NC_090651.1, read on the forward strand.
AATAACCCCCTCGGCAATTTACACCCCAAGTCTCCGCTAGAGTCTGTTCCTGTTCTGACTGCTCTTCACGGCGGTGATAGGAATACTTCAGTCCGAAAAGTGTCTGTCGCCAACACAGCACTGCAGGGAAATACTAACATCCAAGTTCTAGGCGAGTTATTGCACATCTCCCGACTGTCCCTCTTTGGGAACCAAATCCCTCTGTGGGGCCCTGTTCACATTATATACGTTTTTTGTAAAATTTTAAGTGCGGACGATTTTCAAAATCGCCCCGAAAGCGCTTGTGCAACGACTCTCTATGAGAGAGTTCACATCAGAGCAGTTGGTTTGCGATCCACTTTGAAAAGCGGTGCTTGGGCCATTTTGTAGGCGGTTTGCCTCAATAGAAGGCATAGGAAAAACTCAAAACGCTCAAAAAATTGATTAGGCAAGTGATTGTATGAGCGTTTTTTTTTAAATACATTGGGCTCGATTCACAAAGCGGTGCTAACCAAGTTAGAGACTTTAGGGGCCTGATTCACAAAGCTGTGCTAACAGTTAGCACGCTGGTGAAAAGCCCTTTATCACGCCTAAACTCAGTTTAGGCATGATAAGTTTAGGCGTGATAAGTTTAGGTGTGATAAGTTTAGGCATGATAAGTTTAGGTGTGATAAGTTTAGGGGCGCGATTCACAAAGCGGTGCTAACCCAGTTAGAGACTTTAGGCATGATAACCATTGAACCACGCTGGTGAAAAGCCAGTTTAGGCGTGATAAGTTTGGGTGTGAGAGGTTTAGGTGTGATAAGTTTAGGCATGCTAAGTTTAGATAAGTGTAGATAGCATGCAAAGTCCCGCACGCAAAGCAGCGCCATTAAACTCTATGCAAAGTGCACCAGACTTTGCTAGCGCAAAACTTTTGATCAGCTGTGCACTGCGGTGCTAACGCAGTTGGTGCTTAAACTTATCATGCCTAAACTTATCACACCTAAACTTATCACACCTAGGGCTCGATTCACAAAGCGGTGCTAACCCAGTTAGCATGCCTAAAAGACTTTAGGCATGATAACCATTGCACCATGCTGGTGAAAAGCCAGTTTAGGCGTGATAAGTTTAGGTGTGATAAGTTTAGGTGTGATAAGTTTAGGCATGCTAAGTTTAGATAAGTTTAGATCGCTTGCAAAGTCCCGCACGCAAAGCAGCGCCATTAAACTTTATACAAAGTGCACCAGTCTTTGGTAGCGTAAAACTTTTGATCAGCTGTGCACTGCGGTGCTAACGCAGTTGGCGCTTAAACTTAGCATGCCTAAACTTATCACACCTAAACTTATCATGCCTAAACTTATCACACCTAAACTTATCACACCTAAACTTATCATGCCTAAACTGAGTTTAGGCATGATAAAGGGCTTTTCACCAGCGTGCTAACTGTTAGCACCGCTTTGTGAATCAAGCCCCTAAACTTATCACGCCTAAACTTATCATGCCTAAACTTATCACGCCTAAACTTATCACGCCTAAACTTATCACGCCTAAACTGGCTTTTCACCAGCATGGTGCAATGGTTATCATGCCTAAAGTCTTTTAGGCATGCTAACTGGGTTAGCACCGCTTTGTGAATCAAGCCCCTAAACTTATCACACCTAGGGCTCGATTCACAAAGCGGTGCTAACCCAGTTAGCATGCCTAAAAGACTTTAGGCATGATAACCATTGCACCATGCTGGTGAAAAGCCAGTTTAGGCGTGATAAGTTTAGGCGTGATAAGTTTAGGTGTGATAAGTTTAGGCATGATAAGTTTAGATAAGTTTAGATCGCTTGCAAAGTCCCGCACGCAAAGCAGCGCCATTAAACTTTATACAAAGGCCTCGATTCACAAAGCGGTGATAACCCAGTTATCACGCCTAAAAGACTTTAGGCGTGATGACCTTTTCACCACTGAGTTATCACCGATTTTTCCTGCTCTTCGCGCGAAGTTACCGCGCGCAAGCGCGTTCGCGCGTACGCGCGTGAGCGCGCGCGCAAAGTCCCATAGGGTTTAATGGGAGCTTCGCGCGAAGCGTCGGGTGTTGCGCGCGCACTTACGCGCGTACGCGCGTACGCGCGTACGCGCGGCAACTTCGCGCGAGTTTCTTCTTATCATGCCTAAAGTGACTTTAGGCGTGATAAGAGCCTTTTCACCACGGTGCTAACACTTTGCACCGCTTGGTGAATCGAGCCCAAAGGGCCTGATTCACAAAGCGGTGCTAACAGTTAGCACCCTGGTGAAAAGCCCTTTATCATGCCTAAACTCAGTTTAGGCATGATAAGTTTAGGTGTGATAAGTTTAGGTGTGATAAGTTTAGGCATGATAAGTTAGGTGTGATAAGTTTAGGCATGCTAAGTTTAAGCGCCAACTGCGTTAGCACCGCAGTGCACAGCTGATCAAAAGTTTTACGCTAGCAAAGACTGGTGCACTTTGTATAAAGTTTAATGGCGCTGCTTTGCGTGCGGGACTTTGCAAGCGATCTAAACTTATCTAAACTTAGCATGCCTAAACTTATCACACCTAAACTTATCACACCTAAACTTATCACGCCTAAACTGGCTTTTCACCAGCATGGTGCAATGGTTATCATGCCTAAAGTCTTTTAGGCATGCTAACTGGGTTAGCACCGCTTTGTGAATCGAGCCCAAAGTGCACCAGTCTTTGCTAGCGTAAAGCTTTTGATCAGCTGTGCACTGCGGTGCTAACGCAGTTGCCGCTTAAACTTATCATGCCTAAAATTATCACACCTAAACTTATCATGCCTAAACTTATCACACCTAAACTTATCACACCTAAACTTATCATGCCTAAACTGAGTTTAGGCATGATAAAGGGCTTTTCACCAGCGTGCTAACTGTTAGCACCGCTTTGTGAATCAGGCCCCTAGGGCCTGATTCACAAAGCGGTGATAACTCAGTTATCACGCCTAAAAGACTTTAGGCATGATAACCTTTGCACCACACTGGTGAAAAGCCAGTTTAGGTGTGATAAGTTTAGGTGTGATAAGTTTAGGTGTGATAAGTTTAGGCATGCTAAGTTTAGATAAGTGTAGATAGCGTGCAAAGTGCCGCACACAAAGCAGCGCCATTAAACTCTATGCGAAGTGCACCAGACTTTGCTAGCGCAAAACTTTTGATCAGCTGTGCACTGCGGTGCTAACGCAGTTGGTGCTTAAACTTATCATGCCTAAACTTATCACACCTAAACTTATCATGCCTAAACTTATCACACCTAAACTTATCACACCTAAACTTATCATGCCTAAACTGAGTTTAGGCATGATAAAGGGCTTTTCACCAGCGTGCTAACTGTTAGCACTGCTTTGTGAATCAGGCCCCTAAACTTATCACACCTAAACTTATCACACCTAGGGCTTGATTTACAAAGCGGTGCTAACAGTTAGCACGCTGGTGAAAAGCCCTTTATCATGCCTAAACTCAGTTTAGGCATGATAAGTTTAGGTGTGATAAGTTTAGGTGTGATAAGTTTAGGCATGTTAAGTTTAGGTGTGATCAGTTTAGGCATGATAAGTTTAAGCACCAACTGGGTTAGCACCGCAGTGCACAGCTGATCAAAAGTTTTGCGCTAGCAAAGTCTGGTGCACTTCGCATAGAGTTTAATGGTGCTGCTTTGCGTGCGGGACTTTGCGTGCGATCTAAACTTATCTAAACTTAGCATGCCTAAACTTATCATGCCTAAACTTATCATGCCTAAACTTATCACGCCTAAACTGACTTTTCACCAGCATGGTGCAATGGTTATCATGCCTAAAGTCTCTAACTGGGTTAGCACCGCTTTGTGAATCGAGCCCCTAGGGCTCGATTCACAAAGCGGTGCTAACCCAGTTAGAGACTTTAGGCATGATAACCATTGCACCGCTCTGGTGAAAATTCAGTTTAGGTGTGATAAGTTTAGGCATGATAAGTTTAGGTGTGATAAGTTTAGGCATGCTAAGTTTAGATAGGTTTAGATCGCTTGTAAAGTCCCGCACGCAAAGCAGCGCCATTAAACTTTATACGAAATGCACCAGTCTTTGCTAGCGTAAAACTTTTGATCAGCTGTGCACTGCGGTGCTAACGCAGTTGGTGCTTAAACTTATCATGCCTAAACTTATCACACCTAAACTTATCATGCCTAAACTTATCACACCTAAACTTATCACACCTAAACTTATCATGCCTAAACTGAGTTTAGGCATGATAAAGGGCTTTTCACCAGGGTGCTAACTGTTAGCACTGCTTTGTGAATCAAGTCCCTAAACTTATCATGCCTAAACTTATCACACCTAGGGCCTGATTCACAAAGCGGTGCTAACAGTTAGCACGCTGGTGAAAAGCCCTTTATCATGCCTAAACTCAGTTTAGGCATGATAAGTTTAGGTGTGATAAGTTTAGGTGTGATAAGTTTAGGCATGATAAGTTTAAGCACCAACTGCGTTAGCACCGCAATGCACAGCTGATCAAAAGTTTTGCGCTAGCAAAGTCTGGTGCACTTCGTATAAAGTTTAATGGCGCTGCTTTGCGTGCGGGACTTTGCAAGCGATCTAAACTTATCTAAACTTAGCATGCCTAAACTTATCACACCTAAACTTATCATGCCTAAACTTATCACACCTAAACTTATCACACCTAAACTTATCATGCCTAAACTGAGTTTAGGCATGATAAAGGGCTTTTCACCAGTGTGCTAACTGTTAGCACCGCTTTGTGAATCAAGCCCCTAAACTGGCTTTTCACCAGTGTGGTGCAATGGTTATCATGCCTAAAGTCTCTAACTGGGTTAGCACCGCTTTGTGAATCGAGCCCCTAGGGCTCGATTCACCAAGCGGTGCAAAGTGTTAGCACCGTGGTGAAAAGGCCCTTATCACGCCTAAAGTCACTTTAGGCATGATAAGAAGAAACTCGCGCGAAGTTGCCGCGCGCAAAGTTTTGCGCGCGCAACCGCGCGCGCGTGCGCGCGCAGCGTCCCCGCTTCGCGCGAAGCTCCCATTAAGCCCTATGGGACTTTGCGCGCGCTCTCACGCGCGAACGCGCGTTCGCGCGGTAACTTCGCGCGAAGAGCAGGAAAAAGCGGTGATAACTCAGTGGTGAAAAGGTCATCACGCCTAAAGTCTTTTAGGCGTGATAACTGGGTTATCACCGCTTGGTGAATCGAGCCCCTAGGGCTCGATTCACAAAGCGGTGCTAACCCAGTTAGAGACTTTAGGCATGATAACCATTGCACCATGCTGGTGAAAAGTCAGTTTAGGCGTGATAAGTTTAGATAAGTTTAGATCGCACGCAAAGTCCCGCACGCAAAGCAGCACCATTAAACTCTATGCGAAGTGCACCAGACTTTGCTAGCGCAAAACTTTTGATCAGCTGTGCACTGCGTTGCTAACCCAGTTGGTGCTTAAACTTATCATGCCTAAACTGATCACACCTAAACTTAACATGCCTAAACTTATCACACCTAAACTTATCATGCCTAAACTTATCACACCTAAACTTATCACACCTAAACTTATCATGCCTAAACTGAGTTTAGGCATGATAAAGGGCTTTTCACCAGCGTGCTAACTGTTAGCACCGCTTTGTGAATCAAGCCCCTAAACTTATCATGCCTAAACTGAGTTTAGGCATGATAAAGGGCTTTTCACCAGCGTGCTAACTGTTAGCACCGCTTTGTGAATCAAGCCCCTAAACTTATCATGCCTAAACTGAGTTTAGGCGTGATAAAGGGCTTTTCACCAGCGTGCTAACTGTTAGCACCGCTGTGTGAATCAGGCCCCTTGTATTTATTGTTTCTGGATTTTTTTACGGATCAAAAGACGGAAGCGCTCTGCGAAAGCGCTTATAAAAACGCCCACAAAAGCGCGCAGAAAATCGCCAGAAAACACTTTAAAAAAGGCGGGGAAAAAAGCCCACCGTGGACGGACGCGCGAGCCGAACGCAATGTGAACACGGCCTCCCTCTTTCTTCCTCATTTGTCTGACTTTCAGGAGTGATGGATCGATGTAAATATATATATTTCTCTACTGAAAAATGTGTTTCATTGACTCTAAACTTTATTCCTATCAATTACATCAATATATTTCTTATTTTCAAGTATTAAAATGAAGAAAAACTAACAATGATAAAAAAAAAGGACCAGTGTGGATTGAATGATAAAACTACATCTTTTGATTCTGAAATCTTTTGTGATAGTCAAGATGAGGGGTGTGACAGGGGTGTGGCTAGAGGTGTGGCGGGGGCGTGTCGTAAAGTGTCCCTCTTTCTTATCTCAAAATATATCAGCAGCCTCCTCATGCTTGCTTACTTCCTGTCCTTTCAGTAACTGAAGCCATGCCTCCCTACAACAGAATGGCAAGAACAATTAACTGTCATTTAGAAGGGAAGGGGTGTGGCTTTAGCAGACAGAGAAATCACTGTATCTCCTTCCCACTTATGTGACTTAAAGAGAAACTCCAACCAAGAATTGAACTTTATCCCAATCAGTAGCTGATACCCCCTTTTACATGAGAAATATAATGATTTTCACAAACAGACCATCAGGGGGCGCTGTATGACTGATTTTGTGCTGAAACCCCTCCCACAAGAGGCTCTGGTACCGCGGTACTCTGGGCAAACTGCCACAATGTAACAATGTTCACAGACAGGAATTAGCTGTTTACAGCTGTCTCTAACAGCCAGAACAGCTAGGAGCAGCTACATAACCTGCCCACAGTAAAAATGTCACCACGTGATGAATGTCAGAATGTAAATTAGGGAGAGGAAAGATTTTACAATGAGCAAACACTGACTAAATCATTTATACATAATTATGGTAAAAAATGAAGCACTTTTTTTACTACATTATTATATACATTACCATAATTATGTATAAATGATTTAGTCAGTGTTTGCCCATTGCAAAATCTTTCCACTCCCTGATTTACATTCTGACATTCATCACGTGGTGACATTTTTACTGCTGGCAGGTGATGTCAGTGGAAGGAGATGCTGCTTGCTTTTTTTGGCAGTTGGACACAGCTGTAATTTCCCACAATGCAACAAGGCTCCCACAGTGTGATGTCAGAACCATGGTCCTGACATCACACTGTGGGAGGGGTTTCACCATAATATCAGCCATACAGAGCACCGTAATTATCCGTTTGTGACAAGCAAAAGATTTATCATGTGAAAGGGGGTATCAGCTACTGATTGGGATGAAGTTCAATTCTCGGTCACGGTTTCTCTTTAAGGGGGAGTGGTTCAGACTAACTAGGACACAGAGCAGGTAGCCAGAGGTCTGTCAGCAGATGAAAATGTCTCTGGTAATTTTTGACACAGTGAGGACAAATAATAACCTCTGTTAGACATTCCTTACTATCGGTGTCTCGGTTAAGGAGAGTGATCCTGACCCTGTCATCTACATGGACCTCAGTGGCTGTAAAGGGCACCCTGGTGGTCCTGGGGGCAGGAAATCAAGGACAATAATAAGACATGATGATGAATGTTCCTCATGTTACAAAAAAAAAAATCAATTGCTGATTCTGTCCGAGAGCAGGAATTTTTAACAGATGGCAACACAGACAAAAAGCACTTCCAACACTATCCAAAACTAGAATATTTTTCAAAAAGGAAAAGAAACAAGAAGGTACTCAAACATTCATAAAATCTGCAGAAATACCTGTCATTAACCACTTTGCATCCAGACCTTTTTTCCCACTTATTGACCAGAGCAGTTTTGACAGTTTAGCTGTGTCCTTATTGAATCAGAAATAACTTTATCCCTACTTATGACACAGAAATGAAATATATATTGTTTTTTTCAAGACAAACTAGACTTTCATTGTATGCCATTTTTCCCCTCGAACAATTTTGTTTTCTATGAATTTTAATGGAAAACAAAGAAAAAAAATAGAAAAGACATTTCTCAGTTTTACCAATTCCAGTTTAAAAATTAAAAGTGCTACTGTAGATAAAAACCACAAATTGTGTTTGGCCGCTTATCACAAAATTATGTTCCGGTCACAATTTATGGTGAAGATATTTGATTCTGAAATAATGCTACAGAATACATTTTTCACTATGAAATAAGAAAATAAAAGTATTTTTAATAGTAAAAATCAATCTCATTAGCTCAGGAAACATATATTCCCGTTCACCAATTAGTGCTGCATCAGATAGTGCCAGAAATGTGCACAGGAGCAAGCCCAATCCTGCCCAGCACTGCTTCTGCTACAAGACGTATATCTACTGACTCGTGGCTTAGATGAAGTCACAGAGGACGTATATCTACTGACTAGTGGATAAAGTGGTTAAATTAAACTGGTGCTCTAGAACAAAAAAGTAAAAGTGGTCATGGTGGCTTTGTTGTAGTCCTTATACAGTTTTAACTCGTGTTGCTATGACCAAACAATAACTGTTGCCAAGGATCCGAAGACAAGCAGTCTGAATAACTATTCCAAATACAGTCCTGTTACCATGGATCCAAAGACAAGCAAGCACTCCAAGTTTTGGAAATGAATCACTGCAATAATGTCAGAAACACCTGATCTGCTGCATGCTTGTTGAGGGGTCTATGGCTAAAAGTATTAGAGGCAGAGGATCAGCAGGATAGCCATGCAATTGGTATTGCTTAAAAGGAAATAAGTATGGCAGCCTCCATATACCTCTTGTTTCAGAACCAAAAAAGAAAAGAAAACCTAAAAAAAAAAAGTCAGAGCGGAGTGTGTAGTGACATGTTATGTCAGTATTGTCTCTGTGATCATTCAGCTTTTGTCCAACTGCATAATGTGGAGTTATCAAACCTTCCTCATCCCCAAATAACAATCTGCAATCAAAGACGAGGTCATTGTGTATAAATATCCCCCACGGCAACTGAATCAGTGATTACAAGTGAGGATTCGGTCTGTTGCCGTGTTTGTTTTTTTCTTAGAGATGCCATCAAACAGGAAGCTGACGGGAAGAGGCAGGAAGTTTCATAGAAAGAGGCCCCATATTTTATGATGTCGTATTTCACTGATGGGGTTTTCTTTCTGCCCTCTTTTGAGCTGTAAAGCATTACACAATGTCAGTTTATACACTGCGGCTCTATTAATAGGGAGGAGAGAGGCCTCGCAGGGCCTGGAGGAAAGCAGAACAAGGCAAGGTAAACCCTCTATTAAGCCCAAGCATTCCATCCAGGTATCATATTTTATTAATGACTCTCCGAAGGACTCGAAAGACACTACAGGGACAATAAAGTTCCTGGAAATGGAAAATTATTTTGGGCTTTGGAAGTAGTGGAACAAATCCACGAGGACATCAAGGTCCATGGAAAGCTCCGAGTGTATCTCCTGATTAATAATGCAGATACAGTGCATTAGTGTGAACCTTAAAGGACCACTATCAGGAAAAATTGTAAAATGTAAAATATGTGTAAACACTTACAAACAAGAAGTATGTTTCTTCCAGTGTAAAATGAGCTACAAATTACTTGTCTCCTATGTTTCTGACACTTAAAGGGACTCCGAACACCTCTCATGGGCATGCCTTTAAGACTCCGACCAGTACTGCAAAGTATTTAAAGATGCATACCATTCTGTAGCGTGTGCTCTCCTCTTTCATTTGATGTCTGAATCGCCCGTTCTACACCACATAGTTTTCGTTCGATTTCAATTTAAAAATCGCGGCTGCCATCTTGGCTATGTTATAACTTCCGGGTCACCCCTGTCTTCTCTGTTAGAGAAGTGCATCACTGAATGAAGCAGGAAGAGGAAATGACATGCATGGCCATTGCAAGAGGCTCCTCCAGGGGGGTCATAGCACGACTTTGTTGGAAGTCGTCTGTCTTAAAGGCATGCCCATGAGAGGTACTCGGAGTCATTAGTAGAAATTGAAAAGGACTGACAGATTTTGGACTAGTCCATCTCCTCATGGGGATTTCTCAGTATTTAATTTATTCTTTACAAAAACACTCCCTGGAAAGGATCTGTACTAAGATGCAGGCCACCCCCCACCATATCTCTTTGCACACTATTCTGGCAGTTGGACTGGACTAAGCAACTACCCTTCATTAAGTGTTTTGACATTTTAAAAATTAAGAATACCCTGAGAATTCCCCATGAAGATATGGACTAGTTCAATACTTGTCCGATTTTCAGATTTGTTAGATGTTAACTTCCTACTGTAAGTGACCGCAACATGGCAGAAAAGTATTTTATAGCACGTTTTACTCTGGGAGAAATTTTTACTTTTTATTTATGTGTTTTCATGCATTTTACATTTGTTTGGTGATAGTGGTTCTTTAAAGGTAAGAGTTGTTGAAAAAAAATGTAGATACTTAGCTCGGGGGAAGGTAACCTTTGGATGCTCCATTGGATTCCCACGTTCTTCCTACACCAGGCCATTCCCACACTGAGACCCCCAGAGCAGTGACACTGAGCCTGCCTAGCAGCACGGAGCTGCTCAGACTTTGGCGGAAAACAAACAAGCCTGATTGGGTGCGTGCCACTGCGCAGGCGCGAGCCGTCCTCTTCCAGGGATTGCATCGCTGAAACAGCCCGGTGCAGGACGACGGGATAAGGCTCGGTCCACAATTGTCCAGTTGTAGATCAGTTCCGTTTCAAACGGATCCGTTTTTTAAAAAAAAATGTTCTCTCCCCCCATTTTATCATTTTTGCAGCATATGTTTCCAGTCCGTGGAAACATATGCCCAGCCCTGGCCATGGGGGGTTCACCGAACTGGAGGGGGAAGCAGCAAGGACGGGGGCAGCGAGCGGCAGGGAGGGGGGTGCCCTTACCCCTTCCCTCACCTGGGTCCCCCGTCCCCGCTCCCCCTCCAGCTATTTGCGCATATATAATGTAATGTATGCAGTGAGCGGGGAAGCTTACCTTCCTCTCTTGCTTTCCACCTCTCGTTGCTTGACTTCCTGCAATGCCGCCCTCTATTATACTTCGGAGGGCGGCATTGCAGGAAGTCACACGGCGACCGGAGGAAGGAAGGAAGGTAAGCTTCCCCGCTCGCTGCATACATAACATTATATATGCGCAAATAGCTGGAGGGGGAGCGGGGACGGGGGACCCAGGTGAGCTGCTGGGACCCGTCCTGGCTGCTTCCCCCTCTACCCTATATCTGGGGACACCGATGCTGAAGGGAGTAGCAGGCAGTAGGCAATCTGTATCTCTCTCCGTTTCTGTGTCTGTACAGAGGGAGATCCGTTTTTTGCATGGCCTGCTCCGTGTATCCGGGCTCCAGATGCGGTCCGTGAAAATCCTGCAAATCCAGACCGTCTGTTAAGTTTTTCAAAACAGATCTCCCGGTCCGGAACGCACATGGATCCATTTTGAAACTGAGTGAAGGTGGCTGCTATTTTTAAAGGGGCAGTATGGCGAAAAATTGTAAAATTTAAAATATGTGCAAACATAGACAAATAAGAATTAAATTTTTTCCAGAGTAAAATGAGCCATACATTACTTTTCTCCTATGTTGCTGTCACTTACAGTAGGTAGTAGAAATCTGACAGAAGTGACAGGTTTTAAACTAGTCCATCTCTTCATAGGGGATTCTCAGCAAGGCTTTTATTCTTTATAAAGATATTTCCTAAAAAAGTTTTAAACAATGATGCTGGACAGCTTCCCTGCTCGCTATACAGTTTTTTGACAGTTGGACAGAGCAAAAGTGCTTAAAGAGGCACTATGGCGAAAAATTATAACATTTAAAATATGTGCAAACATATACACATTTTTTCCAACGTAAAATGAGCCATAAATTACTTTTCTCCTATGTTGCTGTCACTTACAGTAGGTAGTAGAATTCTGACAGAAGTGACAGGTTTTGGACTAGTTCATCTCTTCATAGGGGATTTTCAGGGATTTATTTATTTTCAAAAGCACGTGAAAAGTGAATGGCAGTTGCTCTGTCCAACTGCCAAAAAACTGTGTAGCGAGCAGGGAAGCTGGCCAGCATCATTGTTTAAATCCTTTTTAGGGAATATCTTTATAAAGAATAAAAGCCTTGCTGAGAATCCCCTACGAAGAGATGGACTAGTCCAAAACCTGTCACTTCTGTCAGATGTCTACCTACTGTAAGTGACAGCAACATAGGAGAAAAGTAATTTATGGCTCATTTTACTCTGCAAAAAAATGTACTTCTTATTTGTATATGTTTGCTCATATTTTAAATGTTAATTTTTTGCCATAGTGTCCCTTTAATATTGGTATCCATGGCTCCGGTTTTGGTCCGGGCCCAAAAATGGAGCCACGGATACGTTTTAAACTAGTGGTGTGAACCTACTCTAAGTCTCTGGATTATCTAGAGGCTTCCCTCTATTAAGGTGAGTACCCATTTGGGCCACTTTTTTCACTACAGGTATCGTTTAAGTGTAAATAAACTGATTAAATAAACAATTGTGTCTACCTCCTACTCCTAAAAATGACTTTTTTTTAAGATTTTCCACTTAAAAAGTGGATTTACTATTTTGTCTCTGCTCAATGACACAGCGTATTAGTGTCCCAGAAAGCTAAAATATATGAACGTTTGAACTTTTTTTTGTCTATCCCAGGCATGGGCAAACTCGGCCCTCCAGCTGTTAAGGAACTACAAATCCCACAATGCATTTGCCTTTATGAGTCAGGACTGTGGCTGTCAGGCTCCTGCAATGCATTGTGGGACTTGTAGTTCCTCAACAGCTGGAGGGCCAAGTTTGCCCGTGCCTGGTCTATCCCCTGCTCTCAGAAGCTGTTCTCTGCCAGGTGTTTTATAGCTGTAATTCCATATCAGTGAGGGTCCCAAATGGGTCCCGAGTGGAGAAAAACTGTCACTTGCATCCCTAAATGTTAACTCTTTCAGGCAGAGAAAGAAGAAACAGAACACAGCATGGTTATTTGTAACTTACGATACAAAGAATTGTATGTGCACTACTGATAATTACTAGAATATTAGTAGCAAAGAAAAGTGTCATGTTTTTATTTTCAGTTATATAGCTGTTTTTTGTATAACATTGCATCATTCTCTAATATTTACTGTTCACAAATTACACTCTGTATTTTAAATGATGAAACAAAGCAGAGCTAATGACTCTTTGAACTTCCTGGCAGCAGGAAAACCTTAAAGGGGAACTGAAGTAAGAGGTATAAGGAGGCTGCCATATTTATTTCCTTTTAATCAATACCAGTTGCCTGGCAGCCCTGCTGGTCTTTTTCTCTGCAGTAGTATCTGAATAACACCAGAAACAAGCATGCAGCTAGTCTTGTCAGATCTGACTTTAAAGAGACTCTGAAGTCTCGCTAAAATGAGGTTTTTATTTTAAAAACCTCATTAAAATTATAGTCTCACCTAAAACGCAGCATTCCCGCCGCATTCCCTCATTTTAGTGAGACTTCAGAGTCTCTTTAAAGTCAGATCTGACAAGACTAGCTGCATGCTTGTTTCTGGTGTGATTCAGATACTACTGCAGAGAAATAGACCAGCAGGGCTGCCAGGCAACTGGTATTGATTAAAAGGAAATAAATATGGCAGCCTCCGTATACCTCTTACTTCAGTTCCCCTTTAAACAAAGAAGAAACTGTGAGAGTCAGGTTCAGATAAGTGCTGCAGAAAATAGCATTGCTCTCTGACTAAATTAGTCGGAGAGCTCAGAGAAGCTCTTCAGCATAGATAACAACTGAAGTTTCTTAACTCTTCCTGTACTGGAAACAATATGAGACTCCTTTCTTTGCTACTAATGTTACATTTCTTAGCTGTGCTACATATATAATGCATATATAATGCATTATATCATAAGTTTATTTTCACTTCAGATTCCCTTTAAAGGAAACCTTAGACTACTAAGGGAAAGAAAAAGGCCTCTCTAGCTTGTGTGTACACGACTTTTCGGTCAAAAGGTAACCCCTTACAATAAAACTTAAGGTGGCCATACACTGGTCGATTTGCCATCAGATCCGACCAACAGATAGATCCCTCTCTGATCGAATCTGATCAGAGAGGGATCGTATGGCTGCCTTTACTGCAAACAGATTGTGACTCGATTTCAGTCTGAAACTGATCGCAATCTGTGGAGCTGCCGCAGCCCCCCCTTTCCCCTGCATACATTACCTGCTCCGGCCGGTGCGAGTCCCCTGGTCCCAGCTGTCTTCTTCTCCGCTCCGGGCTCCGGACCATTCCTGCAGCTACTGAACTTCCTGTCCAGGGGAAGTTTAAACAGCAGAGGGCGCTCTACTGTTTAAACTTCCTGCCGGGACAGGAAGTTCTGTGTAGCTGCAGCCGGTCCAGAACCCAGCGCGGAAAGAAGACAGCGGGGACCAGGGGACTCGCGCCGGCCGGAACAGGTAATGTATACCCGTTGTATTGCGTCGGTCGTCGGGCATTCGAGCGCCGCTATCGACGCACTCCCGACCTGCTGGCGATCGAGAAAAATCTTCCGCACGGACGGATCGACGGGAATCGACGGGAACGATTGATTTCAGACGGAAATCGATCGTTCTGTCAGCGGTGTGCGCGGCGATTTCACAGCCGATGCCATCACCGTGATTGAATCGGCCGTATATCGGCGGGAAAATTGTTAGCTGTGTGGGCTCCTTTAGAATAACAGACACCAGGACATTTCTATGCACTATTGCTACTACACTCACAATGAATTATCCCTTCTGTTTATCATCAGTTCCAGTTTGCTTGGAATTTCCCCTTTACAATACTTTGACCTGTATTTTTATTTCTACGATTCCTTCGAGCTCAGCTAAATGAACCTATTTCTGATAGGACTGGCGTAGGCTGACATACTGCACAGAGATATTTATACCTTTCCGAGGCTGCGGAGGGCATAGGAGGGCAGAGACAGGAACGCAGCAGCTGTTCCCAGCCCCCCTCCCCCCCTTAATGTTCACTTTTGTTCCACCGTCTCTAATGCAAATAACTTTCCACCTGAGGAAGCAGCAGCGCTCTCCCGCCTCCCCTTGTGAGCGCCGTAAGTGCGCCGTCCCCAGGATCTTCTGCTGCGCTATATATTATTTTTCAATTTATTTACCATTATTGCTCTCGTGGCTCCAGACTGACAGCCGTCTCCAGATGGCCATTCTCTACCTTCGCTCTCCCGGGCTGCGGGGAGCTCCCCGGAGGATTAACAGCTTCCACATGCACGCGTTTCGCAGATCCTCCCTCCCAGCGCCGGGTCATTTGCATTTCAAATGTAGTTTCCTTGTTTTAATTATCTTCGTGCCAATAAATGCAAACACCTTAAGGAGTCAGCATTTGCCATTTAAAGTGTTATTTAAAAAGAAACCGTAACCAAGAATTGAACTTCATCCCAATCAGTAGCTGATACCCCCTTTCCCATGAGAAATCTATTCCTTTTCACAAACGGATCATCAGGGGGCGCTGTATGGATAATATTGTGGTGAAACCCCTCCCACAGTGTGATGTCAGGGCCATGGTCCTCACAGTTTCCTGTCTGTGAACCTCATTGCATTGTGGGAAATAGCTGTTTACAGTTGTTTACAACTGCTAAAAAAGCAAGCAGCATCTCCTTTCACTGACATCACCTGCCAGCAGTAAAGATGTTACCGTGTGATAAATGTCAGAATGTAAATCAGGGAGAGGATAGATTTTACAATGGGCAAACACTGACTAAATCATTTATACATCATTATTGTAATAATTAAGCACTTTTTTATTACAGTATTTTCATTATTTATCATTATTTCATAAATAATGTCATTATTTATTTTCAGTTCCTCTTTAAGCTATAGATGGAGTACGGATAAGACTTGGCCACAATTCACTAAGCTCATCTCCTGTTTTTGATAAAATTTCTGGGCTGTTTTTATGGTTATCACATTTGGCTCTTCGTTCGGATAAGGCGTAAATGGCCAAACCCAATCGTATCCGCTGTTGTGCGGGAGCGAGTCCTTTCCGCCTGCGCAGTAGAGCGGATACAATCGGGCTTGACTATTTCTGTCTAGCCGGATTAACGAGTGCTAGTGTGCGCCTGCGCTTGTCAAGCTTGTCAGGGGAGGTTTTAGTGGAAGCCAGCACTGGATTCCGACAAGCTTAAGAGGTCGGGGAATCCTGATTGGGATCTTGAGGCTTCCCCCTCCCAAGGTAAGTATCCCCAAAGGGTTTTTTTTAGTTACAGAGTCTCTTTAACTTAAAGACAGGATGTTAATTCACAGAGAGGAATGCAAGTGATAACAACTGTAAAGTGTATGAGGAGTTATCATCTGGCCTGAACTGTCATTAAGTGGAGTGTTTGAGGCAGATTCCCTGGAGTTTGCCTGTCATATTTCCTTGGTCAATTATACATTTTTACGGTTTCTTTTTCTTTAAAAGCCTATGTGACACTGTGCCCCGAGGAGCAGTGATGCATATTGTATGGGTTATAAAAGTGTGGCGCATTAATACAGTGCCCGAAGCTGCTAACCTAGAATCACAGGGTGTTTTGTTGTTTGCTGCACTGAGGTACTTTCTAACTTCAGGCACCTCTGCAATGCATCTGCTGCGGGATGGGGAGGGGAGAGAGATTGTTGTATTCTCGCCTTGATAGCTGTTTGCTCTAGAAACAGCTCTGTCTGCAGTTTACGGGATTCGGTTGCAGGTAGAAAGAGCTGAGAGTGCAGGGAGTGATTATTACTAGATCTGTTATGCAAAGATGGTGGCTTTGAATATTTCTTTATTTTAATGCTGCTGCTTGTTGCCTTTTTCCTTCTTAGAGACCAAATTTCACACCTCTAATTAGGGGCGTTGCGGCAGACAGAATCAGTGAAGAGGTAGGTTGTACTTAAAGGGGAACTGAAGAGAGAGGTATATGGAGGCTGCCAAGTTTATTTCCTTTTAAGCAATACCAGTTGCCTGACAGCCCTGCTGATCCTCTGCCTCTAATACTATTAGCCATAGCCCCTGAACAAGCATGCAACAAATCAGGTGTTTCTGACTTTAAAGTCAGATCTGACAAGACTAGCTGCATGCTTGTTTCTGGTGTTATTCAGATACTACTGCAGAGAAATAGACCAGCAGGGCTGCCAGGCAACTGGTATTGCTTAAAAGGAAATAGATATGGCAGCCTCCGTATACCTCTTACTTCAGTTCCCCTTTAAGCAGAGACAGGGGTGTAACAACAGGGGAATAGCCTGTGCAATCGCAGGGGCCCGTGCAATCAAAAAAAGGGGTTCATCAGGGTCGGATTTACCACAAGGCACTGTAGGCACATGCCTACAGGCTCCTGATGATAGAAAGACGGCTCCATTCTGCTCTTCGGGCGCCTCCCCCTTCATCCTTCCCTATGCAGAGCCCTGAGTAGAGTGTAAATGAGAGGTTACTCACCCTCAGCTCTCTGCAATCCACTGATGAATTCTGCCTTCAGTATGGGGAACTTAATACTGATAGTACCACACGCCCCCGCACAATGCCTTCCAATCTGATTTAGCACACAGACCATCCAATATCGTGTACGCTATCGACCAACTGAAACCGTTGGAATTTTGGCAGCAGACAGACTAGAAGGAGGCGTGCAAACTATAAAACCAAAATATTAGGCTGCCACCATCTCTGTTTAAATGAGACAGAGAAGCCCACTGACTGACTCTAAGACCTGCGGGTAGAAACGGTTAACAGGCTATTTTGGATAATAACAACACTACACGGTAGCGAATCTTCAGAAAGCTAGGATTCGTTCTGTGTGGCTAGGAGAAATCAATAAATGACTTTAGAGTTGTTTATTAATTAATGCAATATAAATAATTAATATATACAGAAAATCATTAAAATCAACAATTATAGACAATGATTACCCAGTGTAAAAAATAAAAAGGGAAGAAAATAAACGAATACTTAAGTCAGGTGAAAATGTCCTTTTGTGGAAGAAAATGGCTAAGTCCTTGGTTTCAGTGTCAAAGTCCAAACAGGATGGATACCAGTATGTCCTCAAGCTGGCAATTATGTAATCCGGATTGATGTTTCAAAGTGGAGGACATGATATTTTGGGTCCTCTGCCCTGTTTATACTGCTGACACAGTAAGGAGGAGTGAGAGCGGGGACCACACACCCCTTGGAATTGAGATGAGCCATCCCCCTTCTCATGGAGACAGAAAACCATATCTAAACTATATATGGGCTCTATCTCCCAGAACCATATAGGTCCGGGCAGATTTAATAACATTTTCAGGTCAGTCAGGATTTATCCATCACAATGATACCAAGCATGAGGAGTAGGACCCCTGTGGTATCAGCAGGTTACTTTGCAACTGTCTAACTGACGGTGCATTAGTTGGATTGGTCAGCAATCTTCTCACTACCAGTGCCAGGCAAGGTCCGACACACTCTACGAGTTTGAAGGGCCTGGCAGCTTTGCAACACAGGAAATATAGCAGTTTATGAATTATTATAGACATTTAAGGGATACAACAGGTCAGTTCTAGTTGCTGGGGTTTATTAGATCAGATAAGGGGTCTTTGAAGTCAGGCCAACAGGGCTTAGTGTCAGACTCCCGCGGACAGTCGGTGCCATGTCCCAACTCTATCCTTTAGATTGGTTCTGTCAAGCTCCTATCTGACTTTATCTAAAGGATGGGCCCTTAATACAGCTGGGTGTATGGGGAACTTCTCTGAGAAGGTGTCTTAAGGGCTCTGGCCATTTGGTGTAAGTTGTCTTTTAAAAGCAAAAAAAAAAATTCATTCTGATCACTGCAATGACTGCGCAATCTAACCAAGAAGCGATCAGAAAACCGACTGCGCAGTTCTTCCTGAATCACCTGCATTTCTCACAGCTGGCCGTGACACCCCTGGCTACCTAAGGCCCCGTTCACACTTGCGTTTTGGCAAATAAACGGACCGGATCCTGATCGGATCCTGATCGGATCCTGACCTGATCCTGATCAGAACCGTACGGTTCCGATCCGGATCCGGTCCGTTTGTATCAGGCATGCATCAGGCTGCCATCCGGATCCTTGGGCAAAAAATAGCGAAATTTGAAAAAAAAAATGTTGGGGTCAGCAGAAGGTGCACCTGGTGCACGTGTAGAATCAGGTTCCTCCGCTGTAGGCCTCACCTCCACCTCCGACATTCTGCCAAACAGCTCCAGCACGTCTGTGACTGCTGCTCCACTCCAGACATGCTTGGCCCATGTGTCCCCATCCGAAATGGCCGCTTAGATACGCATAGGAAGTGGGGTAGAACGTCAGGTTTTTGTAGGCAGTGTGTTCTGTGCCTTCCGTTCCCCATTGGTTTCTGTGTTCCTGATGGTGCTGTCAGGCTCAGGTCCGGCTCCGGTCCGGGTGCGTAGGCCGGAGATCCGGACACAAAAAATAGCGCATGTTGGAAAAGAGTCCGGAGTCCGGATCCGATCCGGCTCCGGTACGTACGGAACGGACGCGTGTGAACGTCCGCATAGACTTTACATTGCTATGCGGAACGTACGTTCCGTTTGTACAGTATACGGTCCGGATCAGATCCGGAAAATCCGGATAGCGAACGCTAATGTGAACCGGGCCTAATACAAAGGGGCACCTATGAAGGGCAAGGGAAGTAAGGAAGTAGTCACAGCTGGAACAGCCAGCACACTTGCAGTGTGGTTTGGTGGGTTTTGTAGGTTCATGGAGGGTGGAGTCTAAGTGTGCCAGGAGATCTGTGCTTATAGGCTCCTGCGAGATAAATCTGGGTCTGGGCTCCATCCTTCAGATCAGGTGTTTTTGTGGCTACACTTGTTATGGGTGTGAAGAGTATGATGGTCACACTTGTTTTATGATCCTTGTGAGATGGGCCCCCAGGCTGTAAGGGTCACCAGGGGGAGGCAACTTGGCAAGGTAAAGGGTGTGA
The DNA here is from genome assembly GCF_040937935.1 of Hyperolius riggenbachi. NCBI lineage: Eukaryota > Metazoa > Chordata > Amphibia > Anura > Hyperoliidae > Hyperolius > Hyperolius riggenbachi. Next base: position 378,883,902 of record NC_090651.1, read on the forward strand.
AGATTGTGGGGCCACATCAAAGTTTTGCTAGGGGGACCCATGAATTGTAGTTATACCCCTGGATGTCCAACTACAGTCCTAGTTTAGGGCATATCCATATCCAGTGTTTAGGACGGCCCAGAGCCTGATTATGTACAAGGAATGTGACAGGGCCTAGGGCACTACAGGATTGAGGGCGGGTGGGCAGCAGGCTATATTGGGGGGTAACCTTGCTACCTATACTGGGGGGGGCAGCAGTGTACATTTGAAAAGGGCTCCTGGAAAAAAGGGCACCTGATATAGACGAAAAAAAGCCACATTTGGCTACAAAGGGAGCCTGGTGTAGCCCATATGCCAAATTCAGCCACAAAGGGTGCCTGGTGTAGCCCAAAAGCCAAATTCAGCTACAAAGGGCACCTGGTGTAGGTGAAATGTCAAATTTGGCTACAAAGGGCGCCCGGTGTAGCCCATATGCCAAATTCAGCTACAAAGGGCGCCTGGTGTAGCCCATATGCCAAATATGGCTACAAATGGTGCCTGGTGTAGGTGAAATGTCAAATTTGGCTACAAAGGGCGCCCGGCACCGGTGTAGCCCGTATGCCAAATTTGGCTACAAAGGGTGCCTGGTGTAGCTCATATGCCAAATTTGGCTACAAAGGCTGCCTGGTGTAGCCCATATGCCAAAATTGGCTACAAAGGGTGCATGGTATAGCCCATATGCCAAATTCAGCTAAAAAGGGCACCTGGTGTAGCCCATATGCCAAATATGGCTACAAATGGCGCCTGGTAGGTGAAATGTCGAAATTTGGCTGCAAAGGGCGCCCGGCCCCGGTGTAGCACATATGCCAAATTTGGCTACAAAGGGTGCCTGGTGTAGACCATATGTCAAATTTGGCTAAGGGTGTCTGGTGTAGCCGAAAAGTTAGTTTTAGTTTATAAAAGGGATGCTGTTAAAGTCAACATTTGTTGGGCTATTGTAACGATTGGTGTCAGCGAGAACAGATTTCTCTGATTATTGGTGATCTGCAGTATCACCAATAATACAGATGCTATACCTGATTATGTGTGATCTGCAGAATCACCAATAATACTAGTATAGCCAGAACCAGGACAACCAATGTAATGATAGGTGCTTGGTGCAACAGTAATGTTGGTATCGGTTGAAAAGGGCGCCCGAGCTGCCTGTATGAAAAGGGCGCCGCCATAGACATCAATGTTATTTCTGGAAATATGGGCTACAAGGTGTAGAAAAGGGCGCCCGAGTTTTGATATAGGCTACAAGCGGGCGCCCCTTTGTAGCCCATATTTTTTCGGCTACAGTAAGGTGACCCTCTGTAGCCCATATTATTGCATTTTTTTGTAGCCGAAGTTATTATATGGGCTACAAGTGCTGGAAGCCGAATTATTTCATTCCCCCACTATCCATGGCGGCCTGGAGGGGGAATAGTAATTAACACATCCCGGAGGTTTTTTGTAGCCGAAGTTTTTATATGGGCTACACCAGGCGCCTTTTTTGTAGCCGAAGTTGGTATATATGGGCTCCACCAGGCGCCCTTTTTTACTGGCGCCCTTTTAATGTAGACCCGTAATGTTAGAGATACTTGTTCTCCCAGAGGAGCTGGGAGAGGGGAATATCTCAATATAACAGATGAGAACCAACTCCAGCAAGCTGGAGATGTAGACAGTAGTGAATTAGCTCTCCTCAGGAACGGGTAGAAATATACTGAACAAGTGTACTGATCACCCGAGGAGCGGGTGATTCAGACTATACTGAAGCCACTACTACCTGAGGAGCAGGCAGAGGAGATACTATTGTAGTGACTATTCACCTGAGGAGCAGGTGATTAAGACTGTACTGCAGCTACTGACCACATGAGGAGCAGGTGATTCAGACTGTACTGAAGCTACCGATCACCTGAGGAGCAGGTGATTCAGATTGTACTGCAGCTACTGACCACCTGAGGAGCAGGTGATTCAGACTGTACTGAAGCTACCGATCACCTGAGGAGCAGGTGATTCAGACTGTACTGCAGCTACTGACCACCTGAGGAGCAGGTGATTCAGACTGTACTGAAGCTACTGATCACCTAAGGAGCAGGTGATACTAGCAGAGGATCCCTCACCAGTGACTAACTCACTGGTGAGGACATGAAGGTCAGACAAGCAGGTTTGGCAACAGGCGGACAGAGACGGTACAGAGACAGAAAGCTAAATCAGAGTAGTAATTCAGGCAGAGTCGGCAACTATATCAGATAGGCAAATGTACAAAATCAGAGAGCAGAAGAATAGTCAAGCTAGCAGAAGGTCATAACAAATAATACAATTCAATTATAGTACTTTAAGCTATCAACAGAATCTGGCTAAGTGTGGATCCCCAGCTCCAGCTGGTTCTAGCACACTTTGGGATCTGACTAGGTCTGAGTGCTAACACGTAGCATTTGCAACAGCAGACGCGGAGCAACTGACAATCAGACCCTATATAAACTAAGCGCTCCATAGCGCTGCCCCAGTCACTCAGCCAATCCTGAGCATAGCTGGAGTCAGCTGACCGAGTGATCAGCTGACTCCCCTTCTAGATGCATAAAGGTCCTTTCGCATCATGTTTTTTTTAAAGGGAAACACTTATTGATGATGTGGGGACTTAAAGAGACTCTGTAACAAACATTTCATCCTTATTTCTACTATCCTACAAGTTCCTAAACCTATTCTAATTTGCTGTGGCTTACTGCAGCACTTTCTACTATCACCGTCTCTGTAATAACTTATCTTTCCCCTGTCGGATTTGTCGCCCTGTGTCTGGAAGGCTGCCAACTCTTCAGTGTTGTTGATCTGTTATGCACGCCCCCTGTATGCATGCCCCCCCTCCAGGCCCCTCTATGCACACGGTCGTGTGTGTTATTTAGATTAGGCAGCCTCTCTGCTCTCTGATATCAGTGAGAGTTACCTCTGAGGCTGACCAGGGAGAGAGCTGCATATAGAGTGACAGGCTGGTTGTTTCTTCTGAGCCTTCAGACTCGAGCAGGCTTTTTACAGCTTGTAAAAACAAGCTGTAACCAGGATAAATAGTCCTCTGTGAGGCTGTGAAATGAGCTGCCTGGACTGTCACATGCTGCGCAATCCCAGTAACAGGTAGAGTGCTCGAGTCTGCAGGCTCACAAGAAACAAACAGCCTGTCACACTTCAGTGGATTAGAGCTACAGGGGAAAAGAAGCTCTGCTGACGTACTTCCGGTTTTGGCGGCCATTTTTTTTGTTTATAAACAAAGTTTATAAAACTGATTTTAATTATGCTTGATGCGGCGGGGAGCGGCAAAATTATGACAAAGGGTAATAGGAGATGTCCCCGAACACATAGGTATGTTTTTTTATGCTACATTTTTTAAATACAGATTCTCTCTTTAAATTCCCACCCCCTAAAAAGAATCTCTCTCTCTCTCTCTCTCTCTCTCTCTCTCGATTTTTGCCATTGAAGGTGATTTTGGCTTCTGCTCGGATATCTGAACCAACTATCCTCCCAGATTTTGGATTTCAGATGGGAAATCCGAGTTTGCTCGGATTGTGCTATTAGGACTTAAAAAAATATCTGAATTGCTATTCAAAGTTCAGATAGTGGAAAAAGTTCGGATTATCTGGGTAGTTCCGATACCCGAATATTGGATGAGCACCACTGCATGCACGTTGTGAGGTCCTCCTGTGAGATGTCTGTAGCATGCACGTTGTGAGGTCCTCCTGTGAGATGTCTGTAGCATGCACGTTGTGAGGTCCTCCTGTGAGATGCCTGCAACATGCACGTTGTGAGGTCCTCCTGTGAGATGTACGCAGCATGTACATTGTGAGGTCCTCCTGTGAGATGTACGCAGCATGTACATTGTGAGGTCCTCCTGTGAGATGTATGCAACATGCATGTTGTGAGATCCTCCTGTTAGATGTCTGCAGCATGCACGTTGTGAGGTCCTCCTGTGAGGTGTCTGCAGCATGCACGTTGTGAGGTCCTCCTGTGAGATGTCTGCAGCATGCATGTTGTGAGGTCCTCCTGTGAGGTGTCTGCAGCATGCACGTTGTGAGGTTCTCCTGTGAGGTCCTCCTGTGAGATGTCTGCAGCATGCACGTTGTGAGGTCCTCCTGTGAGATGTCTGCAGCATGCATGTTGTGAGGTCCTCCTGTGAGGTGTCTGCAGCATGCACGTTGTGAGGTTCTCCTGTGAGGTCCTCCTGTGAGATGTCTGAAGCATGCACGTTGTGAGGTCCTCCTGTGAGATGTCTGAAGCATGCACGTTGTGAGGTCCTCCTGTGAGATGTCTGAAGCATGCATGTTGTGTGGTTCTCCTGTGAGGTGTCTGCAGCATGCACGTTGTGGGGTCCTCCTGTGAGATGTCTGCAGGCAGCATGCACGTTGTGAGGTCCTCCTGTGAGATGTCTGCAGCATGCATGTTGTGAGGTCCTCCTGTGAGATGTCTGCAGCATGCATGTTGTGAGGTCCTCCGGTGAGATGTCTGAAGCCTGCACGTTGTGAGGTCCTCCGGCGAGATGTCTGCAGCATGCACGTTGTGGGGTCCCCCTGTGAGATGTCTGCAGGCAGCATGCATGTTGTGAGGTCCTCCTGTGAGATGTCTGCAGCATGCATGTTGTGAGGTCCTCCGGTGAGATGTCTGAAGCCTGCACGTTGTGAGGTCCTCCGGCGAGATGTCTGCAGCATGCACATTGTGGGGTCCTCCTGTGAGATGTCTGCAGGCAGCATGCACGTTGTGAGGTCCTCCTGTGAGATGTCTGCAGCATGCAGGTTGTAAGGTCCTCCTGTGAGATGTCTGCAAGCAGCATGCACGTTGTGAGGTCCTCCTGTGAGATGTCTGCAGGCAGCATGCACGTTGTGAGGTCCTCCTGTGAGAGGTCTGCAGGCAGCATGCACGTTGTGAGGTCCTCCTGTGAGATGTCTGTAGGCAGCATGCACGTTGTGAGGTCCTCCTGTGAGATGTCTGCAGGCAGCATGCACGCTGTGAGGTCCTCCTGTGAGATGTCTGCAGCATGCAGGTTGTGAGGTCCGCCTGTGAGATGTCTGCAGGCAGCATGCACGTTGTGAGGTCCTCCTGTGAGGTCCTCCTGTGAGATGTCTGCAGCATGCAGGTTGTGAGGTCCTCCTGTGAGATGTCTGCAGGCAGCATGCACACTGTGAGGTCCTCCTGTGAGATGTCTGCAGCATGCAGGTTGTGAGGTCCTCCTGTGAGATGTCTGCAAGCAGCATGCACTTTGTGAGGTCCTCCTGTGAGATGTCTGCAGCATGCAGGTTGTGAGGTCCTCCTGTGAGATGTCTGCAGGCAGCATGCACGTTGTGAGGTCCTTCTACGAGGTCCTCCTGTGAGATGTCTGCAGCATGCACTTTGTGAGGTCCTCCTGTGAGCCTCGCCTCCCTTTGAGTTGCCAGCTTTTTAGAGAGAATTGATCTCCTCTTGGCTATAAAGGCAGCCCAGCTGGCCTCATCCTCCATCCAGCCTCTCATGTTTGCTTTTGCTATTTTTACATCTGATACGCAGGTCAGGCTGCAGTGAACGATGAGAAGATAGCTGGATGAGCCTGACCGCCTGACGTCCAGGTAGAATCCAGGCTTCGTGCCTAGGGCTTATGTTAGGCAATGAATCACTGATGGGAAAATTGAGGACAAAACACAGAAGATGATCCAAGCGTTAGTTTCCAGTTTATTTTTATTTTTTACTTTGCTCTGTAGCGCCGATTCCTTTCCCTTCCGGGAAAACACTGAGCCGTTTGCACGCTTCTTGTCCTCGGAGGAGCTTACAGTCTAATGCTTCATGAATGATAATACGAATGTAGTAATCCTACAGACAGTCTGGATAGAAACCAATTACCCATCGGGATTGCCCCGAAGCTCCTGGAGGAAGCTTGCTCTAAAGTCGCTTTAGTTCCTTTCTACTCTATTATCCCACCACCACCATGCATCCCAGTCATAGAAGACAGCTGTCCCCTGACTGTGGAGAAGAGAGGCACCACTACATACAGGGAATGGTCAGGATGGGGTCTTTAAAGAGGAACTCCAGTGAAAATAATGTAATAAAAAAAAAGTGCTTCATTTTTAGAATAATTATGTATAAATGATTTAGTCCATGTTTGCCCATTGTAAAATATTTTAAATCCCTGATTTATATTCTGACATTTATTACATGGTGACACTTTTACTGCTGGCAAGTGATGTAGCTGCTGCTTGCTGATTTGGCAGTTGGAAACAGCTGTAAACAGCTATTTCCCACAATGCAACAGGGTTCACAGACAGGAAACTGCCAAGAGTACGTACTCAGAATGTCTTTGTGGGAGGGGTTTCACCACAATATCAGCCATACAGCGCCCCCTGATGGTCTGTTTGTGAAAAGGAATAGATTTCTCATGTAAAAGGGGGTATCAGCTACTGATTGGGATAAAGTTCAATTCTTGGTCGGAGTTTCTCTTTAAAGGGAACCTGAAGTGAAAGGGATATGGAGGCTGACATATTTATTTAAAGGACCACTATTGCAAAAAATCTTAAAATTTAAAATACATGTAAACATATACAAATAAGAAGTACATTCTTCCAGAGTAAAATGTGCTAAAAATTACTTTTCTCCTATGTTGCTGTTGCTTACAGTAGGTTTTTGACTAGTCCATCTCTTCATGGGGGATTTTGAGTATTTAATTTATTATTTAGAAAAACACTCACTGGAAAAGAGCTATACAAAGATCTGCCATTCACTAAGTGCTTTTGAAAATTAAGGAAGCCCTGAGAATCTCCCATGAGGAGGTGGGCTCATCCAAAGCCTGTTACAGGGGCGTAACAATAGATCCTGCAAGGGATGCAGCCGCAGGGGGGCCCAGAACCCACAGGGGGCCCTGTCCTGAGAGGCTGACAACTCAGAACAAGGAGAGAAAAAAACTTTCTGCTCTCTGCTCAGCCACTTATAACGAATCATACAAAGTGTTGTAGACAAAGACAAGACAAGACAAGACAAGACAAATAAGACAAGACAAATAACATTTATATTGCGCTTTTCTCCTTGCGGACTCAAAGCGCCAGAGCAGCAGCCACTAGGGCGCGCTCTATTGGCAGTAGCAGTGTAAGGGAGACTTGCCAAAGGTCTCCTACTGAATTAGTGCTGGCTTACTGCACAGGCAGAGCCGAGATTCGAACCCTGGTCTCCTGTGTCAGAGGCAGAGCCCTTAACCATTACACCATCAGCCAACAAAGACATGTAGACAGTCCCTATTAAGTGTGCAGGGGAAGGGGGGCCCATCTAAAGTTTTGCAGGGGGGCCCAGTGATTTCTAGTTACGCCCCTGGCCTGTTAGTTCTGTTAGATTTCTACTACCTACTGTAAGTGACGGCAACACATAGGAAAAGTGATTTATAGCATATTTTAGTCATTTAGTCACATTTAGTTTAGAATTTATTTATGTGTTTTCATGTTTTTTTAAATGTTATATATTTTTTTTGCAATAGTGGTCCTTTAGTTATTATTTAGTATTTATATAGTGCCGACATCTTCTGCAGCGCTGTACAGATTATATATTGTCTTGTCACTAACTGTCCCTCAGAGGGGCTCACAATCTAATCCCTGCCATAGTCATATGTCTATATCATAGTGTATGTATCATAGTCTAGGGCAGGGATGTCAAACCGATCCTTTGAGGGCCGAGGTCCTCACACATTTTTGGTAGAGCTCAAATTAATTGATGGGTCTAAATCAGGAAAGGCGTGGTCCATCAGGTAGAACACATTCCTCTCTTTCTCAGTCCACCCTAAACACTGGCATGGATCTGGCCCTCCAGGCCTGGAGTTCGACACCTGTGGTCTAGGGCCAGTTTAGAGGGGAAACCAATTAACTTATCTGTGTGTTTTGGGGGTGTGGGAGGAAACAGGAATACCCGGAGGAAACCCTTTACAGACACGGGGAGAACATGCAAACCCCTTGCAGATGTTGACCTGGCTGGGATGTGAACTGGGGACCCAGCGCTGCAGCGAGAGCGCTAACCACTACGTTTGTAGATGTACGGGGGAGAGAGCGAGGCATACAGAGGCAGGGAATCCCCGACGTGGTGGCGGGTCGGCGGTTCCTATCGGCGGGCGTTCGGAAGGCGGGGATTCCCTGCCTTTGCCGTATAAGACGCAGGGACTTTTTCTCCTCATTTTTTGGGGGAGAAAAAGTTGGTCATATACGGTATGGTGGAAAATATAGTACTTTTTTTCTTGGCAAAAGAATATTGCTTTTATATAATGCAATATGAAAACAATTTATGTATACAGACTTGAATGGTAAGTGATCATTCTGCTTTCATACTGTCTGGGAAATAATCAGGATGATAAAAAGATCACAGAGAGCAGCAAGGTGTGCAACGTTTAGCAAACCAGTCCCATTAGTGTTGTCATCTCATCAAATGTGACTAATGGCACTCTGACAGTTTGTGAACTGTGTTACCGCACTTTATGCAGTAGTTAAAGAGACACTGAAGCAAACTAATTTTCCCCATTTTACCTTATAATTCGCTTCAGTGCTCTCAAGCCAAATAATCTGCCGTGTCCCCACCGCTAAACGAGCGCTGCAGAGCCCCCAAATCCCTCTGCAAATATCCACGACCAACTTGGTTGTGGATTTTGCTGCAGTGAGGGGCAGAGCTTCCAGCTGTAGCTCTGTCCAGGGGCGTAGGAATAGGCCCTGCAGCCCCTGCGCCCGCGGGGGGGCCCGGCCCCCCCCCCCTGGGGCCCGCTCGGGGCCGTTTTGTGGGTGCTGGAGGGGTGGCAGCATGAGGGGAAAGCCTTGCCCACAGTCGGCGGGGAGAGGGGTAGTTCCCCCCTCTCCCTCACCTCGGGGCTCTCCCCTCTGCGCTCCCCTCCAGCTCGTAAGTGTCTGTGGGGCTGTGGTGGGCAGCGAGCGGCGGGCAGATACATACCTGCTTCCGTGCGTTCCGTCGATGACTTCTCCCTCTAGCGGCTGACGTCACTTCCGGAAGTGACGTCAGCCGCTAGAGGGAGAAGTCATCGACGGAACGCACGGAAGCAGGTATGTATCTGCCCGCCGCTCGCTGCCCACCACAGCCCCACAGACACTTACGAGCTGGAGGGGAGCGCAGAGGGGAGAGCCCCGAGGTGAGGGAGAGGGGGGAACTACCCCTCTCCCCGCCGACTGTGGGCAAGGCTTTCCCCTCATGCTGCCACCCCTCCAGCACCCACAAAACGGCCGCGAGCGGGCCCCGGGGGGGGGGGGGGGGCCGCTCAGAAAATCTGCAGGGGGGCCCGGTGGGGCCTAGTTACGCCCCTGGCTCTGTCCCTCCTGACGTCAATCGCCGCACAGATCTCCACCTCTCCCCGCCCCTCTCTGTGAAGGAAGAGTGGGAGGGGCGGGCAGAGGCGGCGATCCGCCGCGATTGACGTCAGGAGGGGCAGAGCTGAAGCTGAAAGCTCTGCCCCTTCCAGGAAATGCCAGCCGGATTGTCTCCTGGGGATTTGGGGGCTCTGCAGGCCTCGTTTTGCGGCGGGGACACGGCGGATTACTTGACTTGAGAGCACTGAAGCGAATTATATGGTAAAATGGGGAAAATTAGTTCGCTTCAGTGTCTCTTTAAGAGGCTGTGTGTTATCCCAAGGGATTCAACAGACTTCTTAGGGAGACAGGAAAAAACACAGAAACACCACAAGCCCCTTATGGGTAAGTATGTCAAGTGTTGATCACGTAGTCTTAAAGAGTAAAATAATACTTACAAGTGTGGGTTGCACGACCAGCAACCACAGTATGAGGGCAGCTGAGGAAATCCCGTCCTCACTCGGGTTCTTTGGTCATCAAATATGTAGGTCGCGCTCCAGAAAGACGCAATAGTTCAGAAATTGCACACTAGACTAACCCCCCAAAGCAGCTCGTGGGCTGTGACATAACAGGGAGGGAGAAGGCGCCCCCCAAAAAATGCTGGTGGATGAACAGTATATCTACTGTATATTATGTGACTAAAAATAGCAAAAATATAAATAATAAAAATGGCTTACCTCAAAGGAAGGGGCAAAGCCAATTTCAAACAAAAGGTTAATTATTCATCAGACACTATCAATGATAACGCGTTTCGTGGAACACAGTCCGCTTCCTCAGATCAAATACACAGCAGTGTCTTTATAGACAGTAAGTTCGGAGTGCCTAAAAGCTTTTTTTAGGCGGACAAGCGGATACTGGCCTATGACTGGGATGACTACATAAAAATAGATATCGACCAGTACTGATTGGACTGACTCATTTAGTGCCCTTCTCACCATCGTGCCATCGTTAGTGCTCCTCTCATCATCATTCCCACCACTGCTATCCCCTTCAATATAGTGCTCGCCCCAAGCCCCCCCCCCCCCCCCCCCCCAGCACCATGTGCCCTCCTCTTTAGTGCGCGTAACTTCACAACATCATCACCAGTACAATGGTTGCTGTACCCGGAATTGATTGCGGTACACATGGCAATGGCAAACAGAACAAGCAAATATTGGCAAATAAAAAACAGAACAGCAATAAAAATAGGCAATAGTGCATGCAGAGTTGCAGACAACCATTTACCGCATGAAAGGGGATATAATTGGGCAGGCAATAAGACACTTTAGAATTGTGCGGTGCTAGTTGTGGTAGACCCTTGGCTTCTCCCGTTGCTTGCTATATCTAGTCAGCGTTCCTTGTTTTGCCACTCAGGGAGGCTTCTGATGGTAGACCAACAACTTCACACAGTCTTTGCTTCAAGGGAACCTAAACTGAGAGGGATATGGATGTTTCCTGTAAACAATACCAGTTGCCTGGCAGCCCTGCTGATCTGTGGCTGCAGTAGTGGCTGAATCACAGACCTGAAACAAGCATGCAGCTAATCCAGTCTGACTTCAGTCAGAGCACCTGATCTGCATGCTTGTTCAGGGGCTGTGGCTAAAAGCATTAGGGTCACAGGGTCAGCAGGAGCATCAGGCAACTGGTATTATTTTAAAAGGAAAAATCCATATCCTTCTCAGTTTAGGTTCCCTTTCACTTTAGCCATTATGTTTGGGGTTCCTGTCAGGCCTTCATGGCAACCGTAGCGGCACAAAGTCCTCAACATACTTCTCCTCAACAGGCAATCACTTGGTTGACATCGATCAGGTCCCACCCCAAGGAGATAGCAAGCTTGGAACCAAGTAATCAGCTTGAAGTAATTTGTAAGCATGAACATCAGGTTAGAAGCAACTTGTGAATTATATGCATAACCGAGCTAAATGTCAACAACTTGTAGGCAATGACACTAGCTTGTTTCAGGCCTGCCCCTCACTCCCAAGATGATGGACTCATAGCTCTAGATCAGCCTTTCTCAACCTTTTTACCCTGGAGGAACCCTGCAAATAACTTTCAGATCTCAAGGAACCCCTGCAAACAATTTTTTAATTTCGAGGAACCCCTGCATTTATTTTGCAGGAGGCATGGTCTTTAAAAGTAGGTGAGGCTGTTAATTTCACTACCTCCTATTACACTGCCCCTCATTATACTGAACTCATTCTCATTCTGACCCCCAATTTAGTGCTTCTTTTTACAGTATCCCCTGTTGCAATGAGCTCTAATATACTTCCTCCATGATCGGGGGAAAATCCAAGGAACCCCTGCAGAGTCCTCAAGGAACCCTGGTGTTCCAGGGAACCCTGGTTGAGAAAGCCTGCTTTAGATGATGAATTCCCACTAATCGTATTAGTCCTGATGAAGGGCCACTACAGGCACGAAACAAGCTAGCATTATTCCCTACAAGTTGTTCACGTTTAGCTCGCTTATTCTGCAGCTACCGTTAAACTAGCAGCCAGCTTTGATGTTATTGGAGAAAAGCCACACAAACACGAGCATAATGACCAAATCTCGTGCTAACGTCACCCTGGGGGGAAGCGAATCCAGCGCTGCAACCAGCCTGTTCTTCTTTATAGTCAGAACAATCTGTATTACTCATCTGTGGTAATTTCCTCCATTTCGAGACAGCGGGACTCAATGTTTGCTGAAAAGAGCATCGAGAGAGCCAGGAATATTTTTGCTCTATGTGAATTCTGACAAGAGCAGTTAGCGTGTCCTTTTATCTGCTCAGCGCACTAATTAATTTTCTAGATTTAATGGTTTGTGCTACACAGTCCAGCTCTCCTCTGACTGAGGTCCCATCCCTGCCGTCCCTCAGCCTGTCACCAGCGCTTAGCAGGGAAGTCCTACCAAGACTCATCGCCTTAAAGGGGTCTTCCACTCCTAACTGACTTTAAGGGAATGGCTTGCACTAGCCTCATGTCACTTTCATACAGGGGACTAAATGTTCTCCTGGAAAACCAACACAGAGCAGAGCTCACACAGGGTTTCGAGAAATAGCCAAACTTTATTAGGTCTACATAGCATAACAAATACACCTCAATGGCACTCTCCCAAAACGTGGGTCTGGAATACCTGCAGATCTTCCAGGAAGAAGAAAAAAAACACAGTCCTTTATGTTGTAATATGTCAGTGATATACGGCGATGAAAATATAGTAAATGGTACTCACAGAGGCTGCGCCAGGGGTGGCTTTCCCGTGCTGTAGCACCCCCTAGCTGCCCACTAGCAGGGCACCTCCATTGAGTGTGGTGCAGCCAGCACATGGTGGAGAGAGGAGACAGCCAGCCCAGTGAGAGAGTCACTCACCTTTCCTCTCACCTCCAGCACAAAAGCTTTCTCTTCCCCTTCGCTATCAGCCGCCACTGCGTATCTGTCTCTTCAGCTGGTGTTTCCTATCATGTGATTCACCGGTAGTGTGCTGGAAAGTCTCATGTGAGAGACGCCGGCTGCAGAGACAGATACACAGAGGCGGCTGATGGAGAAGGGGAAGCTTTGACACTGGGGGGATAGTGGAGAGGTGAGTGACTGGTGGCAGCACTGCTGTGGGGGGGGGGGGGGGTGAGGAGAAACATCTGGCCAGTGGCCACCTATATACTACAGGGAAGGAGAGGGGAAGCATCACTGCCACCCAATAGAATATATGGATCCTCAAATGTTTTGGTCGCTCTCCAGAAAAATGTATAGTATGGACCAAAAAGATCCCCTTAAAAGAGACCAGCAATGCCCAAACTAAGAACCACCCCCCATAGGGGGCTGTGCAGATATTAGGGAGGGGAAGTAACACTGGGCAACGCATTTCGTGGGCAACAACCCACTTCTTTAGGTTGATAACTGTGTCTTAGAGAATTGCAGCATGGCTGTTGGTAACAGGCACTCCAGCCATGCCGCCCTTGTCTCTGAGATACAGTTATTAACCAAAAGAAGTGGGTTGTTGCCCACAAAATGTGTGTCACTATATATTTTCTTATATATATTTTGGTGGTTGCCTCCTTCCTTCCCTAATAACCCTCCCAAAACACCCACCGCTACCCATTCCTACTGCACACTCACTCCCGTTTCCCCTTTCTCCTTCCCTCTCCCCCTTTATTCCCTCCTCTCACACCCTATTTACCTCCCTTCCTTCCTTCCCCTCCTTTACTCTTGCTAATGTAGCCATCTGATGGTATAAACAGTGGGGTTACACCAATCCAGGCCATTTGCCTCCTCCCCAGTCCCTCCAGATACATATGATGCCAGAGCATCATTTTAAACCAGTCTATTCCCACCCAGTCCCCACCTTTGCCACTTTTGACTAATATGGTGTATTGCATAAAGTATCGCATCATTTTGCATTTATATATCTTTATAGATTTTTCTACGTATGCACAATCTGCACTTTTCCATGTGCACCAAGCATAATATGCAGTCACTGTAGCACGCTATGCCACTTAGAGTGGTGTCTACTGCTCCAGTCCCTGCCTTAATTTAAATGCACTATATAGATACACATTTTTCCCTCACCAGTCATATTTTATTTAGCCACTAGATGGCACCTATCCCTCCATTGGCATCCAATGCATGCAATAGCATTTTGCAGCCATCTAATAAGTTTGGTCTGCAAAGGATGCCATAAGAGGGAAGTGAGGCCACTACCAGGAAGTTTTGGTGGAACACATATGCATTCCACTGTGCTATTTGCTGCCCTTAAAGGAAGTAGGCGGATTTTGCAGGTGTAGACACGCCTAATGCCGTCCTTAGAGCCTATTTAAACCTGGTTAGTGGGAGTTTGCCCTCCAGCCTCCGTAGAAGCACGTTATAGTGCGAAACGGCCGTCAGGCGAGCAGTGCCCAGCACCCACCGTCACCATCACACCTCTGAGCACCGGTATGTCCATGTATGCTGCACTACTGTTTTGTATTTATGCATTCGGACTGTGCCTCACTTTTTGAAGAATAAATGTACATTGCAGTGCCGATCATTCCTGCTCCTTCTCCTTCTTCCACTCCTACTAAAACCTATTAACCAATAAGTGACTCCCTGATCGCACCTTCCTAATCCCTTACTTTAGTTTCATCTATTCCTCCCTCTCTCCCTTCCTTCCCCCAAAGGAGAGGACTCAGGGCCATGGACGATCCCTGACTTCTTACCTTCCTGAATACAGGCTCCTCCCTTCAGAACAAGTGTTGGGGTGGGTGGGTGAGTTTGGTCTAAAAGGGAGGAGGAAGGGATCAGACCTCAGGGGGAGCCTGTCAATGTTTTGTTTCTCCACCTTTCACCATCTCATGCCCTCTTCCACTCCCCCCCCCCCCCCCTCCTTTTTTATTGTTTGTTCTTTGCACTCTTGTTCTCTGTTTGCTGTCGGATGGACTGTTCTATGCGTTAGATTTCTTATAACATTAGCAGAGAGTTCAGGAATTGTAATACTGCCGTAATAACTTGCACATATAGGTGACTCAGGCCCGGAGGTGGGTGGGATAATGTGTCCTCAGGTATTGCTCAGAAGAAAGGCTAATAACATACGAAAAACAAAGAGAACACAGAACAGCAGCCTCTATTTCCTTCAAACAAGAATAATGTTTATCATTTATACAATCTCAGTTTTTCCTTTCCTACATGAAATACCAGCTATAAAAGTTTCGTTTTTGTCAGCTCTCCGACAAGTTCCCTGTGAGTCTGACTGGTTTTCTTTATTTTTAAAAAACAAATGCCATATCAGAGCTTGACTTCTTTTTTGGTACCAGATTAACACATTGTGCTAGTCAAGGCTGGGGCAAAATTAACCTGAGGGGCTAGAATGAAGCCTCCTACAGACCTTGGCCGACTTTTATCTATAGTGTGAAGGAGGCTTCAGGCATCAGGAAGGAGAAGGGCATTGTTTAGGGATCAATAAAGGAGAAGTACCAAATTCCCAGATGACCAGGGATGAGCAGAAACTACGGCAGTGCGAATTTACGCATCGTAGTTCGCATCTACGCATCGTAGTTCGTAGGTGTAGTTTCAAAACTACGCTTACGCATTTATTGTATGCTTACATTAAAGGGATACTGTAGGGGGGTCGGGGGGAAATGAGTTGAAGGTACCTGGGGCTACTAATGGTCCCCCACAGACATCCTGTGCCCGCGCAGCCGCTCACCGATGCTCCGGCCCCGCCTCAGGTTCACTTCTGGAATTTCAGACTTTAAAGTCTGAAAACCACTGTGCCTGAATTGCCGTGTCCTCACTCCCGCTGATGTCACCAGGAGCGTACTGCGCAGGCCCAGTATGGTCTGTGCCTGCAGCGTACGCTCCTAGTGACATCAGGGGGAGCAAGGACACAGCAATGCAGGCGCAGTGGTTTTCAGACTTTAAAGTCTGAAATTCCAGAGGTGAACCGGAGGCGGGGCCGGAGCATTGGGGAATGGCTGCGCGGGCACAGGATGTCTGCGGGGGACCATTAGAAGCCCCTGGTAAGTTCAACTCATTTTCCCCCGACCCCCCTACAGTATCCCTTTAAGCTCGCATGCTTAAATTTACGCATTGGAAAGGGGAATGTACGCATAGAAGAGTTCCCGGTATAAGCATGTAAAGAGGAATTAATGCGTAAAATTTTCTGCATGCGGGCATAAGCATCCACATACACTACGCTTTGTCGCACTACGCGTAATTGCGTATTTTAACGAAATGCATACGAAGCGAATATTTGATTTCGAAGCCGTAGTTTGGCGAAGCGTAATTGCGTAAAACTACGCGTATTTCCAGCGTAGCGAAGTTGTCTGACTACGACCATCCCTGCAGATGACATCTCTGTCTCAAAGCTGATAGTTAAACTTTACCATATCCGATTCCTACGGGATATTTTCACATTGGTAATTAAATACCTTTTAAAATGGAACGGTAACCCAGGATTGACCTTCATCCCAATCAGTAGCTGATACCCCCTTTTCCACGAGAAATCTATTCCTTTTCTCAAACAGATCTTCGTGTACATGTAAAGCACATGGTAAATATCAACCTCTATTCTCAATTTCTTGATCTCTCTACTATTTTTGTATTGATCTCAGCCCCATCCTCCGACCCCCCCCCCCCCCCCTACCCCCCACCTATGGCTACAGTTCCTCTTTTAAGAGACTCTGTAACAGAAATGTCATCCTTTTTTTCTACTATCCTACAAGTTCCTAAACCTATTCTAATGTGCTCTGGCTTACTGCAGCACTTTCTACTATCACCGTCTCTGTAATAAATCAACTTATCTCTCTCCTGTCGGATTTGTCGCCCTGTGTCTGGAAGGCTGCCAACTCTTCAGTGTTGTTGACCTGTTATGCACGCCCCCCCCCCCCCCTCCAGGCCCCTTTATGCACACTGCTGTTTGTGTTATTTAGATTATGCAGCCTCTCTGCTCTCTGATATCAGTGAGAGCTGCCTCTGAGGCTGACCAGGGAGAAAGCTGCGTATAGAGTGACAGGCTGGTTATTTCTTCTGAGCCTGCAGACTCGAGCAGGCTTTTTACAGCTTGTAAAAACAAGCTGTAACCAGGATAAATCGTCCTCTGTGAGGCTGTGAAATGAGCTGCCTGGACTGTCACATGCTGAGCAATCCCAATAACAGGCAGAGTGCTCGAGTCTGCAGGCTCAGAAGAAACAACAGCCTGTCACACTTCAGTGGATTAGAGCTGCAGCGGAAAAGAAGCTCTGCTGACGTACTTCCGGTTTTGGCGGCCATTTTTTTTTGTTTATAAACAAAGTTTATAAAACTGTTTTTAATTATGCTTGATGTGGCGGGGAGCGGCAAAATTATGACAGAGGGTAATAGGAGATGTCTCCGAACACATAGGTATGTTTTTTTATGCTACATTTTTTAAATACAGATTCTCTTTAAGCCACCAGCAAGCAAAAAAGTATTTTACAGTACTTTTTCACCTACTTTTTGGTACTTTTTCAATTGCACAGTACCAAAGTCAATTTAAACAGAAGATGTAAAATTATCTCCGAGGACGAAACTATGAAGAAGAATCATACCCAATCTGTACTGTCGGAAGTTTTACTAACTTTTATATGAATCTTTGTCACATGTAAGGGAGTCCAGATGGAGCAGCACTGAGTGTCCCCACTGGAGAGGGATGACAAGTCAACATAGAGGCTGTACAAACATAATTGTAGCATCTGTGTGTCCAGAGAGTGAATATGTGGGGGCGGAGCCGGGACAAGGTCCTCCAGCACCCAAGGCTGACACAATAAAGTGCACCCCTCCGTCCCTCCCACCCCAGCTGTCGCACACTGATTGCTATTAGACTAAGAGGCCCCTCCCCCATCCATCCCACCCCAGCCGTCACACACTGATTGCTATTAGACTAAGAGGCCCCTCCCCATCCCTCCCACCCCAGCCGTCACACACTGATTGCTATTACACTAAGAGGCCCCTCCCCATCCCTCCCACCCCAGCTGTCACACACTGATTGCTATTACACTAAGAGGCCCCTCCATCCCTCCCACCCCAGCCATCACACACTGATTGCTATTAGACTAAGAGGCCCTTCCCCCATCCCTCCCACCCCAGCCATCACGCACTGATTGCTATTAGACAAGTAGGCACCACAGCGCCCCCAACACCTTAATCTCTAGTTATCTGGCTTGCAGTCACCGCCATGTATCCACTTTTCTTATTTCTCTCTGCTTCAAACACAATAGGGGAATGGTAGCTGAGTGAGTTGTGCGCCCCCTCCTACACTGCGCCCTGAGGCTGGAGCCTCTCTTGCCTCTGCCTCGGCACCGCCCCTCCTACACTGCGCCCTGAGGCTGGAGCCTCTCTCCCCTCTGCCTCGGTCCCGGCCCCTCCTACACTGCGCCCTGAGGCTGGAGCCTCTCTCGCCTCTGCCTCGGCCCTGTGGTGTGTTGGATGGTGAAGCCTGGAAGTAGTACAACAAATTCATCTGGCGCCAAAAAAAGGATCTGAGCTCCAATATTGACTTTTGTTTGCTAATGGCTAGAGATGATTGATGCATGGTACAGACATTCTGTGACTGATTTGATCAGGTGGTTAATTTGGAAGGATGTCTGATTGGCTGGTCAGAATCACATGATCAGGTTTCACTTCATCTTGCTGTTTTAGATTGTCGATGTGGAAGGAAAACCAAAGCAGCCACGTGCAATGATAGAAGAGAAACCTCTGCATTAAGCTCAACTTGCTGGATGTCAGCCCTATCTTCCAGCCCTCCAGTCACCTCCTCTAATAGCGTTAGCTGACCCATCCACTTTCCTCTGCAGAGTTTGACAAAAATGCCTGCTAATGTCAGAGACTGGCAGGAAAGTGTGCTGTAACTCCCTGGCCGTCAGTGCTGGATGCACAGTGTAGAAGCTTGCTTCCCTGCCCGAAACTGGGCGAAACGGCGTAGGGAAATTTGGATGCAAGTCCAAATAGGTCGTAATGTGAATTATGGCTATAGCGGTGGTGCTCAACAGTAATTTGGGCGACGTCAAAAGACGTAAATTCGTCTTAACCCCGGAGTCCATTACGTAATTACATCTTACCCCCTGAGTCCATTACGTAATTACGTCTTACCCATAAGTCCATGTCGGCCTGGAGTGGAAACAGTAATTAACATCACCGTGACTTTTGCAGGGTGAGCTGCTTTTTTGGGTTCACCCTGCTCCAAAATTTCCTGGTGCCGTTTTTGCATGTATACTTCCCTGCCTAGCATCCATTTAATAAAGGCAGCTGGAAAAAATGGCTAAAGCGGATTACCGTTAATAGTATATCCATAAAATGACTGATATTCTACTACTTAATTCCGTAAAATATAAGTAATCTTTTCCGATATTTTACTATGACCAAACATAAGCCTACTCTCACCCAGAACCCTCCCTCTACCGATGCCTAACCCTAAGACCTCGCTCTACCGATGCCTAGCCAACCCTAAGACCTCCCTCTACCGATGCCTAGCCAACCCTAAGACCTCTCTCCACTGATGCCTAGCCAACCCTAAGACCTCCCTCTACCGATGCCTAACCCTAAGACCTCCCTCTACCGATGCCTAACCCTAAGACCTCCCTCTACCGATGCCTAATCCTAAGACCTCCCTCCACTGATGCCTAGCCAACCCTAAGACCTCCCTCTACCGATGCCTAGCCAACCCTAAGACCTCCCTCCACCGATGCCTAGCCAACCCTAAGACCTCCCTCTACCGGTGCCTAACCCTAAGACATCCCTCTACCAATGCCTAACCCTAAGACCTCCTTCTACCGATGCCTAGCCAACCCTAAGACCTCCCTCTACCAATGCCTAACTCTAAGGACTCCCTCTACCAATGCCTAACCCTAATACCTACCTCTATCAATGCCTAACCCTTAACCCCCTCCCCTCCCCCCATGGTGCCTTCCAAGAAGTATTTCCAGGGGCGCTGCAATTTTAATTTTCAGAAGAATTTTGTCATTATCAGCAGAGGCAGATAGCAGTGGAAGGTGGCGCATCTGGAACCGTTAATAGTTTTCTTTGTATTATTTAAGTTCGCCTTGAGATTTCTTGAAGCACACTTTGAGGAGCACTGGAAATCTGGAAAACACTTTGGAAGTTGGTGACAATCTGTGACATGTTTTAGGGGGTAGTGGACAGCTGTAACATGCTACAAGTGTGTTAAATCCTAAAAAACACTGTCTATGACAGAGGAAGCTGCAACACGCCACATATGGCCAAGGCACCCCAAGGTTCTCAGTCATGCCTGTTAGAATTTAAGTATTATATTATTGAATTCGTAGGCCTCAGTTACTTTAACTGAGGTTAGTTAAAAGACTTGATTTGCAGAGTACGCCTTTAAAGAGGATTTCTAGAAGCACTGAAGAACAGTGTGATACGGGAACTGTTCCAAGGATGCATCAGAGATATACAGTACAGAGGCCAGACTAGCTGGCGACGATGAACATAAATATGAGCCATTGTTATGAAAATACTCTTACAAGAACATTAAACAAATGGCCTCTTCAGAACAAGATGACAGTTCTTAGAACTGGGTGATAGTTTGGGCATGCGCAGTAAAGACCGTGCCTGTCATTATATCACGAGGTTTTATCAGCCAATAGCAGACGACGACGAGTTCCTGCTCAGATGATGTCATATTTAACTCTTTAGTGGTTGGTACTAAAGCAGCTGACGGGCTCCAGAGAGCCACTTTGGACTACTGCTGCTTCTTCCAATGTCTGGCTGATGACTTCCACCCTTTTACTTTTATTTGTAATGTATTGTCATATTATCTAACTGTATGCTGTATATAGGCCTACGGACTACGTAGTATAGATGGAACATAAGAGGAAACCTGGTTGCCATGCAATGGAACCAAGAGCTGTAACTCAAAGAGGACTTACTACAGAACAATTGCTTCACTGTGTAGGAATGAGCATCTGTTTATTTGTTTACTGAATAAACTCCTTGAAACTGTGATGACGCCTAAGAAGTTCTATCTCCTATGCTGCTTGCTGTGATGAGAGTCAACTTATCACACTTCCGGTG
Source organism: Hyperolius riggenbachi (assembly GCF_040937935.1). Taxonomy (NCBI): domain Eukaryota; kingdom Metazoa; phylum Chordata; class Amphibia; order Anura; family Hyperoliidae; genus Hyperolius; species Hyperolius riggenbachi. Next base: position 378,904,684 of record NC_090651.1, read on the forward strand.
ATATGGTGCCGAACAAAAGTGTAGTGTTGTTGCCAATAGCAACCAACGTATAGATTCTTACAATGCCCATAGATGAGTCACACAAATATAAGAACATATGAACTCCACGTGTCTTCAGAGGGACGCATTCTTCCTGTTTCAAAATGATATATGTATGAGGAACGCATAGCAACACCCGATATAATTGATAGTTTGGGAGATTGTATCATTAATGGGCACCTATAGAGTTCTCCACTAAGTCAATTATAAATCGCAGATCCCAGAAGCCACAGCGAGCAAGACAGCCAGCGACACAAGATGGACACCGGGTGAAAAGGGCAGCCAGTCAGTAGAGTTTGCAGGTTGCTCTCACACAGCGAATGTAAATGCAAAAATGTCACATTTGAATGAGACTTCCTTTTATTACCGGCTACGGTTTATAAACTAAATTAAGCACCTGCTAAATGACTCATGCTTGATTGCCGGGGGATCCGGGGATGGGAAACAATTTCATTTATGCTCTCCTCTGTAATTATCACAATTCTATTCATCTGCATAACTGGCGTGATTTAGGATTTAAGAGTGAAATGCAGAAGGCTCGCTTTATTTAAACAACTGCATACTGCGTGAAAGTGTCCCTGAGGGGAACTGATGTGAAGGATTCATACTTACCTGAGGCTTCCTCCAGAGCTCTGTAGTCCATCAGCTCTGTTGCAATGCTCCTTGTGCTGCAGTCAGCCGCTTTACATCAGTGTCTTGGCTCAGTCGCGGAGTACTGCGGATGTATGGTCCTCGCTGTGCGCACCCCCGATTGTGCTCCCCTGGCCAAGAGCATTCTGTGCATGCACAGTTCATTAAGACTTGCAACTGAGGTGGAGGAGCTGCCCTGGTCAGGACAGTACATGTGCAGTGGCCCACAACCCAGTTGGATCCTGGACTTCACTGAAGCACAGTGAATCGGACAGGGAGGGCGGCAAGGGAGCTGATGGAGGAGAGGGGGCTGGAGGAAGCCACAGTTAAGTATAAATCCCTTGCATTGGTTTATCTCAGGTTTACTTTATTAAAGAGTGAGTGACTTTCACCCCGTGTGTTGCAGATGGGACTCCACGTCCACAGGACCTCTTCACTGATGTCAATGTTTAAGGCCAACTCCGGGATGTTGGTTTCCTAGTCCTGTGTAGGCACTCAGATGCTCCTGGAGTGGCTGATGTCAAATAAATCACGTTTGAGGCTATGTTTACCCTGATGCAGGCCCGGATTTACATCACAGGAGCCTATAGGCACAGATCTCCTGGCACTCTAGACTTTGTCTTCCATGAACCTACAAACCCCACCGAACTGCACCACAAGTGTGCTGGCTGGCCCAGCTGTCCATTCTCCCTTATTTCCCTTTCCTGGCGTAGGTAGCTACAGGTGCCCCTTAGTATTAGGTAGCCAGATGTTCTCTCAGTATTACATAGCCAGAGGTGGTGACCCAAAGTATTAGGTAGCTAGAGGTTCCCCCAGTTGAAGGGGAATGCTGAGAGTCAGGTGAGTAGCCTCTCATTTAAACTCGACTTGGGCCACTGCACAGGGAAGAAGAGAGGGAGGCACTCAGGGAGGGGAGTGAGCCGCCTTTCCATCATCAGGCGCCTGTAGGCACATGCCTACAGTGCCTTATAGTGAATCTGACCCTGCCCTGAGGTTTAAAGAACATCTAGAATGCGTCTTGGAGAGGTTGTATGAAGTCATCCAGGTGCTCCTCAAGCAATTTTCTAAATGTTGAAAGTGTTTTTCCCGGTGGCTTTTTCTGGCACGTTTCAGATGTTTTTGGCAATAGGAGAGTGCACCACCGGAGTTACTGAATGCATGGGCTGAGCCAAGGGTTTACCTTCTGTATCACCTTCTGCAGTTACCCTGGAAAATTGGCCAACTTTGCCAGACTGTCAGGTCTGTCAGACTATCAGGTTACGTTTGGTGCACTAAACAAGGTGATGCAGACAGGAGAGAAGGGGGAAGTCATGCCTTCATCTATGAAGCAGCTGTGGTGCCAGATCTTCACCAACTGCATCTCCCCATACTGCCTAGAAACCCTGAATGGTAAGCGCATCCATGTGGTCATAGGCGTGGAGTCCTATGAAAGTTCTGAACACTTCTGTATCTTCAGAACCTCCCTCATGGGGCAACGTCCTGTGGGTGAACTGTAGAAAATCCCTACCAAATCCTGGCAGATGGTAGATATCCTGTGGTCTTTGCTTTTAACGGGGTAGGTTGCCACCGGGCAAACTTAAGCTGGTGGCCTCAAATCCCAATACCATCCCCCTACGATCCATCACTATCCATCCAATGAGGTAAGAGGCAGGCAGGGAGGTATATACTTTACCTGATTCCAAGCCAGCCCGTTGCCATGGTTTCCTCCACTTCGCCTTCCTCCTTTCTCCCTGGTGGTGAGACGCACATACAGTGCCAACAGCAGAGCACCTCTTCCCTCCTCGCAGGGATGGACATAGTAGACGTGATGCTATGACGAGGAGAGCACCACTGGGGCCACCGCTGAGGCCATTTCACCACTAGGAAGAATGGAGAAAGGCTAGGTGAGGAAACCATGGCAACCGGGCCAATGTGGAATCAAGTAAAGTTAATGCCGTCCTGCCTGCCACTCACCAGCACCGCATGTCACTTCATGCCACGGTTCCCAGCTTACTCTAAATGCATTTTAATGGGAATAAGAACAGGACCTAACAAATTTAATTTTGAAAGTGGGGGAAAAATGTTCGGTGAGCCCCTATGGACTTGGGCCCCAGAGGCCATTGCTCCCTTTGCCTTTATTGACCTGGCTTTGAAAGTAGATGAGAAATTCCCCAGGTGCAAAGTTATGAACGCCATAACCAAAGAGTGGCATGGACCTGACATGGACGGTCATACATTTTCACCTAAACTGAGGCAGATGCACAGTGGAGCTCGACTTGAGGGATAGGAAGCAATACCTTGAAAGTTAAACACAGAGATGGTGGGAGCCCAGACTGTGTAGTATTTTCAGTCAGGCAGAGGACAGTTGTAGTAAAAAAGGAGGTAGCATAAGGTAAGTTTGCTATCCAGGGAAACCAGCCAATCTACTGTAGCTTTTTAGGAGAATAATTGTCTCAACTCGAATACAGAGTTCTCCACTTTGGTTGCTCTCTCAGCAAAACACAGGCCGAAGCCTATCAGCTAAAAACAGCTGGCAGGAGGCCCCCTTCTGTGGAGGGTAACAAACAAAATGGGGATGGGGAAGAGGTGCCCAGGAAAGATAAAATACATTAAAATCACTAAAATAAAAATTTAAGAGGTGCTTCATGCCAGGCTATTTTTAGACACTGGCATTAATACTTGGCCTGATGAAGTAGTGGTGGGTGCTCACGAAACGCGTTGCCATAGTGCAAATATAATTTTCTCTTTTACCTAATATCCGTGTCATCCTTCAGGTAAGCCACCTTTAGAATTTTAATTTTAAAGTGGGATTATCAGCCATAAAATCAAATTCCATTTACCCTGTGCTCTGTGGGGTTTTTTATGTAGTCTACATCCTGACTCTGCACTGCAAGCATTCCAATACAATCATAAATGTATCTGCTGTAATAAATCTTATCTTAGTCAGCCTGGCTCAATTCTGGTACATTGCTGGGGAGAGGGAAGTTTCTTATCTCTCCTCCCACATTACAGCTCCTTACTGATGGGCTGAGGGCAGTTCAGTGTGACAGGAGGCTGAGAAGGGAAGTACACCTCACCCCTCTGTAGAAGCTGCTGAAATACAATCTATGCTGTGCGCACATGTGTTTACAAAGCAAGCTAGATATGACAGTGCAGCTTCTACAAAGCGAAGTGGGGAGGAGGGTGGGCAATGCATACACCATTTCAGGCAGGGGAAAAAAGAGTAAAGGTGGCGATACACCATACAATTTAAAAAAATAACTTTTCAAATCAAGAACTGCAATCAATTTTTCTGACTGATTGTAACATTTCAAAAATCTGATCAATGTACAACACACGTGTTCAATTTTTCTGCAATTATGAAAACGATGATAGAAAACTCAGAGAAAATCGCTTGGGTCTGCACATCAAGTAATTGACAGTCTACCCCACACCATTCAATTTTCAGAAAATATGATCAAAGAAATCCAACACTCCCAATCTTCTTTTATCAATCAGATTTCTCAAATGAATGAAAAATCTTCTGATCGTTTTTATTGAATTGTCGTAAGATTGGATAATTTATTGTATTGTATGGCCACCTTAAGGGCCCTTTTCCACTAGCAATCGCTAGCGTTCGCGCTAAACGCTAGCGATTGCGATTCAGCAAAAGTAAAACATTTCCTGGCGATTTCCCAAAGTTTGCAAGTGCGATTTTGCTATGCTATGCACTGCATAGCAAAATGGCGGCAATAATCGCTCCGCATCGCGAAGTAAAAAACGAATCGCAGTAGTGGAAATGACCTACTGCGATTCCTATGTTAAAAAGCAAACCATAGCAATTTGAAAATCACCAGCGGTTTGCGATTTTGCCATTCAGCAATCGCAAACGCTCGAGTGGAAAAGGGAGAAATGACAGTACATACTTGTGGACGCTTTACTACAGTCATAACAATGGGGAACTGAAGTGAAGAGTGAATATCAAATTGAGTAAACAATAGGATGTGCAAAGTAGTATATAGAAAATACAATCCTGAAATTATACAAAATAACCAGACAGATAGTTGAGGTCACGAACATACAAATTCTCTGATAATTGTGCATCCAAAAAGAAGAAGAAAAAAAAAGGACAAAGACAATGTCTGAGATAAGCGCTGCGTAATATGTTGGCGCTTTATAAATACAATAAATAAATAAATAATAAGAGAAGAGAGTGTTAAATCTGGATACGTGGAAGTAAATGAGAACCATACGTAAAAATGAGCCAAGGTTTCCATATTTTAGAAAAGGTATTAAAGTTGTTCTGGGTACAACTTGTAAGATTTTTTGCAAATGTAGTTAATTTTGGCCACAAATTGGTTCCAATCTAGTTCTTTAGAAAGCCATTTGGCTCCGATGGATATTCTAACTGCGGAGGCAAACTTGGCGAGTAATTTATTTTCCATTTGGGATAATGTATCAATTTTTGCATTAAGAAGCGCATTAACTGGACATGGGCTGATAGATTTATTAAATTAAATGCTAACCATTCTATGATTCTAATGTATTTTATCCTTCCTGAGAGCCTTTTCCCCCATTGTGCACAATGGAGGGTACGTTTGGCCCCCATAAGAAGGGATGGAAAGCATTACCTGCGGATGAAACGCTGAAAGCCAGCTGTGTGCTGCACAACCTCATCTGCCAGTAAGGAGGCATCTGATTGGACGAGTGATCGGAGCATGGCGTGAGTGGCACAGCGCTGGCTCCTGTGCAGTCAGATTCGGGGGCAGTACCTCTGCGGAACAGGTTAGCCAATTTGTATGTCTCTCCCAGAGGGGACGCTCTTTGGAGGCCCTCCAGGATCCAGACACTGCAACCCTACCCACCCCCCCCCCCCCCCCCCCTCTCGCTCCATCTGTCTCGGCACTGCTATGTTGTTGTGCTGCTGAGTACATTTTTATTGGTTGCCCTGCTGTGCTATTGTGCGCCATGTTTACTTAACCGTGCTATTCATTCAGTTTATGTTATACACATGTTCAGTTTTGTATCTATTGTACCTTTAATAAAATAAAATTCTCCAAAACAATTCCTTTTTTTTGTGGCACAATATGAAACATAATGAAGACTTCCATTTAATTTGTTTAAAAGTAGGGATGGTTAGAAATTCCAGATTCTGTGGACATTCCGATTTCAGTCAATACTGATTACCGATTCCACAGATTTCCGGTTTCTGTTTTCAGATTGCGATTTTCAAGTAGGTTTTTTTTTAGGGTGGGGGGCTAATTTTTTTGCACTCTCTAAATGGCCAAATACTTCCGAGTTGACTCTGTCTTTTCTGATTTGTCCAATGCTTCAAAGTTCTGAGATTGGGCTAAAATTACAGAGTTGCGTTGATGTGGTATTTCCAAGTTACGATTAAAAGTGTCGATTTCCGATCAGATATGCAGCAATTTAATTTCCGCGGAATCCGAATGAGTGTTCCTATTTAAAAGGTGTTGGCAGATAAAAATATATACAGTATAAAATGGCAGAGATCCGTGACCCTGGAAGGTATTATTGGCGAGGAGCAGCTGGCCACAAGGTCACACATCCCGCCAGTTCCACGTCTGCACAGCTGTACAACAATAGATGTCTCCAGGTCCTGCCAACACCTTTTCCAAGGCTGAGGAACCCTTTCACATTATAATAAATTCTCACCCTTCAGTTCACCATGTTATAGACTCTGACATGACGACTATGCCAGACAAAAAGTTTCATGTCATTGAACACCAGTTCAGGAACATTCTTTTGTTCCTCAAATGAACTTGGAAACTATGCCTCTTGGTATTAAAGGGGAACTGGAGTCAAAGTAACAATGTATAAAATTGCTTATTGTTTACACTATTCATTTATACACACAAATATATAGCAATGTACTGTATAGCTATAGGTATAGTTTCTGATCCTTAAACCAGGAAAATTACCAAAAACGTGGGTATCCTGAATAATTTACTGTGTTCTACTATGTGTCACTACAAGGTCTCTTTAACATTGATGAATGTTTTGTATCATGGAGCACATAGTTATGTTTTTACATTAGTAATATTTCAACACTGTACAAGATCAATCGCATTCCCACTGCTGGACAACTTCGCATCAGAGACATTGGCTATCAATCATAAAGCATTTCCACATGCGGAAATGCTTAAAACTGCTGAATTTACCGAGCCCTTAGCAAAGTGTTTATTCATAAAAGCTGTTTCCGCATGAAAAGATACAATTCCTGAGCAGTGCGGGAAATTACTGCCTTGTGCAGTGATTATGTTAACAAATGTCACCATATGTCAATTCATAAAGATTAGAGCAAGCGGTGTCAGCACGGAGATTACCGCTCCCTTGGATGTAGCGATAAGCATGCGGAGAACAGCTAAGCTAATGAGACAGACCTCCCCAGGCAGCAGCAGCAGTGAGAGCAGAGCAAAAAACATTCCGGAATACCAAGGCTGTGTTTTTAACCCCTTGGGTACCTGTTTTCAGATATATGTCACATCACAAAGCCTGCATGTGTAACATTTTTTTGAAGTTCTTCTAAGCTGCCAATTAAATATTGTTTAGAAAGACTAACAGACAGATTCAGCGCAGATTGAGTGGCAGTTTTTAAAAAATGCACATGTAAAGGGATGCTGAGGCTGCCTCTTCTGTAGTAACTCTGTCTCTGGAGGAGAAAATGTATCAACTCGGCAGCTTCTAGTGTTTCCACAAGCCTACCACCTGCCTAGAGCCAGCCTAGTTCAGGGAAAATACTTTCGTAGCTACAAACAAAATTCTTGCGCTCCTGGTCCCAAGTTGTCACAAATGGCTGATTTCTCTACAGGTGTATACACTGCGACGCTCCGTGGTAGGGTTTGTTGCACAATGATCACTAGAAAAGAGTGGAGCGCGCCATAGTGTATTACATCAAAGGATGGACATTTATTGCACTTACAAGTTATACTCACAATGTTCAAAATTCAATTGAGCGTGTCAGCGGGCAGCCAGCCGCTATGGATCAGTGGAGGATAACGCGCTGTGGCCGGCAGCGCGGGTCCCGATGGTCTGGGCTCCGTCTCACTGGTGGTGGGCGTGGCTTCGTCCCTCAGCACGCGTACGACGTCATTACGCGTTTCGGCGCTCTGCGCCTTCGTCAGATGACGTCGTGTGCTACAAGGCGCAAGATTATAGGCCTCCCCCAAAAGTTGCCATAGCAACCTGGGGAAGCCATAGAAAACTTTATTAAAACATGGTTAAAGCACACGCATACTAGTAGTCCTTTCATGGGGACTTGCGTGTATGAATGAAACAGCGCGTCATCCTCCATGATCTCACATGGGAATTAGCACATAAATGGATTTCCTTATAGAGGAACAACACGGTGAAATCTGCGGCTGGTATTTAGTAGATGACACATATGGGATAAATACATTATAGACAGAAATAAATACTCCACATATGTATATACATATCCTAAAAGTTGTTAAACCATACATAACACTAAAAAGTAGAACATAAAATCAACACCAGCCGGAGTTTGAGATTAAAATTGACAAATAAAAAATAAATAATAAATAATAGGTGTAAATATAGATACCGTAAATACTTTAAATGCTAGGCGAGAATTATAACAATTCATCAATAGAATGGGGCACAAATGATGCACCACACATGGGCTTCTACTTTTAGCCCATGAACCGGTTCCCTAAGTCCAAATCAGACTGCAGTGGGGGGCTCAAGGGCTGGGAGAACGCCAGAAGGCGAATCTCAATGAAGAATATTTCATAAAGGGGATGGTCAGATGGAAAGGACCACGGGACCGGACAGCTGAAAAACGTAAATAAACCGCTGATACAACGCTAATAAAACGCTGATAAAAGAGGAAAAAAGGGGCGTCTAGATAAACGGACGCTACATAAAAGAATATATGGTGCAAAACCTGTGCTCCTACATAAACATCACATATAGAGAAACACACGTACTCACAGACTACATTACTTCAAATCCATCAAAGGAAGAAGGAGGACCGATTCGATGCATTACCCAAGGGGAATTACTGCGGTGGGGCCTATGGATATGCGTGTAAACGCACACCCAAAGGCTCATGGAGGGATGTGGTCAGTATCCGTCTGTGTGTAAGCTACACCTGGGGGCATAAAAGAGTGTGACATATATACTTTCTTACGTGCATACTGGTGACCATCGTCCATATGCACGTATACAAATGTGCCCCTACCGCAATGCGGAGGAGTAAGCACTGTGGGGGGGGGGGGGGTTTGTGGGTATGGAATTGGGGGAAGTGGGAGGTCCTGGGCAGGGGAGGGAGGGACGGGGGGGGGGAGGGGGGGGAGAGAAGGGGAGGGGGGCTTTGGTGGGATGGGGGGGGGGGGAAAGGTGGGAATGGTGATGGGGGGTGGGAATGGGGGGGGGGGGGAAGGGGGTGGGGCAGGGAAGGGCTGGGGTGGAAACCCCGCCCACCCTGGTGGGACCCCCAATATGTACACCCCACAACCTGTGGAAACCCTTACGGGCTAGAATGGCTGGACTGACCATGCCACTGTGGGCCCCAGCGTGTCCAGTGCGTATCTAGGGCGTGACTGGACGTGAGGCATATGGGGAGCAGTTTGTGTATGTTTCTGATTGTGCGTGTGTTGGGCACACCGGGATACATACTGAATGATGTATTAAAATGATGTCATCCTCATGTTCGATGACAGAAGGGGATCTGAGAAAGATAAACCTACTATGGACGTAACCTACTATTAACATACTCACCACCCTCATCCCCTTGGGTAATGCATCGAATCGGTCCTCCTTCTTCCTTTGATGGATTTGAAGTAATGTAGTCTGTGAGTACGTGTGTTTCTCTATATGTGATGTTTATGTAGGAGCACAGGTTTTGCACCATATATTCTTTTATGTAGCGTCCGTTTATCTAGACGCCCCTTTTTTCCTCTTTTATCAGCGTTTTATTAGCGTTGTATCAGCGGTTTATTTACGTTTTTCAGCTGTCCGGTCCCGTGGTCCTTTCCATCTGACCATCCCCTTTTTTATGAAATATTCTTCATTGAGATTCGCCTTCTGGCGTTTCTCCCAGCCCTTGAGCCCCCCACTGCAGTCTGATTTGGACTTAGGGAACCGGTTCATGGGCTAAAAGCAGAAGCCCATGTGTGGTGCATCATTTGTGCCCCATTCTATTGATGAATTGTTATAATTCTCGCCTAGCATTTAAAGTATTTACGGTATCTATATTTACACCTATTATTTATTATTTATTTTTTATTTGTCAATTTTAATCTCAAACTCCGGCTGGTGTTGATTTTATGTTCTACTTTTTAGTGTTATGTATGGTTTAACAACTTTTAGGATATGTATATACATATGTGGAGTATTTATTTCTGTCTATAATGTATTTATCCCATATGTGTCATCTACTAAATACCAGCCGCAGATTTCACCGTGTTGTTCCTCTATAAGGAAATCCATTTATGTGCTAATTCCCATGTGAGATCATGGAGGATGACGCGCTGTTTCATTCATACACGCAAGTCCCCATGAAAGGACTACTAGTATGCGTGTGCTTTAACCATGTTTTAATAAAGTTTTCTATGGCTTCCCCAGGTTGCTATGGCAACTTTTGGGGGAGGCCTATAATCTTGCGCCTTGTAGCACACGACGTCATCTGACGAAGGCGCAGAGCGCCGAAACGCGTAATGACGTCGTACGCGTGCTGAGGGACGAAGCCACGCCCACCACCAGTGAGACGGAGCCCAGACCATCGGGACCCGCGCTGCCGGCCACAGCGCGTTATCCTCCACTGATCCATAGCGGCTGGCTGCCCGCTGACACGCTCAATTGAATTTTGAACATTGTGAGTATAACTTGTAAGTGCAATAAATGTCCATCCTTTGATGTAATACACTATGGCGCGCTCCACTCTTTTCTAGTGATCATAGTTCAGGGAAAATACCGAACTTGTATCGCAACTGTAAACATTTTTATGAATGAGCACACAGAAGTGTAAACTACCGAATGCGGTATTTTCCCCGCACAGATTTTTTTTTACCGCACTGCTTTTATGAATGATAGCCCATGTACCAGCTTTCCTGGAGACTACCAGATCGTTTGTTGTATGAACATAATACACACGTGGAAACTGATTGGTGATATTATACTGAGGATCTGATTGTCAAGTCAACCGAATAAAGAAGAAAATGTATGATTTTCACCCACAAACATGGGCGTCTGCACGTTGGGCAAAATGGGGCACACGCCCCCTTCCATCAGCCTCCTCCCCCTGGCCGTCCCCGCTGCCTAAGTCCCAGCAGCCAGCCCAGTGTCAGACCTCCGATCAGCCTGCGACCAGTGAGTGCAGGCGCTAAGACCTCACTGACATCACTTCCACATTTGCAGCGCCGTTTGACTGTCCACGGGGGGTATCGTGCGTGTCCACTCTCACTGGTCGCGCGGCTGATTCTGAGGTCTGACGCTGGGCTGGCTGCTGGGACGATGGTGAGTGGGGGTCGCTGTCACTTTATACACTGAGGGGCACCTGTCACTACCTAAACTGGGGGGCACCTGTCACTACCTAAACTGGGGGGAGCACATGTCACTACCTAAACTGGGGGGGCACCTGTCACTACCTAAACTGGGGGGCACCTGTCACCACCTAAACTAGGGGGAGTCCCTGTCACTAAACATTACCTAAAACTGGGGGCACCTGTCACTACCTAAACTAGGGGGCACTTGTCACTACCTAAACGAGGGGGCACCTGTCACTAACCTAAACTGGGGGGCACCTGTCACTACCTAAACTGGGGGGCACCTGTCACCACCCTAAACTAGGGGGAGTCCCTGTCACTAAACATTACCTAAAACTGGGGGCACCTGTCACTACCTAAACCTGGGGGGCACTTGTCACTACCTAAACTGGGGGAGCACATGTCACTACCTAAACTGGGGGGCACCTGTCACTACCTAAACTGGGGGGCACCTGTCACCACCTAAACTAGGGGGAGTCCCTGTCATTAAACATTGGGGGGCACCTGTCACTACCTAAACTGGGGACCTGTGTCGGAGGCGCTCATAATCTAATTCCTACTATAGTCCTAGTCTAATGTCCCACCATTGCTAAGTTCATGCACATTTGGCTCCACCCATGACCACACCCGCATCCTGGTCCAATGGACACGCTCATTTTTTGGCACGTTGCGCTATGCGTGCCACTCTATTACCCCCACTTTTTGGCTCCCCCCCCCCCCCCCCCCCCCTATATTTCGGCGCTGCTACGCACGCCAAATCCAAATCCAAAAAAGCTTTATTGGCAGGACCAAGTACATTTAGCATTGCCAAAGCAAAACAAAGCAATGGCTTTCCCCCTTTTTTGCCACCCGACCCCCCCGGAAATTTTCTGCGGACACCCATGCCCAAAAACTATTGACCAGTTTTGATAGGATTCAGGAGATGTTCATACTGCAGCACTTTTACTATCCAACAAAATCTCAGACAAAAAGGAAGGGGTAGTGCAATACTGAAAACAGAAACACAAGCCTGGAGGTGGCTGGGTAATATGTACTGGTTAAGGGCACCGCCTTTGACAACGGAATGATACGGAAGGGATTATGCTTATTACTACTGGATGTATATAGACTTGGCTATACAGATGACCTCTAGCCCCTGATGTTCCTGCAAAATGCATTCATAGTCTATGATATCTGCAGATCCCCATACACACCTTGTTTAACAGACATTCATCTGCAGATCAGACATTCATCTGCAGATCCAAAGATCCATCCTGGTAGATCTGATCTGTAGATGAATGTCTGTTAAACAAGGTGTGTATGAGGATCTGCAGATATCATAGACTATGGGCCTGATTCACAAAGCGGTTGCAAACACTTTGCACGCCTGTGAAAAGCCCTTTATCACGCCTAAACTTTAGTTTAGGCGTGATCCTGAAGGAATTTCGCGCGAACTCCCGCACGCAAAGTGCTTTGCGCGAAGCGCCCATTAAACCCTATGGGACTTTGCGCGCGCGTTTGCGCGTGCAAAACTTTGCGCGGGGGGAGCTTCGCGCGAATTATAGCACAAAGCGGTGATAACTTCGCTAGTGCAAAGGTTATCACGCCTAAAGTCTTTTAGGCGTGATAACTGAGTTATCACCGCTTTGTGAATCAGACCCTATGAATGCATTTTGCAGATACTGATCTGTTGCATGTGTACAGCATCTATGTGTGCAGCATCTTGCAAAGATTTCTATCTGATGGGGAGTTCAGCTCCATAGAATAGACTGTGTAGAGTATGGCTCTCATACTACAAGGAAGGGGGTAAGATTTCTGTCTGATGGGGAGTGCAGCTCCATAGAATAGACTGTGTAGGTATGGCTGTCATACTACATGGAAGGGGGGTAAGATTTCTGTCTGATGGGGAGTGCAGCTCCATAGAATAGACTGTGTAGAGTATGGCCCTCATACTACATGGAAGGGGGTAAGATCTCTGTCTGATGGGGAGTGCAGCTCCATAGAATAGACTGTGTAGGTATGGCTCTCATACTACATGGAAGGGGGTAAGATTTCTGTCTGATGGGGAGTGCAGCTCCATAGAATAGACTGTGTAGGTGTGGCTCTCATACTACATGGAAGGGGGTAAGATTTCTGTCTGATGGGGAGTGCAGCTCCATAGAATAGACTGTGTAGGTATGGCTCTCATACTACATGGAAGGGGGTAAGATTTCTGTCTGCTGGGGAGTGCAGCTCCATAGAATAGACTGTGTAGGTATGGCTCTCATACTACATGGAAGGGGGTAAGATTTCTGTCTGATGGGGAGTGCAGCTCCATAGAATAGACTGTGTAGGTATGGCTCTCATACTACATGGAAGGGGGTAAAATTGGTCTGTGATCTTTCATTTTCCAAAGACTTTTATCTGATGTGTGTACTCACCTTAAGGCCTTGTTCACATTATAGGCTTTTTTGTTCAATTTTAAGCGCGGGCAATTTTCAAAATCGCCCTGAAAGCGCTTGTGCAATGATTCTCTAGGAGAGAGTTTATATCAGAGTGGTTTGTTTGCGATCCGCTTTGAAAAGCGCCCACTGTACCATTTATGAGGCGATTTGCCTCAATGGAAGGTATAGGAAAAACCCAAAACGCTTACAAAATCACTTTGGCAAGCGAATGCGTGAGCGCTTAAAAAAAAATACATTCTATTTATTTTTTCCGGAATTTTTTCCGGATCAAAAGACGGACACGCTCTGCAAAAGCGCTTACAAAAACACCCACAAAAAAAAAGCGCTAACATGCAGAAAATCGCAGAAAAAAAACACGGAAAAAAAAAGCCCACCGTGTACGGACACGCGAGCCGAACGGAATGTGAACAAGGCCTAAGGCCTGGAACCCACTGAAAACCGCAAACGCAAAACGCAACCGCTAGCGTTTTGTCTGAGCGGTTTGCAAGCGGATTCATGCGCGTTTTTGGTCGTGTTTTGCAACATTGTATTTTTTTCCCCCAGCGGGTGCGTAGCGTTTTGCGTTTTGCGTTTTTATCCTGATTGGTCCTGTGAATTATTTTTCATTTTGTTTACAGTGTGCTGAACCGCAAAACGCTAGCAAAACCGCTCAGTTTAGGTTTTGCAGAGCGTTTCTGCTAGCGTTTCAATACTTTACATTGAAGCGCTAACGCTCCCAAAATGCTGCAGGTCCTGCGTTTGCGTTTCTGGGAAATGCAAACGCTCCTGTGGAAGTTGCCCCATCCATTAACATCAGCTGAGCATTTTGGCAAAACGCTAGCGTATCGCAGTGCTGCCAAAACGCTGCCAAAAGCGCTCCTGTGGGTTCCAGTCCTGAGGGTCTGAAATTGTGATTTTGTGGTTCTCATAAGCTGTAAGCCATAATCATCAACATGATAACAAATAAAGGCTTGAAATATCTCGCTTTGCGTCTATTTCATAGATTCGTTTCACCTTTTAAGTTGAATTACTGAAATAAATTGACTTTTGCGCCATATTCTAATTTTTCGAATTTCACTTGTATGTGTGGCTTTGTTTGGCTAACACAGTACAGAAAGATTTTTACTACTACCTGTATGTGTACGTTTTTAATTTTTTTATTTTCCCAATAGTGGCCCTTTAAACTTCTCTTTCCTTTTATAATGTCCCTTACACACTCCAATGAGTTCTGGGACACCATGAGCTTGCTGGTTAGTCTGTGCCTCTCGGTGTTACAAGCCCTACTCCAAAGAGCCACATTAATCCATGCCATGCACTGATGAGGATCAAACAATCCGAAACAGTCTGTATGCATGTTGGATTATTATGGCTCTGTACAAATTAACAAGCTGACACATCATTGCATTCCAGCAGTTCTGGAGGTGTGTAGCTTCTAAGGGTAGAATGGTTAATTTGCATATATTCAGCAGTGATGCACTGAGAGACATCTCAAGCTCACTCCAACCTGACTTATCACAAATTCTTTCTGTTTTAGGAAAGCAAACTTTTGTGTTTCTTTTATAATGTGTCCCGGTTTCAGTCTCTGCTGAGCGGCCGCTGTGGCGAGCGGCGTGATGTCTCACCGTAACCTTACGCCTGACAGCTGCAAAGGAACGTTTATAAAACCAAACCGCATATGTGGCTAAACCTCTGGGGTGCGCTGACTACGCTGGGCCCTCCCAGGCAGCCATATGCTGAGTGTCCTCCAGAGGTGGGACACAACTGCCGAGCTCGGGAAATGTTTGCAAACTCTGCAGCCAATGGAATTGAGGCGGGGTGCACACATAACGTGA
The DNA here is from genome assembly GCF_040937935.1 of Hyperolius riggenbachi. NCBI lineage: Eukaryota > Metazoa > Chordata > Amphibia > Anura > Hyperoliidae > Hyperolius > Hyperolius riggenbachi. The sequence continues at coordinate 378,920,074 of NC_090651.1, forward strand.
AAGGTCGCGTTTTTATGCCATGTGCGTTTTGATGTGTGCATTTTGTAATGTGTTTTTTCAAGTGTTTTCCGTGCGTTTTAATGCCTTCGAGTTTCACATATACAAAACGCATATGCGTTTTTCATGCGTTTTTCAATTGCGTTTTATGGAACTAACTAGGAAGAAAACAGGAAGCGGAAGTACATCACAAATCAAATAAAAAAAACACATGTAAGATGCATGAAAAAAAGCATACCATTGCGTTTCCATTGACTTTCATTACGTGCGTTTTTGATACGTTTTTGAATGTTATGCAAAAAAAACCTGCGTTTTTTTTAAAAACTCATGTTTGAAAATGCATGATTTTTTTTCCTGCGGCCCACAGACTTCAATTAGCGCCAAAAAACGTAGTGATTACTGCAACGCTAGCGTTTCTGCTAAGTGTGCACCTGGCCTAAAGGGATGTGATCTGTCCAGAGAGCTCAGTCTGCACGATGTCTCCGGGGTCTGGTTGTAAAGAGGATCATCTGCAGGAGTGAGCACACGATTCTGGAGATTGTCGTATTGATGTAAGAGAGGACACACCTTTGATAACGGATCGTGGCCACCACATTCGCCACTACTGACATTACCGATGAGAAAGGGACATTAGCCATAAGGGTAACGTTACCAAATCACGTTCTCTACTTTGAAAGTGAGCAACCAGGGCTGGTTATAGAGTTTTTGCTGCTTGAAGCAATACATTATGATGAGCGTCATTTAGTGATCTAAAAATAAAATTACATTAAGATACTTAAAAAAAATAAAATCACATATAGCCATTATGCTCCTCTGACCCTCCTCTGTCCCCGTAGTTACCAAAACAAAACACTTGTAAAATAAAATAAAAAACAAAGTGACTGCATTTTAAAATAAATACATACACACCTTAGGCACTCAGCTTCTTTTAATATGTATGCCATAAGGGTATATAACTGGTATTTTTGAAAATAAGGGCTTGTAATTTTTGATAGGGTACAGAAAACACAAAACAGAAAAAATACATCTTTAATTCCAAACAATATATTTGCCCCATACATTGTACTGGGAATATGATTTAAAAGTTAACTAATTAAGAACCACGATAGTTGAAATCTACACCCTGTTTTGATGGCTATCTGGCTGCCAGGCCGTAGATTTCAACTTACCACCGTTTTAGTTGCTCCCGCCAATCTCGCCCCATGAATCCCCGCCATCTCCCGCCGCAGCTCACTCACTCTGCCTGTCTCTATGACGGCAGATCGCTATGAGCGGGTCAGGGCTCAATTGGCAATTCCCATTGGCTTACATTGAAAGACAGGGTCAGGAACCAATGAAAGTGGCTCCTGACCGGCTCACAGGAACTCTGCCTAGAGATGGCAGAGTGTGTGGCCCAGGTTCCCGACGTGCTGCGGTCACAGTGGTTGCAGCGGGTATTTGCGTCGATTCGATGGGATTCTGCCATTTCTGTACCAGCGTTCTCAGGTACTTAAAGTGGTATTGTCACCATAAAAATCAAATTTCAACAGCAACTGGTCTGAGTGTATTAAGTGATAACGATGCTAATCCTGCATTCAAAACTTGCAAAACTGTTCTGCTGTTATGGTTTGGAGTTATCACATAATTTAGGAGCACTGGCCCTAGTGCCAAACAGTGCCAAAGAGTTGAATGCTGGGAGTTCTTTTTATCTATAATATATTCCTCCTCTTCCATTTATTTCCCTATCTAGCTCCTTATCAGAAACACCCTCTGATTACTTGTGTTTACAAGCAAGGCTGAGGTGACTCAGTGATTGGATGTCTAAATAAAAAAAGACAGTGCAGTTGTTAGTATACACCTCAGTGGGAGTGTCTGAAGACTCTGGGAGGAGGGCAGCTAAAGAATACACAATGAGCAAGAGAAGGGAGGGGGGGGGGAAACAAGAGTCAGGGAGGATACGATGTCAGCATTAGCTTGGCAAGATGGCCACTGCCTAGAATAGGATTTTCTGCTTTTCCTTTATAAAATTCACAGAAATCATTACGTGTGTGGGTTATATCTGTAGTACCAATGTATATTTAAAACTACAAGGAATGGAATTTTTGGCAAAAAAAAAAATAAGATATAGATCATTTAGGTTTGATAAGCAGTTATAAATATATGGCCAACTTAATTGGAGGAGTGCTGAAAGGTGAACATGGTTCTTGGAAGGAAAAATAGTCTGTGGGGTGAAGTGGGAAGAATAACAGCTTCACGACTGAGTCACTGGCAGAGTTAGCTTAAAGGACAACTGTAACCACCAAAAAGAAAAAAGTTAGATACTTACCTAAAAAGAGGGAAGGCTCTGGATCCTTTAGATCCTCCCAGTTACACTCTGCGTCCCCTCGTTCCACCGCCAGGCCCCTTTTTCCAGCCTCCGGCTTGAATGTCGAAGAGGTCTTCCGGTCTCCTCAGAAGGCCATGGAAGTACTCGGGTCTCCAAGTACTTCCACAGATGAGCAGCTCGGTTTGGTAAGGAGCCACTCTTCTTCAAAAGTACTCGGCAACCTGAGTGCTTCTAAAGAGACCCGAAGACGCAGCTGATGGGAACTTTGAACCAGGGGTCGAGCGGTGGAAGGAGGGGAGGCAGAGAGGAACGGGAATGCTATAAGAGATCCAGAGCCTTCCCTCTTCTTAGGTGAGTATATCACTTTTTTGTTTGTGGAGGTTACAATCAGTGGTGTCTCTAGATATCACAGGGCCCCATAGCAAACCTTTCATGGGGCCCTCAGATGGAAGCCCTCTAAAGCAATGCCACCTGCCCCTACCCTATATTTATGAGTTAATTGGGCAATAAACAGTACATTCTCATGCAATTAACACGGCACATAGTTCATGGACACTGAGAAAAGTCAGAGGGTAGAGAAACACAGGAAAGGTAATGGGCCCCATAGCAGCTGCTAGGCCTGCTATTGCTACACCCCTGGTTACAGTTGTATCGCTCCCAAATGTCCTTCTTTTGAAGGGACAGTCCCTCTTTCGCAGCCCAGTCCCTCTGTCCCTCTTTCCTCCTCATTTATCCCTCTTTCAGGATTTGGACCCTCTTTCTATGTAAATATATATATTTCTCTACTAAAAATGTGTGTGATTGACTCTAAACTTTATTCTCATCCTATAAATTGATATATTAGTAACTAATTAAATGTTAATATGAAAGAAAATGAACCAGGATAGAAAGCACCAGTGTGGCTTAAATTATAAAACAACATGAAATCTTTATGGTATGCGTCACTAGGGGAGTGGCGGGGACGTGATCAGGGGTGTGGCAGGGGCGTGGCTTAAGTGTCCCTCTCTCTCATCACAAAAAGTTGGGTGGTATGCAGTTGTCCCTTTAGGCTAATTCTGCCAGTGACTCAGTTAGGAAGCTGTTATCCCCCCCCCCCCCCCCCCACTTCCATCCAAGTATAATTATGCCTTGCTGACTCAGAAGGTTCATGTGAGCAATACGTTGCTCCTCTAATGCATTACTGCAGGACAGTGAATGAATATATGAATATGCAATCCTTCCTTTGTATCCTTGAACAGCCAGGCATATAATGCAGAACTGCTGGTTACTTCTCGTTACATGGAGGATTCCCACAGCTCATATAGAATCAGAATCAGAATACATTTTATTTCTCCAAGTAAGTTTGCACCTACAAGGAATTTGTCTTGGCAGTTGCTTAACAAACACAAACACAAACAATACAAGGACAGACAGTGTGTATATTACAAGTCAAGGACATTATGCAAGTATAGTGGCAGTAAGCAGTGTGAGAATTGTTCATTTACAGTTCTGTGCTGATTACTTTCAAGTCCTAGCAGCTCTAACGTGGTTCAGCATTAAGTATGGCTACCGCTTGAGGGAAAAAGCTGTTCCTGTGTCTAGAGGTTTTGGTAGCGATTGACCGGAATCTTACTCCTGAAGGCATGCGCTGGAAGATGGAGTGAGCTGGGTGGGAGGGGTCAGAGGCAATCTAGGTTGCTCTCTTTCTGCACCTGCTAGTGTAAAGATCCTGCAGGGAAGGTAAGCTACAGCCAAATATCCTTTCCGCTGTTCGGATGATGCGCTGCAGCCTCCCCTTTTCTAATGCTGAGCAGGAGCTGAACCATACAGTCATAGATGATGTTATAGTGGATTCGATGATTGCAGTGTAGAACTAGGGTCTCTCTCACCTACATTTGCGATATGGCAGCCCTGCTTGCTAGGAGAAGCTATGGGAAGAGGAGGGAGGCTTCTCCAAACCGGTAAGAGTATAATTAACTTTTTAAAAGGAATAAAATTGGTTTCTTAAACACTTGCTGAGACGCCTAATAGTCTATCCCAGGCAATGCATTATTTTCTGCTGTAAACCCAGTCGCTTGCTTAAACTGGACCCCTGGTGTGGAATATGTGAAGTCTAAGCTTGAAGTAATGAAAATACCTCCCAACTTTTTGAGATGAGAAAGAGGGACACTTAAGCCACGCCCCTGACCACACACCCTGATTACACCCCCGTCACACGCATACCATAAATATTTTATAAGAAAAACATGTTGCTTTATAATTCAAACCAACACCGGTCCTTTCTGTCCTGGTTCATTTTCCTTTATATTAATATTTTAAAAATTAGTAATATATCAATTTAACTACCTAACGACCGCGTCGCGCCAATGGGCGTGACCGCGGCGGCAGCCCCAGGACCGCCTAACGCCAATTGGCGTCAAGTCCTGGGGCCGGCTAATGCAGGAGATCGCACACAGGCTACGCGCGCATCTTCTGCTTGGGGGGGGGGTGGAGCTCAGCCCCGCCTTCAGTCTCCGAGCGACGATCGCCGTCTTTCTACGATCAGCAGCAGCGCTGTACTGGGGACAGCTGTGTGACACGGCTGTTCCCCTGACACACAGGGGAAGCCTATGACAGCTGATCGCCATGATTAGCTGGCTGGGGAGAGGGAGGGAGGGGTTTAAAAAAAGAAATAATTAAATAAATAGTAAAAAATATTTTTAAAAAAAAACAAAACGGGGGGGGGGGGGGGGGGGCACTTTGCTAGCTGCGTGTAACTTCCAATCGCCGCCGCCGCTCGCCACCGATCCGCCGCTACCCGCCGTGCCGCGCAGCCCCCCCCCCCAGACCCCTTGCGCAGCCTGGCCAATCAGTGCCAGGCAGTGCTGAGGGGTGGATCGGGACTCCCTCTGACGTCATGACGTAGGCGACATCATCGCGAGCGTTGCCATGGCGACGGGGGGAAGCCAAGCAGGAGATCCCGTTCTGAACGGAATCTCCTGCTTGCGCTGATCGCCGGAGGCGATCGGAGGGGGTGGGGGGATGCCGCTGCACAGCAGCTATCATGTAGCTAGCGCTAGGCTAGCTACATGATTTAAAAAAAAAAAATTTAAAAGTGCTGCGCCCCCTCCTGGGCGATGTAATTGTATCTCCCAGAGGGTTAAAGGATAGGAATAAAGTTTAGAGTCATCACACACAATTCTTAGGGGAGAAATATTATGTATCTACATAGAAAGAGGGACAAAGTCCTGAAAGAGGGACAAATGAGGAGGAAAGAGGGACAGGACTCCTAAAGAGGGACTGTCCCTCCAAAAAAGGGACAGTTGGGAGCTATGAGTAATGATGTGCCAGATGTTTGTGTTTTTGGACAGCGTAACTGTATTTATATACTGGCATGTCTTTGCCCCGCCTCCTCATGAAAAGGGCCTCCCCCTTTTCTCCTGGTGAAGCACGCAGAGGAGTGTTGGAGATGGCGTGACATATGATCCCCTTCTCTCTGCTAGAGGCCATGCCAGTGATTTATGGTGTTATATAGCACAGGAGGTTGCCTCCATTCATGAAGGGAGTGGTATGTTATTGACGATGCAAGGCTTCAGGAAGACAAGCAAGATGGCGGCACAGAGAAAGAATGGCCTCTGCACATTGTGTGTGCTGCTGCGCCGGTCGTGATTGCTCTCCCGTAGCCGGAAGCGTTGTGCGCAGACGCACAGTACTTCTGCTCCTGCGCAGAACGCTCCCGGCTATGGTAGCGCGATCGTCCATCAGCTGCTGGGTGCCAAAATTTCCTGCTTCCTTCTTATGCTCATTTTGTTATGAATAACTAAGATTTTACACTTTACCATCTCCACTTGTCTTAAATTCAATCTAAAAGTTACTATGAAATGTAAAAACTTACATCAAAAACATTAGTCCTAAAAAGGACTTAAACCATTAGTGGGCCTTATGTGGCGTGAGAAACATAGCTCCCAACTGTCCCTGTTTGGGAGGGACAGTCCCTCTTTGGGAGCCCTGTCCCTCTGTCCCTCTTTCCTCCTCATTTGTCCCTCTTTCAGGACTTTGTCCCTCTTTCTATGTAAATATATGTATTTCTCCACTAAAAATGTGTGTGACTGACTCTAAACTTTATTCCCATCCTTTAATTTGATATATTACTAATTTTAAAATGTTACTATGAAGGAAAATGAACCAGGATAGAAAGGACCAGTGTGGTTTGACTTATAGAACAACATATTTTTCTTAAGAAAATTTTTATGGTAGGGGCGTGGCTTAAGTGTCCCTCTTTCTCATCTCAAAAAGTTGGGAGGTATGGAGAAATAAAACCTTCAACTGTTTGAAAGTAGGAGAGAGAGCAATGATTAAGAGAGAAGAAAAGATTAGAAAAGAGAAGGTAGGAACGGAAAAGATGAAAATGAGGGGTACAAGGGGTGTCTATTACATACTAAATAATTACTCTAGGTCTGTTGGCACAGGCTATCACCTAAATAGGAGTATGGTCATTAGCTTGAGTATCATCATTAAAGAATACCCGAAGTGACATGTGACATGATGAGATAGACATGGGTATGTACAGTGCTTAGCACACAAATAACTAGGCTGTGTTCCTTTTTTCTCTTTCTCTGCCTGAAAGAGTTAAATATCAGGTATGTAAGTGGCTGACTCAGTCCTGTGTCAGACAGGAAGTGACTACAGTGTGACCCTCACTGATAAGAAATTTAAACTACAAAACACTTTCCTAGCAGAAAATGGCTTCTGAGAGCAAGAACGAGGTAAAAAGGGGAATTTCTTATTAGTGAAGGTCACACTGTAGTCACTTCCTGTCTGAGTCAGGACTGAGTCAGCCACTTACATACCTGATATTTAACTCTTTCAGGCAGAGAAAGAAAAAAAAGGAACACAGCCTAGTTATTTGTGTGCTTGGCACTGTACATACACATGTCTATCTCATCATGTAACATGTCACTTCGGGTATCCTTTAATGCAAACCGAGACGTGAAAGATAAAAAAAAAATTATACATACCTGGGGCTTGCTCCAGGCTGATTACTTCCTCGCCATCCTCCTCTGACTCCCCATTTGTCCGCAATTTGCCCTAGAAAGTCCTCCGGTCTGAGGCGTATTGTGCATGCGTGGCCTTGCCACAGTACTACTGTGCAGGTGCAAAATGCTCTCGGCCTTGGAGGCATGATGGGGCAGCGACTGGAGGAGAACATAGGTGGCGGAGAAAAGCGAGGAAGCGATCAGCCTGGAGGGGGCTGGAGGAAGCCCCAGGTATGTATAATTTTTTTTCTCTTCTCCCATCTCAGGTTCCGTTTAAGTAATACTCAGTAAAGTTCTTTAGCATCCCCCCAGAGCCTCCAGCGTCCTCTTCTGCACCGGCCGCAGAATGTTACAGCCAGAACATTTGTTAGAAAGTGAATTTCCACTTCAGACGCTGAATTTCAAACAGTTGTAGCAGAAAATCAATGATGCGATAAATGGAACCAATACATGGCGACGCGAGAGGAGTGAGATGCAGACCTGGTGGTGAATGCATTAAGGAGGAATGCCTGTGTGTACGGATTCCCTGTCTGTCTGTGGAACGCCTGCATGTACTGATTCCCTGTCTGTCTATGCCGCTGTCCATGGAACGCCTGTGTGTAGTAAATCCCTGTTTGTCTGTGCCGCTGTCCATGGAACGCCTGTGTGTACTGATTCCCTGTTTGTCTGTGCCGCTGTCCGTGGAACACCTTTGTGTACTGATTCCCTGTCTGTCTGCACTGCTGTCCATGAAACGCCAGGGTGTACTGATTCGCTGTCTACGCAACTGTCCATGGAACGCCTGTGTGTACTAATTCCCTGTTTGTCTGTGCCGGTATCCGTGGAATGCCTGTGTGTACTCATTCGCTGACCGTCTATGCAGCTGTCCATGGAACGCCTGTGTGTACTGATTCGCTGTCTGTCTGTGCCGCTGTCCGTGGAACACCTGTGTGTACTGATCCACTGTCTTCCTGTGCCATTTCCGGGGAACGCCTGTGTGTACTGATTCACTGTCTGTCTATGCCGCTGTCCATGGAACACCTGTGTGTACTGATACACTGTCTGCCTGTGCCATTTCCAGGGAATGCTTGTGTGTACTGATTTGCTGTCTGCCTATGCCACTGTCCATGGAACGCCTGTGTGTACTGATTCGTTGTCTGTCTGTACCGCTGTTTGTGGAATGCCAGTGTGTACTGATTCGCTGTCTGTCTGTGCCGCTGTCCATTAAATGCCTGTGTGTACTGATTCGCTGTCTGTCTGTGCCACTGTCTGTGGAACGCCTGTGGGTACTGATTCGCTGTCTGTCTATGCCGCTGTCCATGGAACACCTGTGTGTACTGATTTGCTGTCTGTCTGTGCCACTCCCCATGGAAAGCCTTTGTGTACTGATTAGCTGTGAGTCTATTCTGCTGTCCGTGGAACGCCTGTGTGTACTGATTTGCTGTCTGTCTGTGCCGCTGCCCATGGAACGCCTTTGTGTACTGATGATTTGCTGTCTGTCTATGCTGTTGTCTGTGGAACGCCTGTGTGTAATGATTCTCTGTCTGTCTATGCCGGTGTCTGTGAAACGCCTGTGTGTACTGATGATTTGCTGTCTGTCTATGCCGGTGTCCGTGGAACGCCTGTGTGTAATGATTCGCTGTCTGTCTGTGCCGGTGTACATGGAATGCCTGTGTGTACTGATTTGCTGTCTGTCTGTGCCGCTGTTTGTGGAACACCTGTGTGTACTGATGATTTGCTGTCTGTCTATGCCGGTGTCCGTGGAACGTCTGTGTGTAATGATTTTCTGTCTGTCTATGCCGGTGTCCGTGGAACGCCTGTGTGTAATGATTCTCTGTCTGTCTATGCCGGTGTCCGTGGAATGCCTGTGTGTAATGATTCTCTGTCTGTCTATGCCGGTGTCCGTGGAACGCCTGTGTGTACTGATTCGCTGTCTGTCTATGCCGGTGTCCGTGGAACGCCTGTGTGTAATGATTCTCTGTCTGTCTATACCGGTGTCCGTGGAACGCCTGTGTGTACTGATTCGCTGTCTGTCTATGCCGGTGTCCGTGGAACGCCTGTGTGTAATGATTCTCTGTCTATACCGGTGTCCGTGGAACGCCTGTGTGTACTGATTCGTTTTCTGTCTATGCCGCTGTCCGTTGTGCGCCTGGAGGCAGCCAGTCCTGCTCCTGTATCTGGCTTCACTGTAGACTGTGCTGTTCCAATAAAGACAAGGATTAGCAGGAACTTTTTCAGCCTTGCGTATTGATTTCCTGGCAAGGCATCAAGGTTTTTTTCTGCTTTCTCTTCTCCTGTCGATCTATACGGCACTTAGCAACCAAAATGGATCGGTCTTAACAAGGACAAACTTACCGTGATGATCACAGCCCTCAGTAGTCTGATATGCTGCGCAGAAAATAGTGCAAAGATGGCGCTAATGTCCAGAGCCACCAATACGAATGCTGCTTTGTGTTTCATACATACAGTATATCTTACTAATATTATAAACTAGCTGGTCGGCCGGCGTTGCCCGGGTATGTATTTGGCTAGTGTTGGCTCTGCCCACTTTTCCTAACCATAACACAAAATTACTTAATGACCAAGTATGTGAGCTTTGCGGTCTTTGGCATCAATAATTTGCAATTAAATAAAATTAATCTGATTGGATGTGGCTCCACCCCTTTTCTGAATTTGAACCCCAATCACCCAATGGCCAACTGTACCAGGTACAGGTGATTAACAGTGCAAGAATGGCAGCAATTAAATATTCCCCTTAAAAATCAATAGGTGGATTTTGATTGGCTTTTATAGGCTCCACCCACTTTTCTGAATATTAATCCCAGTCACCCAGTAACCAGCTGTGCAAAGTTTGAGAACCCTGCCATTAACAGTGTAAGAATAGCTGCAGTTTACATTTGCGCAATGAAATTTGTATTTTTCTCCACCCACTTATTTCCTAACATTGTTCAGGTATGCATTTGGCTGGTGTTGGCTCCGCCTACTATTTCTAACCCTAACACACAATTACTCAATAACCAAGTTTGTGAGCTTTGCGGTTTTTGGCATCAATAATTTGCATTGAGATTAAACAAATCTGATTGGCTGTTTGTGGCTCCACCCCTTTGTCTGAATTTAACCCCAGTCACCCAATGACCAACTGTACCAGGTTTAAGGGCCCTTTTACACTTAATCAGTTGGTGTGCGTTAGTACGCGTTGGTGTGCGTTAGTACGCGTTTTTTTCCATAGCAGTGCATTGTGACAAAGATTTCAGTTAAAACGCGTTAAGTGTGAAAGGTGCCATAGGAAAACATGGGACTTACTTTGAAAATCAGTTTTCTTTCAGTTTTAACTGAGAGCAACTGATTAAGTGTAAAAGGGCCCTTAGGCTTGTGCCATTAACAGTGCAAGAATGGTAGCAATTACATATTCCCTCTTGAAAATCAATAGGTGAATTTTAATTGGCTTTTGTAGGCTCCACCCACTTCTCTGAATATTAATCCCAGTCACCCAGTGACCAACTGTGCAAAGTTTGAGAACCCTACCATTAAAAGTGTAAGAATTGCTGCAGTTTACATTTTCTCAGTGAAATTTGCATTTGTCTCCGCCTACTGATGACCCAGCATTGCCCGATTATGTATTTGGCTGGTGTTGGCTGCGTCCACTTTTCCTAACCCTAACACACAATTACTCAATTACTCAATGACCAAGTTTGTGAGCTTTGCGGTCTTTGGCATCAATAACCTGCATTAAAATGAAACAACTCATATTGGCTGTTTGTGGCTCCACCCCCTTTTATAAATTTAAACCCCAGTCACCCATTGATCAACTGTACCAGGTTTGAGACTTTTGCCATTAACAGTGCAAGAATGGCAGCAATGAAATATTCCCCTGAAAAATCAATAGGTGATTTTTGATTTCCTTTTGCAGGCTCCACCCACTTTTCTGAATATTAACCCCAGTCACCCAGTAACTAACTGTGCAAAGTATGAGAACCCTGCCATTAACAGTGTAAGAATGGCTGCTGTTTACATTTTCCCAGTAAAATTTGTATTTGTCTCCACCCACTTATGACCTGGCGTTGCCCGCTTATGTATTTGGCTGGTGTTGGCTGTGCCCACTTTTCTAACCCTAACGCACAATTAATCAATTACTCAATTACCAAGTTTGTGAGCTTTGCGGTGTTTGGCATCAATAATTTGCATTGGAATATAACAAATCTAATTGGCTGTTTGTGGCTCCACCCCCTTTCTGAAATTGAACCCTAGTCACCCAATGATCAACTGTACCAGGTTTGAGGCTTGTGCCATTAACAGTCCAAGAATGGCAGCAATGTAAATATTCCCCTTGAAAATCAATAGGTTAATTTTAATTGGCTTTTATAGACTCCACCCACCTTTCCTAATATCAATCCCAGTCACCCAGTAACCAACTGTGCAAAGTTTGAGAACCCTGCCATTAACAGTGTAAGAATGGCTGCTGTTTACATTTTCCAGTGAAATTTGTATTTGTCTCCGCCCACTTTGTGGTTATGGGAATAAAAAGTATCCTATACTTTATTCCAGGTAATGTACTATGTGTGTGCCAAATTTCATTCAAATCCGTTCAGCCATTTTTGCGTGATCGAGTAACAAACATCCAAACATCCGAACTTTCCCATTTATTATATTAGTAGGATAGAATGTGAAAGTTTGGATGTTTGTTACTCGAACACGCAACAATGGCTGAACGGATTTGAATGAAATTTACTACATTACCTGGAATAACATATAGGATACTTTGTATCCCCATTACCAAAAAGTGGGCAGAGACAAATACAAATTTTACTGAGAAAATGTAAACTGCAGCCATTCTTACACTGTTAATGGTAGGGTTCTCAAACTTAGCACAATTGGCCACTGGGCGACTGGGATGAATATTCAGAAAAGTGGGTGGAGCCTACAAAAGCCAATCAAAATTAATCTGTTGATTTTCAAGGGGAATATTTCATTGCTGCCATTCTTGCACTGTTTAAGGCACAAGCCTCAAACCTGGTACAGTTGGTCATTGGGTGACTGGGGTTCAAATTCAGAAAAGGGGGTGGAGCCACAAACAGCCAATCAGATTTGTTTCATTTCAATGCAAATTATTGATGCCAAAGACCGAAAAGCTCACAAACTAGGTCATTGAGTGATTGAGTAATTGTGTGTTAGAGTTAGAAAAAGTGGGCGGAGCCAACACCAGCCAAACACATACCTGGGCAAGTCCCAGGTAAGTCTAGATTTCATTTTTTAGTGCTGCTTAGGGTCCCTTTAAAGGGAACCTGAAGGGAAAAAAGTGACCCCAAATGGGTGCTTACATCACTCAGTACAGGAAACTTCCCCGCCCCCCTTGCCTCCAGCAATCCAGTACAGGGAAGCCTCCCTGCCCCCCTCCCCTCCACCAATCCAGTACAGGGAAGCTTCCCCGCCCCCCTCACCTCCACCAATCCAGTGCAGTGAAACTTTCCAGCCCCCCTCGCCTCCACCAATCCAGTGCAGGGAAGCCTTCCCGCCCCCCTCTCCTCCACCAATCCAGTGCAGGGAACCTCACAAAGTTCTTCGGCAAGCGCCTTGTGAAAGAATGAAACCCAGCCACCCTCCCGTCCATGAACGAATGCAATCGTATTGTGTAGAACGCCATATGCCTGCGCAGTAGCACGGAGCTGAACAGCCTCGGCTTTCAGCGCCAAACCTGAGCGACTCCAAGCTTACTGAGCAGATGCAAGGCGCCCTGCTCCTGCACGGTGTGGACGCCCTCGTTCGCGGATGGAAGCGCAGACGCAAACTTCTAGAGGGTCCAGTGCTGGATCAGTGGTTGGCGGGTCCAGAGGCTTCCCTTTATCGAGGTAAGTATCCAACTTTTACATTTTGCCTTTTTCAAAATGAAAGGCTTACTTCAAGGCAACGTTCGCAGTGGTGCATTGTGGGGCAGCATAATGGCTGCTTTATAACACAGCTTGCTGCACTGCGTGGTGCGGCATAACAGCGTGCGGCGTCAAAACGCACTACACGCTACTGCAAAACACGTGCATTAACAGTGGCAGTGAGGCATACCTTTCATTGACTGAATGCTTCACTGTACGCAACAATTTGCGGCCATTCTATTGCATTCCCGCAATTACAGGGAACTCAACTGCCTCTATGAACCTAGCCTCAGACACCTATCTTATTAATGCATGATAGTAGATTTAGAACTACGGTACTCCAGCGAAAAAAGTAAGCAGTTAAAATCTGACAGAACCAACAAGTTTTGTACAAGTCCCTCTCCTCTTGGGGGATTCTCAGGGTTTTCTTTGCTTTCAACAGCATTTCCTGAACAGCAATTCCAAAGTCTAACTGCTGAAATAGTGTATAAGGGAGGCTGGCTGGCTATCGTACTATTTTTAGTTAAGTTAGTTAAACTGCTGTTTAACTGCTGTTCAGGAAATGCTTTTTAAAAAGAATAAAACCCCGAGAATCCCCCATGAGAAGACAGACTAGTCCAAAACCTGCCGGTTCTGTCAGATTTTAACTGCTTATTTTTTTCCGCTAGAGTGTTCCTTTAATTAGCAATGCCATTATACTACACCACTATAAACACAGCCTAACGAAAATGGCCTATATTCTCTACCTCTTGTGAGCAGTGCACGGGCGTTTCACATCATTAGAGAGTGCAGGCAGAATACTGACTGGAGAAGTGAGACTGGCGGATCCCAGCGCTGGAGGCTCAGAACAAGCCCAGTAATGGGATAAAGCGCTGAGACAGAGATTAATGCCTTAGTTGTAACAACATAGCTATGGATTAAGATGTGATGACATTTCTGCGCTGGTGGTTAACCTCTCGCCCTCCTGCTTCTAATACAGATCAACACGTTTTCCCGCCTGGCCCTGGAGGACTCAGAGCTGCTGCTTGCCAGATGAACTATTGATTGAGTGTCCAGCAGTCCATCCATTCCTGAGCATCCTGAGCAGGGCCATCCACAGGCAGCCAGCAGAAAGTAATCCAAACAATAGAAAAACTATTGGCTCAAATGGGCTGGAAATGTACCGCTGTGGAGACGACAAAGTAAATTAACCAATGGCTAAGGGAGTCATTCTGGTATTCTACAGAGCCGGGACAATGTCCTCCAGCACCCAAGACTGAGACACCAAAGTGCACCCCTCCATCCCTCTCACCCCAGCCGTCACACACTGATTGCTATTAGACTAAGAGGGCCACAGGGCCCACAACCTCCCCAAAACCTTAATATGTAGTTATATGGCTTGCAGTCTCTGCCATGCATCCCCTTTTCTTATTTCTTTCTGCTTCAAACACAATTAGGAATGACAGCTGAATGAATTCTGTGCCCCCTCTTACACTGCGCCCTGAGGCTGGAGCCTCTCTCGCCTCTGCCTCGGCCGGCCCTGGTATTCTATCAGGTGCTGTGGGTGCTCCAGGGTTCCAGTGTGGGTGAGCACCATAGGCAGGGTCGTTCTAATAGGTAGCCAGTTACAGTTGCCCCCAGGAGAGGTTAGCCAGGTACAGTTGCCCCCAGTATAGGTTAGCCAGGTACAGTTGCCCCAGTATAGGTTAGCCAGGTACAGTTGCCCCCAGTATAGGTTAGCCAGGTACAGTTCACCCCAGTATAGGTTAGCCAGGTACAGTTGCCCCCAGTATAGGTTAGCCAGGTACAGTTGCCACCAGTATAGGTTAGCCAGGTACAGTTCCCCCCAGTATAGGTTAGCCAGGTACAGTTGCCCCCAGTATAGGTTAGCCAGGTACAGTTGCCCCCAGTATAGGTTAGCCAGGTACAGTTCCCCCCAGTATAGGTTAGCCAGGTATAGTTGCCCCCTGGAAAGGTTAGCCAGGTACAGTTGCCCCCTGGAAAGGTTAGCCAGGTACAGTTGCCCCCAGTATAGGTTAGCCAGGTACAGTTGCCCCAGTATAGGTTAGCCAGGTACAGTTCCCCCAGTATAGGTTAGCCAGGTACAGTTGCCCCCTGGAAAGGTTAGCCAGGTACAGTTGCCCCCTGGAAAGGTTAGCCAGGTACAGTTGCCCCCAGTATAGGTTAGCCAGGTACAGTTGCCCCCAGTATAGGTTAGCCAGGTACAGTTGCCCCCAGTATAGGTTAGCCAGGTACAGTTGCCCCCAGTATAGGTTAGCCAGGTACAGTTGCCCCCAGTATAGGTTAGCCAGGTACAGTTGCCCCCTGGAAAGGTTAGCCCGGTACAGTTGCCCCCAGTATAGGTTAGCCAGGTACAGTTACCCCCAGTATAGGTTAGCCAGGTACAGTTGCCCCCAGTATAGGTTGGTCAGGCACTCTCTTCACTTCCTGTTTCTGCCTGGTGCGGCCCCCAGACTTCTGCCGCCTGAGGAAGACGCCTCACTTGGCATCATAGGCGTACCGGGCATGGCCATAGGTGCGGAGGGCAGAGCGGACAGAAGCCCCACAGGGATGAAGCTCTAGCTACACTAAGTATAGCTAGAGCCCTAAGCATCTTTAAATTTCCCTCCAGGGCTCCCCATTGGTCTATTAACAAACCAATGGGAATCCTCCAGATTCCCAATTGCCCCACGGCCCTGAGTTGACTGCTGGGCCCCTCCCAGCTCTCTCAAACTTTATTGTGGTCCCTGGATCTAGTAACTACTCACCTGTGTCGCTAGGGGTGTGATTAGGGGTGTGGCAGAGGTGTGATTAGAGGTGTGGCAGGGGCATGTCTTAAATTGTCCCTCTTTCTCATCTCAAAAAGTTGGGAGGTATGCAGACATCATCCACTCCATCTCATCCTCCACAGAGTTCATTAGCTCCAAGGGCCCCCTGAGGAAGCTTTGATAGCGAAACCGGTCGGGCATGGAAGACTGAAAGGTGGACAGTGTGCCTTTTTTTTATTGGAACGCTGGGCATCTACCTGGGTGGGTCCCTGTAACAAAGGCCCATACGTGAGTTACTTTTAAAATGTTATACTGATCACTTTTACAAATAAAACGCCATAGATTGGTACACTTAGAGGCATTTTATTTTATACTAGCTGGACGCCCGGCATTGCCCGGGTATGTATTTGGCTGGTGTTGGCTCTGCCCACTTTTCCTAACCCTAACACACAATTACTTAATGACCAAGCATGTGAGCTTTGCAGTCTTTGGAATCAATAATTTGCAATTAAATAAAATTAATCTGATTGGATGTGGCCCCACCCCTTTTCTGAATTTGAACCCCAATCACCCCAATCACCCAGTTGTACCAGGTACAGGTGATTAACAGTGCAAGAATGGCAGCAATTAAATATTCCCCTTAAAAATCAATAGGTGGATTTTGATTGGCTTTTATAGGCTCCACCCACTTTTCTGAATATTAATCCCAGTCACCCAGTGATCGACTGTGCAAAGTTTGCGAACCCTACCATTAACAGTGTGAGAATGGCTGCAGTTTACATTTGCCCAATGAAATTTGTATTTTTCTCCACCCACTTATTTCCTAACATTGTTCAGGTATGTATTTGGCTGGTGTTGGCTCCGCCTACTATTTCTAACTCTAGCACACAATTACTCAATAACCAAGTTTGTGAGCTTTGCTGTTTTTGGCATCAATGATTTGCTTTGAGATTAAACAAATCTGATTGGCTGTTTGTGGCTCCACCCCTTTGTCTGAATTTAACCCCAGTCACCCAATGACCAAGTGTACCAGGTTTAAGGCTTGTGCCATTAACAGTGCAAGAATGGTAGCAATTACATATTCCCTCTTGAAAATCAATAGGTGAATTTTAATTGGCTTTTGTAGGCTCCACCCACTTCTCTGAATATTAATCCCAGTCACCCAGCGACCAACTGTGCAAAGTTTGAGAACCCTGCCATTAACAGTGTAAGAATGGCTGCAGTTTACATTTTCTCAGTGAAATTTGCATTTGTCTCCGCCTACTGATGACCCAGCATTGCCCGATTATGTATTTTGCAGGTGTTGGCTGCGCCCACTTTTCCTAACCCTAACACACAATTAATCAATTACTCAATGACCAAGTTTGTGAGCTTTGCTGTCTTTGGCATCAATAACCTGCATTAAAATGAAACAACTCATATTGGCTGTTTGTGGCTCCACCCCCTTTTATAAATTTAAACCCCAGTCAGCTAATGAAATATTCCCCTGAAAAATCAATAGGTAATTTTTGATTGCCATTTGTAGGCTCCACCCACTTTTCTGAATATTAACCCCAGTCACCCAGTAACCAACTGTGCAAAGTTTGAGAACCCTACCATTAACAGTGTAAGAATGGCTGCTGTTTACATTTTCTCAGTAAAATTTGTATTTGTCTCCGCCCACTTATGACCCGACGTTGCCCATTTATGTAATTGGCTGGTGTTGGCTGTGCCTACTTTTCTAACCCTAACACACAATTAATCAATTACCAAGTTTGTGAGCTTTGCGGTGTTTGGCATCAATAGATTGCATTGAAATGAAACAAATTTAATTGGCTGTTTGTGGCTCCACCCCCTTCTGAAATTGAACCCTAGTCACCTAATGATCAACTGTACCAGGTTTGAGGCTTGTGCCATTAACAGTGCAAGAATGGCAGCAATGTAAATATTCCCCTTGAAAATCAATAAGTTAATTTTGATTGCCTTTTGTAGGCTCCACCCACTTTTCTGAATATTAACCCCAGTCACCCAGTAACCAACTGAGCAAAGTTTGAGAACCCTGCATTAACAGTGTAAGAATGGCTGCAGTTTACATTTTCCAGTGAAATGTGTATTTGTCTCCGCCCCCTTTTTGGTTATGGGAATAAAAAGTATCCTATACTTTATTCCAGGTAAAAATTCCCTAAAGAATCTCTTAAAGCTCTGATTTCAACCATACCTAAAGAGGGGAAAGACCATATAGATCCTAGTAACTACAGGCCGATCTCTTTATTAAATACAGATTTAAAAATTTACGCAAAAATCATCGCGAACAGGCTTTCCCCACTAATCCCTCAATTAATACATCAGGATCAAGTTGGCTTTGTAAGGAATAGACAGGCCTGTGATGCTACAAGGAAGCTCCTAACTCTTCTTCATGACATTGAACGCTGTCGAACGCCTTCTCTGCTGGTCTCCTTGGACGCAGAGAAGGCGTTCGACAGAGTAAATTGGAGTTACATATCTCAAGTGTTACAAAAATTCGGATGCATAGGTTTTCTGTATAACGCAATCATGGCTTTATATACCTGTCCTTCCGCTTCTGTCACTTCCTCAGGTACTACATCATTGCCCTTTGAAATTACAAACGGAACAAGACAGGGATGTCCCCTATCCCCCTTAATATTTATTTTAGCTATAGAGCCTCTAGCCCAAAAAATAAGATCCAATCAAAAAATTAAAGGAATCGAAATTGGTGAATTGGAATTAAAACTCGGACTTTACGCCGACGATATTCTGCTATATCTAAAAGATCCCCTGACATCTTTACCAAATCTGAAGAATGAACTCGATGCATTCTCCAAAGTTTCGTATTATAAACTTAATGAGAGTAAATCTGTTATTTTACCTTGTAATCTAGATATGGAGACAACCTCAACCCTTCAAAAATCCACCGCATACACATGGACTGACAAATCCTTTAAATATCTGGGTATAAATATTACTTCTTCATTATCCCTGATGTTTAAAGAAAACTATGAACCCTGGCTCTCCAAACTAAATACTCATCTACAAAGACTATCCAAATTTGAATTCTCATGGCTGGGAAGAACAGCAGCCTTTAAAATGCAAATATTGCCACAATTAATATATCTATTTCGTACCTTACCTATTAAAGTACCAAAAAAATATTTTACGGCTCTCCAGAAAATGTTAAATAAATTCGTACTAATCAATAAAAATTCCAGATTTTCTACAAAAATTTTGACATTACACCAATCAGAAATTGGCTTCGGTGTTCCAGAAATAGAACTGTACTATAAGGCCTCATTATTAGAGCTATCCAGGACCATATGGAATGAAGATAGCTCGAAACAATGGTTTGCCATAGAACAACAACAAATTATGCACACCTCTTATAGAAACTTTTTAGAAACCAATCTAGTTTGGAAGCCTAGAAAACAAACTCCCAACCCAATTTTTAATCAAACATTGAAAGTATGGAAAGAATTGAATAAATTATCCAAAGATAATGTATTAGCTACTCCAATACAGATCCCTTTAAACAATCTTTCCAATGTTATTAAAAAAGTATCATTTCATAATTGGATAGAAGCAGGAATAGACACATTAGACAAACTGTTTGGAGAACAAGGTTTGCATACCTTTGAATTTCTGAATGATAGATACAATATACCTAAAGAAGACAACCATAAATATATAATTCTAAAAAAATTCTTCAACTATCATTACCCTACCAAAGTAGCTTTCACACCTCAAATAAAAAAATTGATATCTCAGACAAGTACTCCTACAAAAGGAACAGCAATATTTTATAGATCACTTTTGAATATTAAAGACGACACCCCGAAATGGCAACTAAAAAGTTGGCAAACTTTTTTTGAAATAGATTTGGCACAAGAGGACTGGGAGATTGCATTAAGAACACTCAAAAAAGCATCTCACTCAGTATCTCATCAAGAAAACTTAATTAAATTAATATGGAGATGGTATCTCACTCCCGAAAAAATTTCCAAATTTGATGCTGATGTCTCACCTCTCTGTTGGAGAGAATGCGGTCAGGTTGGCTCATTGGAACATATCTTTTGGCTTTGTCCAAAAATTAAATCGGTTTGGTACGAAATTGAAACTTTTCTTAAGAAATTACCTGTTAAGTTCAGTAATATACCACCATATATGGCATTATTACACATCAAAACTGTTGAACTTCCTTTAAAAGAAAGATATATATTTAATCATATATGCATGGCAACAAAAACTCATATTGTAGATAATTGGAAATCTAGATATGCTCCCACACTGGAGGAAATCCTAAACACAATGGATTTCAATCTACGTGCTGAGAAATCTTGGGCGATAAGATCAGGAAATATGGAGACCTTCATGAAAAAATCATCTTTGTGGCCTAAAATATATCCTCAATCCAAACTACTGGAATTATGATATGTTTATAACTAAAACTCTGACCTCTCACGACCTTATCTCATATAATACAATGACCTAATAAATAGACTATCTATAGACATACACCAACCTTCTCTCAGGTAGCAAATTATTTTATTTCCTGTACAAGGTTTTTTCAAGCTCTAATCTATATGTTATAAGCTTACTTATATCTACATATAATTGTTTAAGAATACTAATATCAAAATATCAGAATACAAAGAAAATATTAAAATACTACATCAATAGTAAAGCTTTATACTATGATATTTGAAAAACAGAAATAGATGGATGCGACTCTCTGGTGACTTAGTTGGGAGGACTGAGGGCCCCCAGTTACCAGGGAAGTGCTGCTCCCTGACAATTATTCCTTGCAATAATATCATAGTGAAAATTAATATATCAATATAATACTTTAAAAACAACAGCTAATAACTTAGCGTTTCTACTGTTTTGCATGACAATATAAACCGTTGATGTATTAAAACTAAGTTGTAATACTAGATCTGTTGTAATTGGTCTGCTTTGTATTTCATTTGAATGTAAAATGTTAATATGATGTAAAATGTTTTCTTTTTGGGGCCTTTTTTATGAAAATTGGCCATAAAAATGTATTTGAAAAAAACAAATAAAAATTATTGAAACCTACTTTATTCCAGGTAATGTACTATGTGTGTGCCAAATTTCATTCAAATCCGTTTAGCCATTTTTGCGTGATCCAGTAACAAACATCCAAACATCCGAACATCCAAACATCCAAACTTTCCCATTTATTATATTAGTAGGATCCTGTCATGTTATATTCATTGGATTCATTTGTCCGGAACCATGTTGGATGCACTTCACCGAAAGGGTGATCGGCAGGAGAGCCAGCTGCTGGTCCTTTTGAGTGAAATTAAAACCCGTTATCCAGGTCTTATATTTTCTGGTAAGCCTGTTCATGATTATTGGTGTGGTGGTGGAACACTGAGCCTGCACTGAAGTATTGAGATTATATATGTTTGAAGAATGTACTGAAGCATTGGACTTACTCGCTGTATTGATGTGTGCTCCTTTTCACATATAGATATGTTGTATGATTTAATCCTTACTTGCTAGTAAGCTGCTCCTGTGTGGACAGATCACAGACAAATCATTCCAGACCCAGCCTGTGTCTGATGACTCTACAGGCAAGGGGAAGGGGAGGAGGCAGGAGGGAGAGAAACACTGTGTGTAATTCCTTATCTTGGTAGCTAAGCGTTGTTGCAGACTACATTATTATCTTGATTCAAAACCTCCTATGTGTAAAAACAAGCTCTAGTTTATTGGCTAATTTAAAAGAAAAAAAAACAGTAAGCCTTCTTCAGATTCTATTCTTGTTGACTGACAAAGTTAGAATACACAATCAGCAAAAGCTCGGTATACAGAGGCGCCAGAGTAGAGTAAAACGTTTTAAAAACCACTTAAAAGCAGAGGGGGGGTGTTAAGGTGGACTCACCTCCCTCTTACAAAAAAAACGAAAACTCACTTGAGTCTCAATGAAACAGAATTGACAAATTATTTATTCAACTCCACAAATGCAACGCGTTTCGTGGGGGTGACCCCGCTTCTTCAGGCAAAAATGGGAGCACAACTCAGTGGGTCAAGCAATAGGTTTGAGCGCCACTGCCCCAGTGTAGCTCCGCCCATTTATGTAGAAATATTGACCATCAAGCTGAAAGTGGGGGTGGGTGCTAGTATAGGTCCAGTGACCACCATACTAGGAAAGGGGTAGATCAGTATCAGGCTGGCCATCTCCCTGGGATGAGGGGTATATCATCCTGGAGGGGGTGAATGTCACTATATGACTAATGACCATCAATTTGGAGGGGGGTTGATATCAGCATAGAAAGAGTCCCCAATTTGGAATGATTGTACAGCACCAAACAATTTACTCTTCTTCATTTAATGTTCTCACATGACATGCTGCAGCTCAACACAATAGCACACTGACTGGCTGTGAGTCTGTGACAAACACACTGCTCACCCTCAGCCACTCCATTCCTCCTCAGTCAGGACAGCAGTGCCACCTCCTCCCTTCTGCTGTGCAAGTCAAATGAAACATTGCTGCTTTCCTGCCCCCCCCCCCCCCCCCTCACTCATTCACTGTCAGACTCCTCACACAGCACAACAAGCTACTTTTCCCCAATGATGCTCTCCTGCTTCCCCCTCCTTACTCACTATCAGACTCCTCACACAGCACAACAAGCTACTTTTCCCAATGATGCTCTCCTGCCTCCCCCCTCCTCACTTACTGTCAGACTCCTCACACAGCACAACAAGCTACTTTTCCCCAATGATGCTCTCCTGCTTCCCCCCTCCTCACTCACTATCAGACTCCTCACACAGCACAACAAGCTGCTTTTCCCCAATGATGCTCTCCTGCTTCCCCCCTCCTCACTCACTGTCAGACTCCTCACACAGCACAACAAGCTGCTTTTCCCCAATGATGCTCTCCTGCCTCCCCCCTCCTCACTCACTGTCAGACTCCTCACACAGCACAACAAGCTACTTTTTCCCCAATGCTGCTCCCCTGCCTTCCCCCATCCTCACTCACTGTCAGACTCCTCACACAGCACATCAAGCTGCTGTTCCCCAATGCTGCTCCCCTGCCTTCCCCCATCCTCACTCACTGTCAGACTCCTCACGCAGCACAACAAGCTGCTTTTCCCCAATGATGACCTCTTCACCTCGCTCTCCTCTCACTTCTCCTCCTGCTCTGACTGCATGCTATAAGTGTAAACACAGTACAAACATGCTGCCCCTGTAATCTCTGCGCCTGATGCAAGTGTTTCACCTTGCTTCATGAGAGAACCGGTCCTGGTTGATGTCAGTATAGGACTTAAGGTGGCCATACACTTATAGATTTGCGGCAGATTCGACCATCAGATAGATTTCTGTCAGATGCCTGTCAAGTCGAAACTGACAGGAATCTATCTAAAGTGTGCCACACACTAGGGACAGATTTCCAATAGATTTCAGAATGGAATCTATTGGAAATCGATCTAAATGCATTATTGCATCATTAGATCCAATGCAACTCTATGGACCATGGTCCTAGATTTTCCATCCTGTCAAGTAGATCAAATCGATCGAAATCGGCCGCAAATCGATCGATCAGCTAATTAGAGAGAATCGATTTCTGATGGATTGACTCTATAGAATCGATCGATGGCTGAAATTGACCAGTGTATGGGCTCCTTAATAGTGACCAGCATTCTGGGGTAATGTCATTATTGGACCAGTGACGATCTTTCTGAGGAAAAGGGAGAGAGGACAGATTTCACTATAGGACTGGTGGGGTTCACTGCACCATCAATGAACCAATCTTTGCTTCCTATCTATCATGACCAACAAGAAAATCCAAATTTTGGTTTGATGAAAATTCAATCGGACGATTGTTTTTATAATTGTTCATAATCGATTGTGCCCATCAACTGAGATTATTTACAACCAATCCGATTAGAATTTCTGATCGCTCGAATGATTTTTCACTAGAAATTGTACCATTAGGCCCCATTCACGCTCGGGTAATAAAAGTCTATGTGCCTGTTCTCATTCAGGCGATTTGCGCAAATCGCCCTAAAATGGCCCAAAACGGCAAACGCAAACGCGTAGCCTGCACCATTTTCAGGCGATTTCCAGGCGATCGCGTTTCAGTACTATAGAAGCACTAAACACGATCGCCACAAAATCGCCGCACCGTTCAGTGATTTTTCCGCGTGAAATCGCGGAAAAATCCCTCCAGCAAAATGCCGGCATTGAAAATGCATGTGTGAATAGGGCCTTAAGGTGGCCACTAACGGTCCAATTTCTATCGAAAAATCGTTTTGAGCGATCAGAAATCCTGATTGGAAGTGAAATATTGTAATCGGTCACTACACCATCAACGAACCAATCTTTACTTCCTATCTATCACAACCAACAAGAAAATTCAAATTTTGGTTCGATTAATTCGGGTGACATTTTTTCACTCGTTCATAATCGATTATGTCCACCAATTGAGATGATTTACAACCATTCTGATCAGAATTTCTGATCGCTCGAACAATTTTTCGCTAGAAATTTTACCATTAGTGGCCAGCTTTAGAGACCTCCTTTTGGGCCGGTTCACACTTGCGGTTCTTTGCCAAACGGACCTGATGACCTGACCGGATCCGGATCGGAACCGTACGGTTCTGATCCGGATCCGGTCAGGTTGCATCAGGTGTTCATCAGGATGCGATCCGGATCCGTTTGGCAAAAGATAGTAGAAAAGGAATAAAAATGTTGGGGTCTGGGAGGTCAGCAGAAGGTGGACCTGTGGAATCAGGCCCTCCGCTGTTTAGCACTCACCTCCACCTCCGACATACTGCCAACATCTCCAGCACGTTTAAAATCACTGCTGCTCCACTCCAAAATGCTTGCCCATGTGTCCCCATCCAAATCGCCGCTTCAATACGCATAGGAAGTGGGGTAGAACATCCGGATTTTTAGCCAGTGTGTTGTGCGCTCTCCGGTTCTCATTGGTTTGTATTGGCCGGATGGTGCAGTCTGGCTCCGCTCCGGATACGGCTGCCGGAGGAGCCGGACCAAAAAATAGCGCATGTTGGGTCTTATGCCGGAGTCCGGATCCGGTCCGGATCCGGTCCAGACGAAACGGACGCATGTGAACGGACGCATAGGCTTTCATTGCTATGCCCTGCGTCCGTTCCGTCCGTTCTGCATGCGGTCCGGCTCCGGCACAGCGATTCCGGACGGCGACCGCTAATGTGAACCGGGCCTTAGGGTGAGATGTCAGTTTAGGACTAGTGACCATTATTCGGAAGGGGGGTGTTGATATAGCCCTAGAGACCATCATTCTGGAGAGGAGGCGGTAAAAAGTTAGTTTAGGACTAGTGACCATCATTCTGTATCTGCTGTATATGGAGGGTGGTAGAGGTCAGTATAGGACTAGTGATTAGTATTCTATGGGGGGGGGGGGGATGCTAAATGTCAATATAGAACTAGTGAACAGCATTCAGGAGGGGAGAAGGTTGCTGTCAGTTTAGAACTAGTGATTACTATTCTATGGGGGGAGTTACATGTAAGTATAGGACTAGTTAGTGACCAGCACTCAGGTGGGGAGGGGTAGATGTCAGTATAGGACTAGTGATTACTATTCTAGGGGTGAGGGGTAGTAAATGTCAGTATAGGACTAGTGACCAGCACTCAGGAGGGGAGGGGTAGATGTCAGTTTAGAACTAGTGATTACTATTCTATGAGGGGGAGGGTTACATGTAAGTATAGGACTAGTTAGTGACCAGCACTCAGGAGGGGAGGGGTAGATGTCAGTTTAGAACTAGTGATTACTATTCTATGGGGGGGTTACATGTAAGTATAGGACTAGTTAGTGACCAGCACTCAGGTGGGGGAGGAGGTAGATGTCAGGATAGGACTAGTGATTACTATTCTATGGGGGGGGGGGGGGGTTACATGTAAGTATAGGACTAGTTAGTGACCAGCACTCAGGTGGGGAGGAGGTAGATGCCAGTATAGGACTAGTGATTACTATTCTATGGGGGGGGGGGGGGGGTTACATGTAAGTATAGGACTAGTTAGTGACCAGCACTCAGGTGGGGAGGGGTAGATGTCAGTATAGGACTAGTGATTACTATTCTATGGGGGGGGGGGGGGTTACATGTAAGTATAGGACTAGTTAGTGACCAGCACTCAGGTGGGGAGGGGTAGATGTCAATATAGGACTAGTGATTACTATTCTATGGGGGGGGGGGGTTACATGTAAGTATAGGACTAGTGGCCAGCACTCAGGAGGGGAGGGGTAGATGTCAGTTTGAGGACCAGCGATTAGTATTCTATGGGGGGGAGGGGGGGTTGCATGTCAGTATAGGACTAGTGACCATCGCTTAGGAGGGGAGGGGTAGAGTCAGTTTGAGGACCAGCGATTAGTATTCTATGGGGGGGAGGGGTAGTAAATGTCAGGATAGGACTAGTGACCAGCACTCAGGAGGGGAGGGGTAGATGTCAGTTTGAGGACCAGCGATTAGTATTCTATGGGGGGGAGGGGGGTTGCATGTAAGTATAGGACTAGTGGCCAGCACTCAGGAGGGGAGGGGTAGAGTCAGTTTGAGTACCAGTGATT
The DNA here is from genome assembly GCF_040937935.1 of Hyperolius riggenbachi. Classification (NCBI taxonomy): domain Eukaryota; kingdom Metazoa; phylum Chordata; class Amphibia; order Anura; family Hyperoliidae; genus Hyperolius; species Hyperolius riggenbachi. Next base: position 378,946,521 of record NC_090651.1, read on the forward strand.
GGTATTCAGGAGGGGAGGAGGGGGTAGATGTCAGTAATACAGTATAGGATAACCACAGATAATACGGGATATGTGTATTAGTCTGAGGGAAGCAGGTGGTCCTCATTACAGAGGGTGGTCCTCTTTACAGAGCATTGGGCACTCAGTAGAGGGGCTTCCCCAGGTCATCATCTGCCCAGATCAGGGATACTCGTGTCTCTTTCTTCTTCATCTATAACTGTCTTTCCTCCACATATTGCCCGATCCTCCAGCCCCCCCCCCCCCCCCCCCCCCCCCCCCAATCACATCTCGTGTCTTCCAGCCTCAGGTCTGGGCTGTTCAGTGATTTAGGCGTTTCATTCCCAGGCAGTCGTCGCCGATGCACGGTGTGGCTTTCTCCTGTCCTCCTCGGCGTGCATGTGCCATACCTCCCACCGATGTCCCATTTTCCTCGCCTCTCCAGCTCGGCTCTGTCTCTGGTGGGCTCACGTCCCTCTGCCCCTCCTCTCTCGCCTCTTTAAAACCCCATTGTGTGTGTGTGATGTGTGCACGCCACTCGGTCCAGCAGCAGCAGCATCCCTCAGCATTGATCTGCATCCCTCTCTCTTCCCTGCTGTCACCACTGCCTCCTCCCAGCCACTCTCCAGCTCCTGTCACTCGCGGAATACCGTGCGGACATCCGAACCATGCAGGACCAGATGCCCCTCCAGGGTCTCCTCTCCAAATAGCATCCCAGGTAAGAGAACTCTTCTTCCTGCTCCTCTTAGGACAGGATTTCTCAACCAGGGTTCCTTCAATACTCTGCAGGGGTCTTTTGGCATTTTTCCCCATCGTGGGGGTTAGTGGAAGTATGATAAGGAGCACGCTATAATAGGGGTACTGTAAAAAGAAGCATTACATTCAGAATAATAATTAGCACATTAATAGAAGGCACCAGAATAAGGCAACAGTATCATAAAGGGCACTGTAATAGGGGGTAGTGACATAAATAGCATGTACCAGCTTTTTTTAAGACCATGCCACCTGCAAAATAAATGCTCATTGAGATCCAAAAATTAAGGCAGTAGTTCAAACGTTTGTAGAGGTTTCTTGAGATCCAAAAAGTATTTACAGGGTTCCTCCAGGGTAAAAAGGTTGAGAAAGGCTGTCCTAGGTCCTCACCAGGCAGACGGCCTCCAGTTAGGGAGATAGCAGCTTCTGGAGAGGTCTTCATGAACATTTTGGTTGACTTCAACCCCTTTGGCTCAACGCCAGTCCAAAAACTCCAAGTATTACCTAACCAAAAAAAAAAAGAGTAGCAGACACGTGCGGAGGATAAAGAGAGGAGCTGGCGGAGGGTGAAGTGGAAGCATCCACAATAGGGAGGGAATGTCAGCATGCCTGAGATCACAGCACTTCCAGCCTTCCACAACAAAAGCATCCATCATCAAACAGATGGAAGGAAAAACCTGGATTCCTCTGGTCGCCTCTGATGCTGCGACTGTCCTCTCCGCATCACATCGTCATCATTCATATTTCAGAACTGCTCTCAGCTGCCTCCAGCCAGCTACATTCTTACCCCTAAATGAAAAGGAATCTGAGGTGTGAGACCTATGGAAACTGACATACTTTTTTCCCTTTAAACAATACCAGTTGCCTGGCAGCCCTGCTGATCTTTCTGGTCAGTTGGGTCTAATGCTACGTACACACATGCGACAAGGATCGTTCGTTGTCAACGACAAACTAACTTTTAATTGATGAAAGAACGACCTAAGTAAAGTTAGTTTTAAATTGTGTGTAATGATCTGATCGTTAGAACGAACGTTACATCACGTAAAGCAACTATTGCGCTTGCGCATAAAAATGAGAAATTTCATGGAGAAATAGCGAAATGCGCATGTCAAGTCTAGTACGAACGACCGTTTCCAACGATGTACTACTTTTGCAAACGATCGTCGTTGGTAAAAATCCGCCAAGCTAGAGCGTTCTTTTTTAACGATCTAGCTCGTCCGTCGTTAGACTTAATGGTCGTTGGCTGCTTTTTTTTAAACGATCGTCGTTTGAAACGATCGGGGAACGATCGTTTCAAACGACTATAGTCGCATGTGTGTACGCACCTTTAGTCGCACACCTGAAACAAGCATGCAGCTAATCTTGTCAGATTTGTCATAGACATGCTTGTTCAGGGTCTATGGCGTAAAGTATTGGAGGCAGAGGATCAGCAGGACAGCCAGGCAATGTGCGTTATTTAAAAGGAAATAAACATGTTACATATCCCTGTCATCTCTGGTCCCCTTTAAAGAGGATCTGTAATGTTTGTTGTCCTGACAAAATCGAAACATTAATAACGCAGCAGAGATATCCGAAACGCGCTTCTAGAATCACTGGGACTTCTGTGCTGGTTACATGACTCCTTTCAAAGGACAAGTGACCTCAGAGGGATATGGAGGCTGACATATTTTTTTCCTTTTAAACAATGCTGATTGCCTGGCTTTCCTGCTGATCCTCAGCCTCTAATACTTTTAGTCACAGACCCTAAACAAGCATGGAGATCAGATGTTTAACTTAAAGGGAACCTAAACTGAGAAGGATATGGATTTTTCCTTTTAAAATAATACCAGTTGCCTGACTTTCCCGCTGATCCTGTGTCTCTAATACTTGTAGCCACAGCCCCTGAACAAGCATGCAGATCAGGTGCTCTGACTGAAGTCAGACTGGATTAGCTGCATGCTTGTTCCAGGTGTGTGATTCAGCCACTACTGCAGCTAAAGAGATCAGCAGGACTGCCAGGCAACTGTTATTGTCTAAAAGGAAACATCCATATCCCTCTCAGTTAAGGTTCCCTTTAAGTGTGACTGCATTTGCTGCTTCTGCTGCATGCTTGTTTCAGGTGGGTGATTCAGACACTACTTATACATATAAGATGATCAGGATGCCAGGCAACTGGTATTGTTTAAAAGGAAATAAATATGGCAGCCTCCATATCCTTCTCAGGTCAGTTGTCCTTTAATGTATTAATGAGCAAAAAATATAATATTAATAATCTTACAAGTTATGTAGGTTCTGGGGCTACTTATACATAATCATTGCCTAAAATGCATCAAACTAGCCCCAAGACCTGTATAGTTCATATTTGTCAGTAATTTAAAGGGACTCCGAGCTCTAAAAATAAACTAAATTGGTACTCACCTGAGGCTTTCTGCAGCGATTTAACCGCGCATGCGCATTACTGTCATGCCGGCCGCAGTGATGACGCACAGTGGCCGGCGTAATGACGACGAGCGTCCCGGTTCAGGAAGTGGGAGCCCGACACCTGGCGCGGGTGTCCCCGGTGCGGTATGCGGCGGAGGGACCGAGAGAAGAGCCAGGAGGACGCAGAGGGACCTCCCGACTTACGGTGGGCTGCAGAAAGCCCCAGGTGGGTACCAATTTCGTTTATTTTTAGAGGTCAGGGTCCCTTTAAGGGATGAGTTCCCACCCTGTAGCTGAGTGCACACATGCAATTTTGATTTGCCAGTTGAGAGCTTACCTACACAGTCTGTTCATAGTATTTAAAACCACATGAAAGTTGTAAAATTAGACACTGATTGACCAATCAAAATTGGACGTGTGTACGCACCCTTAAGGCCACGTACACACATCTGGTCTTGTTTTGCCAATCTTTCAACTTCCATGTAGTATGAGGGTCCAACAGACTTTGAACGCTTTGAACAGAATTGTGTAGGTAAGCTCTTATATTACATGGAAGCTTTAAAATTGGCCAATCAAGGTTGGACGTGTGTACTAGCTAGGCTGTAAACTAGAGCCCTGATGATTCAAGGAAGAAGACGAGTTTATTATTCGTGGTATTTATTCTGGCTGATTTGCATCATGCATGCCACACACTGCAGATCGCCATACAGCATACAACTTGATTGTACAATCTTTGTGCAATCAGGCAACTTGACTTTGTATCACCAGAGACTTGTTAAATAACCTATTCCAATTACATCTGTAAAAGTTAATGCCATTTTTCACAAGAATGGAGTTTAGCCGTATATAATAATTATAATATATTGCAAAGTTTAACTTGGTCGCTCGCTTTGTTGTTTTTTTTTTATGTACCTATAAAAGGCAGCAGTTCAACCATTTAAAGGGGAACTGAAGAGAGAGGTATATGGAGGCTGCCATGTTTATTTCCTTTGAAGCAATACCAGTTGCCTGGCAGCCCTTCTGATCCTCTGCCTCTAATACTATTAGCCATAGCCCCTGAACAAGCATGCAGCAGATCAGGGGTTTCAGACTTTAAAGTCAGATCTGACAAGATTAGCTGCATGCTTGTTTCTGGTGTGATTCAGACACTACTGCAGCCAAATAGATCAGCAGGGCTGCCAGGCAACTGGTATTGAATAAAAGGAAATAAATATGGCATCCTCCGTATACCTCTTACTTCAGTTCCCCTTTAAAACAATCTGATTGGACTGACACGACACGCTACCAGCCAAGCAATTAGTGCAGGTACATAAGTAACAATGCTGCTTTGTGCAGCGATATGGAGGCTGCCATATTTATTTCCTTTTACCCAATTCCCTGGCTATCGTGCTGATCCTCTGTCTCTCAGGGCTCGTTCCCACTATCGCGAATCTGCATGCGTCCAACGCATGCAGATCCGCACATGTAATGCAAGTGGATGGGCCTGTTTCCACTGTAGCGTTGTTGAGGTGCGTTTTTTTCAGCGTGAAAAAAACGCACAAAAGAGCCAACGATTTCGCCTGCGTCGGGAATCCGTGCGAATCGTCGCTAATGTATTTAATAGTAAAAATGCATGCGTTTGTTACATGCGTTTTTACCCGCGATTTCGCACCTTTTTCAATTTTATTTAGCCCTGGCAGTGTCATGGTTAATTTCGCATGGCACCCTGCCATGCGAAATCGCATGCGAAATCGCGGGTAAAAACGCATGCGGAAACTCATCCGCATGCGTTTTTACAAGCGTCGGAATGCGGCCGAAATCGCGTCGCAACAGTGGGAACGAGCCCTTATACTTTTAGCCACATGAACAAGCATGCAGATCAGGCGATCCGACTGAAGTCAGACTGGATTAGCTGCATGCTTGTTTCAGGTGTGTAATTCAGACACTACTGTAGCCAAAGAGATCAACAAGACAGCCAGGCAACTGGTATTGTTTAAAAAGAAATAAATCTGACAGCAACATTTCATTTCAAAAAAATAATCAAGCAGCGCTGATCTATGTTTATGGTCATTTATAATAAAGGGGGGGGGGGGGGGGTTCTGGAAGTGTTTGTTTCCTCACATTATATTAGGTATGTAGAGATAAGTGATAGTCACTAGGTTGTTAAAGTGGACCTGAACTCTTGCACAGGACAGAAGGAAAACAGAGAGAAATGTACCCTGTATGTATTTAGAGAGTTTAGCCTGTCTAATCCCCCCTCATCTGTGACTAATCACAGCTGTAATTTATGTCAGCTCAGTAGTCTCATCTGCCTCGACAAAGCAGCTAATTTGTAAACACAGGATGTTAACCTTTTCCATGAAAGCAGGAAGTAGACACACTGCAGATTTATTGCAGGATTTGTATCAGCTGTAACAAAGAAATGTTTTTCTTTAAAGGTTATTATCCTGTTGCTTATCCTTTATAGCAGAGAGGAAGTTCTGAGTTCAGGTCCTCTTTAATGACTTTATCCAGGAAATTTGATTTGATTGTATTCTCAATCGGATTATTCAGATCGTATTGCTTGAACACAAAGAAGAAACTGATAAGCCAAATCGAGCCTGAACGATCACATTATCAATCAGAAACGATTGTTCCGCATGGAAGATCTTTTCCTAGGTATGATGATAGCCAGTGGAGATATGACCGCAGGATGGATTCTTTAGAGGTGCGGATAGATTCAATACAATCTCTTCTTTCAATCTGAATGATCTTATCATGAATATGATCGTTTTCTGAAAATTGTACTGTTCGTGGGGAAGACGAGGATAGACTTTGCTGTGTTTCTTGTCAAGCTGTAAACAAGCTATATTGGTGCGGCGGTCCAGAATCCAGAATCCTGTCTAGCAATTCCGAACCGGTGGCCTGGAACCCACTGCAAAACGCAATCGCTAATCGCAATCGCTTCTGTGGAATTTGCACCATCCATTTACATTGGCAGAGCGTTCAGGGAAATTGCTAGCGATTTCTCACGCTCCCTAAACGCTCAAAAAAATCGCTCTAGTGGGTTCCAGCCCTTATTTTGAGGAGTAATTGGCTGCACAGGGCAAGATCAACTCATTTTCAACATCTCTGACTAGTTCATTGACTGGTCGCAAATTTTCAGCACCCCTTGCCTCCTTTACTGGTTCTTCTTAAAGCAGACCTGAACTCAGAACATCCTCTCTGCTCTAAGAGATAAGCAACAGCATAATAACCTTTAAAGTAAAACTTTTCTTTGCTACAGCTGATACGAATCCTGCAATAAATCTGTGGTGTGTCTACTTCCTGCTTTCATGGAAGCAGACATATTGTTAAAGGAGAACTGTAGTGAGAGTGATATGGAGGGTGCCATATTTATTTCCTTTTAAGCAATACCAGTTGCCTGGCTTTCCTGCTGAGCTATTTGGCTGCAGTAGTCTGAATCACACCAGAAACAAGCATGCAGCTAATCTTGACAGATCGGACAATAATATCAGACAGCTGATCTGCTGCATGCTTGTTCAGGGTGAATGGCTAAATGTATTAGAGCCAGGGGATCTGCATGTTAGACAGGCAACTGGTATTGTTCAAATGGAAATCAATATGGCAGCCTCCATATACCTCTCACTACAGTTCTCCTTTAACATCCTGTGTTTACAAATGCAGTCATGTGACACAGAGGAGAGATCAAATTACAACATGTGCTCAGTCAAAGATGAGGGGGAATTAGACAGACAACTCTCTAAATACACACAGGGTGCATTTCTCTGTGTTTTCACTCTGTCCTGTACAAGAGTTCAGGTCCACTTTAAAAGCACTGTGAAGTTTCATAGCCATGTAAAAACAATGTAATCAAGGTGAATTTGCTTCTAATCCTGGCAGCAGATAAGGATGAGCTGAAAGTAATGAGGTTTTGGTGGAACTTTCTCTTCTGCCCTCCCGCTGCCTCCCGGTAATTTCGCTGTATTTTTCTCACTTTATAATGCGTTCTCGCTCCTGAACTCATTCTCTGCGCGGTCTGTGAAAGTGACTCCAAGTAAAGGTGATGTTTTTATGCATGGCTTCCCTGGAGCGCCTCTTGTTGGATAACACTCAGAATCTGATGTCGTGCTGTGCGACTGATGATGTCATCAGCGGAGGCTGACATCATATAGGGATGAAAGCGATGTTGCCGCTGTGCATAGCGAGGCTTTTCACCGGCAGTCCTGATCGCTGTAACATCGCCTCCTCTTCATGTTCTTACCTGAGCGGTGATTACGTGTAATTAGATTGTAGTGTTTGATAATTCTCCTCTGTGAGTGAGTTAGACGAGCGGGGCGCTCTGACATAAATTCGCATTACAGCTTATGCTGAACAATCGCTCTGACGCTCAGCCTATTGGAGATTGTCCTATCCGCCATTGCTGATCGACTTGTAGACATTCCTAATACCGAACTGTCCTGCTGTTCCTCTGGCTTCAATACCTCCAAAATCCCTTTCCTGGAAGAAATCATACAATGTAATTTCTATATGGTCTAAAAAACACATTTCTTTCACTTGAGTCTAGAAAGTGTTACAGCCACAGGATAAGCATTAGGCCTCTCTACTACAGGCAGCTACTCATCGGTTGGAAAGTTCAGCCTTCAAGAGAACCTGAGGTGGGTTTGAAGAATATTATCTGCATACAGAGGCTGGATCTACCTATACAGCCAGGCCTCTGTTGCTATCCCAAACCCCCCTAAGGTCCCCCTGCACTCTGCAAGCCCTCATAAATCACAGCCACGCTGCTGACAAACAGCTTGTCAGAGCTGGCTGTGTTTATCTCTATAGTGTCAGTCTGCTGCTCTCCCCGCCTCCTGTAGAACTCCAGTCCCCGCCTGCTTCCCTTCCCTCCCTGCTGATTGGAGGGAAGGGACGAGGGCAGGGACCGGAGCTATGCAGGAGGCGGGGGAGCAGCTGAGACTGACACTACAGATGTAAACACAGCCTCACAGCACGGCTGTGATTTATGAGGGATTGCAGAGTGCAGGGGGACCTTAGTGGGGTTTGGGATAGCAACAGAGGCTGGGGTGTATAGGCAGATCCAGCCTCTGTATGCAGATAACATTCTTTAAACACACCTCGGGTTCTCTTTCAGGCTGCTGTTCACAAGCACATTTCAAATGGCAATATCTGGTAACACTGCGCGTAAAATCACGGCAAAAAAAACCCACTCTCTGGTGTGAAAGGGCCCTAAGGCCTGGGACCCACTAGCAGCGCTTTTCTGAGCGCTTTGTGATTTGAAAAGCTCTTGCTAACGCAATGCTATGGGGGATTTTTATAAAATCACATCCCTCAAGTGGGATCACACCCCTAGCATTACATTAGTAAGGGCTTTTCAAATCACAAGTGCTTAGAAAATCGTTGCTAGTGGGTTCCAGGTCTAACACAGTAACGCCTGGGACTCACTTGAACGCTTTTGGCGGCGGTCTGGATCGCTGACAATCGTCAGTGATTCCAAAAAGCACTTTGTCAATGAAAGTCAAGAGAGAAGAACACACAACCATGATTGGGATTTGACCAAATCGCAATTGCGGTTGCTGCAGCAGTTTTGGAGCGATTTTTGCAACGATTTTTTGTGCCGCGATTGTGGTTGGAATAAAAGTTTAGTCACATGGCGGGTCTCTCTATTTCTGTGAGAACCATCTTCCGATATATAGCCCCGCCCCCTTGCAGAGAAGCATTTATATTTTATGCAAGGGGGCGGGGCAAAGCTCCAGAAGCCAGCGCACACGGACACAGAGGAATCCCGCCTGTAACTAAAACTTTATTCAAATGAACAGAATGCAGAACAGTCCCAGGTACAGCACTTGCAAAGACCTGCAAATCATGCCGCAACTCTCACCCATGGCTCGCAAAGGGCTGGCACTACAGCAAGCACTACTCTAAGCAGGGCCCTGGCTTTAGGCTGGTATCACACTGGCGTCCATAATTTTGCAGATGTTTTGGGGAGGTTTGCGAGCTCTGCAATCACAATCACATTTTCTGCTTGCGATTTCCGCCATCATTTGCGATTTTTGGATTGCAGCAAGTAAGGGTATGATCCAGAAAAACAAAGTGCTGCATAATTTTTTAAACAAAAGATGAAAATTAGCCTGCACAACGTGTACTTCCTAAGCGGTGTGTGTTCTGCCAAATTTAGCAAAATGTGCACAATTTTGATAACTGCGCTCCTTGCCTGAGTCCACTAACACTAGGAACTTCATCAATCAGTAGCTGATACCCCTTTTCCCATGAGAAATATTTACCTTTTCTCAAATAGATCATCAAGTGGTCTGTATAGCTGATATTGTGGTAAAACCCCTCCCCCAGTGTGACGTCATGGCCATGGTCCTGACAGTTTGCTGTCTATGAACCTCATTGCATTGTAGGAAATATTGGTTTTTTTTTTCCAGCTACCAAGCAAGCAGCATCTGCCTCTGTGCATAGAACTCTCAGTAATGAACATTCCGTACAGATCGCCTGGCAGACTTAAAGATGTCGCCACCAGTTATACATTTCAGAATGTAAATCAGGGAGAGAAAAGATTTTACAATGGGCAAACACTGACTACATAATCTATAAATGAATATTGCAAACAATAAGCAATTTTATTCAATGTTATTTTCACGCCAGTTCCTTAGAACTTGCTGGTGGGAGTGGCCTGTCCCCAAGGGGCATGCATTCATTGAAGAATTGATTAGGTTTAAAACCATAGTAAAAGAAGTAATTGCTTTAAAAGGATTGATTTGATCAAAGGCTTTCAACTTTCAAAGTCAACAGAATGATTTAATTGGATTAAAAGCAATCAGTTCATTTAGTTTGGGGTTTCATTTTGCACATACACAATGGGCCTGATTCACAAAGCGGTGCTAACAGTTAGCACCGTGGTGAAAAGCCCTTTATCACGCCTAAACTCAGTTTAGGCATGATAAGTTTAGGTGTGATAAGTTTAGGTGTGATAAGTTTAGGCATGATAAGTGTAGGTGTGATAAGTTTAGGTGTGATAAGTTTAGGCATGATAAGTTTAGGTGTGATAAGGTTTTAGGCGTGATAAGTTTAAGCACCAACTGGGTTAGCACCGCAGTGCACAGCTGATCAAAAGTTTTGCGCTAGCAAAGTCTGGTGCACTTCGCAAAGAGTTTAATGGCGCTGCTTTGCGTGCGGGACTTAGTGCGCGATCTAAACTTATCTAAACTTATCATGCCTAAACTTATCACACCTAAACGTATCACGCCTAAACTTATCACGCCTAAACTGGCTGTTCACCAGCGTGGTGCAATGGTTATCACGCCTAAAGTCTCTAACTGGGTTAGCACCGCTTTGTGAATCGAGCCCAATGAGTTTAGTGAATGGAGCGTTTTATCATACAATCGCAGTCTCAGTGTGTGTAGTCAGCATAATGGAGCATCCCCTGGCTCCATATTACAGGACAGCTAAAGCGAAAGAGATATTAAGGCTGACATATTTATTTCATTTTAAGCAAAACCAGTTGCCTGGCTGCCCTGCTGATCCTCTGCCTCTAATACTTTCAGCCATAGCCCCTGAACAAGCATGCAGCAGATCAGGTGTTTCTGACATTATTGTCAGATCTGACAAGATTAGCTGCATGCTTGTTTCTAGAATTATTCAGACACTAATGCAGCCGAATAGATCAGCAGGGCTGCCAGGCAACTGGGATTGTTTAACAGGAAATAAATATGGCTACCTCCATATACTTCTCACTTCATGTTCCCTTTAATCGTCGGGGGAGGGGGTCTGGATTCTGATCCAGCAGTAATGTCTGAGTTCAGATTCGTATCTGTTCGGAATGGCTCTGTGACCTCTCCTCCTCCCCCTGCATATTCTGAGCTCTCCGGCTTGGTAATTAGTCAGGTAATTGGACATAATTGGGTAAAGAGGTTATTAATAGCGAAGAAAGGAAATGGATTTTGGAACACAAGGAAATGGAGGTTGGTTAAGTTGTGAGCAGCATTCTATAAAGACATGATTTAGTTGTTACTCCCCAGAGAGGATTGGTGCCACTGAGGGAGGGAACCGTGTGTTGTTCTGCAGTCCTGGTCACATTACAGGAGGGGGAGGGCGGGGTCATTCAGCTCATATGTGGGGTTGTTTGGGCAAGAGTTGAGGCTGAGGATTTAAATATCAGTAGGACTGGGACCCACTAGGGCGTTTTTGGTAGCGTGTTGGCATCACCGACAATTGCCGTCAACTCCCAAAAACGGCAAGCCGCTGCAAATTCGACATGGATTCGGGCGTAGTGGCAATAGACACACACATGGAACAAGCATGCTGTCAGCAGAGTCACATCAGGGACAAACATGCAGCAAGCATGGAGCCAGAGTGCAGTCACACCACTTCATCTGCATCCTAGTCAGGCATTATTCTGCGCTGTCCCTGGTGCTGATCCAGGGTGTTATTCTGCGCTGTCCCTGGTGCTGATCCAGGGTGTTATTCTGCGCTGTCCCTGGTGCTGATCCAGGGAGTTATTATGCGCTGTCCCTGGTGTTGATCCAGGGTGTTATTCTGCGCTGTCCCTGGTGCTGATCCAGGGTGTTATTCTGCGCTGACCTTGGTGCTGATCCAGGGTGTTAGTCTGCGCTGTCCCTGGTGCTGATCCAGGGTGTTAGTCTGCGCTGTCCCTGGTGCTGATCCAGGGTGTTATTCTGCACTGTCCCTGGTGCTGATCCAGGGTGTTATTCTGCGCTGACCCTGGTGCTGATCCAGGGTGTTATTCTACGCTGTCCCTGGTGCTGATCCAAGGTGTTATTCTGCGCTGTCCCTGGTGCTGATCCAGGGTGTTATTCTGCGCTGTCCCTGGTGCTGATTCTTCAACCAGGCAATACTGCGAACTGCCCAAAATGAATAGTCAGGCATTATTCTGCGCTGTTCCTGGTGCTTATCCAAGGCATTACTCTGCACTGTCCCTGGTGCTGATCCAGGGTGTTATTCTGTGCTGTCCCTGGTGCTGATCCAGGGTGCTATTCTGCGCTGTCACTGGTGCTGATCCAGGGTGTTATTCTGCGCTGTCACTGGTGCTGATCCAGGGTGTTATTCTGCACTGTCCCTGGTGCTGAACCAGGGTGTTATTCTGCGCTGTCCCTGGTGCTGATCCAGGGTGTTATTCTGCGCTGTCACTGGTGCTGATCCAGGGTGTTATTCTGCGCTGTCCCTGGTGCTGATTCTTCAACCAAGCAATACTGCGAACTGCCCAAAATGAATAATCAGGCATTATTCTGCGCTGTTCCTGGTGCTTATCCAAGGCATTACTCTGCACTGTCCCTGGTGCTGATCCAGGGTGTTATTCTGCGCTGTCACTGGTGCTGATCCAGGGTGTTATTCTGCGCTGTCCCTGGTGCTGATCCAGGGTGTTATTCTGCGCTGTCCCTGGTGCTGATCCAGGGTGTTATTCTGCTCTCTCTCTGGTGCTGATCCAGGGTGTTATTCTGTGCTGTCCCTGGTGCTGATCCAGGGTGTTATTCTGCGCTGTCCCTGGTGCTGATTCTTTATTCAAGCAATGCCCTAACCTGTTCATCATGAATAGTCAGTATGGTGGCGTAGTGGTTAGCGCTCTCGCCTTGCAGCACTAGGTCCCCAGTTTGAATCCCCGCCAGGTCAACATCTGCTAGTAGTATGTATGTTCTCCCCGTCTCTGTGTGGGTATCCTCCGGGCACTCCAGTCTCCTCCCACATCCCAAAAACATGCAGATAAGTTATTTGGCTTCCCCCTAAATTGGCCCTAGACTACAATACACACACTACATGATACATACATAGACATAGGACTATAGAAGGGACTAGATTGTGAGCCCCTCTGAGGACAGTTAGTGACAAGACAATATACTCTGTACAGCGCTGCGTAATATGTCTGCTCTGTATAAATACTAAATAATAATAATAATAATAGTAAGGCATTATTCTGTGCTGTCCCTGGTGCTGATTCTTTCCATCAAGCAATGCTCTGACCTGCTCATCATGAATAGTCAGGCATTGCTCTACACTGTCCCTGGTGCTGATTCTTCATTCAAGCAATGCTCTGACCTGCTCATCATGAAAAGTCATGGCATTATTCTGCGCTGCCCCTGGTGCTGATCCTGTGAGTTCACAAGGCCAGCACTGAGCTCTGCACTGATCTCACAGCATCTCTGCACTCGTCTTCACATACGGCATCTCTGCACTCGGCTACATACACGTTTACCTTCTAAGAACAGAAGGTATTTGCAATAATTTATCTCTGTGGGAGCAAGAAGGTGAATTCCCATGATGCCTCACTGATCCAACATGCAAATCATTCCTTTACGTTCTTGGAAAGAAGTGACGCACATCCACAGTCGCTGACGTACAGTGTGCCTATAGACTGTTCATTCTACAGAGCCGCCAATCTGTGAGCATCTGTTTCTGGGTATGTTGGCCAATATCACTGCAAGGCATGGATTACTATGGCTCTATGCATAGGACTCGGGAATTAGGAGTCTTACAGAGTACCTAGTTATGTGCAGAGCAGGAAATTCGGGCGCCCGCGGCTAATGGAGGATTTGGGCGCCCCATAGCCATTATTATTATTATTATTATTATTATGTATTAGATTTATATAGCGCCAACATATTACGCAGCGCTGTACAATAAATAGGATTACAGACAATGATAACAGGGTTGACAGAACAATACAGGTAACAGACCATAGATACTGGAATGGTAGTGGTAAAAAATTACCAGTTCCAAATTCTGGGTAAAGTGCACACAGTCAAGTATGATACACAAGGGAAGAGGGCCCTGCTAAAGGCTTACAATCTAGAGCCATAGGCGCTAATGCAAATATCCGCTATAAGGTGCCCAAAGCAGAAGATTGGGAAACCAAATTTTGGGCAAACACCATCTCTGAAAAAAGTAACAGCTTATCATAATATTAAATGCATATAACCTAAGTATGTGCAGAAACAGTCCAAAAACTGTACATGCACTACCAACCAAACAAAGGGGGACCACCAAATTACCACATCACACCGATATAAAGTAGAAGTAATATGATAAGGTTAATTAATACACAATGTGGTAATGCTGAAAACAGCTGCCTTTACTGTGCACTTAGCAAAGTGTCCATTCATAAAAGCAGTTACCGCATGAAAAGCTGAAGTTACCGAGCAGTGAGGTAAATTACCGACTTGAGTGGGAAATATGTCAGTAAATGTCAATTCATAAAATTTAAAACGTGATAACAAGCCGACAAGTTACCGGCTGCTCTGGGCTGGCGATAGGAGAGTGATAGGAGAGCTGTAACACTGTGAAAGCCACAATCAGAGGGGATAAGCTGTGACTGACAGGAGCAGAGCCAATAGAAACAGCTCTTGTCTGCTTCAGGTTGATGCTGATCGGATTCTGATAGGAAGTGAAGGCTTTGCCGGTGGAACAAAAGTTTCTACCACCCACATAGTGAGCAGAGAGAATGGAACATATGAAGTTTCCTTTGCAGCCCTTCAGCAGTGTTTAGACAAGACAAGACAAATAACATTTATATTGCGCTTTTCTCCTTGCGGACTCAAAGCGCCAGAGCAGAGCAGCAGCCACTAGGGCGCGCTCTATTGGCAGTAGCAGTGTAAGGGAAACTTGCCAAAGGTCTCCTACTGAATTAGTGCTGGCTTACTGAACAGGCAGAGCCGAGATTCGAACCCTGGTCTCCTGTGTCAGAGGCAGAGCCCTTAACCATTACACCTTCAGCCAACTGCTACACCATCAGCCAACCTCTTCAGTTCATACGGCCAGCCCCCAGCTCTCCCCTGCCACCGGACCTCCGCATGCAACGTTCATATAGCCGGCCCCCAGCTCATAACCCGTCCGTGTTCATACGGTCGGCCCCGACTCTCCCCTGCATGGCGTGTTCATAATCCGTCCGCATTCATACGGCCAGTCCCTAGCTCTCCCCTGCCTCCGGACCTCCGTGTGCCGCGTTCATTAATCTCGCGGAATCGCTCAGCCGGCATTGTACCTCTTCCCTTTGAGCCCGGCACATTACGGGAATTATGAATCATGCCTTTATCCCGGCGCCTCGCATTAGCCGGAGGGAGGCCTGGATAATGTCATCCCCCTGATATTAGTCAGCAGAGGCCGGGTGCCCAGCCAGAGATCGCTCTATTATATTCCAACAATTATTTGCCTATTTGTTGACAATTAAAGGAGTGTTCCGGCCATAATTTATTGGCAGGCGCAGCTTCCTATCAGGCAGAGGGGGAGAACAATGAATACATATGAGCCAGTTTTCCGCACTCGAGGTATAGTCGCGGCTCTGATTTACAGCTCGTGCTGTACAGGGAAAAGGCGCAACTCACCCCGGCCATGCGTTGTACATTCAGAGCAGCCCGTAAATATATTCATTGAACAAATGATAAAAGGGCACCTGTGGAGTGCTAAAAACAACAATCACCCCGCTGTAAGGCTGAGCGACTTGCAGGCATGCATACATAATAGATCTGGCTTCCAAAACAAGGTAGCTCCACTTTTTAAGACATTTTTTGCCATGCTTAAAGGACCTCTGTCGCGAAAATCTTAAAATTTAAAATACATGTAAACATATACAAATAAGAAGTGCATTTCTTCCAGAGTAAAATGAGCCATAAATTACTTTTCTCCTATGTTGCTGTCACTTACAGTAAGTAGTAGAAATCTGACATTACCGACAGGTTTTGGACGAGCCCATCTTCTCATGGGGGGTTCTCAGCATTTTCTTTATTTTTAAAAGCACTTAGTGAATGGCAGTTGCTCTGTCCAACTGCCAAAAAAGTGTACAGAGAGCAGGGAGGCTGGCCAGCATCTTTCTATAAATATTTTTCATGGAATGTCTTTATAAAGAATAAAGGCCATGCTGAGAATCCCCCATGAGCAAAAACGCTAGATGGACTAGCCCAAAACCTGTCGGTGATGTCAGATTTCTACTACCTACTGTAAGTGACAGCAACATAGGAGAAAAGTAATTTATGGCTCATTTTACTCTGGGAGAAATATACTTTTTATTTGTATCTGTTTAAATGTTAAGATTTTCACAACAGTTCCTTTTCAATGTGTAGCTGGGATGAGAAAAGTAAAAGGATTCAGTGCAAGCAGTGAGGCCTCGTTCACACTAAGGGCGTTTTTGCCCTTTTTTCAAGCGCCAGCGATTTTGAAAATCGCCCTAAAAAGCGCTTGTGCAATGATTCCCTATGAGAGTGTTCTCATCTGAGCGGTTCTTTTCCGATCTGCCTGTACCATTTTCTGAGTGTTTTTGCTCAAAAGAAGGTATAGGGAAATCGCAAAGTGCTTGAAAAAGTGCTTTTTATAGCGATTTCCCCAGCGCTTTCATGAATAAATACATTGTATTTATTCATTTCCGGGTCCTGTCAAGATCAGGAAGTGAAAAAAGCCGAATCGCTCTGCAAAAGCACTTAGAAAAGCGCTTTAAAAAAAAAATGCAGCACCCACTCGAGCGCCGGGAGGGGGACAAAAAAATCAGCAACAAAATTTTATATGTGAACAATGCGTAACTGTTTTAACAAACTGCACATGCGCAGAATGATACTGGCCATGGGAGCACAATCGGGTGGTGCGCATGGCTGGGACCATGCATGTACAGTGGTCTGCGACTGAGCAGATTCATAGACTTCACAGGGCTGGCAGCGGCATAACCGAGGGGACCGGGAGGATGGCGAGTAAGCTAGCGTACTGCAGTGGGCTGGAGGAAACCCCAGGTAAGCACCATGGGGTGGTGGTGCATGCGACCAGGACCGCACATGCGCAATCAGGTCCGGATTTAGGGCAAGGCCAGCTAGGCCATGGCCTAGGGCACCACAGGAGCAAGGGCACCAAAGCAGCTGGCTAAACTGGTGCAGCATTTGCAAGCTTGCAAATGGTGCAATGCAGGGAGATCAGGCGAGAGCCTGACCGCGGTACTCAGCTGCTAGCCCCCTGTGCAGCGGCCGCCCTGATTTCTGTGCACTTTTGCATTGTGCCCGGCGGTTATGGACTTGGGCAGCATTGGAGACGGAAAGGAAGAGGAAGCTTCTGCACTGGAGATGAGTATAGAAATGAGTGACACTGATAGCTGCTGCGGTGTGAAGGCGAGCTGGCTACCTATACTGAAAGGTGGGGGGGGGAGGGATTAAAGGAGTCATCTGGCTACCTATACTAGAGGGAAAGGGGGAGGGGTCATCTGGCTATCTATACTGGAAGGAAGGGTAGGGGTCATCTGGCTACCTATACTAGAGGGAAAGGGGGGAAGGGTCATCTGGCTACCTATACTGGAGGGAAAGGGGGAGGGGTCATCTGGCTACCTATACTGGAGGGAAAGGAGGTGGAGTCATCTCGCTACCTATACTGAAGGCACCTACGTAGCTAACCTATACTGGGCCAACTATGCCAAGCTACCTATACTGGGGGGACCTATAGCTGGCTAACCTATGCGGGTACCTATACCTGGCTCCACGGATTGGGCGCGATTTTTACACCCTCACCCTGGGTGCAATTTTGCCTAGAAACTGCCCTGGGTAGACCTATTAATAGAGTTGCATTAGAGATGCTGATATATTGCTTTAGTAAATATATAACTTGAGCTCAGTCAGGGCTAAAGTCACTTTGTGTCACTCTGTAAAATATGCTTCGACAACAAAAATGAGTCCTTTCCATGGAGTTATCGCTAATTTCATTAAAGCACCGCTTCCCGCCAAACATGTCCTATAAGCATCCAGCGAGATGTCATCCTTCCGACCTTGGCGCTGTCACATGCTATAGATTATTCCATCTCTGAGTGAAGGTGATGAAGGGGGAGCTGCTTTATTGCTTTCCCTCATCTTATTTATATTCACCAGTCAATAACCATCTGGTCTCGGCCTAGTTTCCCTTAAAGGGGATAAATGGCAGAGGAGACGCAAGGTCTTGCTTGTCTTATTGGTGTCAAAGGGAATGTGTATTGCCTTTTATCTGATTCCTGACTTTCCTGCATTTTTATTCTTATAATCGGATAAATATGAAACATGACATGCTGTATAACTGTTTCACATTAACCCTCAGTCGGCAGAACTCGTTGTGCTGTAAATTCCTGGAATGCTTCGATGTCTCTCTACTAGCAGAAAATAAAGAAACTGAAAGCAGAAGTCCTCTGTTACTGTCTCACACTGCCCCCTAGTGACAAGTGGACAGAAATACACATTACAGCAGTACTAATTAGAAGCAGGCCTGGAGCACTTGCAAGCTTCTAATTAAATTGGCTGCTAAAGGGTTAAGGTTTACCTCTATATACTGTTTGATGTGGTAGTTTCATAAGCAGAGTTCCCAAAGGTTACAACTGTGGGGTGAAAAAATGAGGCTTCTGCATATTTTTTAAAATTAATTTAAAATTTTGGGCATGTCAAATTTAGTCAACCAGCTTGAAGTCGGTAACAGCAGGCTCTATGGGTGGGGCTTGCTGCTTGGCTGGCTCATCATGCTGGCTTCCAATCTCCCACCCACCCATTCATTTTTTACCCCTTTTTCCTAACTGAAGCTTCATATCGGTTTCAGGCTGTTGTTTGATGATTGCATCATTCTGCTGTTCAGACAGACAGCGGGTGGGCCACAGACTGAATCTCTTTGAGAATAGTGCACCCTAAAGCGCAGACAGCCTGTAAGCTATGCCTGAGCTGCTGACCGGGTGTTTTCAAAGTGTACCCGAGGCGATATATGACATGATGAGATAAACATGTGTATGTACAGTACAAAACATATTATATTGGTAGCGAGGACTAACGCCAGCGCATACCACTAAGGCTGCATCTGAAATGACCATAAGCTCAGTGTGCAGCACCTAAATAGATTTTCTGCACACTTTGCATTCAATTCAGATGCAAATCATATGCAAATCTGCTACTACTTTTTATGCAAACAGGAAACTCAGGAGGAGGGTCTGGGAGCAGCTAACCTGACAGTTACATAGTTACAAAGTTAAGAAACGGTGGATGGAAAGGCTGCGTGTCCCTAATCATATGTTGCAATTGAATGGTTAATCGCACAGGCATACACCGCCTCTGTTAGACTGAAAAATGCATGCCCTGCATCCAAGACAAGTGCTAACATTTATTAAACTAGGAGGAACTTAAGCTTCCAATATGGTTTGCATGCAAAGTGTATTATACTAGACACTTGCGCCACGGTGAGGCAAACCTCCGGGCAAGTGACCTAACCTAAATTTAAAACCTTGGGAGAAGCTAAGCAAAAACAATGTGTAACTTACAGTTGAACAGCGAGGAGAACGCCAGCGCATACCACTAAGGCTGAAATGACCACCAGCTCAGTGTGCAGCACCTAAATAGATTTTCTGCACACTTTGCATTCAATTCAGATGCAAATTATATGCAAATCTGCTACTACTTTTTATGCAAACAGGAAACTCACTCAGGAGGAGGGGCTGGGAGCTGTTAACCTGACAGTTACATAGTTACAAAGTTAAGAAAAGGTGATTAAAAATATTATATTGGTACCTTGTTGGGAACATAGTAAACATCACTGATAAGTAAATTACAGCTATAAAAATTTTCCTGGCAGAATTCAACTTCTGAGAGCAGGGAGAGATAAAATACATTAACTATTGACCATTTTCTAACTCTGGGACACTTAATAGGCTGCCACTGATTAAAGAGTGTAAATCGTTAAACCTACTTTGTAAATTTTTAAATATAAAATAAAACCATCAAAAAAAAATTGAGGAGTAGGAGGATAATATAATTGTTTACCTCATCGGTTTATTTTCACCTAGAGTTAACTTTAAAGTGATATATGCGCCATCACGTTATCAAAGAGACTCTACACGATGAAAAGCTCTCTCTGCCGCGGCACAGATCCAGGGAATATTGCTGCCTGCAGTGGGGGGGTTAATAAGCACAGAAATGCATTTTACTGTCACAATCACTGTCTCTTTATCCGCCTCATTCTCAAGATGGCAGCCTCCTGTGCCTGGTGATGGATTGGCTGGGACCAGAAATACATCTGCCTGTGACAGTGATTCGGCCGTGCGTCCCGCGCCGATCATCTGTCTTCCGCATTTCTACTCCGATTCACAGATTCATCCAACAGGATCCTCCGAGACAAATGTCGGTGTTTGTATAATTCCAGCTCATCTGATAAAAACCACATCTTGTTCTCCGCTTGTCCAGACCGTTAAAGGATGCATCTCACTACCAATGTTGACGGGGGCCTTACGGGTACTGAGCCCATCATGCGAGCTTTTCATCTGAGCCGATAAAAATATGATTAAAATCAAAATTGCCTTTCGGTGACGGTTTTCTGCATCTGATCCGTTTTTGTTTTGCGATCCGTGAAATTGGGTTTACATTTTTTTATTCAAAATTAGAGAGAAAACAAAAAAGTCTAGGAATTGTGTTGAGATGCAGTGTTTGGCAGCCACAACAACTTCCTTCAGAGCTGATTTTGGAACAAAGCGGGATAAAGCCAGAAGAAACTACTTCTACTGTAGTGGTTAAGTATTCAGGTAAACTAATGTATACAAATAGGTACTGAAGGACCAGTCACCTGTAAGCCTCCAAACACAAGGCAAATGTGGGTCACACTCAGCATCAGTTGGTGCTCTCCAGAAAGAACAAGACAGAAAGAGGGGCGCCATATTTGATTGCAAAGGTTTAAAACAGTCTAAAAGGAGGAAAGGTGGTTGTCTTCAAGGGTACCTGAACAATAAAAAATTATAAGAGTTGGCCATTAGAGATGTCCTGAACGGTTCGCCGGCGAACTTCGGTGGTTCGCGTTCGCCTGCCAAAGGCGAACTTTCCCGGAAGTTCGATTCGCCCCATAATGCTCTATTCAGCAAAACTTTGACCCTCTACATCACAGTCAGCAGGCACATTGTTGCCAATCAGACTGCACTCACTGGTGGAGCCCCACCCCCCTTATACAAGGCAAGGTCCTTGAGCCATTTGACTCACTCGTCTGCCTATACTAATTAGTTAAGGGACAGCTGCTACCCTCCCTCTTACCGGAGGGTCTCTTCTGCCAGGGAATTCCAGTATTTCAAAAGCCAGCTTACATACCGTGGCTGGCCCAGGTCTCAGTGTATGGTAGGTAACTAACATATCCATTGTATCACCAACACTACTAGCTGAAGCTAGCCTAGCATGTACCATTTATGCTCAATCCAAGAGAAAAATTAGACAAGACAAGACAAATAACATTTATATCACGCTTTTCTGCTGGCAGAATCAAAGCACCAGAGCTGCAGCCACTAGGGCATGCTCTATAGGCAGTAGCAGTGTTAGGAAGACTTGCCTAAGGCCTCCTACTGAATAGGTGCTGGCTTACTGAACAGACAGAGCTGAGATTTGAACTCTGGTCTCCTGTGTCAGAGGCAGAGCCCTTAACCATTACACTATCCAGCCACTGCTTAAGGATATGTAGCCAGGCATGGCCTTGCCTTTATTGTTCAACAGTTGTCCAAAGAGAACCCTAGATAGCCAGGTAGATTCATCTCTCTCTCTCTCTCTCTCTCTCTCTCTCTCTAGTAGGGATGGTCAACGCTTTCCGCGGAATTGTATTTTTGCGCATAAATGGATTGAGCATAAATGGTACATGCTAGGCTGGCTTCAGCATGTAGTGTTGGTAGTACAGTGGCACTAGTGGCTGCAGCTCTGGCGCTTTGAGTCCGCCAGGAGAAAAGCGTGATATAAATGTTGTCTTGTCTAATTTTTCTCTTGACATCTGTTGAACACAAAAGGCAAGGCCATGCCTGGCTACATATCCTTAAGCAGTGGCTGGGTGGTGTAATGGTTAAGGGCTCTGCCTCTGACACCGCAGACCAGGGTGCGAATCTCGGCTCTGTTCTGCTTAGAAACCCAGCACCTATTCAGTAGGAGACCTTAGGCAAGTCTTCCTAACACTGCTATTGCCTATAGAGTGTGCCCTAGTGGCTGCAGCTCTGGTGCTTTGAGTCCGCCAGGAGAAAAGCGCGATATAAATGTTATTTGTCTTGTCTAATTTTTCTCTTGACAACTGTTGAACACAAAAGGCAAGGCCATGCCTGGCTACATATCCTTAAGCAGTGGCTGGATGGTGTAATGGTTAAGGGCTCTGACACAGGAGACCAGGGTTCGAATCTCGGCTCTGTGTGATATAAATGTTATTTGTCTTGTCTAATTTTTCTTTTGGATTGAGCATAAATGGTACATGCTAGGCTAGTTTCAGCTAGTAGTGTTGATGGTATAATGGATATGTTAGTTACCTACCATACACTAAGACCTGGGTTCAATTCCCAGCCACGGTATGTAAGCTGGCTTTTGAAATACTGGAATTCCCTGGCAGATGAGTCCCTCCGGTAGGAGGGAGGATGGAATAGGTAGAAGGGTAAAAGAGGAGGGTGGAGGGAGGAGCTCCAGGTATTAGAACCCTTGAAACATGTTTTCTATCATTTTTCCAGCCAGTAGAAATTTTTCTAAATTTTGAAGTTCGCCTCCCCATTGAAGTCTATTGCGGTTCGCAAACTTTTTTGCAAATCGAACTTTCCGCGGAGGTTCGTGAACAAGGTTCGCAAACCAAAAATCAGAGGTTCGCGACATCACTATTGGCCATACCTGGGGTTCTTCAGTGCCTGCCAGCTGATCTGTACGGAATGTTTGTTACTGAGAGTTCTATGCACAGAGCGAGATACTGTTTGCTTGGCAGTTGGAAAAAGCTGTTATTTCCCATTGTGGGAGGGGTTAGTTTCACCCCAATATCAGCTACACAAACCCCCCTGATGATCTGTTGGAGAAAAGGTAAAGATTTCTCATGATGAACAGGAAGTAGCGTGTAGCACTTTGAGATCGGACCTCAGCGGTGGAACACAGAGGTATGCCTGTGTTCCTCCCGCCGCTGCTGCCAGGGGTGCAGCTAAGGCTTTGATGCCCCAAGCAGTGCATAGGTTGAGGCCCCCCATCTATGAAAGTAGCGGCGCACGAAGCAAGCCGCGGGGAAAAGTGGATAGCCATACTTTCAAATAAAGCGGCGCAAGAAGCGCGCTGCAACGAAAAATGGGCCTGGCCAAAACATGATGTGAGTGGAGCCAAATACTAGCAGTTTCTAGGCTAAATTGCACCCAGGGCAAGGGTATAAAATATGCCTCCAACGTGGAGACAGGTATACTGTAGGTGCCCGCAGTATAGGTAGCCAGCTATAGGTCCCCCCCAGTATAGGGAGCCCATATAGTTGCCCCCAGTATAAGTTAGATAGGTAGGTGCCCCCCGCATAGGTTAGATAGGTAGGTGTCTCCAATATAGGCAGCCAATATATTTGCCCCAGTATATGTTAGATAGGTAGGTGCCCCCATATAGGTTAGATAGGTCGGTGTCCCCGTATAGGTTAAATAGGTAGGTGTCTCTAATATCGGTAGCCAATATATTTGCCCCAGTATTGGTTAGATAGGTAGGTGCCTCCATATACTGTAGGTTAGATAGATGGGTGCCCCCATTAAAGGTTAGATAGGTAGGTTCCTCCAGTATAAGTTAGATAGGTAGGTGCCTCCAATATAGGTAGCCAGCATAGTTGCCCCCAGTATAGGTTAGCTAGTATAGTTGCCCCCAGTGTGGGTTAGATAGGTAGGTACCCCTTAGTATAGGTTAGATAGGTAGATGTCTACCCCAGAAGTTGGTCCAGCACCTGCATAGCACCCCCCCAAAAAAAAATCCTGCAGCCGCCACTGCAGGAGGAGGAGCGCTGAGGGGAGTGCCCGAGGTGAGGGAGGGGCGAGTGGTTATAGTTCCTCTTTAAGGCTTGTTCTTGTACACTGCGTCTGTTGCAGTGGACAATATAATCGCAAAGTGGTGCAATTATATTTCTATAATACGTTCACATTTGGTGCATCAGCAATGTGGAGTTGCGGTTTCAATCAGAATAACGCCCAGCATGCTGTGTGTCCACCAGACAGTGTGCGCCTTTACAGTGACAGTGAAGCATACATTCATTGTACTGTGCGCTTCACTGTCTGCATCACATCACAATGCGACTTTTTGCCACCCTTGTATTGCAATCCTATCGCAACACAATGTGCAGAGTGTGAAAGTTGCCGAAAAAGTTTACAGCTGACAACTTTTGAAGTACAAAAAAAAGGTTTAAGCAATGTTTATGGCAAATCTTATTCCCATTCAGCGCTCAGTGCAGTCACAGAGTTATTACTCGATTTTATTCTACATTTATGTCAAAATCTTGTGTGAAAATGAAAACTGGAATGATCCGACGATTTGTGTGCGAGGAGAATGCAAAGTGCTCAGAGTGTCAGATGGCATTTCTCGTCTACGGCTCAGAAAGTGACGGGTGAAGTGCGAGCGCTCGCTACTGGTGGGGGCGATCGTCTCGCGTCTCCCTCCCTACATCGGAGGCCTGATGTCTTTATCCGCCGGTGAGGAGGTCTCGGCATCGCGAGCGCTAATCCTCCAGCAACGCCGCATTGATTGGGAATACTAATGCAGTCAAGAGCTCGTTTAGTTAATGACCTGACTACAACAATCCCAGATGAATCGTGTCTCACTCGTGTCGTATTTCTTATTTATTACCAATGCTCTTTTCAGAGCTTAATAAGAAGCAATATGACAGCGTCCGATCAATTCAAGTCATTCAGGCAACACAAATACCGACAGCGTTCTTCTGCCGCGGAGCTGTGAGAGTCTCGGGGGAGGAGAAGAGTAACAAAATCAAAAGGAATCTCGGGTATCAAACATTGGTGTAGTGGTTAGCGCTCTTGCCTTGCAGCGCAGGGTTCCTGGTGTGAATCCCAGCCAGGGCACTATTTACATGGAGTTTGTATGTTCTCCCTGTGTCTGTATGGGTTTCCTCTGGGCACTCCAGTTTCCTCCCACATCCCAAAAACATACAAATAGGTTAAAGAGACACTGAAGCGGAAAAAAATATGATATTATGATTTGTATGTGTAGTACAGCTAAGAAATAAAACATTAAGATCAGATACATCAGTCTAATTGTTTCCAGTACAGGAAGAGTTAAGAAACTCCAGTTGTTATCTCTATGCAAAGAAATTAATCTCTACGACTTTCAAAGTGGTGGAGAGGGCTGTTTTCTGACTTTTATTATCTCAACTGTTAGTTAACTATTTACTTTTTCTCTGCCAGAGGAGAGGTCATTACTTTACAGACTGCTCTGAAAGAATCATTTTGAATGCTGAGTGTAGTGTAATCGGCACATATTATAGAATGATGCAATGTTAGAAAAAACACTT
This sequence comes from Hyperolius riggenbachi, assembly GCF_040937935.1. NCBI lineage: Eukaryota > Metazoa > Chordata > Amphibia > Anura > Hyperoliidae > Hyperolius > Hyperolius riggenbachi. Next base: position 378,971,853 of record NC_090651.1, read on the forward strand.
TATACCTGAAAATAAAAATATGAGAATATTTTCTTTGCTGCTAATCTTCTAGTAATTATTCATAGTACACAACCAATTCATTATATCATATATTTTTTTTTCGCTTCAGTGTCTCTTTAATAGGCTTTCCTCTAGCCTAGACTGTGACACATACACTATACCAGTGATGGCTAACCTTGGCACTCCAGCTGTGACAAAAATACAAATCCCATCATGCCTCTGCCTCCCCGAGTTATGCTTAGAGCTGTCAGAGTATTGCAATGCCTCATGGGACTTGTAGTTCCACCACAGCTGGAGGGCCAAGGTTAGCCATCACTGCACTATACGATACATATATAGACATAGGACTATGGTAGGGATTAGATTGTGAGCCCTTCTGAGGGATACATAATGCAGGTTGTTATGCATTTCCTGATCCCAGTGGCAGGGCAGGTTGTTTATTCTCCTCTTCACTCCTCCCCCTGTCCTGCTTCATGGAAGTTTAACCACAGTGGCTGATCTCATTTTCTAAAACTGGTTTATCCACAGGGCAACATAGGCAGGTGTCTGGAGTCCGCTGTCCAGGCCAGGTCCATACGTACCACAAATGCCTACAACATTTCTTCTGTTGAAAACCCTGCGTATCCTGCAGTGAGATACAGTACATGGGATTTTTTATATAAACCTTCTGTTCTCTTACAACTGATAAGCCTGCCTTGTTTCCTGTGTGTTTAAAGAGAACGCTATTGTCCTTGAAGCTGTGATGCAAATAATCTACTTCTCCTGTAACTCTCCAGGGCCCATTCCAATAGGGGAGTCAGCCACCTGACTGGAAAGAGCACTAATGCTGGGAATACACCATACATTTTTCAGCAGATTGATGGTTCGATAGATCATTTCTGACATGTCCGATCTTATTTTTGATCGTTTTTCTGATCGATTTCTCATAGAAGTGAATAGAAATTGATAAGAAAATCGATCGAAAATAAGATCGAACAGTAAATCAACTGAAAAATCTCATAGTGTATTCCCAGCATTAGAACTGTTGCAGTTCATAACTTCTGAAGTATAAAAGACAGGTTTTGGGGTGTTTTTGTATTTTGGTTTTTTTTTAGAAAGTATGAATTGCGAATGTCATTGGTATTGATTACTTGTGCTGATGACACTTCATGGAGCTCTATTTGAAGCAATGGCGTCTTCCCTCTGTTAGCCCTCCCAGGTTTGGAGCTGCCACATAAAATCCCTGACGCGTTTTAAGAGGCGGAGTCCTGGCACTTGTTGAAATAATTGCTGACTGAGAAATTGCGGTCTCACTTTCCCAGCTATTTAGCAGCGGGAACCTCCGGCGGCACAAAGCCAAGCAGCCCGGAAATAGGCGATATTTTACAAGCAGGGAAGGAGCAGCTGTGGCCAACGCTGGAATCCTCTCTATATACATATTACATCGCCTATGGGAAATCAGTCTATACGGTGGCAACCTTTTCATGCATTCCGGCAGCGTATCTCATTAATATACATCATGTCGCGCTTATGTTATTGCCGGTAGCTTAAAAAGAACGGAATAAAGAGGCCTCCCCAAGAAGTGTCTAATCTGTGATTAATCCCCCCCCTCTTCAATCGCAGCTTATTAAAGAGTCGTTTTTCACGTTGCGCCCATCTGTCATTTCCCACTGATGACCGAATCTTTTGAACATAACAAACAGTAAAAAAAAAAAAGGCGGAAAAAAACATAAAAGACTCCGAAATCAAAAGTGAACAAGTGTCACCATCCACCCGTGCGATACCCTACACTGGCGTTCCTTGGTGTATCATAGCTGTACCCCAGGGCAGCCTGCCAGAGGCCTGCCAGACACTGCTAGGATTCTCGGAGAGTGGTGGGAATTGAGTCGTTGGGGGGGGGGAGCCTGGAGATATCTCCTCAGCAATATAAATGAGGAATCTCAGATATTCTGTGTACAGCCAGGCATGCACACATCAGAACGCTCAGCTCCTGTCTCCTGCTTGGGAAAGAAGCACGGGAGATGCTAATGGCAAGAGATGTGCGCGAAAACAGGCGGTCATTTGTGGAAGAGCTTCCGGCAACATTTATTATTTACATGAAAAGGAATGCCCAACTGGTTTCACCCCCTTCATCATCATGTGTGTCATTACGGTACAGCTGTGCATTCACATGTGAGCGGAGAAGGATAAGCAGGGGGGGGGGGGGGGCATAGGTAGAAAACTTGAAAGGAAAACATAAATTCACTAAGATTATCTCCTGGTCGGCTTGTACTGCGCCTGCGCAAGCGGTGCTGTCAATCACCGCCATGTTGACTGGAGCGGCCTGCGCAGTCCGCTCCGGTCCACGTGGCAGTGATTGACAGCACCGCTTGCGCAGGCGCAGTACAGGCCAACCTGGAGGTCGGCCTGATGTCATCGCCGGAGACCGGGAGAGAGCTGTGCTGAACGGCTGCGTGCAGAGCCGCGGTGAGGGACATGCTGGGAGCTTGGGGCTGGAGGAAGCCTCGGGTAAGTAGCGCTTATTTTGTTAAATTTTGCCTGATAACGCCTTTAATAACGATTCTGAGTTGTTTTTACTGTTATCACCATGGTGATAAAGCATTTAGTATTCCTTAAAATAAGGATTCTGTCCTTAAGTTAAGGATTGATGTTAAGGTATACATGATGCAATTTTCTGACAGATTTACTGTCAGATCAATTATTTCCAACATGTCTGATCTGATTTCCGATCGACTTTTCGTTCACTTCTATGAAAAATTGTTTGAAAAATCTAGCGGAGAATTCTAAATTGGCAGAATTCTAAACTTAAAGACAGGATGTTAATTCAGAAAGAGGATCGCAAGTGATACCAACTGTAAAGTGTGTGAGGAGTTATCACCTGGCCTGAGCTGCCGTTAAGTAGTGTGTTCCCAACTTTTTAAGCCACCCTATCAGGTTTACTTTAAGAAAGAAAGAGTGAGAGAAAGAGAGGAATGTCTAAGAGGAGCATAAATTACCTCAAACCCTAAAAATGTCCGCAGACTGCTTGCCTATTATACCTCTATCCCAGTTCCCCCCCCCCCCCCCCAGGACCCAGCCCCTTTCAAGTCTCCCAATGAGGGAGATAGTGAGAAAGAGAGAAATGGAGAGAGAAGGTGAAGTTAGAGGGAAGAGGTGGAAGAAAACATGAGAAGTAATGGCTCCCCGTGTGATTCTATCTAATAAACAACCGTATATTACTTCTATTTTCATCCTGACCCCGGTACATTAGAGAGAAGGAAACAGATCAGGAATAGATAAAGAGATAGCAAGTAAGACAATCAGAGAACATCACACAAGGGCTATTCATGTGCTATTCATGTGCTATGCACTTTTCTCCCGAGTTTCCACCAGACAGAAAAAAATTGCCACAAAATGTGGAAAGTAGAAAAAAAGGAAAAAGAGAGAGAAATGGACGTGGCTGGAGGAGACAGAGACCCACGGAGAAAGACAGAGAGAGAAGAAGAGACAGAAGAAGAGACAGTAATATATGATAGAGAGGATACGAGAGAGGCAGAAGATAAGATGATAGAGAGAGACAGAAGATGAGACAGCAGCAGATGATAGAGAGAGAGGAGGAGAGAGAGACAGCAGGTAAGACAGTAGCAGATGATAGAGAGGCGATGAGACAGGAACAGATGATAGAGAGAGAGGAGAAGAGAGAGACAGAAGATAAGACAGTAGCAGATGATGGAGAGAGAGGAGAAGTGAGAGACAGAAGATGAGACAGTAACAGATGAGAGAAATAGAGAAGATGAGACAGCAGCAGATGAAAGACACAGAGAAGAGAGAGACAGAAGATGAGACTGCAGCAGATGAAAGAGAGAGAGAGGAGAAGAGACATTAGATGAGACAGTAACGGATTAGAGAGAGCAGACAAGACAGTAGCATATGATAGACAGAGAGAGAGAGAAGAGATGAAACCATAGCAGATGATAGAGAGAGAAAGAAGATGAGACTGCAGCAGATGATAGAGAGAAGAGAGAGAGAAACAAGAGATGAGACAGCAGCAAATGGGAGAAAGAGAGGAGATCAGACAGTATGTAAGATTGAGAAACAGAAGATAAGACAGTAGCAGATGATAGAGAGAGACAGAAGATAAGAGTAACAGATGATAGAGAGGAGAAGAGAGAGACGGGAGTAGAGACAGTAGCAGATGATAGAGAGAAGAGAGAGACAGGAGAAGAGACAGTAGCAGATGATAGAGAGAGGAGAAGAGACAGGAGATGAGACAGCAGCAGATGATAGAGAGAAGAGAGAGACAGGAGAAGAGACAGTAGCAGATGATAGAGAGAGAGAGAGAGAGACAGAAGATGAGACAGTAACAGATGATAGAGCGAGGAGAAGAGACAGGAGATGAGACAGTAGCAGATGATAGAGAGGAGAAGAGAGAGACAGAAGATGAGACAGTAACAGATGATAGAGAGAGGAGAAGAGACAGGAGATGAGACAGTAGCAGATGATAGAGAGACAGGAGATGAGACAGTAGCAGATGATAGAGAGAGGAGAAGAGACAGGAGATGAGACAGTAGCAGATGATAGAGAGACAGGAGATGAGACAGTAGCAGATGATAGAGAGAGGAGAAGAGACAGGAGATGAGACAGTAGCAGATGGCAGAGAGAAGAGACAGGAGAAGAGACAGTAGCAGATGATAGAGAGAAGAGAGAGACAGGAGATGAGACAGTAGCAGATGATAGAGAGAAGAGAGAGACAGGAAAAGAGACAGTAGCATATGATAGAGAGACAGGAGAAGAGACAGTAGCAGATGATAGAGAGAAGAGAGAGACAGAAGAAGAGACAGTAGCAGATGATAGAGAGAAGAGAGAGACAGGAGATGAGACAGTAGCAGATGATAGAGAGACGAGAGAGACAGGAGAATAGACAGTAGCAGATGATAGAGAGAAGAGAGAGACAGGAGAATAGACAGTAGCAGATGGTAGAGAGAAGAGAGAGACAGGAGAAGAGACAGTAGCAGATGATAGAAGAGAGAGAGACAGGGGAAGAGACAGTAGCAGATGATAGAAGAGAGAGACAGGAGATGAGACAGTAGCAGATGATAGAGAGAAGAGAGAGACAGGAGATGAGACAGTAGCAGATGATAGAGAGAAGAGAGAGACAGGAGAAGAGACAGCGTCAGATGATAGAGAGAAGAGAGAGACAGGAGAAGAGACAGTAGCAGATGATAGAGAGAAGAGAGAGACAGGAGAAGAGACAGTAGCAGATGATAGAGAGAAGAGAGAGACAGGAGAAGAGACAGCAGCAGATGATAGAAGAGAGAGACAGGAGAAGAGACAGTAGCAGATGATAGAGAGAAGAGAGAGACAGGAGAAGAGACAGTAGCAGATGATAGAGAGAAGAGAGAGACAGCAGAAGAGACAGTAGCAGATGATAGAGAGAAGAGAGAGACAGGAGAAGAGACAGTAGCAGATGATAGAGAGAAGATAGAGACAGGAGAAGAGACAGTGGAAGATGATAGAGAGAAGAGAGAGACAGGAGAAGAGACAGCAGCAGATGATAGAAGAGAGAGACAGGAGAAGAGACAGTAGCAGATGATAGAGAGAAGAGAGAGACAGGAGATGAGACAGTAGCAGATGATAGAGAGAAGAGAGAGACAGGAAAAGAGACAGTAGCATATGATAGAGAGACAGGAGAAGAGACAGTAGCAGATGATAGAGAGAAGAGAGAGACAGAAGAAGAGACAGTAGCAGATGATAGAGAGAAGAGAGAGACAGGAGATGAGACAGTAGCAGATGATAGAGAGAAGAGAGAGACAGGAGAATAGACAGTAGCAGATGATAGAGAGAAGAGAGAGACAGGAGAATAGACAGTAGCAGGTGGTAGAGAGAAGAGAGAGACAGGAGAAGAGACAGTAGCAGATGATAGAAGAGAGAGAGACAGGGGAAGAGACAGTAGCAGATGATAGAAGAGAGAGACAGGAGATGAGACAGTAGCAGATGATAGAGAGAAGAGAGAGACAGGAGAAGAGACAGCGTCAGATGATAGAGAGAAGAGAGAGACAGGAGAAGAGACAGTAGCAGATTATAGAGAGAAGAGAGAGACAGGAGAAGAGACAGTAGCAGATGATAGAGAGAAGAGAGAGACAGGAGAAGAGACAGCAGCAGATGATAGAAGAGAGAGACAGGAGAAGAGACAGTAGCAGATGATAGAGAGAAGAGAGAGACAGGAGAAGAGACAGTAGCAGATGATAGAGAGAAGAGAGAGACAGGAGAAGAGACAGTAGCAGATGATAGAGAGAAGAGAGAGACAGGAGAAGAGACAGTAGCAGATGATAGAGAGAAGATAGAGACAGGAGAAGAGACAGTGGCAGATGATAGAGAGAAGAGAGAGACAGGAGAAGAGACAGCAGCAGATGATAGAAGAGAGAGACAGGAGAAGAGACAGTAGCAGATGATAGAGAGAAGAGAGAGACAGGAGATGAGACAGTGGCAGATGATAGAGAGAAGAGAGAGAGAGGAGAAGAGACAGTAGCAGATGATAGAGAGAAGAGAGAGACAGGAGAAGAGACAGTAGCAGATGATAGAGAGAAGATAGAGACAGGAGAAGAGACAGTAGCAGATGATAGAGAGAAGATAGAGACAGGAGAAGAGACAGTGGCAGATGATAGAGAGAAGAGAGAGACAGGAGAAGAGACAGCAGCAGATGATAGAAGAGAGAGACAGGAGAAGAGACAGTAGCAGATGATAGAGAGAAGAGAGAGACAGGAGAAGAGACAGTAGCAGATGATAGAGAGAAGATAGAGACAGGAGAAGAGACAGTGGCAGATGATAGAGAGAAGAGAGAGACAGGAGAAGAGACAGCAGCAGATGATAGAAGAGAGAGACAGGAGAAGAGACAGTAGCAGATGATAGAGAGAAGAGAGAGACAGGAGATGAGACAGTGGCAGATGATAGAGAGAAGAGAGAGACAGGAAAAGAGACAGTAGCATATGATAGAGAGACAGGAGAAGAGACAGTAGCAGATGATAGAGAGAAGAGAGAGACAGAAAAAGAGACAGTAGCAGATGATAGAGAGAAGAGAGAGACAGGAGATGAGACAGTAGCAGATGATAGAGAGAAGAGAGAGACAGGAGAATAGACAGTAGCAGATGATAGAGAGAAGAGAGAGACAGGAGAATAGACAGTAGCAGATGGTAGAGAGAAGAGAGAGACAGGAGAAGAGACAGTAGCAGATGATAGAGAGAAGAGAGAGACAGGAGAAGAGACAGTAGCAGATGATAGAAGAGAGAGACAGGAGATGAGACAGTAGCAGATGATAGAGAGAAGAGAGAGACAGGAGAAGAGACAGTAGCAGAGGATAGAGAGAAGAGAGAGACAGGAGAAGAGACAGTAGCAGATGATAGAGAGAAGAGAGAGACAGGAGAAGAGACAGTAGCAGATGATAGAGAGAAGATAGAGACAGGAGAAGAGACAGTGGCAGATGATAGAGAGAAGAGAGAGACAGGAGAAGAGACAGCAGCAGATGATAGAGAGAAGAGAGAGACAGGAGAAGAGACAGCAGCAGATGATAGAGAGAAGAGAGAGACAGGAGAAGAGACAGTAGCAAATGATAGAGAGAAGAGAGAGACAGGAGAAGAGACAGCAGCAGATGATAGAAGAGAGAGACAGGAGAAGAGACAGCAGCAGGTGATAGAGAGACAGGAGAAGAGACAGTATCAGATGATAGAGCGACAGGAGAAGAGACAGCAGCAGATGATAGAGAGAAGAGAGAGACAGGAGACGAGACAGTAGCAGATGATAGAGAGAAGAGAGAGACAGGAGAAGAGACAGTAGCAGATGATAGAAGAGAGAGACAGGAGATGAGACAGTAGCAGATGATAGAGAGAAGAGAGAGACAGGAGAAGAGACAGCAGCAGATGATAGAGAGAAGAGAGAGACAGGAGAAGAGACAGCAGCAGATGATAGAGAGAAGAGAGAGACAGGAGAAGAGACAGCAGCAGATGATAGAAGAGAGAGACAGGAGAAGAGACAGTAGCAGATGATAGAGAGAAGAGAGAGACAGGAGAAGAGACAGTAGCAGATGATAGAGAGAAGAGAGAGAGAGGAGAAGAGACAGTAGCAGATGATAGAGAGAAGAGAGAGACAGGAGAAGAGACAGCAGCAGATGATAGAAGAGAGAGACAGGAAAAGAGACAGTAGCAGATGATAGAAGAGAGACCCAGGAGAAGAGACAGCAGCAGATGATAGAAGAGAGAGACAGGAGAAGAGACAGCAGCAGGTGATAGAAAGACAGGAGAAGAGACAGTATCAGATGATAGAGCGACAGGAGAAGAGACAGCAGCAGATGATAGAGAGAAGAGAGAGACAGTAGCAGAGACAGTGGCATATGATAGAGAGACAGGAGAAGAGCCAGCAGCAGATGATAGAGAGAGGAGAAGAGACAGTAGCATATGATAGAGAGACAGGAGAAGAGCCAGCAGCAGATGATAGAGAGAGGAGAAGAGACAGTAGCATATGATAGAGAGACAGGAGAAGAGACAGCAGCAGATGATAGAGAGAGTGAGAGGAGAAGAGACAGTATCAGATGATAGAGCGACAGGAGAAGAGACAGCAGCAGATGATAGAGAGAAGAGAGAGACAGGAGAAGAGACAGTGGCATATGATAGAGAGACAGGAGAAGAGCCAGCAGCAGATGATAGAGAGAGGAGAAGAGACAGTAGCATATGATAAAGAGACAGGAGAAGAGCCAGCAGCAGATGATAGAGAGAGGAGAAGAGACAGTGGCATATGATAGAGAGACAGGAGAAGAGACAGCAGCAGATGAGAGAGAGAAGAGAGAGACAGGAGAAGAGCCAGCAGCAGATGATAGAGAGAGGAGAAGAGACAGTAGCATATGATAGAGAGACAGGAGAAGAGCCAGCAGCAGATGATAGAGAGAGTGAGAGGGGGTGGTGAGCGGATAGCTCATGCAGGCAGCTCTCTCTGTGTTTTGATCCATCTGTCTCCGGAGGTAGGGGGTGTGCGGATCGCATGGAATGACACAGTGCAGATCCAGAATGTAATTTGCACAGAGTCATTCATTGATTCTCATTCTGAGATGAGATCTGTAAATATTGCACATGTCAGTGTTCCCTGTAATTTCACCGGTGAGATGATGTGTCGGCCGCGCAGACAGCGGCACCTGCAGCCTCCAGAAATCTCATCTCTCCGCTTTATTCCCCTAAGAGGAATATCTGCGTATCCACGAGGTGTGAATGCGGCTGACGGGTGATCGGCGCGGCCCCCCTACCAGGGAATTTGAAAGTCTAAATACATTGAGATGATAAAGCAAAGGCGTTGTTTTTGCCTGATGGAGATCGGGCCGCCCAGTGTGATAATAACAGGGTGGTGGGGGAGGGGAGGTGGGGGGGGGGGGGGTCACAGCTGTAGTGGTGCCCAAGGACAAGCAGTGCCTGATCCGCAGCTTCTATTGCCTACAGAGCAGCCAGAGAGGAGGCAACTGCTCCCGCCCCCAAGCATGAATGCTCATCCTCGCTCGCACTTCCGGCAGATGTGCTCAGATGTCATACGTGAAGGATGAACGGCCATCTCTGACTCCATCAATGCTAAGCCAACATAATGGTGGCCAGATAAAGAAGACAGTTTCCCACATACTAACCACAGAGGGTATGTCAATAAATGAGGCAATCAGCTGACCGCCATAAAACTGCCATGGTTCCTCCAATTATAATGACAGACGGCCCCCGACAAAGCAAGAGCGAAACTGGTCAGTTAGAGAGGGGGAGGAGGCAGCAGTGGGGTAACAATAGCTTCCACTGCAGGATGGGCCAGGGGGGCAGGGGGAAGGGCCCTAACTACAGGGGAGCACCTGTGACCGCAGGTTAGCCCAAAGCTGTAAGGGGGCCCAAACTACTACTTCACTCCCTCTGATAAAGGGGAATAAACATCCTTCAGAGGGTGTGGTCATTGGGGTGCCCTATCAAAGATTTGCTTGGAGGTGGGCCATGATTTACAGTTATGCCCCTGGCTATGCAAGTCTGCTCCTCCTCCCTCCCACTTTGCAGAGTAGCTCGTAATATTGACCTGCTCCAGACTGCGATGGGTCTCTTCTTCCTCCCATCAGCCGCACGCTCTATGCTGCCACCCTCTGGCTGCTGATCATGTCACATGACCATTGATCAGAAGCCGGCCACCCTCTGGGTCCTGATGCGTGTCACATGACCATTGATCAGGAGCCAGCCTCTCTCCGGGTCCCAATGCATGTCACATGACCATTGATCAGGAGAAGGCAACCCTCTGGGTCCTGATGCATGTCACATGACCATTAATCAAGAGCCAGGTCCCAATGCGTGTCACATGATCATTGATCAGAAGCCGGCCACCTTCCGGGCCCCTGATGCATGTCACATGACTATTGAGCCGGCTACCCTCTGGGTCCTCGGTGCATGTCACATGATCAGCAGTCAGAGGGTAGCAGCTTAGAGTGTGCGGCTCCTAGGAGGAAGAGGAGGCCCAGCGCAGCCTGGGGCAGGTAAATATTACAGCGCACCCTGCTGCTTGGGAGGAGGTAAGCAGGGGCAGAGTTGCTGGGCACTGCGCATGCACAGGAAGAGAAGGCCTAGCGCAGCCTGGAGCAGGCAAATATTACAGCGCACCCTGCTGCTTGGGAGGAGGTAAGCAGGGGCAGAGTTGCTGGGCACTGCGCATGCACAGGAAGAGGAGGCCCAGCGCAGCCTGGGGCAGGCAAATATTACAGCGCACCCTGCTGCTTGGGAGGAGGTAAGCAGGGGCAGAGTTGCTGGGCACTGCGCATGCACAGGAAGAGGATTCAGAATAACTGCCTGTGAATCTGTCATTTTTTTATTTAAACAGGATAAACAAAAAAGGCATAAACAAGAGAACGATAAGGCGCAGCGGTTTCTCTCTAAAAGAATAATTAATTTCCTTGAACAAATAATGCTCTGGTTTTATTATCCCGCTGTAATTACACCAGGATTTCATTATGGCAGCAGTCTGCAAATTACAGACCCGTAACCAATTAATGGGAGCCACTCAGCGCTATCCTGCGCTCCGCTGCACAGCCGCTCCCAGATGGTGCTACCGGGCGGCTCTTAAAGGGGAACTGCAGTGAAAATAACAGTCAGCGTTTGCCCATTGTAAAATCTTTCCTCTCCCTGATTTATATTCTGAAATGTATCACAGATGGTGACCTCTTTTGTTCTGCCAAGTGATCTGTACGGTATGTTCATTACTGAGGGTTCTATGCACAGAGGAAGGTACTGCTTGCTTGGCAGTTGGAGAAAGGAGGGGCGGGAGTGTGTGCGTGGGGCACATCTGCGCACCACTTTTTATAAGACAGCCAGTGCTGAGGTCGCGGCCAGAGCCTAGCACACGTTTTTAAACAGGCCTTAGGCCTAGTCTATTATGACTGCACAGTCAGCCCTTCTGTGTAGGGCTGTGCGTTTTAAAGCAAACCTGAAGTGGAAATAAACTGAAGATGAGCGGTCGCACAAAAAATCATGCCAAAACCGCTCGGAGTATAACAGAAAAACGGCTATCGCACCCCAGTGTATCTGCAATTGCAGTTGTGATTTTTAGTGAAAGGGCACTAAGGGTTGCCGGGAAAGGTTGTGAGCATTGAGGGGGCTTCATCAATGTTTTGCTGGGGGGGGCTTTGCCTCAAAGATAGATAAAAAATGCTTAAAGAAGGTAGGGGAGCTGCCATGCAAGGGTGGAACCAGCGGTGGTGAACATGAAGGTCCTGGGGTCCAAACTACAGGGGAGCAGCCCCTGCGACAGCAAAGGGAACCAGAGCTGTAAGGGGGCTCCAACTATTACATCACTCCCTCTGATAAAAGGGTCCATCCCTCAGATCAGGTGTTTTGTGGCTACACTTGCTATACGTGTGAAGATTATGACGTCTTGTTTTATGGCTCTTGCACAATGGGCTGGGAGGGTCATCAGGAAACAGTATAAACATGAGGGGCCCTCCAATGTTTTTGCTAGGATGCCCATGATTTGTAGTTATGCCCCCGTGTGTAGGTCAGTGCTCACACTTGAAGAACCTCTATATCTAGGATATAGGCCACCAGTGCCCTGGACTGTATTAGATGTTGAGTCCCTCAGATGAATAGAAACTGGTTTTATGATGTTCTCAGTAAAGCAGAAAATATCTCAGTGCTCTATAAGAGGGTAAAAAAGGACACATTGAAACAGGTCAAGAAGTTCCCTCCCATCTATAGCCAAATGAAGAATATCCTGCAGTTACTCATCAACAGCTGTTTAGCTCCAACTGGACTCTTTCGGTGAGGTTAAGAACAATATCAAAGATCAAAAAAAGCCACACAGAACAAATATACTTTTATTACCTCAGGTGGACAAATCCTTAAAGACCTGCAAGTAGAAAGCTTAAAGTCTTGTCGTGGGTTGAAGCTGAGTCTGCTGATCCCACTAGCTGGTTTCCCTGTCTCTTCTCTGCTGGTTTCCCTGTCTTTTTTCTGCTAGTTTCCCTCTATCTTCTCCCCTCGTTTCCCACTCTCTTCTCCGCTGGTTTCCCTCTCTCTTCTTCGCTGGTTTCCCTCTCTCTTCTCTGCTGGTTTCCCTCTCTCTTCTTTGCTGGTTTCCCTCTCTCTTCTCCGGTGGCTTCCCTCTCTCTTCTCCGGTGGCTTCCCTCTCTCTTCTTCGCTGGTTTCCCTCTCTCTTCTCTGCTGGTTTCCCTCTCTCTTCTCCGCTGGCTTCCCTCTCTCTTCTCCGGTGGCTTCCCCCTCTCTCTTCTCTGCTGGTTTCCCTCTCTCTTCTCTGCTGGTTTCCCTCTCTCTTCTTCGCTGGTTTCCCTCTCTCTTCTCCGCTGGCTTCCCTCTCTCTTCTCCGCTGGCTTCCCTCTCTCTCTTCTCCGCTGGTTTCCCTCTCTCTTCTCCGCTGGTTTCCCTCTCTCTTCTCCGCTGGTTTCCCTAACTCTTCTCCGCTGGTTTCCCTGTCTTTTCTCTGCTAGTTTCCCTCTCTCTTCTCCGCTGGTTTCCCTCTCTCTTCTCCGCTGGTTTCCCTGTCTCTTCTCCGCTGGTTTCCCTGTCTTTTCTCTGCTAGGTTCCCTCTATCTTCTCTCCTTGTTTCCCACTCTCTTCTCCGCTGGCTTCCCTCTCTCTTCTCCGCTGGTTTCCCATTCTCTTCTCCGGTGGCTTCCCTCTCTCTTCTCCGGTGGCTTCCCTCTCTCTTCTCCGCTGGTTTCCCTCTCTCTTTTTCGCTGGTTTCCCTCTCTCTTCTCCGCTGGCTTCCCTCTCTCTTCTCCGGTGGCTTCCCTCTCTCTTCTCCGGTGACTTCCCTTTCTCTCTTCTCCGCTGGCTTCCCTCTCTCTTCTCCGGTGGCTTCCCTCTCTCTTCTCCGCTGGTTTCCCTCTCTCTTCTTCGCTGGTTTCCCTCTCTCTTCTCCGCTGGCTTCCCTCTCTCTTCTCCAGTGGCTTCCCTCTCTCTTCTCCGGTGACTTCCCTTTTTCTCTTCTCCGCTGGTTTCCCTCACTCTTCTCCGCTGGTTTCCCTCTCTCTTCTCCGCTGGTTTCCCTCTCTCTTCTCCGCTGGCTTCCCTCTCTCTTCTCCGGTGACTTCCCTCTCTCTTCTCCGCTGGTTTCCCTCTCTCTTCTCCGCTGGTTTCCCTCTCTCTTCTCCGCTGGCTTCCCTCTCTCTTCTCCGCTGGATTCCCTCTCTCTTCTCTGGGTGGCTTCCCTCTCTCTTCTCCGGTGGCTTCCCCCTCTCTCTTCTCCGCTGGTTTCCCTCTCTCTTCTCCGGTGGCTTCCCCCTCTCTCTTCTCCGGTGGCTTCCCTCTCTCTTCTCCGGTGGCTTCCCCCTCTCTCTTCTCCGGTGGCTTCCCTCTCTCTTCTCCGGTGGCTTCCCTCTCTCTCTCTTCTCCGCTGGTTTCCCTCTCTCTTCTCCGCTGTTTTCCCTCTCTCTTTTCCGCTGGTTTCCCTCTCTCTTCTCCGCTGGTTTCCGTCTCTCTTCTCCGCTGTTTTCCCTCTCTCTTTTCCGCTGGTTTCCCTCTCTCTTCTCCAATCTTCTCAGGTTTCCTCTCGGCTTCCAGTAAAACGTGTTTAGTAGACAATCTACCTAGTCGGTGTTCTGTAAGCTTGCCATGTTTTGGATGCATTTCATTAAGTAGCAGTCCCTCCAGGAATTTCTGAAAGAGAATCCCCGCGTTCAGACGGAACATCTTAAAAGAATTGTATTGATTGTGGTGTCGTTTAATTTATTGGTGCGTAACATTTCCATTCCAATTTCTTTGTTATCTGGATTGCCACGAGGCCTGACCTCGGCAGGAACTAAGAGATAATGATCTCCCAGGATAGTGGCAATTTCAGTCAAGTCAAGTATTCGGTCTGCATACAGAATGCTGGGGCTACTCGGGGAAACGGCGGTGCAGGGGGAATTGTGGGTAGCCGGAACTTGAAGATCATATTACTTATGCCAGATAGCATCAGATGCACTCCGGAGCTCATACATCTTTATCCCGGCGTTGTCACGGTACGGAAGATAACGGCTTCTGCTGCTTGATGTATTCACATAATAAACCTGTACTTAATCTGCCGCCTTGCAATAAAAAAAGTACTTATGTTTCAAAATAAGGCCCTGGTCACTGAATGAAGAAATAATAACTATAATTAAATTAAAAAACAATTGGTATCCAACTGCCTGTTACTTACCAAAGTCATTGTTCCCATGGCCGGATTTCTGGCAAGGCCGCATAGGCCATGGCCTAGGGCACCAGATAAACAAGGAGCGGCCTGCATTATTTGCAGGGCATTATTTGCAAGTGTCCAAACAAATGAAAGTGGTCAGGATAACTGCACTATTAGTACCAGCTGGCATCTGCCTGTGCTGTGCTACAGGCAGCTGCAGTCCGTTAACCAAACGTTTGTGAACAGTGTGTGACTAGCAAAAAGCCAGACCTTGTCCAATGACATAGCAGCAGCTGCAGGCAGTTACAGAAGGCCGGGTCTCACGTACTTGGTGTGGGGGATGAAAGGACCAGGGGCAGCACCAGCAAATAGTACATAATACAGAAAGCAGCCTCTTACAGTACCCATTTCTTAATTATTGATTGGCCAGCGCTGTTACCCTGGAGAAAGCAGTGGGTACAGGACTCACTTTTACGTGTTGCTGACCCCACCCAATGTCCAATTGTGAGCCACTTTTGACTATGTGTGTGTGGTGGACGGCTTCCACCACGCCCATCACCTGTAGATCGCTTGATTGACCAGTTCCCCCGTGTGACGTGATTGATTCACTTCACGTTGCCATGGAGACCTCGGCACTAGCCACAATAGTGGACACCATCGGCCCAAAGTTTTTTGGGTGTGTGTGTAGAGAGAGGTGGTAGGATACGGTTTTGGTTGGGGCGGCTGGTAATAGTCGGCCTTGGGCGGTAAGAAGTACAAATCCGGCCCTGATTGTTCCCCCACCACAGTCACCACTCCCAACTGTCATTCAGAAATGTTACACCATATATACTCGAATAAAAGCCAAGTTTTTGGGACCATAAAAGTGGTCCAAAAGTGGGGGTCTTGACCTATACTTGAGTCATACTTCAATCAGTGTTTCCCCCGAGTGCCCTCAGCATGTGCCCCCTGCCCTTCCACCCCCATCCCCCCCCCCCCACACACACAGAGCAGTATGAGCTGCAGTGTTTGCCCCCCAGTGTCCCTGGCATGTGCTGGAGCTTTATGTACAGCTGTTTTCCCTTAATTGCCAAAGCAGTATATGCAGCTCGGGGGACGTACAGAAACCATACATACTGCTTTTTCTGTGGGCCCTAATGTTGCATATGTATTGCACTGGCAACATGTGAAATCTAGGAGTAAGAGCCAGAGGTCGAATCATATATTTTCATCTGAAGATGCTGGGGTCAGAGCCTTGGGTTAGCGATCAGAGAGCCCTAAGAGGTCCTCAGTAAGTGCTGCATTTCCTGTTCTCGGCTTATACCTGGGTACACTTTTTTCCAGGTTTTTTTAGGTTAAGGCTAAGGGGTTGGCTTATACTTGAGTATATACGGTATATGCAAATGTTTTCCTTTACTTGCTACTAGTAGTTGATCCAGCACACAGGTGACAAACTCCAGTCCTTGAGGATGGACAGAGAAATGGAGAAATATGTTCTACTTGATGAGCCACGCCTTTCCTGATTCACTTCATTCAATTAATTTGAGCTGTGCAAAAATTGTGTGAGAACCTTGGCTGCAGTTCTAGCATCACACAAAAGAGGGCGTGACTTCCTCATGCCACTAGAAAATGGCTCAGCTGCCCATAGCAATGATTGGGAGAATCTCCCATGAGGAGATGGGTTAGTCCAAAACCTGTCAGCTTTTTACTGCCTCCTGTAAGTGACAGAACCATATGAGAAAAGTAATTTATTCTGCATTTTACTCTGGGAGAAATGTACATTTTATTCAAAGGCATATTAAATTTAACAATGTTTTGCAATAGTAGTCCTTTAACAGAACCCAGAGACCCCCAAACCCAGCCTTAAAGGCTACCCGAGGTGACATGTGACATGATGAGATAGACATGGGTATATACAGTGCCTAGCACACAAATAACTATGCTGTGTTCCTTTTTTCCTTTCTCTGCCTGAAAGAGTTAAATATCAGGTATGTAAGTGGCTGACTCAGTCCTGACTCAGACAGGACGTGACTACAGTGTGACCCTCACTGATAAGAAATTCTCCTTTTTACCTCTTTCCTGCTCTCAGAAGCCATTTTCTGCTAGGAAAGTGTTTTATAGTTGTAATTTCTTATCAGTGAGGGTCACACTGTAGTCACTTCCTGTCTGAGTCAGGACTGAGTCAGCCACTTACATACCTGATGTTTAACTCTTTCAGGCAGAGAAAGAAAAAAAGGAACACAGCATAGTTATTTGTGTGCTAGGCACTGTACATACACATGTCTATCTCATCATGTCACATGTTACTTCAGGTATCCTTTAACCCTTAGGCCTCTTTCACAGTGCGATGTTAACCATTTAGGGACAATGTAACGCATTAAAACGTCATGTTCGCCGCTATTAATGGCAACAGGACGTTTTAATAAGTTACATTGTAACTCTGCTGCTGTGTGCGAGCGGGCGCGCTCCCGCTGCGCGCGCACGTCGGGTCCCGCGGCTTGGTGATTGGACCAGGGAATCACATGGTCCCTGGGCCAATCAAGTGCCAGTAACAAGGCAGATCATTGTTACAAGCCAGTAACAATGATCTGTCCTGTAGTGTCAGTAAACAAAGTTGCTTTCTCCCTCCCAGCTCATCTGTCACCTCAGACTGCTGTCAATCAGCATTCAGAGGTGACAGGAGCTGTGAGGGAGAAAGACTGTGATTGTGGTAGGATTTTTATATTTTTAAATAAAATTTTATCCCCATACTTTTTTATTAACCCCTTATCCTCCCCCTCATTTGCCATTTACTGGTTTTCTGTTTTATTTTAGTACCTTTTAGTACTTCTTAGTACTTTTCTGTACTTTTTCACCCCTCTTTTACCCTTACTCTGATATTTCTATCTATACTTTCTATCTATATTCTTTCTTTTCATCTTCATATAAAAAAAAAAAAAAAAAAAAAAAAAAATCTTTCTGTTATTGATCAATCGCTTGGTTGATCGATCGATCTGTCTGTCTATCCCATCCATCCCATCCATCCATCCATCCCATCCATCCATCCATCCATCCATCCATCCATCCATCCATCCATCTATCCATCTATCTATCTATCTATCTATCTATCTATCTATCTATCTATCTATCTATCTATCTATCCCCTTTGCTTACTATGGCGAGGAGACTGTATTCTGTTGAGGAGGCAGCCGTCTACCTTCAGCAGAGCAGCAGCAGTGGGGACGATTCAGGGAGCGAATGGCACCCAACGAGCAGCAGCTCTGAGTCAGATTCTGACAGTTCAGAGAGCGTTGGGCAGCCGTCTCCTGCTATTTGGCTGAGAAATGGGAGCCCACCACCATACCTGAGCTAAAGGTGTTTCTGGCCCTAACACTACACATGGGCATACTCCAACAGCCAGAAATAAGACTGTACTGGTCTAAGGACTTTATGCACGCAACACCCCTGTTTCCAGCTTCCATGAGCAGGCAGCGCTATGAGGCTCTTATGAAGTGCCTGCACGTTGCCGACAATTCGGACAATGTCCCCAAAGGTGATCCTGGCCATGACAAGCTTTTTAAGCTGAGGCCCATACTCACCCACCTCAGTACAAAATTTAGCGAGGTGTACACCCCAGAGAGAGAGGTTGCAGTGGATGAATCCCTCCTACCCTTCCATGGCAGATTAGGGATAAAACAATATATCCCAAGTAAGGCTGCCAAGTATGGGATAAAATTTTATAAACTTTGTGAGAGCAGCACTGGCTACACCTATTCTTTTTTTCTGTATGAGGGCAAAGATAGCCATTTGCAACCAGCTGGGTGCCCACCATATATGCCAACCAGTGGGAAAATTGTGGTGGAACTAGCCAACCCACTCCTCCACCAAGGCTATCATCTGTACGTGGATAACTTCTACACCAGCATTCCCCTTTTCAAATTTTTATATTCTGCAGAGACTGGTGCCTGTGGGACAGTGAGGCCAAACCGCAAAGGCCTCCCACCACAGGTGGTTAATAAAAAATTATTGAAAGGGGAAACACACAGTCTCAGAAGTGGTGAGCTCCTGGCTATAAAATTCAGGGACAAGAGAGACGTCATGGTCCTGACTTCAATCCACACTGAAGAAGTGGTTCCTGTCACAACCTCCAGAGAGCGGATCGAGAAGCCAATGGCATTGGTCGACTACACAAAAAATATGGGTGCGGTGGATCTTGCGGACCAAATGCTCTCCTACTACTTTTTAAAAAAAAAAAAGAGGGCCTGGTACAAAAAAGTTTTTTTTTACCTCCTGCAGATGGCCATGCACAACGCATTTGTGCTTTATAAAAAGAAATGCCACGGTGACAGCTACCTCCCGTTTATGCGACAAGCTTTGAGATTGCTGATCAATGAAAGCGTCAACCTTATGGAGGAATACAATCCAATGCAACTGGATGGAGCAGTTCGCCTAAGGGGAAAACATTTTCCTGCCCTGATCCCCCCGAACCCAATTAAGGCGAAGCCACAGAAGCGATGCCGGGTGTGCACCAAGCACAAGAGGCGGAAAGACAGCAGATACCACTGCCCAAAGTGCCCCTCACAGCCGGGACTCTGCGTTGCCGGCTGCTTTGAGGCATACCATACCCTCAGCAGCTATTAGACTTTATTTTTTATTTTATTTTATTTTTCTTCATTACCCTAAATTTTCACTAGACTTTTTCCTCTCTACTTTTATTTGCCACTTACTGTCCCTCAAAGGAACTCACAATTACCACTAGTTAACATTACCACCTTTTTTGGGGGTGTGGGAGGAAACCCAGAAGCTTAGAGGAAACCCAAGACTCCTACAACCTGCAAATAGTTTTTTCCAATTTGGACTTGCTGCTGCAAGGCGAGAGTGTTTGCCACAGGACTTTACTCTGCAGACCACCCCCCATCTTCTGACCACTGGCTTTCCTTGGCGTATGACCTCTGGCCTTTCTCCATCCTGCTAGACCTGCAATGGTGAGTTCCAATGTATCTGTCATTCATGTTATGGATAGTGATTTAGGCCTCACCTAAATTATTCTATTTGCAACTGAGTAGGCCTGAGTCTCTAGTTTTCAGAATGGTAACATTTGTGTCTTTTATTGAATGGTCTTACACTCCTGGGGCTTTGAGAAGAAAGAATTACATTGTTGCATTTGGTAAAAAAAGGGCCTTAAAAATAACATTGGCGCTGCTCATGATTAACAGTGTATTATGTGGCCAAAACACTATCTGATGATGTGTGTAGGGTATCATTTTAACCGTGACAAGCAAGAGAAGAGAATTTGGGGTGTTTGAGAGATTATGCATATGTCATTTGAATTGTTTTTTCATGCCAAAGTAAAGAAAACTGTAAAAAAAAACCATTTTCAAAGTTACGGTGCAATTTCATCAAAACCGCAAAAGTGCAAATGTTACAAAATATGTATATTTGGGTAGGTCTGGTTCTCTAGTTTTCAGAATGGTATAATTTATGACCTATATCCAATGTTCTGAGACACCAGGGGTTTTGCTAGGAAAGTATGACTGTATTGTTTCTGGTGCAAAAAATGGCCTTGAAAAATACATTGGCGCTGCTCATGATTAACAGTGTATTATGTGGCCAAAACACTATCTGATGATGTGTATAGGGTATCATTTTAACCGTGACAAGCAAGAGAAGAGAATTTGGGGTGTTTGAGAGATTATGCATATGTCATTTGAATTGTTTTTTCATGCCAAAGTAAAGAAAACTGTAAAAAAAAAAAAAAATTTCAAAGTTACGGTGCAATTTCATCAAAACCGCAAAAGTGCAAATGTTACTCAATATGTATATTTGGGTAGGTCTGGTTCTCTAGTTTTTTAGAATGGTATCATTTATGACCTATATCCAATGTTCTGAGACACCAGGGGTTTTGCTAGGAAAGTATGACTGTATTGTTTCTGGTGCAAAAAATGGCCTTGAAAAATACATTGTGCTGCTCATGATTAACAGTGTATTATGTGGCCAAAACATTATCTGATGATGTGTATAGGGTATCATTTTAACCGTGACAAGCAAGAGAAGATAATTTGGGGTGTTTGAGAGATTATGCATATGTCATTTGATTTTGATTTTTTGGCAAACTGAATGAGAAGCAATAAAACTGTTATTTCCATATACTCTGTACCAAAATAAAACACTTGTAAAAAACACCAAAAGTGACAGAATTGAAAACCGAATGCATAAATAGTTACCTTAGGGACTCAGCTTTTAAAATATATATGCTATGAGGGTGAACTACTGTTATATTTGCAAATAAGGGCTTGAATTCATTGGTAGTATGCAATGAGAAAACAAAAAACACAACATAGGAAAAATACACCTTTATTTCCAAATAATATATTGTCACCATACTTTGCACTAGGGACATAATTTATATATTGTAATAACCAGGACAAATAGGCAGATAAAATGTGTGTGTTTTATGCACATTAGCAGTGTTTATTTTAAAACTCTAGGGGATGAAAATGGAGAAATTGTGTATTTTTTCATTTTTTTCCTTGTTTTTCCCTTTAAAATGCATAAAAAGAAAAGGTATTACTGAAAATAAATATCGCCTCCAAAAAGCCTATTTAGTGGCAATAAAAACAAGGTATTGATCAATTTGCTGTGATAAGTAGTGAAAAAGTTATTGGTGAATGAAAGGGAGGAGCGCTGAAAGGTGAAAATTGCTCTGGTCCGTTAGGGTAAAAACCCTTGGGGGTGAACTGGTTAAAGTCGCGTTAGAAAATGTTTTAACGTGGACTAACGCACAGCAATAGTAAGGCCCTGTTCAGACTGTCAGCGTCTGTAGAATGAGTATAAATTCAAAGAAACGCAAGTTGAAAAACGCATGCATTTCTCTTGCGTTCGAATGCGGTTTCTATTGCGTTTTGCACACACACGTGATCCGGGAAAAGAATTATGGGAACCTCAGAGGGAAAAGTACGCTAAAACGCAATAGTACGCGTTTTTGATACGCGTCCATAGACTTTCATTGTGTCCGTTTCTGTGCGTGACGCACAGAACTGCGTGCAGCAATGCGGGTGAGAAACGTATGCGTCTCATACGCATACATGTGAATGAGGCCATTAGAAAACATTAGTAGCCGTTTCTATGCGTAAAATCTTTCTGTATGCGTTCTGTAAAAACGGCTAGGAACGCACATAGTCTGAACGAGGCCTAAGTCTGTGCAACATTCACAGTGCACACGTTGCGCTGTGTGTAACGTGTAGCAATATTTAGGAAGTGCTGCATGCTGTGCGTTTAGCAATACATTTGCTGCGTTGTGTGTGTTGCACATACTCAGTAATGTTTTTTTTTCTATGTAAGGCATGCGCCGTTTTCGTTCCATCACTGTGCGACAAAAACAGAGCACCAAACGCAGGGCTAAAGAATGTACTATAACGTCCAAGTTATAGCCTTTCAATGCGTTGCATTAGGGACACCTTATGCGACCTTAACGTCGCATCAACCGCACCATTCCACTGTGAAAGAGGCCTTAGACTGCAAGATATTTAAAAAAAAAAAAAAAAACGCTATAAGCTAGTGTCAGCAATGTTTGAATTCTATTTTTTTTATTGTCTTACCCAAATCTACATTTACCAAACTAGTCATTTACCCAGGGCCGGCCTGCTCATGAGGCGGGGTGAAACTTTTGCCTCAGGCGGCAAATTTCTAGGGGCGGCATCCGCCCATCGGTGGGTGCGGGGAGCCGGCCGCCCAGCTGGAGGGGTAGCGGGCAGGACGGGGGTATTGGGCCTAGTGGCGGGGAGGGGGGTCGGCCCCCCCCTCCCTCGCCTGGGTCCCCCGCCCTCCGCTCCCCTCCAGCCTTAAATAGATAAGAAGCGCAACTCGTAAGAGGCAGTGGGCGGGGAGGACTCACCTCTTCCTCGCTCGATCCAGCGTGCACTCCACTGACGTCACTTCCTGCAACGCCGCCCACTGTATTGTAAGTCCGACTTCCCTCCCCGCCACTAGGCCCAATACTCCTGCCCGCTACCCCTCCAGCTCGGCGGCGGCGGTCCCCCCCGCGGGGGGGCGGCGGCAGCAATCATTTTTTCCTCAGGCGGCAAAAAGTCTAGGGCCGGCCCTGCATTTACCTAACTATTAGTCAGTAGGATTGTCATTGAAGTGCAAATACAGCAGTTCTGAGATGATTGAGAATTATGCTAATAATTATGCTAAAGCATTATTCTAATTATTATGAAAATATCTTGGAAAATTGAGTAATGGAATCTATTTTTTTTCAAGCTGCATAGGTTAGCACTGACATTTGCATAATGTTGCATCAATAGAATTATTTCCAGATTTCAAGTAAAGTAGAAAGTTGGTAGTGAGCCAAAACTTTGCACCAAATGCCAAAGTCCCCGGCACAAAAATAAGGGGGCATAAAAATGCTTGTAGATGTTTGCGCCAGGTGGAAGTAGTGTTGTTCTAAAATGCTATTACACATCCGTGGCTTGTGGATGAGAAAACACAGAATGTCTAAAGATGTTGCTGGTTAGTGTACTGGTTAACCTCTCTGCGGCCGCCTAACGCCAATTGACGGCCGCAGAGTGGCTCCCCCAGGACCGCCTAATGCTGATTGGCGTCAAGTCCTGGGGGAGGAGATTAGCAGGGATCCCCGCTTGAGTGACGGAGTGGAGTTCAGTAAACAGTCTGCCAGCGGTGATCGTTGCTGGCAGACTGTTAGACAGTGAAACCGCCATTTGTTTTTATTGTACAGCACTGCGATCTACTGCAGCGCTGTGATCTGTACTGGGGACAGCCCCGTCACTCGGCTGTCCCCTGGAAAGGCTCACCACCCGAACTCCTCTGATAGGCTGATGCCTATGAGAGAAGATCGCCCTGGTTAGTCCTCGGGGGGGAGGAAAAAATATATACATTTTTATTTAAAAATAAAAGACAATTAAACTAATTTAAAATAAAAATAAAGCCTTCAGCAGCAATCAGAGCCCAAAGCTCTGTTGGTGCGCAGAAAAGGAGGGCATTTGGGTGGTAAGTTGTGTGGCCGTGCAGCATACTGTTAAAGCTACAGTGTGCTGAATTGTAAAAAAATTGCCTGGTCACTAGGGAGGTGTAAGCCTGTGGTCCTTAAGTGGTTAAGGACTCTGCCTTTGACATGAGTGACCAGGGTTCACCTCCCGGCTAGGGGCAGCAAGTTTTCAGTAAGGAGTCCTTGTGCAAGACTCCCTAACACTGCAGCGTGGCCTCTTGAGCACGCCCTTAGTGGCTGCAGCTCTGGAGCGCTTTGAGTCAGACAGGAGAAAAGCACTGTACAAATATTAGGATTATTATTGTTATATCCGCGGCAGTCTAAGGTTTAAATTCCACCCGTTCTTGTTTCCTGTATTCATAGTATTGGCACAGGAGTATTTTTTCTGGTTAAAGCGGACCTGAATTTAGAACTTCCTCCATGCTCTAAAAGATAAGCAACAGCATAATAACCTTTAAAAAAAACATTTCTTTGTTACAGCTGATAGAAATACTGAAATACATTTGCAGTGTGTCCACTTCCTGCTTTCGTGGAAGCAGACAAAAAGGTTAAAGAGGAACTCCAGCCTAAAGAAACATACTGTCATTAAGTTACATTAGTTATGTTAATTAAAATAGATAGGTAATATAATCTCTTACCCACACTGTTTTAAAAGAACAGGCAAATGTTTGATTTCATGGGAGCAGCCATCTTTTTGGTTGAAAGGAGGTGACAGAGAGCATGAGACACAGTTCCAACTGTCTTGTGTCCTGAGCACCCCACCCAGTTGCTAGGCAACGTGAACAACAACAGGAAATCCCATCATGCTTTGCACAGCATCAGGGAAAAAAAGCCTGGGCTTTTTTTCTTTGATGGGTGGAGCTTAGCTAAAAATGCAGCTAAAAATGATGCTTTGGTAAGAAAAACAAAAGTTCTGATGCTGTGAAACTGTTAAAGAAACACCAAGCCTTTTCAGGTCTGCTGAGTAGATTTTTAGTCCGGAGGTTCACTTTAACATCCTGTGTTTACTAATTAGCTGCTCTGCTGAGGCTGCCGAGATTCCTGAGTTAACACAGGTGAGAGATCAAATTACACTTGTGATTTGTCACAGATGAGGGGGAATTAGACAGGCTAAACTCTCACTCTTCATACAGGGTGCCTTTCTCTGTGTTTTCCTTCTGTCCAGTGCAAGAGTTCAGGTCCACTTTAAATCCTGGCAGCCTCATGTATTATAGAGAGATAGGAATAGTAGGTGTCAGATTTTCATAGCAATATAACTGTCTAGGGGGGGAGGCTGGCTGCCTCTGCTGATGTCGGGGTCTCTGGGAAGGCCACTGACTCTGGGAGATTGCGTTACGCTTTCAGAGAGATCAGCACGGTATCCGCATCTATCGATTAATTGCGGAGGCATCTGCTGTACACACACCGGCTTATATTCCCATATGAAGAGGATCTGTCACAACACGGGTGAATTATTCATGCTGAAATGTGAACCGCCACATCCTGACTCCGCTGATAAGAATTCTCATAGTTTCCATCTTCTCCTCCGCTATCTAAATTGAAATGTGTACATGTGTATGACGTGACGTGTTATCCGTATTCCTGCTGGCAGACGCCACCGCTCATTTTCCGAGACATTCCTCGCAAATGAGCAGAATGTACAGCGAAGGGCGGAGCCCGCAAGCCGCAGAAGGTCAACTCAGAATTTTAAGAGGCACTCCACTTTCATGGAAAATATCCTAAAGTTCCCTTCATCACAACCATGTGCACTGCAAAGATGTAGGAAGAAAAAGCAGATTGCCTCTTTAGTTTATTTTTGCCTCAGTTGGGAGCTCAGGGCTACGGAAAAGGAACTGAAGTGGGTGCAGGGCGAGATTTGTACTTTCCAGTGCCCTAGGCCTGCTGTCACCAAGCGCTCCCCCCAACACCCACACTAGCATAGAGGTAGTAACAGCTCAGGTGTCCTTTAAAGTGACAGTTTAGCAATGAAAGGGAAGAAAACAGCATTTTTATTCCTGCAGTTCTCATAGATGGTAGGAGGCGCTGAAGGACAGAAAATAAATCAGGAAAGAGTTAACTGAAGCAGGGAAGAGATCACTGCTAGCTAGGAAAACAAAAGAGAAACATTCTTAAATTAGGGTTAGATAAGAAAGCAATTAGCTGCTGGGGTTAGTGTCACAGCTGTAAAGGAGGTGAAGAAACTAGCAGAGCTCACTGATGTTTGGGAATGCCTGCATTAATACTCAGCGGAACTTAGTTCTATCTGCTTTGTAATGTAAATCTCTGGTATTTCTCACATCGATCTGTATGTCCATCATACAGAGGAATGGATTATCAGGTGACAGTTATGATTGATCCTGATTGTTATAACACATCAGGAAGTGAGAGAGAGATGCAGGGATTGGGGAACTGTGGAATTCAGCTATTAGTGTAGAGCAGGGCGCTGGCTGGCTGCGCTGCGGGAACAGAAGAAATTATTTACTTTGACATATGACCTCTTCTCTCTCCAAGTCATTCCGCCCTTCTTATCTTACCTGATTTTATCGCCCTAGGCCTTGGCCTTTCTGGCCTTCCCAGAAATCCGGCCCTGAGTGGGTGTGGCTACATATGTGCGGTGATCAGACATTTGACTGTCTCCCTTGCCCCTGGGAGTTGCTTACTGTGGAATATTGTTTCTCGCTTTCTTTAACCACTTAAGAATCAGGCCAATTTTTACACTTCTGCTATGCCTTTGCTGAGTTTAAATATCTCAGGCAATTTTTATTCTATCTCTACCCAAACACATTTTAGTGTTGTGCATTTCAGGACAAATATGGCTTTCATTTGGTACCATTTAATTTATAACACATATGAAATTTTATTGTGCTTTTAAGAGAAAATGTGAATATGAAAAAAAATATATTTTCTAGGTTTTTTTTAACCAACAATATGTAATTAACTTGAATTGGAACACTAAAACCTTCAGAAACGGATTATTCTATATGTTTTCTATGCCAACATGTAAATGATTTATTTGTTAGGTACACTGCAGGGGCGATAAATAGATGTACAAATTAAGGAGTAACTACAGTATACTGAAAATATCTTAATTAATAAAATTGCTTCTATTTTACAATATTTCTTTAGGGCTGGAACCCACTAGAGCGATTTTCTGAGCGTTTAGGGAGCGGTTCAAACCACTAACGATTTCCCTAAATGCTTAGCCAATGTAAATGGATGGGCCAAATTCCACTGGAGCGATTGCGATTACTAAATCGCAAAACTCAGTACATGGAGCATTTTTCGCATTTAGTGTTAGCGTTTCTGCAATGTAAAGTATATAACCATTTATGCCTCCAGGACGTAGTACCTACGTCCAGGAGGCCATGTGCGCGTCCGCGCGCTCTCCTACGGCCGATCGCACGCGTGCACGCGCACTCCCGGCCGCGGATTCGGTAGCCCAGGAATCAATGTATCGGGCTATGGTGCCCGATCACTGATTCCTCTCCCCCGCTGAAAAAGCGACAGCTTCTCTCGGAAGCTACGCTTTTTCTGAAGCTATGTCCCTCTAAGCGTACATTGTACGCTTAGAGTGACGTCATGTAAACAAACTCAAGATTGCCATCTTGTGGCCAAAAAGTAAAACTACAAGTAAAAGTAAAAAAACATTACAATACACAAATATTTCCCCAAATAAAACACTATTTATATCCCACCCTCCCAAAAATGCCCACATAAAATGTTTAATAAAAAAACAAAAACATTACTATAAAAAAAAAAAACACATAAATATTTACCTAAGTGTCTAAACTTTTTAACCACTTCACAACTGAGGGGTTTTACCCCTTCAGCATCCGAGCAATTTTCTCCTTTCAACGCTCCTTACATTCATTCGCCTATAACTTTATCATTACTTATCGCAATGAAATGAACTATATCTTGTTTTTTTCACCACCAATTAGGCTTTCTTTAGGTGGGACATTATACCAAGAATTATTTTATTCTAAATGTGTTTTAATGGGAAAATAGGAAAACATTTGGAAAAAAAAACATTATTTTTCAGGTTTCCGCCATTATAGTTTTTAAATAATGCATGCTACTATAATTAAAATCCATGTAACTTATATGCCCATTTGTCCCAGTTATTACACCGTTTAAATTATGTCCCTATCACAATGTTTGGCGCCAATATTTTATTTGCAAATAAAGGAGCATTTTTTTCAGTTTTGTGTCTATCCCTAATTACAAGCCCATAATTTATAAAGTAACAGTGTTATACCCTCTTGATATAAATATTTAAAGATTTCAATCCCTAAGGTAACTATTTAAGTTTTTTCTTTTATTGTAATTTTTTTTAATTTATTTTAATATTTCAAAAAAAAATATTGGTAACAATTGGGGAGTGTGGGAGTTAATTAGTTAAAATGAATAGTAAATATAATGTATTTGTATGTGAAAAAAATGTTTGGGTGTAGTATTACTTTTTGGCCACAAGATGGCCACTTTTTTTTTAGGCGTCCTGCAAGCGTCGGAAGGACGCTTGCAGGAAGGGAGGCTGGGAAACTGAGTTTTTTCACAATGATCGCGCTGCTTCTCGTAGAAGCATGCCGATCATTGCGGGGGCAGAGATCAACGGACAGGAATGGATTTTCCCGTTCAATGATCTCCGGGCGAGCGGGCGGCGGCGTGCACAATCGCGGGAGTGCGAGCGGGAGCGCGGGCAGCGGCGGTAGCGGCGGGTGGTGCGTATATCTACGCTCCGGGCGGGGAAGTGAAGTCCAAAGGAGCGTAGATATACTGTACCCGGGCGGCGAAGTGGTTAAATACCGTATCTATAAAAAGATGAAATATTTCTCTCTATTTTTTTTTATAAGCTTGTAAATAGTGATGGATGCAAAACGGAAAAAATGCTCTTTTAATTCCAAATAAAATATTGTCGCCATACATTGTGATAGGGACATAATTTAAACGGTGAAATAACCGGGACATATGGGCAAATACAATACGTGGGTTTTAATTATGAAGGCATGTTTCATTTTAAAACTATAATGGCCGAAAACTGACAAATAATGAATTTTTTCATTTTTTTTCTTATTCTTACTGTTAAAATGCATTTACAGTAAGGTAGCTCTTTGCAAAATGTACCCCCCAAAGAAAGCCTAATTGGTGGCGGAAAAAACAAGATATAGATCAGTTCATTGTGATAAGTAGTGATAAAGTTATAGGCTAATGAATGGGAGGTTAACATTGCTCGGATGCATAAAGTGAAAATGACTGAAGGCTGAACTGGTTAAATGCTGGCATAATCGCTCGTCAAAACCTACACAGAGCGATTTTGCTAGCGTTTTTACATTACTGCACGCTGTAAAATAAAGAAAATTAATTGAAAGGACCAATCAGAATTTAAAACGATAATCGCTACACAAACGCTGGCAAAACACTTACGCTTTTTAAAATCGCTACCCAAATCATCAGAAAACGCTCATGAAATCGCTTACACAACGCTAGCGATTGTGTTAAGCGATATCGATTTGTAGTGGGTTCCAGGCCTTACACCGCATTCTAAATTAAAGTTATACATTAAAAATCATTATGCAAATGATATTTTTCTCTGATTTTCCTAATTAGTCAAAGCAAGTGGCAGTCATCACCATATTTTTAGAGCCATCAGCCATTAGAGTATCATTGGATTGTTACTGGACACACCTCCTAATGATAAAGGTTTTGTGAAACTAAGAAAGTTAAAATGCACTGTTACAAAATCCGCATAGCTAAACAGGCTAGGTTGTGATGTCACTTGGAGGGCGGGGCTACAGACCAATCTACAGCAATCACAACAAAATCGTAGTCCATTTGCAAAAGCGTTGTGCGATTTATCGTGGAAACTGGTAAGATCCATTTTATGGTGAGATCCGTTTTCTGTTGGAAGGCCTAATTTTAAAGCTAATTAACAAGATCAGTAGCAGAATAATTAGGATGCCTAAAGTGGGTGAGATTTTAAGATTGCTGTAGTCGGATTAAATAACTTTTGATTGGTTGCACTTTTTCTTCAATTCTGCATGTTGTCATCCATCATCCTGATTTGCATTCCTACAATGACTTTGCTGCTAAGACCCTCCCTCCCCCTTCCCTGACATAACTCCTCCCACCTGTTTAAATCACATCTCTGGTGTCAGATCTATACAAACGACTGACCCTTCTGGACGATCAATAACTCCACAGCTGGGATTAGAAATTACAGCTTGAAAGCAATTTCCAGGGACAGCGCAGATAAAGTCATTATGGCGATCAATGGAAAGGATATTATTGTGATGGGGAATGTTGGAATCGGTAAGTAATGGAGTTCCCTTTTGGTTATCATGTCTAAGGGCTGGAACCCACTAGAGCGATTTTCTGAGCGTTTAGGGAGCGATTTAGACCGCTAGCGATTTCCCAAAACGCTCAGCTAATGTTAATGGATGTTAATTCCACTGGAGCGATTGCGATTACCCAAATCACAGAACGCAGGACATGCAGCACTTTTTGTTTTTAGCGTTAGTGTTTCTACAATGTAAAGCATATAAACGCTGGCGTAATCACTCATCAAAACCTGCACAGAGCGATTTCAGGCCGGACAGAGGCAGAGGCAAGAGAGGCTCCAGCCTCAGGGCGCAGTGTAGGAGGGGCGCAGGGTGGGGCCGAGGCAGAGGCGAGAGAAGATCCAGCCTCAGGGCGCAGTGTAGGAGGGGTGCAGGGCGGGGCAGAGGTGAGAGAGGCTTCAGCCTCAGGGTGCAGTGTAGGAGGGGGCAGGGCAGGCCGAGGCAGAGGCGAGAGAGGCTCCAGCCTCAGGGCGCAGTGTAGGAGGGGGGATCAGGGCCAGGCCGAGGCAGAGGCAAGAGAGGCTCCACCCTCAGGGCGCAGTGTAGGAGGGGGGATCAGGGCCAGGCCGAGGCAGAGGCAAGAGAGGCTCCACCCTCAGGGCGCAGTGTAGGAGGGGGGATCAGGGCCAGGCCGAGGCAGAGGCAAGAGAGGCTCCCCCCTGAGGGCGCAGTGTAGGAGGGGGGATCAGGGCCAGGCCGAGGCAGAGGCAAGAGAGGCTCCACCCTCAGGGCGCAGTGTAGGAGGGGGCAGGGCAGGCTGAGGCAGAGGCAAGAGAGGCTCCAGCCTCAGGGCTCAGTGTAGGAGGGGGCGCACTACTTACTCAGCTATCATTCCCCTATTATGTTTGAAGCAGAGAGAAATAAGAATAGGGGATACATGGCAGTGACTGCAAGACAGATAACTAGAGATTAAAGAGAACCTGAGGTGGGTTTTACAAATCCTAATTGCACACAGAGGCTGGGTCTGCATATTATGCCCGGCCTGAGCCTCTGTTGCTATACTGTCTCCCCCCAGGCCCCCCCAGCACTCTGCTGTGCCCCCAAACTAAACTGCCGTGCTAGAGACACGCAGCGTGTCGCCAGCAGGCTGTTTACAGGTACACTTTCACTCTCCGCTGCTCCCCCGCCTCCTCTATGTCGCCGCTCCCCGCCTGCGCCCCCTCCCTCCAATCAGCGGAGGGATTAGCGACCTAGAGGAGGTGGGGGAGCGGCAAGAGTGACAGTGCAGAGGTTAACAGCCAGCTAGCGATGTCGCTAGCACGGCTGTGTAATTTATGGGGGGCAAGCAGAGCGCAGGTGGGGGGGCCTGTGGGGAAACAGTATAGCAACAGAGGTTGGGTATTATATGCAGACCCAGGCAATGTGTGCAATTAGGATTTGTAAAACCCACCTCGGGTTCTCTTTAAGGTGTTGGGGGCCCTGGGACGGATCTAATTCTAATATTAATCAGTGTGTGGCGGCTGGGGTGGGAGGGATGGAGGGATGCACGTTGGTGTCTCAGCCTTGGGTGCTGGAGGACCTTATCCCGACTCTGATCATCCCTCTCTATCTTTCCCATCTCTCTGTCGGCCCGGTTTTAGATGAAATGAGTATGCAACCCCCAGCCGATGGCAGTATTAGCTTGCCTTGCTTACACCACGCCCTTCCTCCTCTTCGTTGGTTTAGTCCACTCTGACTCTTCCTGACCATATGTAATTTTGCATGCCAGACGTGTCTGTCAATCATGGCTTCTTTCAGCTTTTGCATAGGCATGTTCATAACTTCACACATGCTCTCTATCCATCATAGCATCTGCCTTCCTCTTCTTCTTTTGTCCTTAGTTTTCCCAAGCATTATGTGACATGCGCTGGGAGGCAGAGGTATGCTACATAGAGCATGTGGCTGACCCAGTGCAGTGCTGGAGCTCCCAACTGTCCTTTTTCTGGAGGAACAGTCCCTCTTTGAGAACTAAATCCTTCCTTCCCTCTTTCCTCCTCATGTATCCCTCTTTCAGGACTCCTGTACAGATCTATATAAATATACAGTATGGCATTTTCTACTGAAATTGTGTTTAATTGGCTCTTAACTTTATTACCATTCTTTAAATTGATATCTTTCTAATTGTCAAATATTAATATGATAGAAGCAATCAGTGCCGCCTGAATTATAGGACTTTTTTTGGTTATGTATTATTTGTGATGTGTGTGACTAGGGGCGTGGTTAGAGGCATGGTGGGGCGTGGTTAGAGTTGTGGAGGGGCGTGTCTTACAGGTGTCCCTCACTCCTATATTGAAAAGTTGGGAGGTATGGAGCAGGTATATATTAACCCCCTCCCGACCGCCTAACGGCAATCACCGTCAGGTGGGCGGCAGCCCCAGGACCGCCTATGACCAATTGGCATCAAGCTCTGGGGCGGGGTTTTGCAGCAGATCGCGTGCGCTGGAGCGCGCGTATCTCCGCTCCGTCATCAGTCTCCCTGCGGCGATCGCTGTCTATTTACATTGTACAGCACTGCGATCTACGGCAGCACTGTACTGGAGACAGCCGTGGCACTCGGCTGTCCTCTGGGGAGGCACAAGAGTGATCCCCTCTCATAGGCTGATGCCTATCAAAGCCGATCGCTGTCATTGGCTGGTGGGGAGAAGGAGGGAGCGAAGGAGAAGAAAACGTAAAAAAATAGACAAATATATAAAAAAAAGGACAAATAAAAAACAAACAAACATTACAGCAGCGATCAGAGCCCACCAACATAAAGCTCTGTTGGTGGGAAGAAAAGGGGGGGGTCCATATGTGTGCTGTGTTGTATGGCTCTGCAGTGAGCTCTTACAGCTGCAGAGCCCTAAACAGTAAAAAATAGCCTGGTCACTAGGGGGCGTAAGCCTGTGGTCCTGATTGGTTAAACTGCTCCACTGCACTACTCTTCAAAAGAGGGAGAAGCAGGTGGTTCCCTCCAAACCCGCCCCCCCCCCCCCCCCCCCCCCCCCATCTTCATGGTTACTATAGTGACACCTGTTAGTTTGAGCCATTTCAATAAATATTAAACCTTAATCAACAGTTTGGCCAGCAATTTGGACTATTTTTTCGATTTTGGCGCCTACATGATGGAGTTTGACACCCCTGTTAGCATCAGCATTAGTCGGAAGCCAGGCAGATATTCTCCAGTTCCTGGCGGTGTGGACACAGTGTTTGGTGACGCTGTGCAGGATGTAGCTGTGATCAGCGGTGCGATGCTTCTGTACAAGTCCCGCTTGACATTTGCTGGGAACATTATGCAGCGTGAGGAAGATGAACATTCTCTTATTCAGAGCGCTGCTGTGCAGTTTTACAAGTGTGCTGCTTCCTTGGATGTTCTGTGGTTGGCGGCGTGTCAGAGCTGTCTCCACTACTGTCAGAGCAAATAAAGTCTACCTAGGGAAGTATCTGTTTTTTGGGGGGAGATTTCAGCATGGGTCATTAATGATTCCAGGGGTTTAGATATACGTACATGGGCGTCCGCACAGAGGGGCAAATTGGAGCAACCGCCCCCGGCCATCAGTCCCCTCTGCCTGTCATGTAACATGCAGCCAGCATCACACCTCCGATCAGCCAGCGACCAGTGAAAAGTGGGTGCTAGGACCTTACGGACACCGCACTGATATGCGGAAGTGATGTCATATGTCACTTCTGCATATGCAGCGCGGTGTCCGTAGGGTGTACCATGCACCTGCTTCTCACTGGTCACTGGCTGATCGGAGGCCCGACTCTGGGTGATCGGAGGCCCGACTCTGGCTGATAGGAGGCCCGACTCTATCACGTAACAGGCAACCTGTTACGTGATAGGCAGCAGTGATGAACGGGCAGATGTGAGGTCCTCATCATGCTGAGTGAAGTGTGTGTCCCTGACTCCCTGTCACTACCTAAAACTGGGGGGCACCTGCCACCACCTAAACTAGGGGGGTCCCTGACACCACCTAAACTGGGAGAAGTCCCCGTCACTAAACATGGGAGGTCCCTGTCTTTACCTAAACTAGGGGGGGCACATGTGTCGCCGCTCACAATCTAATCCCTACCATAGTCCTAGTCTAATGTCCCACCATTGCTAAGTTCATGTAAATTTGGTTCCACCCATGACCGCATCCACATCCTGGTCCATGGCCATGCCCATTTTTTGGCTACGCACCACACGGCTTGTCCCTCCCATTATAAGTTTGGTTTGGAGCAGCAGGAGTTGTCGCGTAAGTCATGGGACCTAGAGGAGGTTCCACGGCGGTCATTATAAGTTTGGTTTGGAGCAGCAGGAGTTGTCACGTAAGCCATGGGACCTAGAGGTGGCTCCACGGGGGTCAATATAAGTTTGGTTTAGAGCAGCA
Source organism: Hyperolius riggenbachi (assembly GCF_040937935.1). Classification (NCBI taxonomy): domain Eukaryota; kingdom Metazoa; phylum Chordata; class Amphibia; order Anura; family Hyperoliidae; genus Hyperolius; species Hyperolius riggenbachi. Next base: position 379,006,079 of record NC_090651.1, read on the forward strand.
GGAATTGTCGCGTAGGCCACGGGACCTAGAGGTGGTTCCACGTCGGTCATTATAAGTTTGACTTGGAGCAGCAGGAGTTGTCGCGTAAGCCATGGGACCTAGAGGTGGTTCCACGGCAGTTGTTAAAAATTTGGTTTGGAGCAGCAGGAGTTGTTGCGTAAGCCATGGGACCTAGAGGTGGTTCCACGGCAGTCATTATAATTTCGGTTTGGAGCAGCAGGAGTTGTCGCGTAGGCTATGGGACCTAGAGGTGGTTCCACGGTGGTCATTACAATTACAATTGGTGCTGAAATAATTCCTATTTTCATGCAGAAATCCTGTTGGTTGGATTTTGTTAAAGGGAACGTTCACGGTCCATTTAAAAAAAAAAATGCTAATCCACTTACCTGGGGCTTCCTCCAGCCCGTGGCAGGCAGGACGTGCCCTCGGCCCCGCTCCGCAGGCTCCCGGTCTCCTCCGGTGGCGCACCCGACCTGGCCAGGCCGGCTGCCAGGTCGGGCTCTTCTGCGCTCCAAATTGCGCCTCGCACGGGAGCGCTGACGTCATCGGACGTCCTCCGGGCTGTACTGCGCAGGCTCAGAACTACTGGGCACAAGACCTCGACCTGGAAGCCGGCTGGCCAGGTCGGGTGCGACCGGGAGCCTGCGGAGCGGCGCCAAGGGCACGTCCTGTCTGCCACGGGCTGGAGGAAGCCCCAGGTAAGTGGATTAGCATTTTTTTTTAATGCACTGTGAACCTTCCCTTTAAGCCTCTAATTGGTGCTGAAATTCCGATTTTCATGCAGAAATCTTGTTGTTTTCACTTTAAGCTTCTTCTAGGGTCTTCCTTGTGATTGGCTTAAAAAAAATCCGCATTCCGACGGAATTACGCATAGCAATTCCGGAATTCCGTCGGAACACTATAGCAATTCCGTTCCGATGCGACAGAACGGAATTGCCAATTTCCGACCGGAATCGCGGAAAACGGAATTCCGCGGAATGCGGTGAGCATCCCTACCTGTTAGTTCACTGGAGCTCGGTTCCCATTCACCGATCAAAGTGTCTATGATCAATGATCACCGGCATCAATTAAATGCCGGTGGTCATTGATAAAGTGAAAGTGAGAACATACACACATTATTTCCTGTGTACTGTTCACAGTACACAGGAATATAAAGTGGGGAGACATCTAGTGGCCATATAGTAAAAATATACCTTAATACATTAAATTAAATAAAAATGAATAAATACCCCATTAAAATTAACCCCTTACCTCCCCCACTCTCCAATAGTTACCAAAATAAAATAATTTGTATATAAAAAAAATGACATTAAAAAAATACATAAATAGTTACCCCAGGGACTCAACTTTTTTTAATATGTATGCCATGATGGTATATTACGTTTCTTTTTTGCAAATAACAGTTTGTAATTAGTGACGGACGCAAAACTGAAAAAATACACCTTTATTTCCAAATAAAATATTGTCAACATACATAGTACTAGGGACATCATTTAAATATTGTAATACCCGGGACAAATGGGCAAATGAAATGTGTGGGTTTGAGCCACAGTAGCACATTTTCTTCTAAAACTATAATGGCCAAAACCTGAGAAATAATTATTTTTTTCCTTTTTTTTTCTTATTATTCTCATTAAAATGCATTTAGAATAAAAATAATTCTTAGCAAAATGTACCACTCAAAGAAAGCCTAATTGGTGGCGAAAAAAACAAGACACGGATCATTTTGTTGTGATAAGTAGTCATAATGTTATTGGCAGATTAAATGGAGGAGTGCTGACAGAGGAAAATTGCTGTGGTCCATAAGGGGAAAAAAACCCTTAGCAGTAAAGTGGTTAAGAGGGTAGACTCAGGGGGGCACCTAAAGGCACTGGGACCCTGTGCAATAGCCCTGTTTGCCTCTGTGGAAGCAACTGCCCTGTGTACTGTGTCTCTATCCATCCTGTCATACCACAACTCAAATCCCCACCCATTGCTCTTACATTCAAAATGAGCTTTGTTGGCATGACTTAGGCACATAGCTGCCATATATCTCTAGATTGCCTTACCTTAAAGGATACCCGAGGTGACATGTGACATGATGAGATAGACATGTGTATGCGCGGTGCCTAGCACACAAATAACTATGCTGTGTTCTTTTTTTTTCTTCCTCTGTCTGAAAGAGTTAAATAACAGGTATGTAAGTGGCTGACTCAGTCCTGACTCAGACAGGAAGTGACTACAGTGTGACCCTCACTGATAAGAAATTCCCTTTTTTATCTCTTTCTTGCTCTCCGAAGCCACTTTCTGCTAGGAAAGAGTTTTATAGTTGGAATTTCTTATCAGTGAGGGTCACACTGTAGTCACTTCCTGTCTGAGTCAGAACTGAGTCAGCCACTTACATACCTGATATTTAACTCTTTCAAACAGAGCAAGAAAAAAAGGAACACAACATAGTTATTTGTGTGCTAGGCACTGCACATACCCATGTCTATCTCATCATATCACATGTCACCTCGGGTAGCCTTTAAGGTAAGGCAATGTAGAGGTATATGGCAGCTATGTGCCTAAGTCCTGCCAACAAAGCTCACTTTCCTAGCAGAAAATGGCTTCTGAGAGCAAGAAAGGGATAAAAAGGGGAATTTCTTATCAGTGAGGGTCACACTGTAGTCACTTCCTGTCTGAGTCAGGACTGAGTCAGCCACTTACATACCTGATATTTAAAGTGAACCTTAAGCCCAAAAAAAAAAATTAATTTTACTCTCCTGGGGCTTCCAATAGCCCCCTGCAGCTGTCCGTTGCCCTCGCCGTGTCCCTCCAATCCTCCTGTCCCCGCCGGTGGCCCCTTCCGGTTTCGCCGTCAGGACCCGACAGGCTGGGAATGCGAGTGATTCTTTGCGTTTCCCAGCCACAATAGCTCCCTCTATGCTGCTATAGCAGCCCTCTATGCTGCTATAGCAGCATAGAGGGCGCTATTGTGGCTTAAAGAGGAACTGTAACAACAAAACGTCCCCTGGGGGGTACTCACCTCGGGTGGGGGAAGCCTCAGGATCCTAATGAGGCTTCCCACGCCGTCCTGCGTCCCTCGGGGGTCTCGCTGTAGCCCTCCGTACAGCGGTGACGCAATATTTACCTTCCTGGCTCCTGCGCAGGCGCTCTGACGGCTGTCGGCTCCGAAGTAGGCGGAAATACCCGATCGCCGTCGGGTCCGCTCTACTGCGCAGGCGCAAGTTTCCGGCGCCTGCGCAGTAGAGCGGACCCGACGGAGATCGGGTATTTCCGTCTATTTCCGTGCCGAAAGTCGCCACAGCGCCCCCGCTGGAGCCAGCAAAGGTAAATATTGAACTGACAGTCGGCACAGTCGCCGGCTGTTCGGAGGGCTGCGGCGAGACCACCGTGGGACAGAGGACGGCGTGGGAAGCCTCATTAGGATCCGGAGGCTTCCCCCACCCGAGGTGAGTACCCCCCAGGGGATGTTTTTCATGTTACAGAGTCTCTTTAAGGGTCGCTTTAACTCTTTCAGGCAGAGAAAGAAAAAAAGAACACAGCCTAGTTATTTGTGTGCTTGGCACTGTACATACACATGTCTATCTCATCATGTCACATGTCACCTCCGGTATCCTTTAATACAGACTGTCGTGGCTGCACATTTCACATATACTGTAAATTATCCCACATAGGGCTGCTAGTGCTACCTGCACCCATTACTGAAAAGAGAACAACCACTGACCCAAACACCCAGCCAGATCCTAATTCATGCATAATTACATTATTACCCAATTAACATGCCTGTCTTAGGATTAGTGATGAGCAGAAATTACGCCTCTTTGTAATTACGCATTGTAATTGTAATGCAAAATTTAGGGGAAAAGCGTCATTCATTTTGCATGTATTTGTATGCATTCGTAATTACACATGAATTTAGGCGTAATTTCGTGCCAACATTGGCGTTGAATAGCAGCAAAGCCCCCATGCTACCAATAGTTGCATTAGTTTGAATTGTTCAAAAAGACTGTAGTTTTTGAGAAAATCAATGTTAAAAATACAAAGAAAAATAGTTAATAAACTGTCATCGGAGTTTAAAAACTATTTTTCTGTGTAATTTTAAAATTGATTTTCTCAAAAACTACAAGGTCTTTTTGAACAATTATTTTTTTAACTTGTACCCACTATCCTTAAAGGGACTCCGAGCACCTCTCATGGGCACGCCTTTAATCCAAACGACTTCCAACAAAGTCGTGCTATGACCCCTCTGGAGGAGCCTCTTGCAATGGCCATGCGTGTCACTTCCTCTTCCTGCTTCATTCAGTGATGCACTTCTCTAACAGAGAAGACACGGGTGACCCGGAAGTAATAACACAGCCAAAATGGCAGCCGCGATTTTTAAATTGAAATCGAACGAAAACTGGTGTAGAATGGCGATTCAGGCATCAAATGAAAGAGGAGAACACAAGCTACAGAAAGGTATGCATCTTTAAGTACTTTGCAGTACTGGTTTGAGTCTTAAAGGCATGCCCATGAGAGGTGTTCGGAGTCCCTTTAACATGTGTAGCAATTTTGGTCGCAGACTTTTTTGCGTTTTCAGCATGCGTCAGCCAAGAGTGAGCTGAAAGCAGCAGAGACAGGGATCACACTTGAATCAGCGCAGCGCGGATTTCTGCAGACCAATCTTTGCGTTTCCCCCACACGTCAGACAGCTGACAGCAGCTGACTGTCAGCAATAGGAATCCACGCCGTGTCCGAAGAAAAGCAACAAAGACGTTTTTTCTATTTTTTCTGCGCGCAGAAAATCTCTCATTGTGGCACTTGGCTGTGAATTTCCATAGGAAGGCATTACATGCATTTTTGCATAATAAGATTTCACATCATGGCAAAATGCATGCGATTCCCACAAGTGTCAGACCTGCCTGAATATTTCATATATGATGAACACAATTTATATATTTAGTAAACAACTAGCAAATTTACTACAAGTTGTATGCACACTTATGTTTTTGGTTGATTACAGTGAATGCATATTAATTTAGCACTAACAGTGTATTATTAGATTTACGGTGTATTTGCAATATATGAATCATGCAAGTTAAATGCAAATTTATGGATAGTGCAGGTTCTATGCAACTGTCTGTACTAATCTACCCCACATATGCTGCAACCAGTCATTATGCCAGTTATTTAGTATTTATAAAGCACTGACATCTTCCCTGGCGCTGTACAGAGTAAGTATTTTGTCTTGTCACTGACTGTCCTTAAAGGAGCACACAATCTAATCCTACCATATTATTATTATTATTATTATTATTATTATTATTATTATTATGTATTTATATAGCACTGACATCTTCTGCAGCACTTTACAGAGTACATAGTCATGTCACTGACTGTCCTCAGAGGAGTTCACACTTTATTCCCTACCATAGTCATATCATATGTCCATCATAGCCCATGGGCAATTTAAGGGGGAGGCAAATTAGCTTATCTGTATGTCTTCAGGATGTGTGAGGAAACCAGAGCACCCGGAGGAAACCCACACAGACACGGGCAGACTATAGAAACTCCTTGCAGATAGTGCCCCAGCTGGTATGCGAACTTGGGACCCAGCACTGCAAGGCCAGAGTGCTATCCTCTTCTCCACTGTGCTGCCTACGGCAATCCAACCAGACACACAACCAAACATCATCAGAGAGAGCACCACACTGTACTAGGGAGGACTTTTCTTTGCAGCCCAAAACTGCTTAGTCTGTCCTAGAAAAGATGCTGAGCTATCTCAGGCTACATCATTATCCCGGAATGCCTGAGACCCAAATTTCCGTCTTTTGTTTTTCCTCCCTTTAATATTCAGTTTGAAATGCGGCAGTGATCTATCTCCAGAGCCTCCAACAGTTAATATTTTCAGGTGCCTCGGGGCCAGTTTGTACTGAAAGTTCTCTGGGAAGGCAGGAAGATGCATCGTACCACCCCTACATCGCAGTAAATGGTGTAATGGGGATATCAGTCCTGGTACATCAGCTATTACCAGGCAAAGTCCCAGAATGATCTGAGTACAGCCAGTTCCCGGGAAGGAGGGGGGGGGGGGGGGGTTGGATTAGATGTTCCTCTGCATCAGACTCAGCAACGTTACAGACCCATCTAGTCTGTAAATAACGAAACCACTGGGGGAACTCTATCTAGTTGGCGTTCGACTCTCTCGTTCAATCTCAGGCTTGTCTCGCTGTATGATTGATCGTTACGGGTTCAGTCTTATGCTTCTGCTGGAAACAGTCATTTTTCAGCCTGTTGGCTGCAGAATGGGAGCTCTCTGACGTTAGGTTGCGGAATGAAGGCCGCGTAAGTCGCGCGAGTTATGTTTCGGTCTGGTGGTTCCCGTCTGCTTCTGTATTTGTTCTTTCTGAAGCTGTTATTTGTTGTGTCTTTATAAATTAAACAAGGCGACCTTCTGTGTTTGTTTTTATTCTCATTATTTTCTTGTTTGTTTTTGATTAATGTCATAGAATGCTACACTTTTGACACTGTGGATTTAGCGTAGCTTTTGCTGTTGTTTCGCTTGAATTATTTTTAGAAGGGTTTTTTTTTTTTTCTTTTTCCTTGTTGATGGTTTTCTGTTGACATTGCTACAGAACTATTTGTGTGGGCTTTAAAGGGAATGAAAGAGAACCAATCGCAATATTCTGAAGGTCTGTTGTTAAAGTGAAATTTAAATGCGTAAATTAAATACGCCCTGACGTCCTTATATAAAGATTTCCTAAATCAGTATACATTTATCTGCGAACATAGCCGCGTTTTGCTTGGAAGCCACCATGAAAACCAGCATCTGACCCAACCACATGGAGGAAGTTCAGCTGTGCCCCAGGAGCAGAACATTGCTCCTCCCAACTCCGCCCCTGCAGTGATGTTCCACCCTTCCAAGCCCACTTTCCCATTCTCTCTCTCTCTCTCTCTCTCTCTCCTCTCCTCTCTCCTCTCTCTCTCTCTCTCTCTCTCTCTCTCTCTCTCTCTCTCTCTCTCTCTCTCTCTCTCTCTCTCTCTCTAAACTTTGCACAATTCCTGACCTGAAAAAAGGAAAATGAGTAAATCTCTCCAATGTAGTTAGTATGTTTTTTATCTTGCTGTTTTCTGGGACCACTGGGGTGGTCAAATTAAAGTCCTGGAGGTTTGTAGTAGTCCCTAGGACAGAAAGTTTCAGAAAATCTCCTCAATGGGGACATGAATAGCACTAAAAACTCAAAACAGCTGTAACCCCTTTAAAGAGACTCTGTAACAAAATGTTGAGCCTTGTTTCTTCTATCCTATAAGTTCCTCCTATACCTGTTCTAATGTGGTCTGTCTAACTGCAACCTTTTCTAGTTGCACTGCCACTGTAATATATCTAATCTCCTTTCATCTGTCGGCTCTGTCGGGCTGAGGCTAGAATGTGTGGAATGTGCAGCACTGCTTGTCATTGGCAGAAGCGTTACACACCCCCAGTGGTGCTCATCTGAGCTAGGATATCCGAGATACTCGGATATCCTAGCTCTTTTTTCACTATTCGAGCTCGAATACCGAGCTCGAATAGTATTAGCTATCCGGGCTGTGCTATCCGAGCGCACTCAGATAGCAAGCAGCTATCCGGAGATATCCTAGCTATCCGAGCTCGGATAGTGTCACCAGCTCCGATAGCGTTGCGTCTGACGTCACCTCGAGTCCTCACAAGCGAATCAGAGGGCTCCCAGCCCTGTGACTGCAGCCAATCACAGAGGGGGAGCCTGGCCAAGCCCCCCTCTATAAATAGCGGACGCCATCTTGCCTCACTCGTCCTGCTTGCGACTTACTGACTACTTGTACTGAGAGACTGCTCCAGTGCTTTTTGTCTGTGTGCAAGTGCATTTATATTGTTCTAAACCAAGCGTTTTTACACTCCAACACTTGATATTCAACTGTATTGCTTTGTATTGTAGATAGATTGTATTTTAGGCAGTTTAGTTTGTGTGATTACTAGGGGGACTAGGGAGGGAGACTGTCACTGCTGCAGCTGCAGCCAGCAGCTAGGCCCTGTCCTGTATCTGCTCTCTGTAATCTAGTCACACCTGTTCTATTATTTAGCTAGATTCTTCTATTGTTTTGTTAGTAGTACTGTAGTGTACTCTAGTCTGTGTATAGGGACCGTCCGTCACCGCGTTACCTAGGGTCTTCGTGTGCGCAGTGCACGTCTGCGCTGTCCGCACCCTCTCGTTAGTGCTACACCCGTCCTATTTCTTTATATTACTTCTATTGTGTATTCGCTGACTTGTACTGTACTGTAGTCTGTGTATAGGGTCACCGTCAGTCAGCGTCAGCTAGGGTCTTTGTGTGCGCACTGCGCACTCTCTCGTTAGCGCTACACCGATCTCTGCTGTAGAGTACACCTGTCCGTCACCTCACACACCCACCACCACCAGTCCCACCCGATTAAAATACCCCACTTGTCCTACCCGCCTTTACATACATAAGTTTTTTTTTTCATTTGTATGATATTAAAAATATACGATGTCTGGCACTGGCAGCCGCGGTTTGGGCAGGGGCAGCAAGGGCAGCAAGGGCATCACCAAGAGAGGAGGTCGTAGACGTGGCAGCCGCGCCACCACCACCACCATGTGCAGTTCTGCGTCTGCACCAGTGGCTATTCCGCCATTAGCTACTGGCCGTGGACGCCTTGGCCGCCCAACAGCTGGGAGTCACGCTGCAGAGACACAGCAGCAGCAGCGTGTGGCGCAGATATTCCTCCCATCGCCAGGTCGTAGCCGTCCTATTGAGGAGAAGGATGCAGACTCTGTGGTAGAACTGATGGTGGATGAGCAGGCCACCATTAGCTCTGAAACCGAGTCCTCCACCCCCGCCACCACTCCTGTTCGCAAGAGCAGCAGCAGCCAACCAGCACTGCCTGGGGAGGAGGAGGAGGAGTGCAGTTCTCCAGCCCCAGCGGGCGACATCAGCACCCTGTCACTCAGCACCTTCTTATCCCCAAGCGCAGTGGGGTTATGGAGTGCTGTTGCGGCAGAAATGGAGGAGGAAGGAATGCTCATGGGCACTTTGGGGGATGATGCTTTGGACAGTCAGACAGTGGTGACTGTCCATCAGCCCATGCACGCAGAAGGGGAGTTTGTGGGATCATCCCAGCAGGACATGTTTGCGGAGGGGGAGGATGATGATGACAGGGTGAAGGACAGAGACTGGGTGCCAGGTCCTAGGAGTGGAGATGTCATCAGCTCTGAGGAGGAGGATGCGTCTATGGGCCTTGCTAGAAGGATCAGCATCGCAGGCATGGGCAGGATCACAAGTGGGCGTGGTATGCAGGCCACACAGCGTGCTTATCCAGAGACGAGTTCTACCAGTGCCACCACCAGCCGCACCAACCCCCCCCCCCCCCTCCCCCCACAATCACCACAGGGAGACCAGCGGCAGCAGCACCTTCCAGCCGAAGGGGCAACTTCACCTCCCCAATTTGGAATTTTTTCATCTGCCATATGTGGAGTGCAAGTGTGCCACCTGGCTGCAACCAGTGCCGCCAGCAGATCAGCAGAGGGAAGGAGCCCTCTGCGTTTGGCACCACCTCTCTGGTCAACCATTTTGCAGGGAAACACTTTCATGAGCATGAGGAGTTCATGAAGTTGAAGGAAGCTGGCAGTGGCAGTGGCAGACCCGCCACCACTGCGAAGCCGTAAATTATTTTAGAGGTGTCCGGGTTGAAAACTGTGCTGTCCCAATTGTGTATTGGACACAATGTGGGCTTCACGACCGCTGTCTGGAACCTCATGCTGTTTATTTACGGCCCTGGAACCACCGCTAGGACCCTGGGCCTTTTATGTCTCGCTGCCTGCCCTCCTGCCTGCTGCCAGTCTGCCACTCAACCTCCTCACGCTGCCTGCTGTTGTATTTCCTCCTGCTGTCTGTGTCTTCACTGCCAGGGAACACATTACAAGGTGCTGCTACCCATGCACCACCAGCTATTACGCTCAAAAATAGCTGCATCCATTTGAAAAAAATTTTTTTAATTAATTTAGAGGTGTCCGGGTTGAAAACTGTGCTGTCCCAATTGTGTATTGGACACAATGTGGGCTTCACGACCACTGTCTGGAACCTCATGCTGTTTATCTACGGCCCTGGAACCACCGCTAGGAACCAGGGCCTATTATGTCTCGCTGCCTGCCCTCCTGCCTGCTGCCAGTCTGCCACACACTCAACCTCCTCACGCTGCCTGCTGTTGTATTTCCTCCTGCTGTCTGTGTCTTCACTGCCAGGGAACACATTACAAGGTGCTGCTGCCCATGCGCCACCAGCTATTACGCTCAAAAATAGCTGCATTCAATTGAAAAAATAAATTGTAATTAATTTAGAGGTGTCCGGGTTGAAAACTGTGCTGTCTCAATTGTGTATTGGACACAATGTGGGCTTCACGACCGCTGTCTGGAACCTCATGCTGTTTATTTACGGCCCTGGAACCACCGCTAGCAACCAGGGCCTATTATGTCTCGCTGCCTGCCCTCCTGCCTGCTGCCAGTCTGCCACACACTCAACCTCCTCATGCTGCCTGCTGTTGTATTTCCTCCTGCTGTCTGTGTCTCCACTGCCAGGGAACACATTACAAGGTGCTGCTGCCCATGCGCCACCAGCTATTACGCTCAAAAATAGCTGCATCCATTTGAAAAAAAAATTGTAATTAATTTAGAGGTGTCCGGGTTGAAAACTGTGCTGTCCCAGTTGTGTATTGGACACAATGTGGGCTTCACGACCGCTGTCTGGAACCTCATGCTGTTTATTTATGGCCCTGGTACCACCGCTCGGAACCAGGGCCTATTATGTCAGTCACATCACACTGCCTGACACACACTACTCCTCCTCCTGTAGCTGCATTGAGCTTCTGCTGTCTGTGTGCTGCTACCACTGCCAGGGAGAACAGAAGAAGAACTATTTTTTCTGCTGCCACCCACTCTCCAACCAGCTATTAAATTTACCACACTACAACTTGCAACTACTTCCTCCTCCTGCGGATGTCTGTGTTTTACCACCGCCAGGGTACACAGAAAAAGGAGCTGTGGCTTGCAATGTGACACTACCTATTATGCCATCAACACAAATATAACTATGATGTTGTTATTAAAATAAAATATTTCCACAAACGAAGTAAAAAAAATATTACAAAAGAAAGGAAAACCAAGACACATAATATAATGATAGAGAAGAAAAGGAAGAAGAAGAAGAAGATATAGAAGAAGAAGATGAAGAAGAAGAAGAAGATAGAGAAGAAGAAGAAGAAGATATAGAAGAAGAAGATATAGAAGAAGAAGATACACAACACAAATATAACTATGGTGTTATTAAAATAAAATATTTCCACAAATGAAGTAAAAAAAAAATATTACAAAAGAAAGGAAAACCAAGACACATAATATAATGATAGAGAAGAAGAAGAAGAAGAAGATATAGAAGAAGAAGAAGATATAGAAGAAGAAGAAGAAGAAGAAGAAGATATAGAAGAAGAAGAAGAAGATATAGAAGAAGAAGATGAAGACGATGTAAATGAAGACTTCCAACAACCATTTTGGACACACCTTCTCATGCAAACACTTTTCATGAAGTTAATTTACTATTTTTGATACCTTTTTTTATAACTACTACATCACCACATAATCATGTGATGTTTTTCTTCATAAAAAAGGTGGTTTCATGCATCATTGACCTCCAATACAAGTTTTACAAGCTATTTAAGGCCAGCTCGAATATTTTACTCGAATACAGACTCGGATAGTGACGTCGGATATCCGAGGTCGAATCGGATATTCGATTAACTCGAATATTGAACTTCGAGTGAATTCGGATAGTTTACTATCCGAATTCGACCAAACTCGATTAGGATAATGAGGTATCCGAGCAACACTGCACACCCCATCTAAAATAATGTCTTTCTTGGAGATAGACTGTGATGGCTTCAGACGCTTAATAAGACATTGCTCAGCTCCTCGAGAGACAGGCAATATAGGTGTACAGAGAAGACAGCTGTGCCTGGCTGAGAAAACATGATTGTGGTAAAGAGAGTAGAAACTTGGAACCTCACCAGTCTCTGCTTGTCATGTAGTTCCTTTCATTATAAAGTTATTTTCTTTTAGCAGTTGTTTCCTGCCTGTTATTGATATGCTCAAGGCTGTAAATGAATTGTCACAATCTTTCCCCAGTCTGGGTCTGGTGGCAGAGGGGGGGTCTTTGAGGGGTGAGCACGGACGTGTGCGCAGCTCTCCACGTGAGTCTGGCATCTCAGCGGGCTTGCGTGGATGTACTTCTGCTAGGGGGACACTTGCAGTGGCGACTCCAGCTTAAAATGGGGGGGGGGGGGCACGATGATCAAAATTGATATTTGTATGATGAGCTTTAGATATTGTTTGCCTAACTCAGGTGATAAAATTTCTACTTGGCTAGTTGGCTGGCATGCTTTAACCTTTACTTGCTAGCGAGCTGCTCCTGTGTGAACAGATCACAGACAAATCATTCCAGCCTTTAGCCTGTGTCTGACGACTCCTCAAGCAAGGGGAGGGGGAAGAGGCGGGGGGAAGAGAAACACTGTGTGTGTGCAATTCCTCATGTTAGTAGTTAAGAATTGCTGAAGGCTAAGATGTAGTTTATTGGCTAATTTAAAAGAAAAACAGTAAGCTTTCAGCTTGTAAGCTTTCTTCAGACTCTATGACTGTTTACTGAAAGTGTTAGAACTTACAGTCAGAAGAAGGGAGATATTTTTTTTCTGCAAATATAAGTGTATAAGTGTCATCTAGATTGATTTCAGGGCATCTTGCAAGGATTGTGAGACATTTATGGCAAATAGATAAGACCCTTGGTTTACTTAACGCCTACATAGACTCAGGCTGACATGGAGAGTTTTTAACGGACCCTATCCTGTCCACTGTATACTGCTGGAAACAGTTAACTGTATGTTACTGAGCGGGGAGGGGGGCAATCAGGGGGGTGCAGTGATTCCCGGTGGGGCAGTGCCCCAGCATGCCTTAGTGTAGTTCCGCCCATGGACACTCAGCATACACTCTCCGGTGTTGTCTCTGAACCAGGAAGTGGTTGGTCCCAGTTCCCATTGGCTGGCTGCGGTTGTTAGACTTCCTGATTGGCTGTAGCTAGTATTTAAGCTAGGATGGCGCACTTGGTAATTGTCTGTGATAGCGTTAGTTCGCTAGAGCTATCTGCTGGGTTTACCTTGCTGATGCCTCCTGTTACTTACCTGATACGTGTCTGAAACTTTGCCTGTAACTCGACTATTTTCTTGCCTCCTGCCTGGACCGACCCTAGCCTGCCTGACCACTCTCGTGTCTTATCCCTGTACCTGTATGATCTTATGTGTATGGCCTTTGGCTTGTTCACGATTAGGATTGACTGTCATCTGATACATGTGTATGACTCCTGGCTTCCTGACTACGAGATTGTATGCAATTGTGATCTGACATCTGTAGCTTGCCTGTATCATAACTGTGTGGGAATCGGGGGAACCACACTTGTCTCCCGGTCAATTGGGGACACGCAACATAAGGTGAAGAAGGTGGAGATAGATTGGGGCTTGGAGACTGATATAAGTTAGTGGTTCTGCTGGTCCTTACTAGTGATGGGCGAACACCTGGATGTTCGGGTTCGGGAAAGTTCGCCGAACATGGCCGAGATGTTCGGCATGTTCGGGCCGAACCCCGAACTTTCCGAACATCCAGCTTTTGGGGGCCATATGGGGTCGCAGGCATAAGGGGGGAGCATGCCCCGATCGCGGAGGGGGTCGGAAATTCCCCCCACCCCCTCCGCTAGCGCTCCCCCCTCTGCCCGCTTCCCCATTCAAAAGTTTAAGCAAAGTACCTGTAGTGGATGGCCTGGCAGTGGGCGGCACTGTGGAGTGAGGAGGAGGAGTCCGGAGAGTGACGAGTTGAGGGAGGCCGGGCAGCGGGCGGTTCAGCGGAAGTACCCTTGTGGTACTTCCGCCCTTTCTCTGACCTCACGCCCGCTGCCCGGCCTCCCTCAACTTGTCACTCTCCGGACTCCTCCTCCTCACTCCACAGTGCCGCCCACTGCCAGGCCATCCACTACAGGTACTTTGCTTAAACTTTTGAATGGGGAAGCGGGCAGAGGGGGGAGCGCTAGCGGAGGGGGTGGGGGGAATTTCCGACCCCCCCCGCGATCGGGGCATGCTCCCCCCTTATGCCTGCGACCCCATAGGGGGGCAGTATTCGGCCGAACAGGGCCCTGTTCGGCCGAACAGGGGCCCTGTTCGGCCCTGTTCGGCGGCCATTAGAAGTTCGGGGCGAACCCGAACTTAAAAGGCCGAACACCATCAGGTGTTCGGCCGAACGCGAACATCACCCGAACAGGGTGATGTTCTGCAGAACCCCGAACAGTGGCGAACACTGTTCGCCCAACACTAGTCCTTACATGAATGCCTTATAATTAGTAAGGTAGTCTTAGTACAGGTTTCTGTAGCTGTAACAGGGCTTGAATGGTATCTATTTTACGCCTGTATCATTATAGTTTTTCTTTAGCTCCCTTGTCCTTCTTTCTCTTTCTTCCCCCCGTTTTTAGTTTTTCCTTATTCCTTCGTCATCTTTTTGTCCTTTCTTCCTTCTTTTCATTCTGTCATCCCCCCGTCTCCTCTATTCCTTCTCTTCCTTTCCCTCTTCTTCTCTCTCATTTTCTTCCTTCCCTTCGTACTCCGCTCCCTCTCACTCTTCATTCTCCTTTACCAGCTTCTTCTATTTCCTTTCTTCTATCTTCACTTTCTTCTTCTTCTGCTTCTCTTCCTCCTTTCCTCTTACTTTGCTTATTCCTCCCGTTTCTTGACATCTTCTCTTCATAGTGCTCTCCCTTTTCTTAATTCATCTCTCTTCTCTTCCTCCTTTTTTTCCATCCCTTCTTCCTCCTCCTTTTCCTTCTTCTTTTCTTTCTCCTCATACCGCTGCTTCATTCATTCACTTGTTTTTCCTCTGACTTCTTCCTTCTCCTTTCTTATCTTCCTCCTCCATCCTGCCTCTGCTTCTGCTCTCCTCTTCCTGTCCTTCTTCCTCGTTCTCTCTCTCCTCATTCCTCTCCTTCTTCCTGATTCTCTCTCTCCTCTTCCTCATCTTCTTCCTTATTCTCTCTCTCCTCATTCCTCTCCTTCTTCCTGATTCTCTCTCTCTCCTCTTCCTCTCCTCCTTCCTCCAGCCACTCTCCTCATTCCTCTCCTTCTTCCTCGTTCTCTCTCTCCTCATTCCTCTCCTTCTCCCTCCTTCTCTCTCTCCTCTTTCTCAACTTCTTCCTCATTCTCTCTCTCCTCTTCCTCTCCTCCTTCCTCCAGTCACTCTCCTCTTCCTCTCCTCCTTCCTCCAGTCACTCTCTTCTTCTGCTCCTTGTTTCTCACTCTCTCTTCTTCCTCATTCTCTCTCTCCTCCTGATGTGAGCGAACAGTTCGCCCCGCGAATCTCTATGTGGCCGTACTACTTCCAGGTCGCTATGACCCATAGTAGTGTGGCTGCGCTGGGCCGGCGGTGCGCGTCTTTGATCTCGCGCCTGTTGCCGGGCACTCTCTGCGCATGAGCGTGACATCACTCTTGACATCACGCACATGCACAGAAAGTGCCCGGCAACAGGCGCAATCAAGGACCCGGAAGTAGTACAGGATGAGGGGTTCGCCGGCGAACGGTTCCAGTCGTTCTCCTCTCTTCTGCTCCTTCTTCCTCGCTCTCTCTCTCTCTTCTTCCTCATTCTCTCTCTCTCTCCTCTTCCTCTTCTTCTTCCTCAATCTCTCTCTCTCCTCTTCTTCTTCCTCATTCTCTCTCTCTCCTCTTCTTCTTCCTCATTCTCTCTCTCTCCTCTTCCTCTTCTTCTTCCTCATTCTCTCTCTCTCCTCTTCTTCTTCCTCATTCTCTCTCTCTCCTCTTCCTCTCCTTCTTCCTCATTCTCTCTCTCTCCTCTTCCTCTCCTTCTTCCTCCATTCCCTCTGTTTTCTGTCTCCTCTTCCTTCTTTTTCTTCACCTCTCCCCCTCCTTCTATGTGACCTCCTCAATCATCTTACTTTTGATTATTGCTGTTGATTTTTGTTGGCTTTGTCTTGCCTCCTGCCTTTGCTCGTTTCTTCTTCTGCTGATGACACTGATAAGTGACGTTGTCTTCCTAATTATTGTAATATACGTCTGTAGAAATCTGCATTAATCCATATCTATGTGCCCTCCGGGGGTTTATTTGATTTCCGTTCATTTTAAATGTATAGCCAGAGTCATTTCAGGGTCTCAGGCTGGTGCAAAGCTGCGGAGTTCCCCTGAGACCGACTTTTCCCGACACAAAGGATTGTGCATGATGAGTCTGGGAAGGATCTAATACAATCTCACTCTACACAAAGAAGACTTTCATTAAAAGAAAAACTCTGCTGTTATTAACAAAAAGATAAAACACGCACGGTTCCTTCACCATTACATAAAAACTGCAAGTCCCTCTCTGTCTGCAGCCATCCATTCATCTCTAAAATGGTCACTTTTTTTCCTGCATCTCACTACTAATATAATAAATGGGAAAGTTCGGATGTTCGGATGTTTGGATGTTTGTTACTCGATCACGCAAAAATGGCTGAACGGATTTGAATGAAATTTGGCACACACATAGTACATTACCTGGAATAAAGTATAGGATACTTTTTATTCCCATAACCAAAAAGTGGCGGAGACAAATACAAATTTCACTGGAAAATGTAAACTGCAGCCATTCTTACACTGTTAATGGCAGGGTTCTCAAACTTTGCACAGTTGGTCGCTGGGTGACTGGGATTAATATTCAGAAAGGTGGGTGGAGTCTATAAAAGCCAATCAAAATTCACCTATTAATTTTCAAGGGGAATATGTAATTGCTGCCATTCTTGCACTGTTCTTGGCACAAGCCTCAAACCTGCTACAGTTGGCCATTGGGTATCTTGGGTTCAAATTCAGAAACTGGGGGTGGAGCCACAACCAATCAGATTTGTTTCATTTCAATGCAAATTATTGATGCCAAAGACGGCAGAGCTTACAAACTTGGTCATTGAGTAATTTTGTTAGGGTTAGAAAAAATGGGCAGAGCCAACACCTGAGCAAAGCCAGACTGAATGCTCAGTCGGGGATTTTATCACTGCTGATAAGAAGCAAGCTGAACAGTAAAGAATGAAACAGAGAGCAGGGTAGGTGTTTTCTCTAATGTTCCCACTGATATATATGGTAAAATACACGAGGGTGCTTCATCTCTGGTTCACTTTAAATCAGGAGTCCTAACTATTAAAGAAAAAAAGAAGAGTTGGAGAAGAAAGGGAGGGGTATAAAGAGAGTAGATGTAGTGAGCAATGCAGATTAGGTGCAAAGTAGCAGGATTCCTGGCAAACGTGTGCAAAAACTTTGTACTGCTCTGTAATCTGACCTGTTGCTCAGCCATTAGAAAAAAAAAATGTATCTTATAACCAAAACAAAATCTTCCTTTTGCTTTCCTATGCTAAATGTGGTTTGTCCTGGTCTGGATAGCCATTGATTTAATGAGCTGATAACAGAGGAATTCAGCTCTGTGACAGAAAAACAATGCACACAACTTGTGTGCCTCAGTGTTGAATTCTTTAACTCTGTAGCTGTTTTTCCTGTTCAGTGCACACTGCTGGAGACTAGAAACAGTTAAATGTATGTTACTCAGCAGGGAGGGAGCCAGGCGCCAGTCACTGCAGGCCCCGTACCACACTACTGGTAGTCCTGCCCTGTCGGCAGCTCTGCTTCCAAAAAGCATCCCCAATAAAACTCCATCCCTGAAGCCTAACTGTAATCTCTCCCCCAACTTTCCCCATCCACATGCCTAACACTATTGCTCACCTCATCCTAACACCTAACCCACCCCCTACTCTTAACCCCTTCTTAACACCTGAACTTAACCTCTCTCCTACCCCTAAGTGATGACTAAACCCAGCGTGCAAGCTTTGGTGTGCCCACGCATGCAGCCATTGGGTGGCAGAGATGTCCACATAGTTACATAGTTACATGATTATTTGGGTTGAAAAAAGACATACGTCCATCGAGTTCAACCAGGAAAAGTACAACTCCAGCCTGCTCCCTCACATATCCCTGTTGATCCAGAGGAAGGCACAACACCAGCCTGCTCCCCCACATACCCCTGTTGATCCAGAGGAAGGCGAAAACACCCTTACAAGGCATGGTCCAATTAGCCCCAAAAGGGAAAAATTCCTTCCCGACTCCAGATGGCAATCAGATAAAATCCCTGGATCAACATCATTAGGCATTACCTAGTAATTGTAGCCATGGATGTCTTTCAACGCAAGGAAAGCATCTAAGCCCCCTTTAAATGCAGGTATAGAGTTTGCCATAACGACTTCCTGTGGCAATGCATTCCACATCTTAATCACTCTTACTGTAAAGAACCCTTTCCTAAATAAATGGCTAAAAGGTTTTTCCTCCATGCGCAGATCATGTCCTCTAGTCCTTTGAGAAGGCCTAGGGACAAAAAGCTCATCCGCCAAGCTATTATATTGCCCTCTGATGTATTTATACATGTTAATCAGATCCCCTCTAAGCCGTCTTTTCTCCACGTTGTAGGCGGGGTTGTGGTGTGCCAGGCTCGCAGCCTTTGGGCAACGGTAGTGTTCGCCTTGCGGGCAGCAAGGTGGCATTCGTGTTGTAGGCGGCAGTTGTGGTTTAGTATATAGGATGATTTGCAATTCTTTTGAGAATTATGGGTTTACTGGTAACTTCCTAACCGATAAAACGAACCACTCGCCCAAACCTGTCCCCATCTCCTGCTGAACGTCATCCAACTCTAAGGACCCACACACACTGCAATCGCTTCAATTAGGTTATCGAAGCGCATGCGTTTTGCGGATCGCAAGGGCACCGGGATGGATATAATAATCACGGCGCCCTTTCACAGAGGTGTGATGCGAATGTAGCCCAATTGCAGAGGTAACACCTGCAGCGTTCTTCCTGCGTTTGCGATTGGGTCAAATCAATGAGAGGCCAAAAAACTCACAAATGCAGCGCTGTACGTTTTTTATGTGATCTCCCAATAAAATCTCTTCCTGCGTTTTTTTTCCCTGCCAGAAGTTGCAATTGTGCCGCAATTACGCTTTCTAAAACCGCCACTTGCACCTGTTATCGTATCAGAACGCACGTGATGAAACTAGTAAAAAACACGATATCGGCCCTAACCAAAAACTGGATCGCGGCCGAGGCCTAGCGCCCATTTTTTAATGGGCGGGTCTTCTACTAGTAATGAATAAAATTGCTTATTGTTTACAATATTCATTTTTAGATTATTTAATCAGTGTTTGCCTTTTGTAAAATCTTTCCTCTTCCTGATTTACGTTCTGAAATGTATCACTGGTGGTGACATCTTTAGTTCTGCCAGGTGATCTGTACGGAATGTTCATTACTGCGAGTTCTATGCACAGAGGCAGATACTGGTTGCTTGGTAGTTGGAAAAAAGCTGTTATTTCCCACAATGCAATGAGGCACACAGACAGCAAGACCACGGTCATGACATCACACTGTGGGAGGGGTTTCACCACAATATCAGCCACACAGACCCCATTGATGATCTATTCTAGAAAATGTAAAGATTTCTCATGGGAAGGGGGGGGGGGCATCAGCTACTGATTGGGATGAAGTTCAATACTTGGTTAAAGTTCTTCTTTAAAGCAAATTTGAGGCCAAAAAAAAAGATGATATAATGAATTGTATGTGTAGTATAGAGAATGAACATTAGTAGCAAAGAAAAGTGTGTCTTATTTTTATTTTCAGTTATATAGCTTTTTTTTATATCATTGCATCATTCTGTCACAGTTGCAGTTTTAAAGAGACTCTGTAACAAAATGTTGAGCCTTATTTCTTCTATCCTATAAGTTCCTATAGCTGTTCTAATGTGCTCTGGCTTACTGCAGCCTTTCCTAATTGCAGTGGCTGTGTTATCTCTGTTATATGATCTAATCTTCTCTCCTCTGTCGGGTCTGTTGGGCTTAGGCAGTCAGGCTGGAATGTGCTGTGCTGCTTGTGATTGGATAGAAACTATACACACCCTCTCCACTTCACACTCTGTATGACTCACACACTGAGCTACTCTCAGGGTATCACTTGCTATGTCTTTTGTTTGGAAACACTGCCTAAAACTGGCAATTACAAGCCAGGATTGCAGCAGGGAGAGGCAGAAACAGCACAGAGGAGCCCAGGAGAAGATAATGAATAGAATGGAATGCTTTTTACAGTACAGATTCTCTTTAAGCCACACTCTGTATTTTAAACTATAAAACAAAGCAGCTAATGACCCTTTGAACTTCCTTGACTCTGCAGTAAAACCTTAAACAGCCATGAAACAGTGAGAGACAGATTGAGTTAAGTGCTTCAGAAAACAGGACTGTATTAGACCCAGCGAGTCAGAGAGCTCAGAGAAGCTCTTTTGCATAGATAACAACTGCATTTTTTTAACGCTTCCTGTACTGGAAAACAATATGAGACTCTTTTCTTTGCCTCTAATGTTCTACCTCTTAGCCTTGCTACACATACAATTCATTATCTCATAAGTTTAATTATTTATTTATTTATATTTCTTTAAAGAGAAACTCCGACCAAGAATTGAACTTTATCCCAATCAGTAGCTGATACCTCCTTTCCCATGAGAAATCTATTCCTTTTCACAAACAGACCATCAGGGGGCGCTCTATGACTGATATTGTGGTGAAACCTCTCCTACAAGAAACTCTGAGGACCGTGGTACTCCTGGCAGTTTCCTGTCTCTGAACCTTGTTGCATTGTGGGAAATAGCTGTTTACAGCTGTTTCCAACGGCCAAAAAAGCATGCAGCAGCTACATCATCTGCCAGCAGTAAAAATGTCACCATGTGATAAATGTCAGAATGTAAACCAGGGATTTAAAATATTTTACAATGGGAAAACACTGACTGAATCATTTATACATATATATATATTGTAAAAATGAAGCACTTTTTTACTTCATTATTTTCACTGGAGTTCCTCTTTAAGCTACGTACAGCCAAACAAAGATAAATGAACGGATTTGGCACAGAGGTAAAACAGTTTACCTCATTTATCTGCTGTGTACAAAATGATGCTGCTGCTGTTGCTGTGGCCTAATGCTGAGCTATTCCTCAGTACAAATAAGCACATATTTTCTGAGGAATGAGAAGCTAGGCTGTGATCTGCGGTCCTTATTTCTTCCCTGACCTGCACAGAATAGGATCACCCTCCGCTCGTTCCTCAGCTGACAAAGATACTCTCCAAATAGGTCAATTCTCCAACCACGTTCCACTTCAGCAATTTGTCATTCTCCTTTTCTTTATAAGGGAATATTTATTTTCCTGTATCAGAGGGCATCCGTTACCTCAGTGTTCCAGTTCTCCCCTGGAAGTACCTCCCCCCTCCCTTCCTGTGTAGATGCAATCCCATGATGCATTGCTTACGTATGAAACGATACAAAGGCACAACTTGTCTTCGCACCTGTCACAAATTCAGAGCGCTTTTTTTCCTCCTTTTAACATCACAAAAGAAATAAAATAGGGACAAATGTAACGTCTGCTTCAGCAAATGACTTCTGCATCTGATTGATGGCGAATTCTATGGCGCAATATTGAATGATCAATTATTTTGGAAGAAATGCGCTCTTCACAGCTGTCCATCCGGAGTAATATATGCCAGGCAAATCATTCCTTGCTGCATGAATAGGAAGCACACGGAATACACGGGCAGAAAATCTATCAGCGCTATATATAATAATAATACCATCAATGCGAATTATTATCACCCACTACAACATTATGTCTATTAACCCTTTATCAAGTTAGCAGCCAAATCATTTATTTTATCACGTTTTAATTTATTTATTACTGGTTACATTTCCTTGCCTCTTATTAGCACTGCTGTAATGTGTATTTATGGCCATTTGTCACTAGGGGGCAGTGTGAGACAATACCAGAGGACTTCTGCTTTCAGTTTCTGTATTTTCTGCTAGCAGAGAGAGAGATCAAAGCATTCCAGGAATTTACAGCACAACGAGTTCTGCCGACAGAGGTCAAAAGCAGTGTACTTATCTCAAATGAGATAACTCTATTGAAGCTGCTAATGAGTTTAAAAGGAATCTGAAGAGGGAGGCATATGAGGGCTGACAACCGACATATTTATTTAATTTTTAACAATACCAGTTGCCTGGCTTCCCTGCCGATCCTCTGCCTCTAATACATTTAGCCATAGACCCTGAAAAAGCATGCAGCATATCAGGTGTTTCTGATTGTATTGACCCCATGCTTGTTTCATTATGTGTGATTCAGACACTACTGGTTTTGTTTAAAAGGAAATAAATATGTCAGCCTCCATATACTGTACCTCTCACTTGATATGAGGGATGGAAGGTCTCACTTACCAAGAAAGGTTAGATAAACTGGGTTTATTTAGTCTAGAGAAAAGACGCCTTAGAGGGGATCTAATTAACATATATAAATACATCAGAGGGCAATATAATAGCTTGGCGGATGAGCTTTTTGTCCCTAGGCCTTCTCTAAGGACTAGAGGACATGATCTGCGCATGGAGGAAAAACGTTTTAGCCATTTATTTAGGAAAGGGTTCTTTACAGTAAGAGTGATTAAGATGTGGAATGCATTGCCACAGGAAGTCGTTATGGCAAACTCTATACCTGCATTTAAAGGGGGCTTAGATGCTTTCCTTGCGTTGAAAGACATCCATGGCTACAATTACTAGGTAATGCCTAATGATGTTGATCCAGGGATTTTATCTGATTGCCATCTGGAGTTGGGAAGGAATTTTTCCCTTTAGGGGCTAATTGGACCATGCCTTGTAAGGGTTTTTTCGCCTTCCTCTGGATCAACAGGGATATGTGAGGGAGCGGGCTGGTGTTGTACTTTATACTGGTTGAACTCGATGGACGTATGTCTTTTTTCAACCAAAATAACTATGTAACTATGTAACTTCAAGTCCCCTTTAATATCCACCATACAAAGTATATATAAACATCTTCAGCAGAGCTTTACAGAGTCATTTGCCTTTCACTAACTGCTGCTCAGAGGTCCAAATCCATGCCATCGTCTAACGTCCCTATCTAACGTATAACGCCCCTAGAATATGAACAATGTACGAAAGTGGTGGGCAGAATACCTGCTTTGTGGGCCAATCAGCTGCATTACAGCACAACCAGCATTACAGTACAATATTTTTTCATCATTTGCCCTTTAAAAGTACATCACCCAAGGTTACATGCTATAGGTGTTGGGTTAATGTGCCACTCGTCCATACAACATGCCTTGTACATTAGTGGGCCACAAGCACCCCTCACTGCCCCTGAGGCCGTAGGGTTACAGGGACCGATTTATCAAAGCATTACCAACAGTTTTTTCTTCTTAAACTGTTCCAACCAGCAGGGGAACTGTTCTGCATGTTAATAAGACACTTCTTAAATCCTACGTAATAGCGGCAGAACTGCTCTACAGTTATGAAAAGTGCAAATCCATCCCTAAACTGCTGCAGATTAAGAAGTGCTCAATAGCAGTTCTACAGATAGTGCAGCAGTGCAGGCTAGACATGATTTGTGAAGGGCTCCTCCCCCTGCTGCCAGGTGTCTTGTGAAACTGTTTTGTGCTTAACCCTTCCAGTGCTGGCCATTGATGTATTGGTTACTGCAGCAACAGCAATTTCCCTCACACACTGCACTGCCTGAGAGACCTTCCTAACTCCTCCTATTTTAGACAGTTTAAGAAGGAAACTGCACTATCTACTTATTTCTTAAGATGTCTGAGACAGTTCTGCACAGATTTCTAAAAACCTACTAATATTTTGTCTCAGACACTCTTGCTAAATGTCCCTCACAGATCCTCAACAGAAAGGTTGCTCACCACTTGTATGTGGCAGTCAGTAAACGCAGATAGGCACCCAGTATAACAAGTTAGAACTCTTTACTGAAGAAAAACATGCAGATGTAAATCATACAAACCCATCAGGAAATGCAGCCTGCTTAGAACAGAGAGGAACTGAGAATGAATACAGGAAATCACAATACCATATAGATCATCATCAATATATTGTACAGTGACATCTTGTGGTTGCTTTACTATACTGCAGTTCAACTAATAATGTTGTCACTACCAACAGCAGTTAGCCATTCAGAAGTCAAATTTTCATTTTGGGTGGAGCGATCTTTTCTCCAAGGCTGCAGCCATGGAACATCGCCACCCCAAAGTGACCTGTAGCGGCATGATTGTGTTGAACGCTGTAAAACAATAAAGGGACGTTTTGTACACTGGTCGTTTCATGGCTGACTGCTTGAACCTTGAACACACTCTACTGCATATTGGTGGAAGAAACATGAATGCAGTTTAGCTGGAAGAGTTCAGTCCTGGAGGATTGCATGGTTCTTCCAGTTGAACTGATACCCCCTGTTATGTCACCCCGCTCAGCAGCGACGGTAGTATATTTCCAGTTCTGGCTGTCAGGGTACGTCTCGGCAGAGGCGCAGGATTTGATCTTAATACGCGGTGTCTCCTCAGCGAGTTTCCCCTACGGAGGACTCCGACGCCTGTCAGCTGCTCTCAGCTCTAACAAGTCCTGTTCCAGGGCTGGAGAGAAGCACCCCTGCTATGGGAAGACACCGCAGAGCGTTCAGCGTTGCTAATTGGAGCAGACGGATGGGGGGGGGGGGGGAATCTGGAAGATGAGAGGAGAAGATGATGGAACTGTTATCTGCGTCGGGTAATGAGTCCTGCGATGCTTCGGACGGATTATTAACAGGAATCAGATGGAAGAATATATACGACGCGCTTCTGCATTACGCAATGTCAGCTCGCCAGCGAAGGCGCCTCGGGTGTCTTAAAGGGCCAATGAATGCAATTTATGAGCTTATTACAACAGACCTATCACCAGACTTGTACGTGCCGAGGTTGGGTGTATGAATATCACAAAGTAGGATTTTGTATTCTTAAAGGACCACTGTAGCAAAAATCTTGAAATTTAAAATATATGTAAATATGTATAAATACGAAGTACGTTTCTTCCAGAGTAAACTGAGCCATAAATTATTTTTCTCCTATGTTGCTGTCACTTACAGTAGGTATCTAATATTACTGACAGGTTTTGGGCTAGTCCATCTCTCCACAGGGGATTCTCAGCATGGCCTTTATTCTTTAAAAAGACACCCCCTGAAAAAGATTTATATAAAGATGCTGGCCAGCCTCCCTGCTCGCTGCACACTTTTGTGTCAGTTGAACGGAGCAACTGCCATTCACTAAGTGCTTTTGAATATTAAGAGAACCCTGAAAACCCCCTATGAGGACATGGGCTAGTCCAAAACGTGTCGGTTCTGTCAGATTTCTACTACCTACTGTAAGGGACAGCAACATAGGAGAAAAGTAATTTATGGCTCATTTTACTCTGGAAGAAACATGCTTCTTATCTGTATAGGTTTACATATGTTCTAGATTTTAAGATTTTTACGATAGTGGTCCTTTAAAGTGGAAGTGAATATGCATTATTCCAATTCTAAAGTCCTATAAATGGATAGAAAGTGAGAAGTTGTAAAGCTGGCACTGCTGCAAATGTTTGTTTATTGGTACAACTGAACCTCAAAGTGCAAAACTTGTTTATATCATAAAAGTATACATACCAAATGAGGAAGCACGGTGGTGGTGGTGGGTGCTGGGTAATAGATGTCTGACAGCCGTTTCGCGCAATACAGCGCTTCTACAGAGGCACCTCCGTAGAAGCGCTATATTGCGCGAAACGGCCATCAGGCATCCATTACCCAGCACTATTTGTACCAATAAACAAGCATTTGCAGCAGTGCCAGCTTTCCAACTAACAATGTACTGCTATGCTAGAGCATACTGCTCAGCTGTTCAAGAAGAATGCACTAAATGGAGCCACCAGTGCACAGTTTATCACTAAGCTCGAGCTGTAGTGCCAACCTGCTCCAACTCTTTTGTCCATTTGTCCTAGAAATGGAGACTGGCAGGGAGAAGGGACAATGTTTGCATTAAAGGGTACGTGTGAGTTCAATGTGAACCAAGCACCATGTTTAGCACCCAGGGCACCTCAATAGCACATTAAACATGCATGCCAACAAAGTGGCTCAGTATTAAAAAAAAGCTTTAATTTTTACCTTTTCTTTTTACATTTAAAAGTTTAGCAGAGGTTTTTATTACCCTACTTCTGAGGCCTGCCCAACAGCAGAAGTTTCAGGCAGATAAGGACTCATGTAATTGTTTTATTGCACACATTAGCAAAGAGCAAACAAAAGCTTTCATCAGCAGGGGAGGGGGGGGGGAATAGGACATTTTGCTTCAAAGAGTTTAGAGAAGTCACAGGTGCTATCTTCACACCTTGCCCTGGATAAATAATGATCAGCTAGAAGGGGAGGGGGGAACATGGGGAGCTCCTATAGCTGTTAGAAACCAGGAGAAGCTGCAGGAAAAAAGTGGCGCTTGGTTTCCTATAAAAAGTGAGAAGGCAGTAGCACAGAGGTGCTCATATACGACTGTTTCCTGCATGTATGGGCGGCTCTGTGGTTTTATGCAGGCGCGGGTCATCAGTGCACAGTGCAGCCACGCCCCTTCATGGATGGAAGCATGGCTGCCTTCTTTCAAAGGGTCCGAAGCAGTGGCAGTGGTCTCAAAGTAGATGTAGGAAGCCTCTGGAGTAAAAGGCTGCCCTCTACTAAGTATCTGACTTTTTCTTTCAAGTCATAGGTTTGCTTTAAAAGTGCATACTTACCTGCCATCAATCTTTCTTTTTGGTCCCACCTCCTTTCCTTCATGTTTGTGCTACCATGGAATTGTCTGGCCTTCCTTCCCCACTTTGGCCTGCCTCTTCCCATCATGTGACCACTACCAATACACCATTGCAATACAGGGGGCAGGGAAGGGCCGTTCCTGGTCATTTTGTTGCCTCAAGCAAGGCATATGTTGCCTCCTTCCTTCAATCTTGCGAATAAGAAAGTAATAGGCAACATTAACTGGTCTTGCAGACACCAATAACAGATTGATAGGTTATATAGAGAATTGATTTTGTTTCTCAAAACAAGTCTATAAAAGGATGCACAACTTATTGCTAGGCAAGATACATCTTACTGGTCCAAAACTCACAGAGCCTACATAGCAAACCCTTCCTATAATTATTATGATGGGTGTGCAGCAACTTTATATATCTACATACAACCTGGGTCTGTACAAGTCAAAATATTGTCCTAAAAAGAATAGCAATACCCAATACAAACCAAATTTAACACAATTACAGTTTAACCTCCTTAGCGGTAACCCCGTGTGTGACACGGGGTAAGCCGCCGGAGGGTGCCGCTCAGGCCCTGCTGGGCCGATTTACATAATTTTTTTTTTGCTGGACGCAGCTAGCACTTTGCTAGCTGCGCCAGCACCCCCATCGCCGCCGCCGCGCGCCCGATCGCCGCTATCTGGTGCGGCGCGCGGCCCCCCCCCCCCCAGACCCCTGCGCTGCCTGGCCAATCAGTGCCAGGCAGCGCCAAGGGGTGGATCAGGTCTCCCAATGACGTCCACGTCATTCCGCCCCGTCGCCATTGCGACGGGGGAAGCCCTCCAGGAAATCCCGTTCTTTGAACGGGATTTCCTGATCGCCTATCGCCGGAGGCGATCGGCGGGGCTGGGGGGATGCCGCTGAGCAGCGGCTATCATGTAGCGAGCCCTCGGCTCGCTACATGATTTAAAAAAAAAAAATTAAAAAAAAACTGCTGCGCTGCCCCCTGGCGGTATTTTTCATACCGCCAAGGGGGTTAATCAGCAGATGGGGATGAGCAAGAACGCCTCTTGCAGTCTCGCGGGAATTTCTTTAAACCGCCGCGAATTTTCACCAAAACACTTTCACGAATAGCACTGAACTCAATGGCATCAAATTAAGCAGTTAACAGCAATACTCCTGTACATACTGTAATCAGCAAAGTCTAAAGTCAAAAAAATACCTCTTTTTAACTGGCCATTTATTGTAAGCAATAAGATCATAGCTGAATCGCTGCATTTCCGTGGCAGAACAATGTATTTATACCCCATAAATCCCCGGGGCAAAATCCTCAATTCACTTCCTGAACGAGGCAGAGCTTTGTGCAGTAGCTCTGCCTCTGCTCGCGTCAATCTCTGCCTCCCGCTGCCCCTCTCAGTCTTCTTTCACTCGTCATGGAATTTTGCCCAGGGATTTTGGGGGTATAAATATCTTGTTCTGCCACAGGGATGCGGCGTATCAGCTATGATCTTATAGCTTAATAAAACTGGCCAGTAAAAAGAGGTCTTTTTTATGGCTTTAGACTCTTTTTTAAAAGACTAGTGGGTACAAAGGGAGCAAAAAAAAAACCCAAAAAGATCTTGTAGTTTCTGAGAATTTTTTTTAAATGCTGTTACATGACAGGTAAGTTATCTGCCTTTTGGTATCGCAAATATGCAACCTCCTGTCTCTTCCCCCCTACCCCATAGCCCTATTCTCACCCAAGCATCCTGCCTCTACCCTCTGCCCTTTACTCCTATTCTCACACTGTCTCTTCACCCTGCCCCATAGCCCTATTCTCACCCAAGCATCCTGCCTCCACCCTCTGCCCCTTACTCCTATTCTCACACTGTCTCTTCACCCTGCCCCATACCCCTATCACCCAAACCTGTCTCTTCCCCCCTACCCCATAGCCCTATTCTCACCCAAGCATCCTGCCTCCACCCTCTGCCCCTTACTCCTATTCTCACACTGTCTCTTCACCCTGCCCCATACCCCTATCACCCAAACCTGTCTCTTCCCCCCTACCCCATAGCCCTATTCTCACCCAAGCATCCTGCCTCCACCCTCTGCCCCTTACTCCTATTCTCACACTGTCTCTTCACCCTGCCCCATACCCCTATCACCCAAACCTGTCTCTTCCCCCCTGCCCCATAGCCCTATTCTCACCCAAGCATCCTGCCTCCACCCTCTGCCCCTTACTCCTATTCTCACACTGTCTCTTCACCCTGCCCCATACCCCTATCACCCAAACCTGTCTCTTCCCCCCTACCCCATAGCCCTATTCTCACCCAAGCATCCTGCCTCCACCCTCTGCCCCTTACTCCTATTCTCACACTGTCTCTTCACCCTGCCCCATACCCCTATCACCCAAACCTGTCTCTTCCCCCCTACCCCATAGCCCTATTCTCACCCAAGCATCCTGCCTCCACCCTCTGCCCCTTACTCCTATTCTCACACTGTCTCTTCACCCTGCCCCATACCCCTATACTCACCCAAACCTAACTCCCTAAAAACCTCACAATGAATGGAAACTGGTTGATAATTTCATTTGCATTGAGGCTGTTTACAGCTTTACTGTTCATTCTGCTGTAACAATGCTGTGTTGTGTTTGGATTATTGTCAGGCCGCCTGGCTCTGCTGACAACAGTGTGGTGAATTGTTATTCTCCTCGGTTATTCGCACATGCTGTAACCTGTATATAAAGCTGTTTTTCCAATAAAAAATGTAATAAGTGGAAGAATAGAGCCAACAGAGAAAGGTTGCAGAGACTTAGAATGCATTTGGAGGTATTGAGCGGATGTGCCGTGAATTAATATTGAAGAGAGCGCGCTCAGTGCAGCTCCTGTATACTCACAGATGATTGGCTGAGGTGCTGCTGATAACAAGCACACAAAACTTCTGTAGTGTCCGCAGAGAAGCCCTTTCCTGGGTCAGGAAACGGCTGCCTCAGGACCACATTATTAGCGCACAGGGAGGTCAGCTGCAAAACCCTTATAAACCCCAGTAGCAATTGGGAGGTCTCAAACCGCACCGCGGCCCTTGGGTCAGAGGGACTCTTTAGGGCCCTGCCTCAACCGCATTATTAGCTCTTTATTGATCCTTTACTTGTAGTAACACTTCTATAGATGCTTTGAATGATAATAATCATTGAGGCCTTGTTCACATTATGAATTGTCGAGCACTATCGCAAGCGCTGAGCTTTTTTTGTACCCTCTTTTTTTTAGCAATTCCTGGCGTTTTCTGAGCGTTGGGCGATTTTGTGTAAGCGCTTTTCTAAGTGCTTTTGATGAGCGATTGAGATTTTCACTTCCTGACGTCAGGCAGGAAGTGAACCCTCTGACCCGGGAAAGAATCAATACAATAGGCCTGATTCACAAAGCAGTGCTAACAGTTAGCACGCTGGTGAAAAGCCCTTTATCACGCCTAAACTCAGTTTAGGTGTGATAAGTTTAGGCGTGATAAGTTTAGGCGTGATAAGTTTAGGTGTGATAAGTTTAGGTGTGATAAGTTTAGGGGCTCGATTCACAAAGCGGTGATAACCCAGTTAAAGACTTTAGGCGTGATAACCATTTTTATCATGCCTAAACTCAGTTTAGGCATGATAAGTTTAGGCATGATAAGTTTAGGCATGCTAAGTTTAGATAAGTTTAGATCGCACGCAAAGTCCCGCACACAAAGCAACACCATTAAACTCTATGCAAAGTGCACCAGACTTTGCTAGCGCAAAAGTTTTGATCAGCTGTGCACTGCGGTGCTAGCCCAATTGGTACTTAAACTTATCACACCTAAAAACTTATCACACCTAAACTTATCACACCTAAACTTATCATGCCTAAACAGAGTTTAGGCGTGATAAAGGGCTTTTCACCATGGTGCTAACTGTTAGCACCGCTTTGTGAATCAGGCCCTAGGTGTGATAAGTTTAGGCGTGATGGGCTCGATTCACAAAGCGGTGCTAACCCAGTTAGCATGCCTAAAAGACTTTAGGCGTGATAACCATTGCACCATGCTGGTGAAAAGCCAGTTTAGGCGTGATAAGTTTAGGCATGATAAGTTTAGGTGTGATAAGTTTAGGCATGCTAAGTTTAAGCGCCAACTGCGTTAGCACCGCAGTGCACAGCTGATCAAAAGTTTTACTCTAGCAAAGACTGGTGCACTTTGTATAAAGTTTAATGGCGCTGCTTTGCGTGCGGGACTTTGCAAGCGATCTAAACTTATCTAAACTTAGCATGCCTAAACTTATCACAC
Organism: Hyperolius riggenbachi; assembly: GCF_040937935.1. NCBI lineage: Eukaryota > Metazoa > Chordata > Amphibia > Anura > Hyperoliidae > Hyperolius > Hyperolius riggenbachi. The sequence continues at coordinate 379,037,077 of NC_090651.1, forward strand.
CTAAACTTATCACACCTAAACTTATCACGCCTAAACTGGCTTTTCACCAGCATGGTGCAATGGTTATCATGCCTAAAGTCTTTTAGGCATGCTAACTGGGTTAGCACCGCTTTGTGAATCAAGCCCATCATGTCTAAAGTCTTTTAGGCGTGATAACTGAGTTATCACCGCTTTGTGAATCAGGCCCATCACACCTAGGGCTCGATTCACCAAGCGGTGCTAACCCAGTTATCACGCCTAAAGGACTTTAGGCGTGATGACCTCTTCACCACTGAGTTAGCACCGTTTTTGCCTGCACTTCGCGCGAAGTTATCGCGCGCAAAGTTTTGCGCGCGCACCCGCACAGGCGCGCGCGCAAAGTCCCATAGGGTTTAATGGGCGCATCGCGCGAAGTGCGGGGCGCATCGCGCGAAGTGCGGGGCGCTTCGCGCGCACGCACGCGGGAGCGCGCGCAAAACTTTACGCGCGGAAACTTCGCGCGAAGCCCTTCTTATCATGCCTAAAGTGACTTTAGGCGTGAAGAGGGCCTTTTCACCACGGTGCTAACACTTTGCAGCGCTTGGTGAATCGAGCCCCTAAACTTATCACACCTAAACTTATCATGCCTAAACTTATCACACCTAGGGCTCGATTCACAAAGCGGTGCTAACCCAGTTAGCATGCCTAAAAGACTTTAGGCATGATAACCATTGCACCATGCTGGTGAAAAGCCAGTTTAGGCGTGATAAGTTTAGGTGTGATAAGTTTAGGTGTGATAAGTTTAGGCATGATAAGTTTAGGTGTGATAAGTTTAGGCATGCTAAGTTTAAGCGCCAACTGCGTTAGCACCGCAGTGCACAGCTGATCAAAAGTTTTACGCTAGCAAAGACTGGTGCACTTTGTATAAAGTTTAATGGCGCTGCTTTGCGTGCGGGACTTTGCAAGCGATCTAAACTTATCTAAACTTATCATGCCTAAACTTATCACACCTAAACTTATCACACCTAAACTTATCACGCCTAAACTGGCTTTTCACCAGCATGGTGCAATGGTTATCATGCCTAAAGTCTTTTAGGCATGCTAACTGGGTTAGCACCGCTTTGTGAATCGAGCCCCTAAACTTATCATGCCTAAACTTATCACACCTAAACTTATCATGCCTAAACTGAGTTTAGGCATGATAAAGGGCTTTTCACCAGCGTGCTAACTGTTAGCACCACTTTGTGAATCAGGCCCCTAAACTTATCATGCCTAAACTGAGTTTAGGCGTGATAAAGGGCTTTTCACCAGCGTGCTAACTATTAGCACCGCTTTGTGAATCAGGCCCCTCATGCCTAAACTGAGTTTAGGCATGATAAAGGGCTTTTCACCAGCGTGCTAACTGTTAGCACCGCTTTGTGAATCAGGCCCATACAAATAAGAAGTACATTTCTCCCAGAGGAAAATGAGCCATAAATTATTTTTCTCCTATGTTGCTGTCACTTACAGTAAGTAGTAGAAATCTGACATTACCCACAGGTTTTGGGCTAGTCCATCTCTCCATAGGGAATTCTCAGCATGGACTTTATTCTTTATAAAGACAGTCCCTGAAAAAGATTTATACAAAGATGCTGGCCAGCCTCCCTGCTCGCTGCACACTGTTTTGGCAGTTGGACAGAGCAAATGCCATTCACTAAGTGCTTTTAAAAATAAAGAAAACCCTGAAAACCCCCTATGGGAAGATGGGCTAGTCCAAAATCTGTCGGTAATGACAGATTTCTATTTCTTATTGTAAGTGACAGGAGCATAGGAGAAAAGTAATTTATGGCTCATTTTACTGTGGGAGAAATGTACTTCTTATTTGTATGTGTTTTAAATTTTAAGATTTTCGCGAAAGTTCTTCTTTAAGGCCGAGTGGGTACAGTCCTTCCCTATGTGCTCATATGGTGGGTTCTTGTTCATGCAAACCCTCCTTTGTGGACACTGAGGGAGGGATCACACTTGCATCTGCGAGAATCGCATACCATTCTTCCCAAGCAGTTTGCTGCACAATTGTGCGTTTTATCTTGCATTTTCTTTACAGTAGCCTTTGATTTAAAATCCAAAACACATATGTTGTGCAGAGAGGTAGTGCAGGTTGTATCTTTCTGTAACGCTATGTGGAATCGTATATGACTCTGGAAAATGCAGCTGCACAATTGAATATCATTACATGGGATTGCGCATGCGTTTTTTTGTCTGCGGCAGAACGCTGTGGATTTTCTCAGGTGTGACCCCTGCCTGACACACCACACTAGATTGGGCTACCGTTTATCCCTGTGTTTTTTTCTGTCATCGTCCAGTTTCAACTTACAAGGTTCCTTGAACAGAACCTGTTTGCAAGTAGGGGAACCACCTGAATTCAAAGACAAATTGCAATAACTGGTATAATTAGGTAGTTGTTTTATTTAACACATATTGGAATGTTCCATTAACTTCTTGCCGGCCCCAGGATCGCCTAACGCAGATCGGTGTAAGGTCCTTGGGGCGGGGATTGCAGGAGATCGCGAGAGCTGATGCACGCGCATCTCTGCATAAATGAGAAAGCGGAGCTCCGCCATCCGTCTCCAAGCGGCGAATAGACCTGTACAGCGCTGCAATCTAAGTCAGCTCTGTACTGGGGACAGCTCTGTGACAAGGCTGTCCCCTCCATTGGCTCAGGGGTGATCCGCTGTCATAGGCTGAAGCCTATGACAGCCGATCACAGTGATTGGCCAGCGGGGGGAGGGAGGGAGGAGATACTGAAAAAAAAATAAACACTTTTATTTAAAAATAAAACAAATACATATTTATTAAAAAAAACAAACAAACATCTGGGGGGGTTATCAGACCCCACCAACAGAGAGAAAAAGGGGGGGGGGAATCACTTGTGTGCTGTGTTCGCACAACACAGCACACAAGTGCTCGCTGCACGCCCTGCAGTGGCCCTTTTTGTGAAATATGGCCTGGTGTTTAGGGGGGTTTAACACTGCGGTCCTCAAGTGGTTAATGTCTCTCCTATGATGATTGTAATCTGGTAATTATGATTATGAGAAATTTTGCTTAATTTTTCGCAATTATGACCATATGTAATTACGATTTGGACATTGAATTGACTTTGCGTAATTCATTCATAATTTTGCTTAATTAAGCGAAATTTCACATAATTTTGTGCCAACTTTAGTGGTTCATAGCAAGGCGCCCCATAAATGCTATCGTTACTAAAATTGCTACATATGTTAAAGAAAGTCTGAAGCAATTTTAAAAATAAAAACAGATACTTACCTAAGGAGAGGGAAGGCTCTGTGTCCTATAGAGCCTTCCCGTTCCTCTCACAGTCTCTATGTTCCCCCGCAGGCTCCTCCACTTCAATCTCCCGCCACGGGAGACTACGGAAGTCTTCGGAAGCACTTGGGCTTATGAGAACCGGCGGCTTTGTGCTGCACATGCGCAAGAGAGAGGGAGGGTGCTCAGGCATGCGCAGTACAGAGCGACCCGTCTTCGGGAAAGCCAGAGTGCTTCTGAAGAATGCCGAAGCCAGCTTCCCCCCCCCCCCCCCCCCCTTCCCAGAAGAGAGCAGTCATATGACTGCACGGTTGTAGACTGCTAACGTGGGAGCCTGAGGGGGAATACGGGGACCGCGGGCTTTCCGAAGACAGGCCACTCCGTACTGTGCATGCCCGAGTGCGCTCTTCTCCGATGCACTTGCACGTGCGCAGCACAGAGCCGCTGGTTTTCGGGCAGCGCGTCCTCTTCTTTGTCTTCCCCACCGTCATGTGCAGGCGCAGTACGATTGCGCCTGCGCATGACGCACTTGACGGCGGGGAAGGCGAAGAAGAGAACGCGTTGCCGGGGGACCGAAAACGAAACTAAGCAGCAGCGGGGGATCGGAGGACACTCAAGGAGCTGCGAGGGCACAGTATGGCTGCAGGGGGCTTGGGGAAGCCCCAGGTAAGTGAAACTTTTTTTCTCCCACAGTTAAGGTTCACTTAAAGTGGGCTTGTCACCATAAAAATAAAATTTCAACAGCAATTGGTTTGAGTGTATTAAGTGATAAAGATGCTAATCCTGAATTCAAAACTTTTAAAACTTTTTCTGCTGTTATGATTTGGAGTTATCCCATACTTAAGGAGCACTGGCCCTTTAGTAGTCAGTGCCAAACAGTTGCATGCTGGGGGTTCTTTTTATCTAAAATATTTTCCTCCTCTTCCATTTATTTCCCCGCCTAGCTGCTTATCTGAAACATGATCCTCTGCTCACTTGTATTTACAAGCAAGGCTGAGGTGACTCAGCAATTGGAGGAGAAAAGAAAAAAAGTAAAGGGTAGAAATGACATCAGGATTTAACCTAAACTGTGGGCAAAAGACATGGCCCCCATCAGGAACAGAATTCTCTTCATTTACTATATAACGTTCACTGAAATCAAACCGTGGACAGTACAATACATGTGTTATGTAAGTAGATCAAGTATTTATCTACTTATATATTGTAACGATCTGCAGGCGATTTCCAGTCAGCGCACACCGCGTGCGCTGAAGCAGAAGGAAATCGCCACAGTCACAGAAGCAAAGTACGCAGTATAGGTTTGTAGAGGAGAATTCCAACCAGCAGATGGAGCTGTGGAGTGCAGAGGGATAAGTCCTCTGTACAGCCACAGATGCCAGATTGAAATTGTACAATTTAGCAAGACTGGGCAACAAGGTAGCAACTTAGAAGAAAGCTAGAACAGAGACAGACTATGTGAATGTCTACCAATCTAGTCGCCACCCAGCGACGGAAGACATATCACATAGAACAGACCAGAGTAAGAAAGCTAATCGCAAGAGAGGCGATTGCTATCAGCAAAACAAGACTGAGCAAAGACAGAGCGTGAACTGAGTAAGGAAGGCACAGCAAACAACCTGAACGCCAAGGAAAATAACAAAACACTAACTGAACGCGGTCACTGCACATTATGCGCAACAGCGACAAAACACATTAACGGTACAGTCACCGCACGTTAAGTGCAACAGTGGCAAAACGTACCAACCCTGACTAACAAATGAACACGGAGACTGAAAACAAACAGATAACGCGAACGCTTGCTAATCGGTTGCCTCACACCAGACAACAGCAAGCGTTCGTTCCAGACAAATCAGACAGAAGGAGTAACCAGTAGCAACCGCAGCTAAGGTTATACTCCAAGGTTCAGACAAGAGAGATCCACCACCTCTAACGCTAGGGCGAATGCGATCTAAGAACAGGACAGAACGATTCACTGTCAGCCACCGCTGGTGACAGTACAATCGCACGGACAAGACAAGACAGAATAGGCAGTGCAAATATACACAAACTGACTGCACTAAATAGGAATGCAAGGAGCACTCCACAAGAATTAACTACACTAGAACATAGTAACAAGATGCTGAGGCTCTAAGGTAAGTTTCCCTACTGAGGAACTATGACGAGCGAGGAATTTTGGGAGGAAGTAACATTTATACTGGAAACCTTCAAAGGAAGCAGACAAGCAGATTGCCAGATAAGTGAATGCAAATCAGTCAGCCTTGCAAGCTGACAAAGAGGTCTCCCCTTCCCTGGACTGCACTATGTAACCAGCATAGGAAACCAAACAGTCCAGGGAATCAAGACCAGCAGAGCAGATTCTGCCAGAAACCAAACAGTCCAGGGAATCAAGACCAACAGAGCGGATTCTGACATATATGTGTTTTTTTTCCCTGGCATAGTATGGCTAATCCTACTGCTTTAAAGGAGAATTGTGGGAAAAGCAAAAAAAAAAATTGTAGTTTTTGAGAAAATCGATTTAAAAAAAATGCAAAAAAAAAAAAGTTTATTAAACTCAGAAAAATGACAGTTGGCACCACGTCACACTGTATCTTATTTGAAAGCCTCACAATGTATGTTTCCAGCAGGAAAAAGACAAATATTCAGCCTATAAGTGGCAGCTGTTTGTGTTTCTCGCTGACCGATCTGGCAGATACAATGCAGAGACGCTTCGTGCTGCACAGATCGTTTTCCTGTCTTCCTCCGCTGTTCCCACGTTGCCAAATATATAAGCAAGCGCTTTGTTTTGTGCTGAATGTCTTTTAATTGGGCGCTGGACACTTGGCGAACGCTCAAAAACGCACAAGCGCTGATTGCTGAGTCGTGGATTGGCGAGTACAACCATCTGTGCTCTCCCCGCTGCCAGGCTGCGCTGTTCTGATCATCCATCGCTAAAGGGAAGCCTAACCTGCTGCACCAATCAGGGAAAGATGAGCTGGGCCAACCGGTACTGACTACAGCATGCTTTACGTCCAACTGGTACTGACTACCGCATGCTTTACGTCCAACTGGTACTGAGCTGACTACTGCTTGCTTTACGTCCAACTGGTACTGACTACCTCATGCTTTACAACCAACTGGTACTGACTACCGCATGCTTTATGTCCTACTGGTACTGACTACCTCATGCTTTACAGCCAACTGGTACTGAGTCTGACTACTGCATGCTTTATGTCCAACTGGTACTGACTACTGCATGCTTTATGTTCAACTGGTACTGACTACCGCTTGCTTTACGTCCAACTTGTACTGAATGCCGCTTGCTTTACGTCCAACTGGTACTGACTACCGCATGCTTTACAGCCAACTGGTACTGACTACCTCATGCTTTACGTCCAACTGGTACTGACTACCGCATGCTTTACAGCCAACTGATACTAACTACTGCATGCTTTACAGCCAACTGGTACTGACTACCGCATGCTTTACGTCCAACTGGTACTGACTACTGCATGCTTTATGTTCAACTGGTACTGACTACCGCATGCTTCACGTCCAACTTGTACTGAATGCCGCTTGCTTTACGTCCAACTGGTACTGACTACCGCATGCTTTACAGCCAACTGGTACTGACTACCTCATGCTTTACAGCCAACTGGTACTGACTACCTCATGCTTTACAGCCAACTGGTACTGACTACCGCATGCTTAACATGGCTTTCCCTGGAACACCAGGGGTGGACCGCACAAGTTAAAGCCTAACTGTGATCATAATGTTAAATATTATATCTTTATATAGCATAGAAGTGTACAGTGTGCATAGTCACTGACTGTCCTCAGAGGAGCTCACAATCTAATCCTACCATAGTCATAGTCTAATGTCCTACCATATTATTATTATGTATTTATATAGCACTGACATCCTCTGCAGCACTTTACAGAGTACATAGTCATGTCACTGACTGTCCTCAGAGGAGCTTACAATCTAATCCTACCATAGTCATAGTCTAATGTCCTACCATATTATTATTATGTATTTATATAGAAAAACAAAAGTTTGCTTTCTTAAAACAGAAAGAATTTGCGATAATTCAGGTTGGAGTGAGCTTGAGATGTCTCCCAGAGCATCACTGCTGAATATATGCAAATTAACCATTGTACCCTTAGAAGTATTTATATAGCACTGACATCTTCTGCAGCACTGTACAGAGTACATAGTCATGTCACTGACTCTCCTCAGAGGAGCTCACAATCTGTTCCCGACAGACACATCTGGCGAGGAAAAGTACATATGGTCATGAAGAATGGGAGTCGACAAAACAAGGAGGAGGAGAATAGCACCTGCCATATTATTGTTATGCTGAATTGATCAGGATGCCCATTTACATGTTCAAATGACCAGTTATATATACAAATTCCATAAATCGCAGTGTGCTAGGCTCTGTGGTGCCCCATCCTGAGGGTATCACCCGAGACACCTGCCTGGTTTGTCTATGCCTCAAAACTGCGCTGTATCCTTCCCACTATGGTCTGTTTTATACTATGTACAGCTACGGAAGATGTTGGCACTACACAAATAAACAGTAATACTAATAATATTACTGGCATGGGCTATCTAATGGAGCAGAAGGTACATTTTGACTGTAATTCCCCTTTTAGGGGTTAAAAGTCTTGATTTGCATCCTGCAGACTCTTAGGCTGGTGCCCAGTCCCGCCCTTTATGTTTTCTGAGCTCCTGAACATAATTAATGATGACCTGCTGACCTTTCCTCCTCCCTCCTTCTCCCCCCCCCCCCCACACCTAGACATAAATACTCCCCCCCCCCCCCCCCCACCAGACACAAGTGAGCAGTGAATAACTGCAGCCCAGCCTCACTGTAGAGGGAGAGTATGAGATTTATGGCACTGGGCTATTAATGTTTACAGGCAAGATTAGAGAAATGGAAAGCATGCGAGTATTAAGGAAGATTAGCATTATTTATGTCATCATGCTGCATGTCTTTTCAGGGTCACATTGGGGTAGTCCATGGAAGATTTAAATCACCGCTTTGATATTAATGATCTAGAATGGCCTTCATGCATATGCATTAGCCTTGGAAGAGTTCTGTGTAGGTTCATCACAAGAGTCCGTTGCCCGTCTATTGCTACACATTATAGTAAGCCCAGCAGGCACTATTTGTCACACTGATGTGTCCCCACATTACTCGGGGTCTAGCATGACTGAATACAACACTCCCGAGTCCTGTACAGAAGAACATTATTGGATGTATAGCTATACCGAGACCGACGCATTTCAGAGCTGCACACATCGATCTTCATAGCTTATTAAGACCATAAAGATTAAATAGTCCTCCTGCTTTTGCAAAGTACATTACAATGACGCTGGGTCTGGTTTGCTAAGGTGCTTCTGCATTGTGCTTAGGCTCCCCATGCTTGCCATGGACTGTATGTCTACCAGGCCATGCTTGGGTGTGACTGGAGGTGCGGTAGGGGCATGGCTGGAGTTGTGGTGAGGGTGTGACTGGAGGTGTAGTGAGGGCATGGCTGGAGGTGTGGTGAGGGTGTGACTGGAGGTGTGGTGGGGTTTGGCTGGAGGTGTGGCGAGGGTGTGACCAGAGGTGTGGTGGGGTATGGCTGGAGGTGTGGTGAGGGTGTGACCAGAGATGTGGGGGCACGGCTGGAGGTGTGGCGAGGGTGTGACTGGAGGTGTGGTAAGGGCATGGCTGGAGGTCTGGTGAGGGTGTGACTGGAGGTGTGGTGGGGTTTGGCTGGAGGTGTGGCGAGGGTGTGACCAGAGGTGTGGTGGGGTATGGCTGGAGGTGTGGTGAGGGTGTGACCAGAGATGTGGGGGCACGGCTGGAGGTGTGGTGAGGGTGTGACTGGAGGTGTGGTGGGGCATGGCTGGAGGTGTGGTGAGAGTGTGACTCGAGGTGTGATAAGGGCATGGCTGGAGGTGTGGTGAGGGTGTGACTGGAGGTGTGGTGAGGGCATGGCTGGAGGTGTGGTGAGGGTGTGACTGGAGGTGTGGTGGAAGCATGGTTGGAGGTGTGGTGAGGGTGTGACTGGAGGTGTGGTGAGGGTATGGCTAGAGGTGTGGTGAGGGTGTGACTAGAGGTGTGGTGGGGGCATGACTGGAGGTGTGGTGAGGGTGTGACTGGAGGTGTGGTAAGGGTATGACTAGAGGTGTGGTGGGGCATGGCTGGAGGTGTGGTGAGGGTGTGAACGGAGGTGTGATGAGGGCGTGGCTGGAGGTGTGGTGAGGGTGTGACTGGAGGTGTGGTGAGGGCATGGCTGGAGGTGCGGTGAGGGTGTGACTGGAGGTGTGGTGAGGGTATGGCTAGAGGTGTGGTGAGGGTGTGACTGGAGGTGTGGTGAGGGTGTGACCAGAGGTGTGGTGGGGTATGGATGGAGGTGTGGTGAGGGTGTGACCAAAGATGTGGTGGGGGCACGGCTGGAGGTGTGGTGAGAATGTGACTGGAGGTGTGATAAGGGCATGGCTGGAGGTGTGGTGAGGGTGTGACTACAGGTGTAGTGGGGGCATGGCTGGAGGTGTGGTGAGGGTGTGACTGGAGGTGTGGTGGGGGCATGGATGGAGGTGTGGTGAGGGTGTGACTGGAGGTGTGGTGAGGGCATGGCTGGAGGTGTGGTGAGGGTGTGACTGGAGGTGTGGTGTGGGCATGGATAGAGGTGTGGTGAGGGTGTGACTAGAGGTGTGGTGGGGGCATGACTGGAGGTGTGGTGAGGGTGTGACTGGAGGTGTAGTGGGAGCATGGCTGGAGGTGTGGTAAGGGTGTGACTGAAGGTGTGATGAGGGCATGGCTGGAGGTGTGGTGAGGGTGTGACTGGAGGTGTGATGAGGGCATGGCTGGAGGTGTGGTGAGGTGTGACTAGAGGTGTGGTGGGGGCATGACTGGAGGTGTGGTGAGGGTGTGACTAGAGGTGTAGTGAGGGCATGGCTGGAGGTGTGGTGAGGGTGTGACTGGAGGTGTGATGAGGGCATGGCTGGAGTGTGGTGAGGGTGTGACTGGAGGTGTGGTAGGGATGTAGTGAAGATGTGGTGGGTGTGTAAATAAAGGCATAGTGGGGGTATGGCTGGGGGTGTGGCTTAGTGTCATTGAAGCCATTGTCAGGGTAGAGTGAAGATGTGATAAGGGAACAAATGGAGGAGTGATGCATTTTTCTCCAGAAACGTTCTTCCGTCATATCTAACACTGTTGGGAGCTGTGTTCTGCCTTTTACACACTCTGAATTACTGATACAGAACCAGTACGCGGATCAGCGGTTCTGACACCCCCGGCTGTATGTTTCTCCCAGGTGTGGTCAGAACGCCTAAATACCAAAGCAACAGGCAATTTGCTTTTTTTTTCCCCTCTGTATTTTTCTCATTTCGGGTTTCCTTTCATTGCTGCTGTGGGTGCTGATCATACAACTGCTGCAGGACTTCCCCTCCGTAATGAGGAGGAGGAGGGGCAAAGCTACTTCTCAGGCTAGCGGCATTATAGCCCATTATCCTCTGCAGAGCTGAATGAGTGGGAGGGGCACATTCTAATCACTGCGCCCCGGGCCTGGACCATGCAGGCGATGTGTCCGCGCAATCTCTCATCTTCTCCATGTGCAGCGCACGCACTCTCTGCGGCATCTGAACTCAGTCATCCCAGCAATCTCAGCGCACAGACCCCGTCCGCCAGCACGCCATGCATAAAAATCCAATGAAAACAATTACCACACGTCGTAAATTCCTAATGCAGGGCGGAGGCGCATCTGCCTAGCGCCGCGGTAGAATCCTTGCGGTTAATTATTTACATTTGCTTAATGATTTAAATTAATGAAACGTGCGGACCCTGGCTGCCTAATTCATGTGTCTTGTAAGATTAATTAGCGGCACATGAAAGACGTCCGCGGATCTTTCAAAGCATCTGCAGCTAAAGAGGCACTCTGCTTCCAACCATGAATATGAAAATCAAGGCGGCTACTCATCTGCCTCTGCACTTTATCATAGGATGAAATGCAGGGAAATAATAATAATAATCTGGGCCGGAAACAGTTCATTATGTTCTATGTCTTTCCACTGAAATAGGACAGCGCTGCCTTTCATGTAGCCAGGCCTAAAGACTAATTACCTGGAGTTAATAGATATTGTTTATTAATCATATTCTGAGACTTTTTATCCTCAAGATGCTGTATTAGTATTCTCTGTCCGCCTCTCCTCCTTCAGAACAGGTCAAGTCAGAGAGATGCATGTTTAAAGTGAAACTGAAGAGAAAATAAACTTTTGATATAAGGAATTGTATGTGTAACAGAGCAGAGCTAATGACCCTTTGAACTTCCCTGCAGTAAAACCTTATCTGAAGCTGCCTCTCACTGTTTCTTTGATGTATAAATGCTTCAGAAAACAGCACTGAGAGCTCAAAAAAGCTCTTTTGCATAGACAACAAGTGAAGTTTCTTAACTCCTCCTGTGCTGGAAACAACATGAGACGTTTTTTCTTTGCTACTAATGTCCTATTTCTTAGCTGTACTACTCATTATCTCATAAGTTTATTTTCAGTTCAGATTCCCTTTAAAGGACCGTTATCACAAAAAATGTCTGCATACATACAGTATAAAACTGTTGCATTTGCTCAAAAATGAACTGCACTATAAATTTCTTTTTTCCTATGTAGCTGTCACTTATAGTACATAGTATTAACATCTGACATCTGTAATTACTGAAGAGGACATCTCAAATATCCTTCTAAACATTCACTAGACTACCTGGACCCTGGCCCAGCCAACATACTGTATATACTCGAGTATAAGTCTAGAAATGTAGGTCTGATTCCCTTAATAAAAGTATAGGGGCCGACTTATACACGAGTCACGGGTATCTCTCTCTGCCAGCAAGCAAGGAGGCAGGGGAGCGGCAGGGGGCGTGGCCAGGGAGAGAGAGCTGCCCAATGGCAGCTCTGGAAACCCTGCAGGAACACCCCCAGTGGGCGTTTTGAACCGGGTATCCCTCTCCCGCATGTTTACCTTGGAGATAGCGACAAATATTGTCGCTAATGTCAGAAGGCTATAGCGAGGCGGTGGGGGGGGGCAGAGAGCGGCAGTGGGGGGGACACAGTGCCAAGTGATTAGGCAGAGAACATGCCTCCCATCCCATCTGCCCCGCCACGAACCGCCTCGGGTTCTCTTTAAGGAATCCCCAGGTAAGTATGGAACCTGAGACGCTTCTCGACTCAGGTTCCATTTAACAGGCTGCAAGAATATTATGGCATTGATGATCCTCCAATGGTTTTCACATTACTGGCTGGCAGAACATAAAGGGTGGCTTCCGTTCCATTCCCATCCAACCCTGTACCACTAAAATAAGGCGTGCCCTGGGGTTCAATACTATCCCCTTTGTTGTTTACCATACACATGCTACCACTTGGAAAAATCCTTCAAGAACATGGTCTGACATGCTACTGCTATACTGATGACATTCAGCTACATTTACCATAAAGCCTGATGTGACAAACCCCATTCCAAAAATAACCGTGTTTAGCTGAGCTTTAGGAGTGGATGAATGACGACTGACTCGGGCTTCTTTCAGAGAGGTAGCTGACAGGCGGTGAATTCACCACCTGTCAGCTGTTCTCCTGCACCAGCTGAACACTTATTAGCACTCAGCCAGGGTTGTCTGCCGCTGGGTAATGCTGACACGCGTTACCATGGATTGCAGTAGGGACCCGTTTTAAGGTAAAAATCTTGTCATGCTGATCTGGCGTTATATCAGAAACACTTTAATTTCTTTTTGGTAAACGATTACCCTTCATTTTTATAACGTTGGTGTTTGGTGTCACATGTACAGTATACATGTATGTTTTTGTGATTGCAAAAGATTAGTGTTGGTGTGCAGTTTTCCGTTACCCTGCTTGCCACTTGCTCTTGGTTTGGGGTTCAGAGGTGCCACCAACCAGGCTCCTTGAAACCCATGAGGGTCAAGGCACTGGGTACATGCAAAATGGGTGGCATAGAAATTTGGGTGCCCCAAATAGTAGCTAGTAGAATATCGGTAAAATTACCGATATTCTACTATTGGGCAGTGGAGGTTCCAAAAGGAAAATATCAATAAATGTTAACAATTGTTTACTATCGCTAGTCCTATACCCACATGGGCCCTCCCTCTACCACTGACTGACCCTAAACCGACCCCTACCACTCACTTACCGTTGCCTAACTCTAACCAGTCCCCCTACCGAAGCCTAACCCTAACGGATCCTTACTGATCCCTCCCCTGATGCCTAACCCTTACTGATCCCTTCCACAGATGTCTAACCCTTACTGATCCCTCCCACAGATGTCTAACCCTTACTGATCCCTCCCCCTGATGTCTAACCCTTACTGATCCCTTCCACAGATGTCTAACCCTTTCTGATCCCTCCCACCAATGCCTAACCCTAACTGATCCCTCCCACAGATGTCTAACCCTTACTGATCCCTCCCACCAATGCCTAACCCTAACTGATCCCTCCTACAGATGTCTAACCCTTACTGATCCCTCCCACCAATGCCTAACCCTAACTGATCCCTCCCACAGATGTCTAACCCTTACTGATCCCTCCCACCAATGTCTAACCCTAACTGATCCCTCCCACCAATGCCTAACCCTTACTGATCCCTCCCACAGATGTCTAACCCTTTCTGATCCCTCCCACCAATGCCTAACCCTAACTGATCCCTCCCACAGATGTCTAACCCTTTCTGATCCCTCCCTCAGTGCCTAACCCTAACTGATCCCTCCCACAGATGTCTAACCCTAACTAAAGCACCCCCCTAACCGATGCCTAACCCAAACCCACCCACCAATGCCTTACTTTATCCTGCCCCCCACTAATGCCTAACTCTAACCCCGGTTCCCAAATTGACCTTAAATGCTTATATTAACATGGCGCCTGTGTTGGGCCCAAACTTCCATGGTACATCGGGAGCCCAAATTTCTTGTCACCCTAGGCACTTGTCTAGGTAGCCTGATGGCAGGTCCAACTCTGGTGCCTGTGAAAAGAGCCTAAGGGCTTGTTTCCACTGCATGCTGTTTTCCGATTTCTCTGTCTTTCTGCAGACACAAACACATCTGACAGCCCATATTAAATTATTGGCTTGTTTCCTTTGAATGCATTTTTTTTTTGCATGCTTGAAGAACTGACAGCCCGCCGGTTGCTTTTCCCAGACACCAGGCACATTTTTCTATTAATTATATTGTGCTGCTGTGGAACGCAAGTGTTATTTGTATGGTGCCCTGAAAAAAAAAATCACACAAAAAATGTAAGCCGGCAAACTGCAAGAGAAGATAAACGGACCCTAATAAACTCGGGAATATCAAACAGCTCAAGAGACGCCACCAGCCAGTGAAAGCTGTGATATAAATTACACTGCAGTCTCGGCTGCATGTAAAGGCTGCACAGCAATGCCACAGCGCCTCCTTACTCCGCAGCTCCTGCTGGCACAGCAATGTCACAGCTCCTCCTTACTCCGCAGCTCCTGCTGGCATAGCAATGTCACAGCGCCTCCTTACTCCGCAGCTCCTGCTGGCACAGCAATGCCACAGCGCCTCCTTACTCCGCAGCTCCTGCTGGCACAGCAATGTCACAGCGCCTCCTTACTCCACAGCTCATGCTGGCACAGCAATGTCACAGCTCCTCCTTACTCCGCAGCTCCTGCTGGCACAGCAATGTCACAGCGCCTCCTTACTCTGCAGCTCCTGCTGGCACAGCAATGTCACAGCTCCTCCTTACTCCGCAGCTCCTGCTGGCACAGCAATGTCACAGCGCCTCCTTACTCTGCAGCTCCTGCTGGCACAGCAATGTCACAGCGCCTCCTTACTCCGCAGCTCCTGCTGGCACAGCAATGTCACAGCGCCTCCCTACTCCGCAGCTCCTGCTGGCACAGCAATGTCACAGCGCCTCCTTACTCCGCAGCTCCTGCTGGCACAGCAATGTCACAGCGCCTCCTTACTCCGCAGCTCCTGCTGGCACAGCAATGTCACAGCGCCTCCTTACTCTGCAGCTCCTGCTGGCACAGCAATGTCACAGTGCCTCCTTACTCCGCAGCTCCTGCTGGCACAGCAATGTCACAGCGCCTCCTTACTCCGCAGCTCCTGCTGGCACAGCAATGTCACAGCGCCTCCTTACTCCGCAGCTCCTGCTGGCACAGCAATGTCACAGTTCCTCCTTACTCTGCAGCTCCTGCTGGCACAGCAATGCCACAGCGCCTCCTTACTCCGCAGCTCCTGCTGGCACAGCAATGTCACAGCGCCTCCTTACTCCGCAGCTCCTGCTGGCACAGCAATTTGACAGTTCCTGCTTACTCTGCAGCTCCTGCTGGCACAGCAATGCCACAGCGCCTCCTTACTCCGCAGCTCCTGCTGGCACAGCAATGTCACAGCGCCTCCTTACTCCGCAGCTCCTGCTGGCACAGCAATGTCACAGGTCCTCCTTACTCCGCAGCTCCTGCTGGCACAGCAATGTCACAGCGCCTCCTTACTCCGCAGCTCCTGCTGGCACAGCAATGTCACAGCGCCTCCTTACTCCGCAGCTCCTGCTGGCACAGCAATGTCACAGCGCCTCCTTACTCCGCAGCTCCTGCTGGCACAGCAATGTCACAGCGCCTCCTTACTCCGCAGTTCCTGCTGGCACAGCAATGTCACAGCGCCTCCTTATTCCGCAGCTCCTGCTGGCACAGCAATGTCACAGCGCCTCCTTATTCCGCAGCTCCTGCTGGCACAGCAATGTCACAGCGCCTCCTTACTCCGCAGCTCCTGCTGGCACAGCAATGTCACAGCGCCTCCTTACTCCGCAGCTCCTGCTGACACAGCAATGTCACAGCGCCTCCTTACTCCGCAGCTCCTGCTGGCACAGCAATGTCACAGCGCCTCCTTACTCCGCAGCTCCTGCTGGCACAGCAATGTCACAGCGCCTCCTTATTCCGCAGCTCCTGCTGGCACAGCAATGTCACAGCGCCTCCTTACTCCGCAGCTCCTGCTGGCACAGCAATGTCACAGCGCCTCCTTACTCCGCAGCTCCTGCTGGCACAGCAATGTCACAGCGCCTCCTTACTCCGCAGCTCCTGCTGGCACAGCAATGTCACAGCGCCTCCTTATTCCGCAGCTCCTGTTGGCACAGCAATGCCACAGCACCTCCTTACTCCGCAGCTCCTGCTGGCATAGCAATGTCACAGTGCCTCCTTACTCCTCAGCTCCTGCTGGCACAGCAATGTCACAGCGCCTCCTTACTCCGCAGCTCCTGCTGGCACAGCAATGTCACAGCGCCTCCTTATTCCGCAGCTCCTGCTGGCACAGCAATGTCACAGCGCCTCCTTACTCCGCAGCTCCTGCTGGCACAGCAATGTCACAGCGCCTCCCTACTCCGCAGCTCCTGCTGGCACAGCAATGTCACAGCGCCTCCTTATTCCGCAGCTCATGCTGGCACAGCAATGTCACAGCGCCTCCTTACTCCTGCTGTCATTTACGAGGGCGCCATCAGATGCACTTATGTCTACAGCGCTAAATCAGCTGACAGCATAGAGATCTGCTGGTTAATCCAGCGTTTCTCAAGGGAGAGACAACAAGCAAGAAACCTAACCCTACCACTGAGCTAGGAGGGGCGGGATGAGTTCCATGCACCTCCCTCTCCTCTACCACTGAGCAGAGAGGGGCGGGATAAGTTCCATGCACCTCCCTCTCCTCTACCACTGAGCTGAGAGGGGTGGGATGAGTTTCATGCACCTCTCTCTCCTCTACCACTGAGCTAGGAGGGGCGGGATGAGTTTCATGCACCTCTGTCTCCTCTAGCACTGAGCTAGGAGGGGCGGGATGAGATCCATGCACCTCCCTCTCCTCTACCACTGAGCTGGGAGGGGCGGGATAAGTTCCATGCACCTCCCTCTCCTCTACCACTGAGCAGAGAGGGGTGGGATAAGTTCCATGCACCTCCCTCTCCTCTACCACTGAGCAGAGAGGGGTGGGATAAGTTCCATGCACCTCCCTCTCCTCTACCACTGAGCCAAGAGTGGTGGGATAAGTTCCATGCACCTCCCTCTCCTCTACCACTGAGCCAAGAGTGGTGGGATAAGTTCCATGCACCTCCCTCTCCTCTACCACTGAGCCAAGAGGGCTGGGATGAGTTCCATGCACCTCCCTCTGCTCTACCACTGAGCCAAGAGGGGTGGGATAAGTTCCATGCAGCTCTCTCTGCTCTACCACTGAGCTAGGAGGGGTGGGATGAGTTCCATGCACTTCCCTCTCCTCTTCCACTGAGCCAAGAGGGCTGGGATGAGTTCCATGCACCTCCCTCTGCTCTACCACTGAGCCAAGAGGGGTGGGATAAGTTACATGCAGCTCTCTCTGCTCTACCACTGAGCTAGGAGGGATGGGATGAGTTCCATGCACCTCCCTCTCCTCTTCCACTGAGCAGAGAGTGGTGGGATAAGTTCCATGCAGCTCCCTCTCCTCTACCACTGAGCAGAGAGGGGTGGGATAAGTTCCATGCACCTCCCTCTCCTCTACCACTGAGAAAAGAGGAGTGGGATAAGTTCCATGCACCTCCCTCTCCTCTTCCACTGAGCAGAGAGGGGTGGGATAAGTTCCATGCACCTTCCTCTGCTCTACCACTGAGAAGAGAGGGGTGGGATAAGTTCCATGCAGCTCCCTCTCCTCTACCACTGAGCTGAGAAGGGTGGGATAAGTTCCATGTACTTCCTCAGGCCAAATAAAGTGCCACTAAATGCCGGTAGCCGGATTCAAATCAAGGTGCCTTGAATCCAGCAACCGGCATTTAATGGCACTTTATTTGGCCTGAACGAAATGCGTTGCCTTTGCTTTTTTCACAAATAAATATCCATTTCTATATACAATATACAATACAATAACATTTCTATAGCGCTTTTCTCCCATAGGACTCAAAGCGCTTAGGCTCTCTCAGATTCAGTAATTAGTAGGATGAAGTATTCACACAACAAAAGTTATATTTCTGCAAATGCCAAACTGAACAGGTGGGTTTTCAGTCTGGATTTAAACACGTCCAGGGATGGAGCTGTCCTGATCTGTTAAGGTAAGGAGTTCCAAAACGTAGGGGCAGCATGATAGAAGGCTCTGGGACCAAAAGTTTCCAAGTGGACTCTGGGTATGACTAGATTATTAGAACCTGTTGATCTGAGAATGCGGGGATTGCTACGCAGCTGCAACATATCTTTCATGTATCCAGGGCCTAAATTATTCAGGGATTTAAATGTCAGTAGGCCGATCTTGAATAGGACCCTCCATTCTATAGGTAGCCAGTGAAGGGAGTGCAGGACTGGCGTTATGTGGCAGTGACGGGGTTGGTTGGTTAGCAGTCTGGCAGCAGTATTCTGTATCAGCTGTAGTCGGTACAAGACCTTTTTTGGAAGGCCAGTGTAGAGAGCATTGCAGTAGTCCAGTCGAGATGTGATGAAGGCGTGGACTAAGGTTGGCAGATCTTCTGGGGGTATGAGGTGCTTGATTTTTGCAATGTTCTTCAGGTGAAAATAGGATGATTTCACCACAGCAGAGATTTGAGTTCTAAAGTTTAAATCCCAATCAATTAGAACTCCCAGGCTACGCACATGATCAGAGCTGCGCAGATCCGTGCCTCCTATTCCCAGTGGTGAAGACTGCAAGTTAAGTTGTTTTGTTATCATGCTCTGCCCTCCTATCAGAAGGACTTCAGTTTTGTCTGCATTTAGTTTCAGCCAGTTGTCATTCATCCATTGCTGTAGTTCACGTAAGCAGGCGTTTATAGTTAGAGTTGGGTCTGTCACACCAGGCTTGAAGGAAAGATATAGTTGAGTGTCGTCTGCATAGCAGTGGTATGTCAGGCCATGTTTTTGGATTAGTTTTCCCAGCGGTAACATGTAAATCGTGAAAAGCAGGGGAGAGAGGATTGAGCCCTGGGGCACCCCATACCTAAGTGATACAGGGGTGGACAGGAAGGGCCCCATAGACACTTTGTGGGTTCTGCCACTCAAGAAGGATTGGAACCACTGAAGAACTATGCCATCAATGCCGCAGTATTCCTGTAGCCTGTTTATCAAGATGTCATGGTCAACTGTATCAAAGGCTGCAGAAAGGTCTAGCAGTATGAGGATGGAGCACTCTCCTCTGTCTCTTGCCATGAGCAGGTGGTTGCATATTTGGATGAGGGCCGTTTCAGTGCTGTGGTGTTTCCTGAAGCCAGACTGAAATGGGTCATAACTGTTGTTTTGTAGGATTTTGGCTTCTAGCTGGAGGTAAACAGCTTTTTCAATTAGCTTGCCCAGAAAGGGAAGGTTAGAGACAGGTCTGTAGCTGGTCATTGCATCTGGGTCCAGGGAGGGTTTTTTGAGGAGAGGCCTGATGATTGCTTCCTTCAGTAAAGCAGGAAATATCCCTGATTTTAAGGAACAGTTAACAATTTTTAGGAATACCGGTACGAACAGGTCGGGGCAGTTCAACATGAACTGTGTTGGGCCAGGATCTAGGTCACAGGTAGTTAGGCGGACGTGAAGGAGGATGCTTGATGTGACTTCTTCATCAATTTCTTTGAAGTTTGACCAAGGTGTTACATTGTCTCTGCTAATGGTCTTCGGCGCTATATTAGGCTCAGATGCTGTAAGTTGGATGGCGGACCTTATAGCGGAGACTTTGTCTGTGAAGAAATGGGCAAATTGGTCACAGAGGTCCTTTGAAGACTCGATGTTAAGTTTTTGACATGCCGGGTTGCAGAGTTTTTCCACTGTGCGGAACAGTTGGGCTGGTTTGTTAACTGCATTTGCAATCTCTTGTGATAGAAAGGATGATTTTTTTCCCGTGATTACCTTTTGGTAGCTCTTCAAGTGGAGGATTAAGGCATGTTTGTCTTCTGGGGACTGAGATTTGCGCCACAGTCTCTCAAGTTTTCGGCCTTGTCTTTTCAGCTCTTTTATAGCGTTATCAAACCACTGTGCATGATGGTGTGGAGTAAGATATTTGGTGCGCAGAGGAGCAATGGTCTCAAAGGTGGAGGACACACATTTGTTGTATTTAAACGCCAGAGTATCAGGGTCCAAGCTGGAGTCAGTCAATTCATCAAAGCTAAGGTTATCTCGGATATGTTGAGGTGTTAGCCCTTTTAAGCGGCGATATTTTATTTGATTCTTGACCTGGTGTTTGACAGCTGGTATTGAGAGGGAGAAGTGGATAGTGTGATGGTCTGACCAGGCAACAGGATTAATTTCCACATTGGCTATTGACAGCCCAGTATGGAATATAAGGTCCAGAGTGTGGCCTTTCCTGTGAGTAGCAGAGCGGATTGATTGGAGGAAGCCCAGTTCATGTAAGGCACGAGGTAGCTCTATTCCAAGTTTTGAAGAGGAGTCATCCACCCATGTATTGAAATCTCCAAGAACAATCCATCTGGGGTGTTCCAGTGTTAGGTTGCATAGGAGGTCTACAAGTTCCTTAAGGAAGTCTAAGGAGTCTTTTTCTGGTGGGCGGTAGATCAGCAATATGTTAATGTTTTTCTCAGCTGAAAGTTGCACCCCCAAGCATTCAAACGAGTTGGTAGGACCTACAGTAAGTGGTCTGATTTTCAAAGCTGATCTAAAGCAAAGTGCAACCCCTCCTCCCCTGCGTTCTTTCCTGTTGCAGTATATCACGGAATAGTTTGTTGGCACGGTGTGTTATCATTGAGGTAAGCCACCTCATTTATCTATATTTTAGTTGCTTTTAATATCTTTTATTCACCTTGGGCGCCTCTTTACCCCCTTTTCACTGAGCTGAGAGGGGTGGGATAAGTTCCCTGCACCTCCCCTCTCCTCTATCACTGAGCTGAGAGGGGCGGGATAAGTTCCATGCACCTCTCTCTCCTCTACCACTGAGCAGAGAGGGGTGGGATAAGTTGCATGCACCTCCCTCTCCTCGACCACTGAGAACAAAGGGGCGGGATAAGTTCCATGCAGCTCTCTCTGCTCTACCACTGAGAACAAAGGGGCGGGATAAGTTCCATGCAGCTCTCTCTGCTCTACCACTGAGAAGAGAGGGGTGGGATAAGTTCCATGCACCTCCTTCTACTCTACTACTGAGCAGAGAGGGGCTTGATAAGTTCCATGCAGCTCTCTCTGCTCTATCACTGAGAAGAGAGGGGCGGGATAAGTTCCATGCACCTCCTTCTACTCTACTACTGAGCAGAGAGGGGCGGGATAAGTTCCATGCAGCTCTCTCTGCTCTATCACTGAGAAGAGAGGGGCGGGATAAGTTCCATGCTCCTCCCTCTCCTCTATCACTGAGAAGAGAGGGGCGGGATAAGTTCCATGCAGCTCTCTTTGCTCTACCACTGAGCCAAGAGGGGTGGGATAAGTTCCATGCAGCTCTCTCTGCTCTATCACTGAGAAGAGAGGGGCGGGATAAGTTCCATGCTCCTCCCTCTCCTCTATCACTGAGAAGAGAGGGGCGGGATAAGTTCCATGCAGCTCTCTTTGCTCTACCACTGAGCCAAGAGGGGTGGGATAAGTTCCATGCAGCTCTCTCTGCTCTATCACTGAGAAGAGAGGAGCGGGATAAGTTCCATGCAGCTCTCTCTGCTCTACCACTGAGAAGAGAGGGGCAGGATAAGTTCCATGCACCTCCCTCTGCTCTACCACTGAGAAGAGAGGGGCGGGATAAGTTCCATGCAGCTCTCTCTGCTCCACCACTGAGTCGAGAGGGGTGGGGCTAACTAATGAGAGGTGAGTCATACTGTCCCATTCTTACTTCTACATATCAAGACCTATAATACGAATCAGTAGTCACTGCAGTCACATATCGGGCATCAACATGCCTTCCTGGTCTTAGGGGCGAAAGAAACCTATACCTGACACCAGGGGGGGGGGTTTATTCTCGTTCCCCAATCCAGGATGTTAATTTACAATGAGGCCCTCACAAAGGGGTTAAATGAAAAGTAAAGAAACTTCGTGCAAATATGTAAAAACAATGGGTAACCTCACGGATGACTAGCTTTACATTTCCAATGTCTCGTTTGGTCCCCGGTGTTAGATTTCAATTAGTGCGCTGCAGTTATTTGGAAGTAATTTCTGTGATGAATTATTTTATTAAGAAAGAGTTTTGTAGGTCTGAATATTTTTCGAGGCGTTGGAGCGTAATCGTGTAATGAATGTACATCTCTGCGTGAGTTTATTCATACTTTGCTCGGTAAATTAAATCCACGTCCCAGCGTCGCTCGCAAACACAATGAACTGCCGCGCTTCTGTTTAATTTAATTAAAATATAACTGATATAAAATTAATGGAATATCAGTTTTAAATATTTTGTTCGGGAATAGAGTAGAAGCAAAAAAAAAAAGGTTTTATGTTCTTTTTACGACTCTACAAATTTACGTGACTGCTTCTCAAAAAGAGATAAAAGGCCTTCTATTTGTTGTTGCACACCATGCCTTATTATTATTATTTGGATTTATATAGCGCCAACATATTGCGCAGCGCTGTACAATAAATTAGGTTACAGACAATGATAATAGGGGTGACAGTCAGCACACAACAGACAATAAGCAATAAGGTTCATGTTATTATGTGAGCAGGATGCACAGATATACAAGGGGGGAGGGCCCTGCCAAAGGCTTACAATCTAAAGGGAGGGGGGGGGGGGGTAACACGATAGGAGGGGCCATTACCCCCTCCTATTACATTGGTGTGATGTTGAATTGTGGAGAATTGCTGATGAATTCTGGTAAATTTGATTGCTTTACCCTTAAAGTCATTGGGAGTCGATAATTAAAAAAAGAAATCAGAGAGCCTTCCCGCTCCCCTCCCGGGGCCCTCGTTGCAGCAGCAGCTCCTTTGTTCAAATCCCCCGCCATGGGGAACTTGGGAAGTCTTCGGGAGCCGAGTCCTCCCAAAGACAGCCAACTCCATGCTGCGCATGTTCAAACGTCCAAACGACCGGCCATTTGGGAAAAATCCGATGTGTGTACGAGCCTTTATGCTGGGCATACACGGATAGATTCTTCTTATCAATCGAGCCGCTGATGGCTCGATTGATAATTTCCAACAGGTCCGATTGCCCGCCGGATCGATTCCCCGCGGACGGACAATAGCGGAAAACGAGCGAAAGACAAGGAAGCGCCCGCAGGGACGAGCGGGAATCAATCCAGGCGCGCGGGGACGCGGCGGGAGTCGATCCGGCGGCTAATCGAGCCGCAGAATCTATCCGTGTATGCCCAGCATAAAGGCCCATACACACGTCGGATTTTTCCGAACGACGGGCCATTTGAACGTCCCGTCGTTCAGTCGTCCGCACGCCAAATCGGGCGTGTATACAGTCTGTCGTTCGGGTGATAAGACTGGTCTTGAGCGATCCGCTGGACGTTCAAACGACCCGTCGTTCGGAAAAATCCGACGTGTGTATGGGCCTTTAGATTGACTTCTTATCAGTCTTATCAGCTGTTTGAACAATAGCAAAAGACTTCTTTTAGTTGTTTCAACTTGTTTCGCAACAAAAGTTGTATGGGGCTTAACAGACAAGTTTGGCAGATAGTTGGACAGATAGTTGGACAGATAGTTGGTAGGTGTGTATGAACCTTAAAAGAGGCTGTTGGAAGTTACAGGAAAGCCACTAGGTAATAAGCATGAAGCAAGTGAATGCCAGAATTACAAATCAAAGTTAATAGTGAAAATCACTATACACAACTCAGAAATTGGTAAATATGGTTAAGAATGTTCATAACAGATGGGATGGGACATGCACAGGCAATTCTCGTAACGTGCCTTCACCGTTTAATTCATGTTTTTTTCTGCCTTTTCAGGTTAGGAGTGACTGTACTCCACCGTTTAGCAGGTCAAGATGAGCACGTGCAAGTTTATGGATCAAGACATCGAGGGGAGGGGGGTGAAGCTGCCCAAGCAAGCGCAGAACCCCTCAGTCGTGGCTACGAACCGAACCATGTTGATGGCAGAACCAGAGAAGAGACGGAGGCAGAGGTACGTGGAGAAAGACGGAAAGTGTAACGTCCACCACGGAAATGTCAGGGAAACATACAGGTACTTCACGGACATATTCACAACTTTGGTGGACCTCAAGTGGAGATTTAACTTACTGGTTTTCACCATGGTCTACACCATCACTTGGATTTTCTTTGGGTTCATTTGGTGGCTCATTGCCTACATCCGTGGAGATCTAGACCACATAGAGGACGCAACATGGACACCCTGTGTGGACAAGCTAAACGGGTTTGTGTCAGCCTTTCTCTTCTCCATTGAGACGGAGACCACCATTGGGTATGGATATAGGGTCATCACGGACAAGTGCCCAGAAGGAATTGTTCTCCTGTTGGTTCAGGCCATTCTTGGCTCCATAGTTAATGCCTTCATGGTGGGCTGCATGTTTGTTAAGATCTCCCAGCCAAAGAAACGGGCAGAGACCCTTATGTTTTCCAACATGGCTGTTATCTCCGTGAGGGATGGAAAACTCTGCCTGATGTTCAGGGTTGGAGACTTGCGGAATTCACATATTGTGGAGGCCTCTATAAGAGCCAAGCTTATCAAGTCCAAACAGACCAAAGAGGGTGAGTTCATCCCTCTCAATCAGACGGACATCAATGTGGGCTTTGACACGGGAGATGATCGGCTCTTCTTGGTTTCGCCTCTTATCATCTGCCATGAGTTCAATGAACAGAGCCCCTTCTGGGAAATGTCCAAAGAACAGTTGGGGAAAGAAGAGTTTGAGATTGTGGTCATTTTAGAAGGGATGGTTGAAGCCACAGGTAAGGTCTTGCTCTCAACAGTGATGCTGTAATGTCAGCAAAAATGCTCAGAGATTTTAAAACAAACCACTGGCTCGGTACTCCGTCCATGCAAGCGCCCCACATGGTTGCCAGCGTTCGCGTAGGCACGGATGTGACATCATACACGCCCATGTTACTCCGGCAACCACGTGGGGTGTGTATGGACAGAGGACGGTGCCTGGAACAGACATGGACAGGTACAGTATAAGTAAAGGGGTTTGTCACCACGAAGGCCCGACATCTTGAAGCATGTCAGATCAACATGCTCGGCCCGAAAATGGGGCATGCACTTAGTGGCACTGATTTTTATCCGATTCGATAATAATTATCAAATCAATTGGCCGCCAATTCAATAGATGTATTGCCACCGTTAGCTAGTGTTTGTTCTTAGCTCCTTCTGTTATCCACAAAACAGTGTGAGCTGAACTATGTAATGTAATGTATTGTATGGTTTGCTTACATTGTGTTTTAATTGTTATATTTAGTTTAGTTTTTGCCTTTACGTAAACATGAGAAACATAAACTGAGCATTTCATAATCTATATATATAAAATCGGATGTATGTGTGTGTGTGTGTGTGTGTGTGTGTGTGTGTGTGTGTGTGTGTGTGTGTGTGTATGTGTGTGTGTGTGTATGTGCCGCGATCACTCGAAAACCCCTTGACCGATTTGAACGAAACTTGGTATACAGGTTCCTTACTACCTGGGATGATAGGTTCTGGGGGTCTCGCGGCCCCCCTGCCCACCTGGGCGGAGCTACAAACAGCAAATCAGATTCCACCCATTCAAGTCAATGGAAAAAATGTAAAAGGCTGCCATTCTCACAGTAATCAAGCCAGAGTCCCCACACTTGGCACAGTTGGTCACTTGGTGACCGAGGTTACAAATCCAGGAAAAGCGGGTGGAGCATAAAACAGCCAATCAAAATTCAGCCATTCCTTTTAAATGGGAAAAAATGCAGCCATTCTTACACTGTTAATCGCAGGGTTCTCAAACTTGCCACACTTCGCCACTGGGTGAATAAGATTAAGATTTTGGAAAGTGGGTGGAGCCTACAACAGCCAATCAAAATTCACCTATTGCGTTTAAAGGGGAATATTTAAACTGCTGCCATTCTTACACTGTTTATGGCAGAGGCTTCAGACTTGCTGCAGTCAGTCATTAGGTGACTGGGGTCCAAATTCACTAAAGGGGCGGGGCCACAAACAGCCAATCAGATTTCTTTGCTGGATAAACTGCTTCCATTCACACAATTTTGATGCCAGGAACCTGAAAGCTCACAAAATTGGTCATTGAGTGACTGTGTGACAAGGTTACACAAAGTGGGTGGAGCCAAAAACACATTTTACTGGGAAAATATAAACTGCAGCCATTCTTACACTGTTAATGGCAGGGTTGTCAAACTTTGCACAGTTGGTCATTGAGTGAATGTGATTAAGATTTTGGGAAGTGGGTAGAGCCTACAACAGCCAATCAAAATTCAACTTTTGATTGTCAAAGGGAATATTTAAACTGCAACCATTCTTATACTGTTAATAGCAGATGCCTCAAACCTGGTACAGCTGGGCACTGGGTGACTGGGGTTCAAATTCAGAAAGGGGCGGAGCCACAAACAGCCAATCAGATATACAAAGTATTGATACCAAGGATCCCAAAGCTGATAAACTTGGTAATTGAGTGACTATATGTCAAGGTTACAAAAAGTGGGCGGTGCCAGAAACTTAATTTTTTACATGGCAGGGTTCCCAAACTTGATACAATTGGCCACTGGGTGCCTGGGATTATTATTCAGAAATGTGGGTGGAGCCTACAACAGCCAATCAAAATTCAGCTATTGATTTTCATGGGGAATATTTACATTGCTACCATTCTTACACTGTTAATGGCAGAGGCCTCAAACCTGATACAGTCAGTAATTGGGTGACTGGGGACCAAATTCACTAAAGGCGGTGGAGCCACAAACAGCCAATCAGATTTGTTAGATTGATTTCAGCCATTCTGTTATTGGCAGGGTTCTCAAACTTGACACAGTTGGCCACTGGGTGACTAGGATTAATATTTAGGAAAGTGGGTGGAGTGTACAGCAGCCAATCAAAATTCATCTTTTGATTTTCAAGGGGAATATTTACATTGCTGCCATTCTTGCACTGTTAATGGCACAGATTATTATACAGAAAAGTGGGTGGAGCCTAAAAAAAACAATCAAAATTCACCTGTTGATTTTCAAAGGGAATATTAAAATTGCTGCCATTCTTGCACTGTTAATGGCACAAGCCTCAAACCTGGTACAGTTGATCATTGGGTCACTGGGGTTCAAATTCAGAAAAGGGGATAGAGGAGGCATGGGCAAACTTGGCCCTCCAGCTGTTGAGGAACTACAAGTCCCACAATGCATTGCAGGAGTCTGACAGCCACAGTCATGACTCATAAAGGCAAATGCATTGTGGGATTTGTAGTTCCTTAACAGCTGGAGGGCCAAGTTTGCCCATGCCTGTGATAGAGCCACAAACAGCCAATCAGATGTTTCATTTCACTGGGAAAATACAAATTATTGATGCCAAGGACCCAAAGCTCACAAACATGGTCATTGAGTGACTGTGTGTCCAGTTTACAAAAAGTGGGCGGAGCCAAAAACAAATTTCAATGGGAAAATGTAAACTGCAGCCCTTCTTCACTGTTAATGGCAGGGATCTCAAACTTTGCCAAGATGGTCACTGGGTGACTGAGATTAATATTCAGGGAAGTGGGTGGAGCCTATAATAGCCAAAATAGCCAAAATAGTCAAAATTCACCTGTTGATTTTCAAAAGGAATATTTAAATTGCTGCCATTTTTACACTGGTATTAGCAGATCAGAGCAGTTTCTAGGCTAAATTTCACCCAGGGCGAGGGTGTAAAAATCGCCCCCCACCCCACCCCCATGGAGCCAGGCATAGGTGCCCGCAGTACAGGTTGAACAGGTTAGCTACGTAGGTGCCTCCAGTATAGGGTAGCCTGCATAGTTGCCCCCAGTGTAGGTTAGATAGGTAGGTGCCTGCTTTATAGGTTATCTACGTTGGTGCCTCCAGTATAGGGTAGCCCGTATAGTTGCCACCAGTGTGGGTTAGATAGGTAGGTGCCCCCAGTATAGTTTAGATAGGTAGGTGCCCGCAGTATAGGTTAGATAGGTAGGTTCTAGCAGTATAGGTTCGATAGGTAGGTTCCCCCAGTATGGGTTAGATCGGTAGGTTCCCCCAGTATAGGTTCAATAGGTAGGTTCCCCCAGTATAGGTTAGATAGGTAGGTCCCCCCAGTATGGGTTAGATAGGTAGGTTCCTGCAGTTTAGGATAGTTAGGTAGGTTCCCGCAGTATAGCTTGGCTAGGTAGGTTCCCGCAGTATAGGTTAGTTAGGTAGGTTCCCGCAGTATAGGTTAGTTAGGTAAGTTCCCGCAGTATAGGATAGTTAGGTAGGTTCCCACAGTATAGCTTGGCTAGGTAGGTTCTCGCAGTATAGGTTAGTTAGGTAGGTTCCCGCAGTATAGGTTAGTTAGGTAGGTTCCCGCAGTATAGGTTAGTTAGGTAGGTTCCCGCAGTATAGGATAGTTAGGTAGGTTCCT
Organism: Hyperolius riggenbachi; assembly: GCF_040937935.1. NCBI lineage: Eukaryota > Metazoa > Chordata > Amphibia > Anura > Hyperoliidae > Hyperolius > Hyperolius riggenbachi. The sequence continues at coordinate 379,065,675 of NC_090651.1, forward strand.
ACAGTATAGCTTGGCTAGGTAGGTTCCCGCAGTATAGGTTAGTTAGGTAGGTTCCCGCAGTATAGGTTAGTTAGGTAGGTTCCCGCAGTATAGGTTAGTTAGGTAGGTTCCCGCAGTATAGGTTAGTTAGGTAGGTTCCCGCAGTATAGGTTAGTTAGGTAGGTAGGTTCCTGCAGTGTAGGATAAATAGGTAGGTTCCTGCAGTTTAGGTTAGTTAGGTAGGTTCCCACAGTTTAGGTTAGTTGGTATGGGCGGTATGAGTTGGGCGCAGGAGCGGGGGGAGCGAACATAATAGTAATAACTCACCTGCTTCCGCCGAACCCGCGCTGCTTCAATGTCCTTCCTTTCCCGGCATCTATCTCATTAGTCACAGTGCTTCCTGTGATGACATGCGGTATGTCATCACAGGGGGCGCTGTTACCAGGCGACGGACGCCGGGAGAGGAAAGATATTGAAACTGCGGGGAACGGATGAAGAAGGTGAGTTATAACTATTATGTCCGTTCCCCCGCTCCGGCGCCCCCCCTCCTGCCGCACAATAAAGCACCCCGGGCGAATGCACGTATCACACACCCATAGAAACGGGGCTGTAGCAGATGCCTCAAACCTGCTATAGTTGGTCATTGGGTGACTGGGGTTCAAATGTTGGAGAGGAGTGCAGCCACAGACAGCCAATCTGATTTGTTTAATTTCTATGGGAATATACAAATTATTGATGCCAAAGACCCCGAAGTTCACAAACTTGGTCATTGAGTGTTCGTGCATTAGGGTTAGAAAAAGTGGGCGGAGCCAAAACCGGTCAAATACATACACAGGCAGTTCCACGTCATTAGTGGGTGGAGACAAATGCAAATTTCACTGGGAAAATGTAAACTGCAGCCATACTTACACTGTTAATGGTAGGGTTCTCAAACTTTGCACAGTTGGTCACTGGGTGACTGGGTTACATATTCAGAAAAGTGGGTGGAGCCTACAAAAGTGAATCAAACTTCACCTATTGCTTCTCAAGGGGAATATTTAATTGCTGCCATTCTTGCACTGTTAATGGCACAGGCCTCAAACCTGCTACAGTTGGTCATTGGGTGACTGGGGTTCAAATTCAGAAAAGGGGTGGAGCCACAAACAGCCAATCAGATTTTTTTCATTTCAATGCAAATTATTGTTTCCAAAGACCGCAAAGCTCACAAACTTGGTCATTGAGTAATTGTGTGTTAGGGTTAAAAAAAGTGGGCGGAGCCAACACTAGCCAAATACATACCCGGGCAACGCCGGGCAATCAGCTAGTGCTTAATAAGATTAAATTAAAAAAACATGGAACAAATGAGACTTCAGAGTCTCTTTAATAGTAACAGTGAAGCATACCTTTTGTTCACTGTATGCTTCACTCTATGCGACACAACACATGGATAAGGTGCAGCACTGCTTTCCTGATCTCTGTAACAGCAGTGACAACAGTCACTGTGAACCTAGCCTCAATGTCACCCCGAAGTACAGTAAACATGAGCACATAAGTACATAATCAGAAGTTATTCTCAGCGGAATCTGCATGCAAAATCACTTGTTTGTTCCATGGATGCACTCAACTGAACAACTTTTATTAAAAATATCAGGGGGAAGTCCACAAGTTTTAGGAGGAAGTTCACAAGTGTCAGGAGGAAGTCCACAAGTTTTAGGAGGAAGTTCACAAGTGTCAGGAAGAAGTCCACAAGTGTCAGGAGGAAGTTCGCAAGTGTCAGGAGGAAGTTAGCCAGTGTCAGGAGGAAGTTAGCCAGTGTCAGGAGGAAGTTAGCCAGTGTCTGGAGGAAGTCCACCAGTGTCAGGAGGAAGTTAGCCAGTGTCAGGAGGAAGTTCCTCCCTCCCTTCGGTCCTTGAATGTAATGGATGGGTTCACTGACCAACAAGGAAGCTAAGATCGCTTTACTTTCTCTGCCATTTGCTTGTCTCTGAAACGGCTGGAAATTTTTACTCACAATTATCACTGATGGTATCTCTGATTATATATTTTACTAGCTGATTGCCCGGCGTTGCCCGGGTATGTATTTGGCTAGTGTTGGCTCCGCCCACTTTTTCTAACCCTAACACACAATTACTCAATGACCAAGTTTGTGAGCTTTGCGGTCTTTGGAAACAATAATTTGCATTGAAATGAAAAAAATCTGATTGGCTGTTTGTGGCTCCACCCCTTTTCTGAATTTGAACCCCAGTCACCCAATGACCAACTGTAGCAGGTTTGAGGCCTGTGCCATTAACAGTGCAAGAATGGCAGCAATTAAATATTCCCCTTGAGAAGCAATAGGTGAAGTTTGATTCACTTTTGTAGGCTCCACCCACTTTTCTGAATATTTAACCCAGTCACCCAGTGACCAACTGTGCAAAGTTTGAGAACCCTACCATTAACAGTGTAAGTATGGCTGCAGTTTACATTTTCCCAGTGAAATTTGCATTTGTCTCCACCCACTAATGACGTGGAACTGCCTGTGTATGTATTTGACCGGTTTTGGCTCCGCCCACTTTTTCTAACCCTAATGCACGAACACTCAATGACCAAGTTTGTGAACTTCGGGGTCTTTGGCATCAATAATTTGTATATTCCCATAGAAATTAAACAAATCAGATTGGCTGTCTGTGGCTGCACTCCTCTCCAACATTTGAACCCCAGTCACCCAATGACCAACTATAGCAGGTTTGAGGCATCTGCTACAGCCCCGTTTCTATGGGTGTGTGATACGTGCAATCGCCCGGGGTGCTTTATTGTGCGGCAGGAGGGGGGGCGCCGGAGCGGGGGAACGGACATAATAGTTATAACTCACCTTCTTCATCCGTTCCCCGCAGTTTCAATATCTTTCCTCTCCCGGCGTCCGTCGCCTGGTAACAGCGCCCCCTGTGATGACATACCGCATGTCATCACAGGAAGCACTGTGACTAATGAGATAGATGCCGGGAAAGGAAGGACATTGAAGCAGCGCGGGTTCGGCGGAAGCAGGTGAGTTATTACTATTATGTTCGCTCCCCCCGCTCCTGCGCCCAACTCATACCGCCCATACCAACTAACCTAAACTGTGGGAACCTACCTAACTAACCTAAACTGCAGGAACCTACCTATTTATCCTACACTGCAGGAACCTACCTACCTAACTAACCTATACTGCGGGAACCTACCTAACTAACCTATACTGCGGGAACCTACCTAACTAACCTATACTGCGGGAACCTACCTAACTAACCTATACTGCGGGAACCTACCTAACTAACCTATACTGCGGGAACCTACCTAGCCAAGCTATACTGTAGGAACCTACCTAACTATCCTATACTGCGGGAACCTACCTAACTAACCTATACTGCGGGAACCTACCTAACTAACCTATACTGCGGGAACCTACCTAACTAACCTATACTGCGAGAACCTACCTAGCCAAGCTATACTGTGGGAACCTACCTAACCAGAGCTGGGACAAGGTCCTCCAGCACCCAAGGCTGAGACACTAAAGTGCGCCCCTCCATCCCTCCCACCCCAGCTGTCACACACTAATTGCTATTTGACTAAGAGGGCCACAGGGCCCACAATGTCCCCAACACCTTAATATCTAGTTATCTGGCTTGCAGTCACTGCTATGTATCCCCTTTTCTTATTTATTTCCGCTTCAAACACAATTAGGAATGACAGCTGAATGAATTGTGCGACCCCTCCTATACTGCGCCCTGAGGCTGGAGCCTCTCCAGCCTATGCCTCGGCCCGGCCCTGTACCTAACTATCCTATACTGCGGGAACTTACCTAACTAACCTATACTGCGGGAACCTACCTAACTAACCTATACTGCGGGAACCTACCTAGCCAAGCTATACTGCGGGAACCTACCTAACTATCCTAAACTGCAGGAACCTACCTATCTAACCCATACTGGGGGGACCTACCTATCTAACCTATACTGGGGGAACCTACCTATTGAACCTATACTGGGGGAACCTACCGATCTAACCCATACTGGGGGAACCTACCTATCGAACCTATACTGCGGGAACCTACCTATCTAACCTATACTGCGGGCACCTACCTATCTAAACTATACTGGGGGCACCTACCTATCTAACCCACACTGGTGGCAACTATACGGGCTACCCTATACTGGAGGCACCAACGTAGATAACCTATAAAGCAGGCACCTACCTATCTAACCTACACTGGGGGCAACTATGCAGGCTACCCTATACTGGAGGCACCTACGTAGCTAACCTGTTCAACCTGTACTGCGGGCACCTATGCCTGGCTCCATGGGGGTGGGGTGGGGGGCGATTTTTACACCCTCGCCCTGGGTGAAATTTAGCCTAGAAACTGCTCTGATCTGCTAATACCAGTGTAAAAATGGCAGCAATTTAAATATTCCTTTTGAAAATCAACAGGTGAATTTTGACTATTTTGGCTATTTTGGCTATTATAGGCTCCACCCACTTCCCTGAATATTAATCTCAGTCACCCAGTGACCATCTTGGCAAAGTTTGAGATCCCTGCCATTAACAGTGAAGAAGGGCTGCAGTTTACATTTTCCCATTGAAATTTGTTTTTGGCTCCGCCCACTTTTTGTAAACTGGACACACAGTCACTCAATGACCATGTTTGTGAGCTTTGGGTCCTTGGCATCAATAATTTGTATTTTCCCAGTGAAATGAAACATCTGATTGGCTGTTTGTGGCTCTATCACAGGCATGGGCAAACTTGGCCCTCCAGCTGTTAAGGAACTACAAATCCCACAATGCATTTGCCTTTATGAGTCATGACTGTGGCTGTCAGACTCCTGCAATGCATTGTGGGACTTGTAGTTCCTCAACAGCTGGAGGGCCAAGTTTGCCTATGCCTCCTCTATCCCCTTTTCTGAATTTGAACCCCAGTGACCCAATGATCAACTGTACCAGGTTTGAGGCTTGTGCCATTAACAGTGCAAGAATGGCAGCAATTTTAATATTCCCTTTGAAAATCAACAGGTGAATTTTGATTGTTTTTTTTAGGCTCCACCCACTTTTCTGTATAATAATCTGTGCCATTAACAGTGCAAGAATGGCAGCAATGTAAATATTCCCCTTGAAAATCAAAAGATGAATTTTGATTGGCTGCTGTACACTCCACCCACTTTCCTAAATATTAATCCTAGTCACCCAGTGGCTAACTGTGTCAAGTTTGAGAACCCTGCCAATAACAGAATGGCTGAAATCAATCTAACAAATCTGATTGGCTGTTTGTGGCTCCACCGCCTTTAGTGAATTTGGTCCCCAGTCACCCAATTACTGACTGTATCAGGTTTGAGGCCTCTGCCATTAACAGTGTAAGAATGGTAGCAATGTAAATATTCCCCATGAAAATCAATAGCTGAATTTTGATTGGCTGTTGTAGGCTCCACCCACATTTCTGAATAATAATCCCAGGCACCCAGTGGCCAATTGTATCAAGTTTGGGAACCCTGCCATGTAAAAAATTAAGTTTCTGGCACCGCCCACTTTTTGCAACCTTGACATATAGTCACTCAATTACCAAGTTTATCAGCTTTGGGATCCTTGGTATCAATACTTTGTATATCTGATTGGCTGTTTGTGGCTCCGCCCCTTTCTGAATTTGAACCCCAGTCACCCAGTGCCCAGCTGTACCAGGTTTGAGGCATCTGCTATTAACAGTATAAGAATGGTTGCAGTTTAAATATTCCCTTTGACAATCAAAAGTTGAATTTTGATTGGCTGTTGTAGGCTCTACCCACTTCCCAAAATCTTAATCACATTCACTCAATGACCAACTGTGCAAAGTTTGACAACCCTGCCATTAACAGTGTAAGAATGGCTGCAGTTTATATTTTCCCAGTAAAATGTGTTTTTGGCTCCACCCACTTTGTGTAACCTTGTCACACAGTCACTCAATGACCAATTTTGTGAGCTTTCAGGTTCCTGGCATCAAAATTGTGTGAATGGAAGCAGTTTATCCAGCAAAGAAATCTGATTGGCTGTTTGTGGCCCCGCCCCTTTAGTGAATTTGGACCCCAGTCACCTAATGACTGACTGCAGCAAGTCTGAAGCCTCTGCCATAAACAGTGTAAGAATGGCAGCAGTTTAAATATTCCCCTTTAAACGCAATAGGTGAATTTTGATTGGCTGTTGTAGGCTCCACCCACTTTCCAAAATCTTAATCTTATTCACCCAGTGGCGAAGTGTGGCAAGTTTGAGAACCCTGCGATTAACAGTGTAAGAATGGCTGCATTTTTTCCCATTTAAAAGGAATGGCTGAATTTTGATTGGCTGTTTTATGCTCCACCCGCTTTTCCTGGATTTGTTACCTCGGTCACCAAGTGACCAACTGTGCCAAGTGTGGGGACTCTGGCTTGATTACTGTGAGAATGGCAGCCTTTTACATTTTTTCCATTGACTTGAATGGGTGGAATCTGATTTGCTGTTTGTAGCTCCGCCCAGGTGGGCAGGGGGGCCGCGAGACCCCCAGAACCTATCATCCCAGGTAGTAAGGAACCTGTATACCAAGTTTCGTTCAAATCGGTCAAGGGGTTTTCGAGTGATCGCGGCACATACACACACACACACATACACACACACACACACACACACACACACACACACACATACATCCGATTTTATATATATAGATTTTAGTCTAAAGGGAATTGCTGCAATCCCGCAGGAAAAAATGGTTTATTGATAGAGAGAATGACCTGCAAAGTTCCACGACTTTGCAGGTTGCAAATCGTGTTGCCCTGGTGAGGCTGAGCTTTGAGCTGTAGCTCTGCCTCTCCACAATCAATCTCCGCCGGTCTCTGCCTCCTCCCTCCCCTCTCAGTGATAGGAAGACTGAGAGGGGCGGGGAGAGGCAGTGATCGGCAGATATTGAATGTGGAGAGGCAGAGCTACAGCTCAAAGCTCTGCTTTTTCAACATGGCCGGATTTCTGGCAAGGCCACATAGGCCATGGCCTAGGGCACCAGGAAAGCAAGGGGCGGGCTGTGGGCAGCAGGGTGACATTAGCAGTTAGCTTGCCGAACATTTGTCCTGCAACACAGAGTTTAAACATGGCAGTGGGCGTCTACCGACAGCCAGATCTCGCACTCAGGGGATGAAGGGGCAGAAAACAGGCACTAGTGTTCTCTGAGCCGCCTGTCACTCACCAAAAGTGCCGCCCGCCGAGGAGTTTACAAATCTAATCCCTGCCATCATGCCACTAACTGTCCTCAGAGGACCCTACAATCAAATCCCTGCCGTGTGTGTGGGGAGGGGGGGGAGTTTAGGATACTGTTGATCTGGGGGCAGCTGGTCATAGTGGGGCTTGGGCGGCAAAAAGTTCAAATCCGGCCCTGCTTTTCAAGGAAGTAAAGCCCTGCAAGCCCGGGAGCTTTGCAGGGCTTTTTCGCTATGAACAAACTCTCGTTTTTCGGTGGGATTGCAGTGATTCCCTTTAGGCTATAATGCTAAACATGATTACATTAAAAAAAAATTAGACTTCAGAGTCTCTTTAATGTTCACGTTTTATGGTAACGTGCTGCAGGTGTTACGTTACTATGTCACACACTGTTATACCGCAGGGTACACGCCACACTGTGAACGTCGCATAGGTGGTGCATTGCACCACGGTAAACCTTGTTACAAAGCAGCCGTTATGCCGCAACACAGCGCACCACTGTGAACATAGCATAGCAAGTATTTTCTTTAAAGGACAACTGTAACAAGAGGTATACGGAGGCTGCCATATTTATTTCCTGTTAAACAATACCATTTCCTGGCTATACTGATGATCGTTTTGGCTTCAGTAGTGTCTGAATCACACCAGAAACAAGCATGCAGCTCATCTTGTCAGATCTGAAAATAATGTCAGAAACACCTGATCTGCTGCATGCTTGTTCAGGGGCTATGGCTAAATGTATGAGAGGCAGAGGATCAGCAAGACAGCCACGTAACTGGTATTTCTTAAAAGGAAATACATATGGCAGCCTCCATATCCCTCTGGCTTTAGTTCTCCTTTAAGGATCAGCATGACAATCTGAGTCTGACCAGCAGCCTTTCTGACCAGGGATGGAGACGCCAGACTCTGTATCGCCCTCAGTATACGTCTTCTTCAAGGCCGCGTGTTCGTAAAAAGAGATCTCCCATTATTAAACGCTCTCTGGAGATTTCTCCGGGGAGGATTCCTGAAGTAATTCGCAACCGCCATTAACATCACCCACTGATATTCCTTTCCTGAAAGGTCCCCTGGGAAGTCCTTCACTTCAGCGCCAGCTTCTGCTCGTTCCTCTGGACCTTTGTGTCACCTCTTCCTGTGCTGAGGGCACTTATAGGTTTTATCTTCTCTCTTATCTCCTCTTCCCTTCTCTCAGCGGTTTCCTGGGATACCAACCTTCCTGGGGAGGTCAGCGATGGCGCGAAACAGAGGAGAGAGGATTGCCTGCATTACAGTAGTGCTGGGAACACATTACTGTAATGCAGAATGTATGGGGCCCCCTGCAAACAAGACAGCATGGGGTCTATGGATTCCTTAGGTGGGGAAGTACTATCTAAATTGTTCTTGTGCCTGCTTGCTTGTAAGGCATTTTATTAGTATGGGAAAATATCACCTAGTGGAAAAAGCAAAAGTAATGGCATATGAGCCATTGAGTTTTTACCCCTCCAGCTCTGATGTCTGACATGGAGCAGAATGGCTGCCGTTAGAGGCGCCCTCCCTGGATCTAGTCCGGCACGGAGTTAGCCCTCTTCTATCTAAGGTGGGGATGGGGGTTCAGGTACTGTTTGCACTTTTCTGCCGGCTGTGCTATGTGATGACTAAGCAAACAAGTGGTCTTATTTTTTGTCATAAATTAGCTAGCATTCCTGTGGAACCCTCTTGATGTCATTAAAAACCCTCTTAGCGGTAACCCCGAGCTGAGCTCGGGGTAAGCCACTGCAGAGGATATCTCAGCCCCTGGATGGGCGATTTGCCTCATTTAAAGTGCTGTACGCGCAGCTAGCACTTTGCTAGCCGCGCATACAGCTTGATCGCTGCCGCTCTGCGGCGATCATCCGCACGCAGGGGCGGAAGAGGGTCCCCACCGCCAGAGCCCTGCGCTGCCCGGACCAATGAGTTCCAGGCAGCGCTATGGGCTGGATCGGAGGCGTCTGACGTCAGGACGTCGGCTGACGTCCATGACGTCATTCCGATCGTCGCCATGGCGACAGGAAAAGCCAAACAGGGGATTGCGTTATATACGCATTCCCCTGTTTGCTATCGATGCCGGCGACGATCGCACTAGAGGGACACATGCGCCCTCTAGTAGCTATACATGAAAAAATAAATGTATTTCTGCCTACTTGGCAGAATTAAAGAACCGCCAGGAGGGTTATTAAGGCATCCAATGACTTTTATTGCAGAACAATGTATCTCCAGGGGCGTAACAATAGACCCTGCAAGGGATGCAGCCGCAGGGGGGCCCAGAAGCCGCAGGGAGTCCCGCGGGTTGAGAAGTTTCTTTTCCCTGTTCTGAGAGACTGACAACTAAAGGCATAGGGAGAAAAAAAACTTTCAGCTCTCTGCACAGTTGTTCTAATGACTGCATCTGCTCAGCCACTGATAAGGAATCATACAAAGTTTTGCAGAAAAAGATTTGTAAGCAGTCCCTATTCAGTGTTCAGCAGGGTATTGTGTACAATGTCCTCCTCCCCCAGCCTCTCTACCCCTCTCCAAGTGCTGTGTCCCGTAGTAAGGCTTGAGGAGTCTGGGCATGGGGAGATAAAGCTTTCTATTCTCTGCACAATTGTTCTAATGACCTCATCTGCGGAAGGGGGCCCCATCCAAATTTTCACAGGGGGGAGCCAGTGATTTCTAGTTATGCCCCTGATCATTCTCACAGTATTTAGTGCAGTAGTACGCAGTGGCATAACTAAGGAGCTTGGGGCCCTGGTACGAGTTTTACACGGGGCCCCAAATACTCTATTAATATGGAGCCCCAAAACCTACCAAGGACAGCTGCAGTGTCAGAGAGGTGCAGGAGGGGCACACACAGGGCAGGGCCGGGCAGAGGCAAGAAGTAAGGAAACAGTTTGTTAAGGATTAGCACCAGAGCCGGGACAAGGTCCTCCAGCACCCAAGGCTGAGACACCAAAGTGCGCCCCTCCATCCCTGCCACCCCAGCTGTCACACACTGATTGCTATTAGACTAAGAGGCGCCACTGGGCCCACAACCTCCCCAACACCTTAATATCTAGTTATATGGCTTGCAGTCACTGCCATGTATCCCCTTTTCTTATTTCTTTCTGCTTCAAACAGAATTAGGAATGACAGATGAATGAATTCTGCGCCCCCTCCTACACTGCGCCCTGAGGCTGGAGCCTCTCCAGCCTATGCCTCGGCCCGGCCCTGATTAGCACTATGCAATGCACATATAGAGGAGTTCATGACCAGCACATCACCAATAAAAAGCTAATGAGCTGAATAAAGGAGGGCCCCTACTGGGCCCCTCTGGCCCAAGGGCCCCCATGTGGTCGCTACCTCTGCACCACCTATTGCTACGCCACTGGTAGTACGCTATGCAGCACACAGTATATCATACACAGTAAGATCAGACATGGTAGAGAATAAACGTCAAAAATCCTTGCTAATGTGTTATATCGGACTGCTGCACGCCTGTCTCTGCGCTGCGCCGTTCAGGGGTCAGAGTAATGGCAGACGGCGTCGCAGGTGGCCCCACATTGCTGAACAAAACATGGTCACAACCACCTTCTTCAGCCAAAATCACTAGTAGACTTCCTAGTAAACAGTGCCCTCTGCTGTTCAAAGTGAAAATTACATTGTACACTGACAATATACAGTAAAGCTCGGTCCACACTAGGCACCGTTGCAGAACGCAATCTGTGGTCCGGGCTCCGTTTTTCAAAAACCGGAACGCAAACAATTTGTGCTGCCCTTCTGCAGCATACGTTTCCTGTCCATTTGTGTTTTAAAAAAAAAAACGTATCCCCAGTCCTGGCTGTGTGTGTGTGTGTGGGGGGGGGGGGGGGGGGGGGGGGGGTTGGACCCCCCCTCGGTCACCTTGGTCCCCCATCCTCGCTCCCGCTCAAGCTATTTGCGCTATATGTATTGTAATGTAATGTAATGAGCAGCGAGTGGGAAAGCAATTACCAGGGCTGGGCTGAGGCAGAAGCGAGAGAGGCTCCAGCCTTAGGGCGCAGTGCAGGAGGGGCACACACAGGGCAGGGCCGGGCAGAGGCAAGAGAGGCTCCAGCCTCGGGGCGCAGTGTAGGAGGGGGCGCAGGGTGAGGCAGAGGGGAGAGAGGCTCCAGCCTCAGGGCGCAGTGTAGGAGGGGGCGCACAACTCACTCACCTATCATTACCCTATTGTGTTTGAAGCAAAGAGAAATAAGAAAAGGGGATACATGGCAGTGACTGCAAGCCAGATAACTAGAGATTAAGGTGTTGGGGGCCCTGGGGAGCCTCTTAGTCTAATAGCAATCAGTGTGTGACGGCTGGGGTGGGAGGGATGGAGGTATCCGTGGCTCCGGTTTTGGTCTGGGCTCAAAAACAGAGCCACGGATAAAAGATTTTAAAGTGTGAATCGGCCCTAAGCGCTCAGAAAGTACCTTTAAAGTGACACTTCAGTGAAAAAACGTATGATATAAGGAATTGTATGTGTAGTACATATAATGCATAGAACATCAGTAGCAAAGAAAAGAATCTCATATTTTTATTTTCAGTTATATAGCTTTTTCTTATAACATTGCATCATGCTGTAATATTTGCAGTTTATACACTACACTGCATTTTAAACTATGAAACAGAGCAGAGCTAGTGACCTTTTGAACTTCTCTGCAGTAAAATCTTATTTGAAGTTGTCTTTCACTGTTTCTTTGATGTATCAACGCTTCAGAAAATAGCATTGCTCTCTGACTAAATCAGTCACAGAGCTCAGAGAAGCTCTTTTGCATAGATAACAAGTGAAGTTTCTTAACTCTTCCTGTACTGGAAACAATAGGAGACTCATATCTGTGCTACTCATGTTATATTTCTTAGCCGTACTACACATACAATTCATTTATTTTCACTTCAGATTCTCTTTAAAGTTTCTCAACAGTATTATAGCATGTAACCTTTTATGACGCAATTAGCCAAGTACTCCCAATAATAGGGTAAAATCATCTCAAGTACCCCTTGATGCATATATACTTTTAGGAGTACTGCATTGTTGTATATACAGTGGCTTGCAAAAGTATTCGGCCCCATTGAAGTTTTCCACATTTTGTCACATTACTGCCACAAACATAAATCAATTTTATTGGAATTCCACATGAAAGACCAATACAAAGTGGTGTACATGTGAGAAGTGGAACGAAAATCATACATTATTCCCAAAAATTTTTTACAAATCAATAACTGCAAAGTGGGGTGTGCGTAATTATTCAGCCCCCTGAGTCAATACTTCGTAGAACCACCTTTTGCTGCAATTACAGCTGCCAGTCTTTTAGGGTATGTCTCTAGCAGCTTTGTACATCTAGAGACTGAAATCCTTGCCCATTCTTCTTTGCAAAACAGCTCCAGCTCAGTCGGATTAGATGGACAGCATTTGTGAACAGCAGTTTTCAGATCTTGCCACAGATTCTCGATTGGATTTAGATCTGGACTTTGACTGGGCCATTCTAACACATGGATATGTTTTGTTTTAAACCATTCCATTGTTGCCCTGGCTTTATGTTTAGGGTCATTGTCCTGCTGGAAGGTGAACCTCCGCCCCAGTCTCAAGTCTTTTGCAGTCTCCAAGAGGTTTTCTTCCAAGTTTGCTCTGTATTTGGCTCCATCCATCTTCCGATCAACTCTGCCCAGCTTCCCTGTCCCTGCTGAAGAGATGCACCCCCCGAGCATGATGCTGCCACCACCATATTTGAGAGTGGGGATGGTGTGTTCAGAGTGATGTGCAGTGTTAGTTTTCCGCCACACATAGCGTTTTGCATTTTGGCCAAAAAGTTCAGTTTTGGTCTCATCTGACCAGAGCACCTTCTTCCACATGGTTGCTGTGTCCCCCACATGGCTTGTGGCAAACTGAAAACGGGACTTCTTATGCTTTTCTGTTAACAACGGCTTTCTTCTTGTCACTCTTCCATAAGAGCCGACTTTGTGCAATGCATGACTAATAGTTGTCCTATGGACAGATTCCCCCATCTGAGCTGTAGATCTCTGCAGCTCGTCCAGAGTCACCATGGGCCTCTTGACTGCATTTCTGATCAGCGCTCTCCTTGTTCGGCCTGTGAGTTAGGTGGACGGCCTTGTCTCGGTAGGTGTACAGTTGTGCCATACTCCTTCCATTTCTGAATGATCGCTTGAACAGTGCTCCGTGGGATGTTCAAGGCTTTGGAAATCTTTTTGTAGCCTAAGCCTGCTTTAAATTTCTCAATAACTTGATCCCTGACCTGTCTGGTGTCTTCTTTGGACTTCATGGTGTTGTTGCTCCCAAGATTCTCTTAGACAACCTCTGAGGCCGTCACAGAGCAGCTGTATTTGTACTGACATTAGATTACACACAGGTGCACTCTATTTAGTCATTAGCACTCATCAGGCAATGTCTATGGGCAACTGACTGCACTCAGACCAAAGGGGGCTGAATAATTACGCACACCCCACTTTGCAGTTATTGAGTTGTAAAAAATGTTTGGAATGATGTATGATTTACGTTCCACTTCTCACATGTACACCACTTTGTATTGGTCTTTGACATGAAATTCCAATAAAATTGATTCATGTTTGTGGCAGTTATATGACAAAATGTGGAAAACTTCAAGGGGGCGGAATACTTTTGCAAGCCACTGTAAATGCTTTCCAAACATCCCTTAAAGGAGAACTATAGAGAGGTATATGGAGGCTGCCATATTGATTTCCTTTTAAGCAATACCAGTTGCCTGGCAGCCCTGCTCAGTTTTCTGCCTGCAGTGGTGTCTGAATCACACCAGAAACAAGCATGCAGCTAAACTTGTCAGATCTGACAAAAATGTCAGAAACCCCTGATCTGCTGCATGCTTGTTCAGGGTTTAGGGCTAAATGTATTAGAGGCAGAGGATCAGCAAGACTGCCAGGCAACTGGTATTGCTTAAAAGGAAATAAATATGGCAGCCTCCATATACCTCTCACTACAGCTCTCCTTTATGCCTTGTACACATTGCGTTGCACTTGCGCTATCGCCCGCACTGAGCAATGACATTTTTTTCTAATCGCTCTGCGTGTTATAAACGCTTTTGTAAGCGTTTTAGCAGAGCAATTATTTAAATCACTTCTTGACGTCAGTCAGGAAGTGATTACTTTGCCCCCGGGAATGTATAAATACAATGTATTTATTCATAAAAGCGCTGGGAAAATTGCTATACAAAGCGCTTTTTTCAAGCACTTTGTGATTTCCCTGTTCTTTCCATTCAGGGAAAATTGCCCTGAAAATGGTACAGGCAGCGCCAGTGTCAGCGGCAAGCAAACGGAAAGCCCCAATCAGAACTATCTCGCAGGAAAGCATAGTGTAAGCACTTTTAGGGCGATTTGTACTTAAAAATTCCAAAAAACGCCTCTAGTGTGAACGAGGCCTGAATGCTTTTAATTTGCTACTGATACTTATTAAGTGTGTTTATATATGAACCATTGTCCACCAATGCCCCGATTTTTCACTGACATAATGTCAGTAAATTTACTGGCGTTTGGAAGGGCCGGTTGTACACTTTCTGCCACCTGAAGCAATACATTGTGAGGATGCATGCTTATCCTTGACTTCAGGTGCGGCACACAGGAAACATTCCTATTAAGGTGCCCATACATCACTCGACTTGACGGCCAATCGAGCATCCAATTCGATAATTATTATTGAATAGGATGCAGATTGGAGCCGCCACAAGCATGCCCAATCAATGATTAAACTAATCTTGCCCTGAAATTGGTTGAATGTATCGATCAGACATGCTGAAAGATGTCGAACCAACGTCATTGATCTGGTGTGCGACAGAAACAGTGTGATATCGGGATGAGTGAGGAACAAGACGAAATTCGCATTTACGCATCGTAATCATTACGCAAAATTTAGAGAAAAATCGTAATTGATTCTGCATGTTATAGTAGTATTTCATAATTTCGCTTAATTTTTCACGTCATTTTTGCACAACTTTGTGAAATCTTGTGCTGACTTTAGTGGCTAATAGCAAAGCTCCCACACATCCTACTGCTGCCAAAATTGGTACATATGTTAAAGAGGAAACATTAGTTATGTTAATTAAAATAGATAGGTAATATAATCTCTTACCAACCCTGTTGTAAGAGAACAGGCAAATGTTTGATTTCATGATGGCAGCCATCTTTTTGGTTGAAAGGAGGTGACAGAGAGCATGAGACACAGTTCCAACTGTCCTGCGTCCTGATCAACCCTCCCAGTTGCTAGGCAACGTGAATAACAACATAGGAAATCCCATCATGCTTTGCACAGCATCAGGGAAAAAAAGCCAGGGCTTTTTTTCTTTGATGGGTGGAGCTTAGCTAAAAATGCAGCTAAAAAATTATGCTTTGGTAAGAAAAACAAAGTTCTGATGCTGTGAAACTGTTAAAGAAACACCAAGCCTTTTCAGTTCTGCTGAGTAAATTTTTAGTCCGGAGGTTCACTTTAAGGATATTAGGTACAAGGAAGAAAAATAATTTTTCAAAAAGACCATGTAGTTTTTGAGAAAATCGATTTTAAAAATGCAAAGAAAAATGGTTTTTAAACTCATTTTTCAAAGTTTAAAAAAAATGTTCTTTGCATTTTTAAAATCGATTTTCTCAAAAATTATACGGTCTTTTTGGAAAATTATTTTTTTTCCTTATACCCACTATTCCCTTTAACATAGGTAGCACATTTTGGTGACAATAGCATGTATGGGGGTTTTGCTATTAACCTCCAAAGTTGCCACAAAATTTAGCGAAAATTACGTGAATTTTTATGCAAAATTAGTTTGCAAATCGCAATTACTCCTATACGTATTTACGCAAAATTTTGCGATATCGTAATTTTGCTGATTACGATCATCACTACTTACATTAGGGGAAAAAGCACCGGGTCCCTTCGTATTTGAGGCACGCCCCGATATTGCATGCTGTTACCTCCGCGTTCTCAATTGACAGCGATAGAGGCGGCAGATGCGTCGTCGCAAGGCTGATTCCCTAGAGACTTCATGTGGAAATCTATCAGGAATTGGCCTGTGGTGTATGGGCAGGTAACAGATTTCTCTCTGATCAGCTTCAATCACAGAGACATCGGTCTCTTGGTCGATCTGCCTATACATTGTCTGATGTACGATCGCCTTTACACTATACATGCTGAAGGTTAGGTGTGATATTAGCCTCATTAACAAGTATTCTTTATTTCCCGATGTTTAGGTATGACGTGCCAGGCCCGAAGCTCCTATGTGGAAAACGAGCTGCTCTGGGGTCACCGATTCATGCCCGTCCTGACTTTGGAGGAAGGGTTTTATGAGGTGGACTATGACACCTTCCACAACACGGACGAGACGCCCACCCCCACCTGCAGTGCCAAAGAGCTGGCGGAACTCAGTGCCAAAGGCGAGGCCTTACAGCTCACCACCGCCAACGGCAAACACAAGCCAACTCCGGACGACGACCTACAGGAAGGACAAGAGGAGGCGGTCCCTCCAGTGGTGGCCAATGGGGACATTAGCAAGACAAAATCAGACACTAGCGAGTGAGTGGCAGAGGATGAATAAAGTCTAGGGAACATTTGCCAGCAATATAACGGTGGGGCCATGTGTGGCTCGCTGCTGTGAGGCTGAACTTTGGTCACGGCTAACGAGATTGTCCGGCAGAATAGACCATAATGTGTGATTTTATATCACGATAAATTGTGGTAATGGCAGGAGTCGATAAGTGATAAGAAATCGACTACCAAGGAGCCTTGGCAGAAAAACAAAATAATCTTAAGATGATTGCTTTTTACTGATACGAACTTAAGAGCGCCAAACACATTACGCTCATGCAGCATGTAACCTGACACTAGAGTATTCCCCGCCTCCTGCTCCTCCTCCTCTCACACTATTGGCTAGTTGCTGCTTCACTCATTTCTCTATAAAGGCATGCAAGTACAACTCTCATTAAAGGGCTTAGAGGGCTGCCATGTTCAAAAGAAAAAAGGGATAGTTTCAACTGAAATTTAATTTATAACAAATATATTGCAGAAGAGGTGTAACCAAGATTTTAAATGGCTTCCTTGCCTCCATAATGAATCCCATAGAAGTCAGATGATGCGATTCTGAGTACTGAATGTGGGGATGACATTCAGGGCCAGATTTGTACATTTTACTGCCCAAGACCCATTGTCACCAGTTTCCCTCCCCCCCCCCCCCCCCCCCCTTGCTCAATCCCCTGCTCCGCCGTCCTGTGTTCTCCCCCCATCCTGTGCTGCCTCCATCCTGTGTTGTGCACCCCCCTCCCCCGTCCTGTGCGCTACAGCTCGCCCCTGTGGAAGCAGGACGGCCACGGACAAGGTCAGTGACCGCTGCAGTTTACATGTTTGGCAGTGTTACTGCCTGTGTGTGCCAGCCCACTGCCCGCCCCTTGCTTTCTGGCACCTTAGGCCATGGCCTTTGTGGCCTTCTTGCCTCAAATCTGACAGTGACGACATTCTTCACCTCCAAAGAAAAATAGGACAGCTAAAGCTGGACAACTTTTTGAAGATGTATCATCATTCCTATAGAATAACTTCTCCAGGTCTCATAAGTAAAGGAGCGGTGTTCTATAATTTTGGGTAATCCACTATACACATAAAATGCCCAGGAATTGCCTTCATTTAAAAGAACTAAAGAAGATACAAGCACGGCGATTGGCTGGACATGCTTAACCAATGCCAAAGGGGGACACACCCAGACACGCAATTAGGAAAACAAAAGCACAAGATTTGCCCCCAGCAAGCCAACAGAAAAATCACTGCCTCTAATTACCATTTGAAGGACCCCCGAGGCGACTAAAGAAATTGAATTTTACTTACCTGGGGCTTCTTCCAGCCCCTAGAAGTCATTTGGATCTCTTGCCGCTGCTCCGGTCCTCTCCAGTGTTCCGCTGGCAACCTCTAAGGATCGCTAACTGATGGGTTGGCATCTTCTGTATGTGCGCAGGCGTGTATTAGCTTCCGCCCGCGAACACGCCCGCATAATTTGGAGTGTGCTGCACCTACGCAGTACCACTACTCAGGCGCAGTACACTTCCAGTGGCATGGGCGCGCTTTGGCGCGGGGTGGGTGCTCTCATTGTACAGAAGCCATTGTCCCATCGGGGATCGGTGATCCATAAAGGCTGCCGGCGGGACCCAGGAGAGGACTGGAGTGGCAGCAAGGGACCCAAATTACTTATAGGAACTAGTAGAAGCACCAGCCTCGAAAGTCCTTTAAAAATGGGATTAGCTCCACTTCCATTTGCATATGGACCTTAAAGTGAACCTTAGTTGGTGAAATAAAGAGTTTAACTTACCTGTTGCTTCTACCAGCCCCCTGCAGACTTCCTGTGCCCGCGCCGGGACACACTGATCCTCCAGTCCCTCGCAGTGAACCAGTTTTGTTTCTGGTGATTGACCAGTCGGAGGCCACTGCGTCTGTGCGGCCCTGTCCATGTGTGTCCTCGATCGTAGCTGCCGTCACCATCCTGCGCATGCGCAGTAAGAAAAAATCCCGTACTGTGCATGCGCAAGACACTCCCGGCGACAGGACACAATCCAGCCACATTAGAGTAGTCACCATGGGTTAGACAGCAGGTCTGTATTGGCTTCATGTGTATTTGCAAATATGCAGAACTACAGAAGCTGCTCTGTAAGAGCGCCAGGGCCAGATTTACCATAAGGCATTGTGGCACGTGCCTTCTGGTGCCTGATGATAAAAAGGCGGCTCACTCCCCACTCTGAGAGCCTCTCTCCCTCCTTCTTTCCCTATGCAGAGTTCTGAGCAGAGAGTAAATGAGGGGTTACTCATCCTGCTCTTGGCATTCCACTGACCAGATCTCCCTTCAGTCGGGGGCACCTCTAGCTACTTTATACTGAGGTTCCTCTAGCTACCTAATACTTGGGGGTACCTCTAGCTACTTAATATTGAGGGTTCTTCTGGCTAACTAATGCTAAGGGACATCTGTAGCGACCTATAACGGGCAAGGGAAATAAATGGATAAGTGACAGCACACTTGCGGTGCGGTTCGGCGGGGGCTTGTAGGTTCATGGAGGGCGGAGTCTAGGGTGCCAGGACATCTGTGCCTATAGGCTCCTGTGATGTAAATCCAGGCCTGAAGAGCGCCGAAACAACTTCCGACACTGAGAAATGTCTTTTGTAGATACCATGGCCTGGATTTATGAGAACCTTCACAGAAGTGCTGTGCATCTTATAGACATCTCGGGCCATATTCAATTCACTTTTTCTCCAGAGTTTTCTCCTTGTAGATCATTTTTTATCTTCAATTTAAAACAACTTTTTAGCACTTTGCAATGGAAAAGTACCAAAAAGCAGATGAAAAAGTACTGTCAAAATTATTGAGTACTGTATATGTGTGCTTATTGCATATATGGGCCTGATCTGCTTCAATCCAGACTCAACTCCTGAAGTGGCCAAATGATCCACACTTTCATTGAAATTCCTTTGGACTGAGAAAGCCACTTAGGTTAGCGGCAAAACGTCTTCGAAAAAACAAGTCCAGGACGAGACAAATATTTTCTCTGGGATCTATCAAAGAGAACAGTGTCTTCTGAAGTATACAACTTCCCATGGCTGTAATGCTGATCCTCTGGCCATGATGGTCCCCTCTTCTGGGGTGGTGAGGGTAGGTTTCTTCTACCAGTTAACGGGGGTGTTAGAGGGTTTGGATCCAAGGAGGGGGCCCCATGCTTTCATTGGGAGGGGTTTCATGGGTTGTTGCTGTACCCCGGCTCAAGCTGGCAATGTTTCAATCAGAAACACTGTCCCCGGTGTGCTCCTCTTGACAGTAAGGCAGTCAGAGGAGGACTGGCCAGGGGGGAAGGGGGGAGATTTCCCCCGAGGCTGCCTCTCATTTAATGATTTAGGGCTGGCCGATCCCCCAACTGTTTTGATAATTATTATTGAATTGGATGAAAATCTGTTCCGCCACAAGCATGCCCAGTCAACGATTTAACTGATTTCAGGCGGAAATTAGTTGAATGTATTGATCTGAGATGCTGGGAAATCTCGGGCCAATGTGGTTGATCAAGTGCGATGATCATGATGAATGAATGATGAATGCGACGGAAACCCCAGCCATTGCCCCTCAAAATGTATTATGTGTCCTCCAGTGCCTGTGCATTTATAATTAACCTGTCACGCTGTCCCTCAAGTGTCCTGGCTGTATTTCTGCATTGGCACCCCACCTGACTACTGGCATATAGGCTGGGGCTGCCGTGAAAACGGGCCTCCAGTTTGTGTTTTCCCTCCAGGTCAAAAGGTCCCAGTCCTCCCCTGAAGGCAGTGTACTGTCTTTCCTTTACTGCTTACGATGATGGACTTTGGAAGCTCTCGAGGGCCACATAAAATGGCATGGAGGGCTGCATTCGTTTGACACCTGTAATCTAGGGTATCATATATATGCTTTTCTTTAAACAGTGAAGTCCTCCTTCTTCCGGTATGTCTACAGCAGCTCATAGGATATGGATGATGCATTAACACTGTGATGGACTTTGACCTTGGAGTTCAGCTTGTCGGGCCTTCTGAAGCTGTCCTTTGCTTTATTGTGTACCATTCTCACAATGCTTCTACCCATTCTTGGGCTAATTTTCTTCTTATGGCCACGTCCAGGTGATTAACCACGGACCTGAAACTGATTTACAACTGTCGTCAAAGTAACATTAAGGCCTCTTGCACACTGCAAGCGATTCCGATTCAGATTCCGCTTTTTAATCAGTTTTTACATCCGATTCCGATTCAGATTTGCAGTTTGCTCCCTGCACACTGCAAAACGGAATCTGAATCGGAACCGCTTGCAGTGTGCAAGAGACCTAAAGAGTACCTGAAGTAAAAAAAAAAAGGTTCAAATTAGATACCTCCATAGTAGAAAGCCTCTGGATCTTCCTCTTACGTATCCAGACCCTCTTACACCCCACCATTCCAGCGCTGGGCCTCTCAAAGCTACTCAAATATGTTTCTCATGGCTGCTCTCCCAGAGTGTATGAGCACATCCTGACTGGGCGTGTGCAAGTAAGGTCCGCACATGCTCAGTAGCATGAAGCTGCTCATGCATTGCTCTGTGCCCAAGTGCTTTGTTCTTTGGGCTCGTACACGGACCGAAGAATGGCCAGGAGACATCCAGAACTTTCCATCTACTGAGGTATCCGAATCTCCCCCACTCCTTCTTGCTAAAGGATTGATTTAAGCTCTTTGGAGATGATCTCAAAACCTTTGCCTTTAAAAGACACCTTAAAGGACATCGGAGGTGACATAATGAGATAAAATATGTATGTACAGTAATAACTATAATGTGTTCCTATTTTTCTTTCTCTGCCTGAAAGAGTTAAAAATCAGGTATAGAAGTGACTGTTTCTGTCTGGGTCCGACTATAGCATAACCCTCACTAATAAGGAATTACAGCCATAAAACACTTTCCTGGCCGTAAATGGATTCTGAGAGCAAGAGGAAAAAGATAAATGTGTCATTGAGAATAGGTCATGAAACGGTGAATACTTAAAAAGTAGATTTAAATATAAAATACTGTGGGATCACTAAAAAGGTCATTTTTAGAAGGATAGATACACTTGTTTAGCTCAGTTTATCTTCACCTCAGATGTCCTTTAAAATGGACCCAAATTAAAAATACACGATTTCTGAAATAAAACCTATTTTCTAAATTATAATAAATAGCAGCCTTTTTTCAGCTGCATGATGACAATATAAAATATTTTACATTTATTGGAGGAACCCCTCCCTTCCTTTCATATTGCCGGGACAGAATCTGGCAGACTGGTGGAGTAGATAGTGTCCAGCAAAGGAGGAATTGCTAATGGCTGCCCCCAGTATAACCCTAGCTATGAAAAGAGAAGGGTGAAAAGCATGCACTGAAATGCTCATAGGCTTGAAGGAGTGTTTATTTATCTTTGTATGTGTCAGAGTGGTGCAACTAAATACTTTGAATTAAAAAAATGTTTGATTTGGGTCCACTTTAAGTGAGGGAGATGAGGCTGCCATATTTATTCCCTTTTAAACAATTTAAATTGCCTGGCTGTCCTGCTGATCTCCTGCCTCTAATACTGATAGCCATAGCCCCTGAACAAGCATGGAGATCAGGTGTTTCTGTCGTGTGCCTGAATTAGCCATCATGTGATTAGACACTATGGAAACCAAATACATCAGGACAGCGAGGCAACTGGTATTGTTTAAAAGGATATATATATATATATATATATATATATATATATATATATATATATATATATATATATATACGCTAATCCATCAATATTCTCAGAAAACTCTCTCTTGAGTGATAGTAAAGGGGCCCATACACTCAGCCGATTTTCTGGCCGACCGATCGATCGATAGATCGATTGGCCAATCGACCGTTCGATGGCCGATTTCGATCGCTTTCCATCGAACTGGCAGGGTGGAAAATTTAGGTCGATCTGATGAGATTGCTTATCAGTTTGCATTGGCCTTAATGGAAATCTGATGGCAAAAAAATTCCCTTTAGATCGAATTTCAATAGATTTCAAACTGAAATCTATTGGAATTCTATCCTGGTAAAAAATGTTCTAAAAACACATCAGATAGATCATCAGATGCATTTCTTATCTATCTGCTGCCAATCTTACGAGTGTATGGGCACCTTTATTCATGGAAAAAAGCAGTTTGATAAACCCCTGTAATCTAATTCTTTATGATCTTTTCTAGGTGTACCAACAAACCTACCCCACCCATTTTGAAATATCGTTGCCGAATATGCAACACTTTATCAGTTTTTATGCACCATTTTTTTAAAGAATACCTAAATTATAAATTACAGTTTGCTTTAACTACTTGACCACTGAGGGTTTTTTCCCCCTTGTGATCCAGAGCAATTGTCACCTGTTAGCGCTCCTCCCTTTCTTTCGCCAATAACTTAATCACTAGTAATCACAGCGAAATGATCTATATCTTGTTTTTCTCGCCACCAATTAGGCTTTCTTTGGGAGGTACAGTATGCTAAGAATTGTTTTATACTAAACGCATTTTAATTGGAATAATAAGAAAAAAGTGGGAAAAAATGCATTATTTCTCAGTTTTTGGCCATGATAGTGTGAAGTCTCCTAAAAATTTGGTTTTTACTTTAAAAACCTCTTTAACATAATTGCCCCTTCTAAAACGCAGCATCCCCGCGGCTGAGAACGCCATAAATCACCCCAAATTACCAGGGGCACATTGCGGGGCTACTTCCGCATAGAGGCAGAGCTTTGGGCTGCAGCTCTAGCTCTACACGCGTCCATCAGCGCGGATCGCCGCCTCTCCCCGCCCCTCTCAGACTTCTTTCACTGGGCAGTGATCAGCACTGATTGATGCACATGGAGGCGGAGCTACAGCCCAAAGCTCTGCCTCCTTAGGGCAGCAAAATCCACAACCAAGAAAGTCGTGGATTTTGCCAGGGGAATTAGGGGTGATTTATGGCGTTTTCAGCCGCGGGGATGCCACATTTTAGGAGGGGCAATTAAGTTAAAGAGGTTTTTAAAGTAAAATCTCATTTTTAGGAGACTTCAGAGTCTCTTTAAAATAAAACGTTCTACTGTGGATAAAAGTCACACATTTTATTTGCCCATTTGTCCCGGTTATTGTAACGTTACCCACTATAGTCAAGTAATGCTAGCATTGCTACGGTAACGCGTAATAGTGTAGTAACTTAGTGTTTTTATTTAACTTTACCAATCTGTTATGTTTTTACTGGACCTCCAAAATTCTCTGAACTCCCTAGATGTTATTAGTCCTTTATGCATATTATACTTAAAGTAACCTAACTAGCCATCTGCCTTCTCTTATTTTAATATTGCTAAGCCACACCTCCTATGATGGCCTGGGGCATCTGTGCATTCACTAAGATTATTGTGCCAAACTATAATTCAAAGTGCAGTTTACAGTTTTTACACAAGGTGGCAGCAGAGCTTACTTTGAAAAGCATGTCAATTACCAAAATCATAGATGAAAAAAATAAAACAGATTGTGCACAGTTCAGGTGGTTTTGTACGCAGTTTCACATGCAGAAATCTGTGCTTGACAGCACATCCAGGGAATTTCAGTAGCTCCACTCATTTCAAATGAGATTTGAACAGTGAGTTTCCAAATGCCCCGCATGCACTCGTTCGGCAGGGGTCACACTTGAATGATTCGCACACGTTTTCCCACAATGCAAATTCGCATCGGAACAGCTAGCCCATTTAAATCAATGTAAATCAATGGGCTCGTTCATTTCTGATGCAAATTTTGGCATGCAAGACAAACAAATATCCTGACGCCACATTTTCTCAAATTTCACATTAGCTGCTGAAGAAAAAATGCAAACAGCGTGATGCTCAACAAAGTCATATGCGAAAACAAGTGTGAGCCCCGCCTGCATGTTTGTGCATGCGCTACACAACATGCAACCGATTATTTGGAACTCCGAGGAAGAGGTGTGCAGCCCTTCACAACGAGGCAGATTATTTGGAACTCCGAGGAAGAGGTGTGCAGCCCTTCACAACAAGGCAGATTATTTGTAACTCCGAGGAAGAGGCATGCAGCCCTGCAAAACTGCGCACAGGAAATTGCTGAAATCTGGCTGCTACAGGTTTTGTAATTGCTCAAATCAGCCGTCTCATTTCTAATATCGATGCACTGTGAATATAATAGTACATGTTAAGCGCACATAAACAGTGTGTTACTTATATGTCATGTATGTCAACAAAATTCCAATAAATATATATTAATACATAAACCCAATGCCTTGCCTGTTTATTGCGATGCCCTGTGAGGAAATTTTTAGAGACTTGCTGTACTTATGTAGAGGGTTGATCAATGACATGCAAATTTATGTACATTTTATGCAAATATGCAGCTTGAAAATGGACCAATCAATTTAAACCTGAGTAGTGGTGTGTACACACTTGAAAGATTAAAGGGGAACTCCAGCCTAAACAAACATACTGTCATTAAGTTACATTAGTTATGTTAATTAGAATAGATAGATAATAGAATCTCTTACCCACCCTGTTTTAAAAGAACAGGCAAATGTTTGTGATTTCATGAGGGCAGCCATCTTTTTGGTTGAAAGGAGGTGACAAGGAGCAGGAGACACAGTTCCAACTATCCTGTCTCCTGATCACTCCTCCCAGCTGCACACACTAGGCTTCAAATGTCAAATTCAAAATGTAAAAAAAAAAAAAAAAATGGCACCAAAACAGCAGAACGAGAACAACAACATCAGAAATCCCATCATGCTTTGCACAGCATCAGGGGAAAAAAGGGCAGTTTTCTTCTGTGCAGCTAAAAATGAGGCTTGTATAAGAGAAACAGAGTTCTGATGCTGTGAAACTGTTAAAGAAACACCAAGCCTTTTCTGTGCTGTTGAGTCGATTTTTAGTCTGGAGGTTCACTTTAACCAGTTCACCCCCAATGGTTTTTACTCTAACGGACCAGAGCAATTTTCACCTGTCAGTGCTCCTCCCTTTTATTCCCTAATAACTTTATTACTACTTATCACAAGAAAATGATCTATACCTCATTTTTTTCGCCACCAATTAGGCTTTCTATGGGTAGTACATTTTGCAAAGAATTTTTTTATTCTAAATGCGTTTTAATGGGAAAAATACAAAAATAAAGGGAAAAAAAATCATTTCTTCTCAGTTTTCAGCCATTATAGTTTAAAATTAAACATTCTCCTTTGGATAAAACCAACACATTTTATTTACTCAGTTGTCCCGATTATTAAACAGTTTAAATTATGTCCCTATCACAATGTACGGCGACAATATATTATTTTGAAGTATAGGTGTTATTTTTCTGTTTTTTTTTTTTGTTCTGGCCATAATTACAAACCCCTATGTAATAAATTAAAATTAATTCCCTAATAAAATATAGATTAAAAAAGCTGAGTCCCTAAGGCAACTATTTATTGATTTATTTTAAAGGGAACCAGAGAGGAAGCAAAAAAACAGAAAAGGCTTTTATACATACCTGGGGCTTCTTCCAGCCCCATACGCACGGATCGCTCCCACGCCGCCGTCCTCCACTTCCTACATCGGCGGTACCGGGTGCCGTCACTTCCGGCGGACGCGGCCAATTGTCCGTATGACCAGGCGCTCCCTGCATTCCCTTACGCTCAGTATGCAGCTGCACGCGTACGGGTATGCTGGGAGCCCCTGTGATGCGGACAATTGTCCGCGTGCTGCCGCCGACTGCCCGAAATTATGGAACCCGGTACCGCCGGATACAGGAAGCTGAGGCCGGCGGCGTGGGAGCGATTCGTGCGTATGGGGCTGGAGGAAGCCCCAGGTATGTATAAAACCTTTTTTCTGGGGCCTCTGGTTCCCTTTAAGCTTTTTTTTTTTTTTTAAAGTTTTTATTTTTTTTTTGGAGGGGGGGGGGGGGGTTGGAAGTGTAATTGTATTCATTTTATTAATAATGTGTATGTACCTGTATATGTATGTGTTTGTGTGTGTAATGTACTTTTTGGCCACAAGATGGCGCTAGTGAACACTCTGGTTATAGGAAGTGATCACTTTCTTTTTTTTCTTTTTTACACTTTAACTGTAACAGTTTCCGGTTTTGTGCATGGAGGTGGCCGCTATTCGCGGTCACGTCCATTCACTCCAGGCATTGCGATTGGGTAGAGGTCGGTCCTCTTCCCCAATCACTAAACACGGGATCCTGACAGAAACAGCGGCGGTAGCGGCGTGCACACGTGCGGAGCAACGGCGGGATCGCGCGACGTATTAAAACATCATGTTGCCGTTAATAGGCTAAAGCATGACGTTTTAATACGTATGCTTGTCGGTAAATGGTTAATGAAAGATCTTAGACCAATTTTACCCCCTACCATGTAGTATGAGAGCATACTCTACATCTACACAGTCTATTCTATTTAGCTGAACTCCCCCCATCAGATACAAATCTTTGCAAGATGCTGCACACAAAGATGCTGTACACATTCAACAGATCAGTATCTGCAAAAGATCTGTTCCTGCAAAAGATCCGTTCCTGCAAAATGCATTCATAGCCTATGATATCTGCAGATCTCATACACACCTTGTTTAACAGACATTTATCTGCATATCTGACAATCATCTGCAGTTCTGAAGATCCATCCTGGTGGATCTGATCTACAGATGAATGTCTGTTAAACAAGGTGTGTATAAGATCTGCAGATATCATAGACTATGGCCTGGTGCACACAAAAAACCGCTAGCAGATCCGCAAAACGCTAGCGGTTTTTGAAACACTTTTTCTTATTTTTATGAAGCGTTTCAGCTAGCGTTTTGCGGTTTTGGGAAGCGTTTTTGGTGTAGTAGATTTCATATATTGTTACAGTAAAGCTGTTACTGAACAGCTTCTGTAACAAAAACGCCTGCAAAACCGCTCTGAACTGGCGTTTTTCAGAGCGGTTTGCGTTTTTCCTATACTTTACATTGGAGGCAGAAACGCCTCCGCAATCCAAAACATGCCTCAGCCCGGGAGTATGCGTTTCTGCAAAACGCCTCCCGCTCTGGTGTGACCCACCCCATTCAAATTCATTACCCACACGTTTCCACAGCCGCAAGCAGCTGTAAAAACGCGAGAAAACCCGCTCGGTGTGCACCAGCCCTTAGAATGCCATTTGCACAAACAGATCTTTGGCAGGAACAGATCTTTTGCAGATACTGATCTTTTGTGTCTGTACAGCATCTGTGTGTGCAGCATCTTGCAAAGATTTCTGTCTGATGGGGAGTTCAGCTCCATAGAATAGACTGTGTAGGTATGGCTCTCATACTACATGGAAGCAAGAAGTTTTGAATCGGGATGATACCATTTATTGGCTAACTTAGAGATGGATAAACAGTGAGCTTTCGACTTATAAAAAGCCTTCGTCGGACTGGTTCCTGACCAGAACTGAAAAACACAGCTTATATACACTGACATACAGAGGAGAAACATTCTTTAGCAAACATAAATGTAATTAGATGCCTTAACTTTTACTGAGGAGGCTTTCCCAGGCATCCTATCTAAATTGATAAGATCAATAGAATCCTCAACATGACATAAAGCAGACTCTGGTGATGAAGAGACATCGTAAATTCCGAATTCAAATGGTAACTGGCCTGGTTACATGCACCATTAATTCTAAGCTTAAGAGAATTGTGGCATTTAAAGCCAGCACCTGACGGGTGTCATTAACCTTTCCTCTTATCAGGCCACTGAAGCTGAAATGGCAGTACTGTCCAAAGGCCTGTCATTTTGCCCTGCAAAGCCCATAGACAAGATTGCACTCTGTGGTGATATGGAGCAATTCTTCAGGAAGCTACGTCTCAAGGAACACTACTATGACAAGGAATCTTGCAACACTACTGATAATGAGCCAACACACACCAGATCCACAAAAAAACGCGGATGGACCCCTGCAGCTGGAAAAAATCCTACCCTGGACAAATACATCAACAAATTTAGACGCCAAATCTCTGACAGGGTTCTGAATAAAAGAAAAACACTGGCTCATAACATAACATTGCAAGAGCAACAAGCTATCGCATCCCTTAAGGAGAATAAGGACATTATTATTAAGCCAGCGGATAAAGGGGGTGCCATAGTCATCATGAACACCGGTGACTATATCCAGGAGGCACAAAGACAGTTGTCTAACACCATGCACTATGCCAAATTACAGGGGGACCCAACAAAAAGGTACAGGATGGCACTCAATAGGATGATAAAGAAATTGCCCGTAAACACCAGGCTTCATGTACAGACTCTTATCCCGGAAAAGCCGAGAACCGCCTGCTTTTACATGCTTCCCAAAGTCCACAAAGAGGGGAACCCAGGCAGGCCCATAATCTCAGGGAATGGAACTCTCACAGAGAATATCTCAGGGTGGTTGGAAAACATTTTGAAGCCTCTAGTTTGTAAAAGACCCAGCTACATACAGGATACTACACACCTCCTGAACCAACTGGCAGCAATTGGCCCAGTGCCTGAAGGCACCATTCTTGCCACTATGGATGTAGAGTCTCTGTACACCAACATTCCCCACAATGATGGAATTGCGGCCTGTCGCAAATATCTTCAAGGTTTGGGCACACCTATAAACTCAATTGCTGGACTAATGAGATTCGTTCTCACACACAATTATTTCACTTTTGGGGAGGACCTTTATTTACAGCAAATGGGAGTGGCAATGGGCTCACGGTTTGCACCGCAGTACGCAAATCTCTTCATGGCAAAGATTGAAGAAGAATACCTGAATACTTGTCATATAAAACCCATGGCCTACTTCCGTTTTATCGACATCTTGATCATCTGGTCTGCAAGTGAGGAGGATCTTGTCCAATTTCACAGGAACTTCAATGCTTTCCATCCCACAATCAAACTGAAATTGAGCTACTCTCACAAGGAGATTAACTTTCTTGACACCACCATATACATCAGAGAGAACAGCTTACAAACGTCCATGTACCGCAAACCGACGGATCGTCCCACATACCTCAGGTATGACAGTTTCCACCCCAAACATATAAAGAATTCCATAATTTACAGCCAGGCAATAAGATGCAATCGGATCTGTTCTGACAAGGATGACAAAGACAAACACCTGGGTTACCTGAAGAATTTCATAAAACAGGGATACAATCCTCTAATGGCTGAGACCCAAATCAGGAAAGCTAACAACATCCCTAGGACTCAGCTCCTGGAGTACAAGCAGAGCCAGGAAGAGAGCCGTGTCCCACTGGTAGTAACCTACAACCCACGCTTGGAAATCTTAAGAAAGATTGCAAAAGAACTTCATCCTGTTCTACACAAGGATCAGAGACTGAAAAAGATATTCCCTGAACCTCCCCTCCTTGCGTTCCGACAGCCACCCAATCTTAAGCAGATGATAGTGAGGAGTGCCTTAAATAGGCAAGAACAGAATGGAACATTCCCCTGCCGAGGGAAAACATGTGGGACCTGTGAATACATCCATTCCACTGACAGGATACTAATACCGGGTACACAACAGGAATACAAAGTACAAGGCACCTTTTCCTGCGACTCATCTAATGTGGTATACCTGATCATGTGTGCAAAATGCCCCAAAGGAATTTATGTGGGAGAAACAAGTCAACCACTGCGGGATCGCATGACACACCACAGATCCACTATTAACAGCAGGAAAAAGGATATTACAAATTATACTGATCTCCCAATACCAACACACTTTTGTTTACCTGGACACAGTTTAAGCGATTTTCGCGTCACTGTATTAATGGGTGGCTTCAAATCGGGAAACATGAGACTAACACAAGAAACTAAGTTTATACATTGGTTCAAAACTGTACAAGATGGTTTAAACAAGGACTCCAACTTCTTGTGCTGGTACGATGGGTTTTAAATGCCACAGTTCTTTTATTTTTTCTATCTTTTCATTCATTTTTGTGCCATATGCTGTGTAAGATGGAATTCACTGTCACTATTCATTTTATTTGCTTTCAGGTGCTGGCTTTAAATGCCACAATTCTCTTAAGCTTAGAATTAATGGTGCATGTAACCAGGCCAGTTACCATTTGAATTCGGAATTTACGATGTCTCTTCATCACCAGAGTCTGCTTTATGTCATGTTGAGGATTCTATTGAGCTTATCAATTTAGATAGGATGCCTGGGAAAGCCTCCTCAGTAACAGTTAAAGAGAACCCGAGGTGGGAATTACTTTTACTATTGGGGCACAGAGGCTGGTTGTGCGCACTAAGACCAGCCTCTGTTGCCCCATCGTGTGTCTCCATGTCCCCCCTGCTCGCCGCTATACCCCCCGCATTGCTGGCGACACGCAGCGTGTCGCCAGCTCAATGTTTACCTTGCGCTGTCAGTCAGCGCCGCTCCCCCGCCTCCTCCGCATCGGCGCCACCCGCCGCGTCACTTCCCTCCTATCAGCGGGAGGGAAGGGACACGGGCGGGTGCGCCGATGCGGAGGAGGCAGGGGAGCAGCGCTGACTGACAGCGCAAGGTAAACATTGAGCTGGCGACACGCTGCGTGTCGCCAGCAATGCGGGGGGTATAGCGGCGAGCAGGGGGGACATGGAGACACACGATGGGGCAACAGAGGCTGGTCTTAGTGCGCACAACCAGCCTCTGTGCCCCAATAGTAAAAGTAATTCCCACCTCGGGTTCTCTTTAAGGCATCTAATTACATTTATGTTTGCTAAAGAATGTTTCTCCTCTGTATGTCAGTGTATATAAGCTGTGTTTTTCAGTTCTGGTCAGGAACCAGTCCGACGAAGGCTTTTTATAAGTCGAAAGCTCACTGTTTATCCATCTCTAAGTTAGCCAATAAATGGTATCATCCCGATTCAAAACTTCTTGCTTTTACTCATGGCTAACACGGTACAACACTTTACTGCTTATACTACATGGAAGGGGGTAAAATTGGTCTAAAATCTTTCAAGTGTGTACACACCATAGGACTTGATTGATCCATTTTCAAGCTGTATTGATTTTCATAAAAAATGTACATAAACTCAAGAAGTATTTGCAGATCACTGATTATCCCTACCTATGTATATCTTTTCCACCCTCCTTCCTTAACCTCTTGAGGACCATGGTGGTAAACCCCCCTAGTGACCAGCCTAATTTTACATTAATTGGCCACTGCAGCTTTAAGGCCAAGCTGCAGGGCCGTATACCTCTGCACACAAGTGATCTCCCCCCCCCCCCCCCCCCTTTTCTCCCCACCAACAGAGCTCTCTGTTGGTGAGGTCTGATCGC
The DNA here is from genome assembly GCF_040937935.1 of Hyperolius riggenbachi. Classification (NCBI taxonomy): domain Eukaryota; kingdom Metazoa; phylum Chordata; class Amphibia; order Anura; family Hyperoliidae; genus Hyperolius; species Hyperolius riggenbachi. The sequence goes on from NC_090651.1 coordinate 379,097,585, forward strand.
CCCCCCTGTGTTTACTTTTTTTTTTATAAATATTTGTTTTTTTAATATTTTTGGGCATTTTCTTTTTTTTTTTTTTCTAAATCCCCTCCCTCCCCCCAGCCGGCCAATCACGGCGATCGGCTGTCATAGGCTTCTGCCTATGAGAGCCGATCGCTCTCTCTTGTCCCCCATGGGGACAGCCGTGTCACACGGCTGTCCCCAGTGCAGCGCTGCTGCTGATCGCAGCGCTGCACATGTAAATACACGGCGGTTTCGCCGTGTAACAGTCTCCCGAGTGGCAATCGCCGCTCGGAGACTGGAAGCGGAGCTCAGCTCCGCCCACCAAGCGGGAGATGCGCGCGCACTATGCGCGCGATCTCCCGTAAACTGCTGCCCCAGGACTTTCCGCCAATTGGCGTTAGCTGGTCCTGGGGCTGCCGCCGCGGCCACGCCTACTGGCGTGACGCGGGCGGCAAGCGGTTAAGCCAAGATAACATGATTGTAAGCGCCTCCATGGTTAACAGTGTACCCAAGACAAGGAGCGCCTCAGGTTCCACAATTACCTGGGGCTTCCTCCAGCCACTGGCAGCCGTCCTGTGCCCTCGCCGCAGCTCCCGATCTTCTCCGCTGCGGAAGCAGTCCTCACCAGGTCAGCTTGTTATGCGCTCCATCGCACGGGTCACGTAGTCTGGCCGACATCAGGACGGAACTGCATCTGCGCAGTACTGTCCTGATAACATCGGCAAGACCACGTGATTCGCGCTGTGGAGCGCACGACAAGCCGACCTGGCGAATAAGACTGGGAGCCACTGGAGCTGCGGCGAGGGCACAGGACGGCTGCCAGGCAGTGGAGGAAACCGCAGGCGAGTGGATTTTACTTATCCTTTAATATCCTTTAAGGCCACTCATCCCTTGCCGTCTCCACTGTTGGCTCCGGTCCCCGGAAATGGAGCCCGAAAACTTGGCCGAATTGTGCTATGTCGTGCAGCCTGGGCAGGCGCGCTCTCGTCCCTGGGAGGACTGCGCAGTAGTACTGCGCAAGCACAGAATACTCCCAGCCGCTGGAGACCGGGGAGCGCACCTTGCCACGCCGTGCGTACACAACAAAGTGCGATGTGGCCAGGGACCGGAGCCACCCATGGAGACGGCAAGGGACGAGTGGCCCTAAAGGGGGCTATACACTATGCAACCAACCAACCGACCATCCAATTTGATTATTATAATCGAATTGGATAAAAATTGGTGCTGCCAAGTGCATGCCCGCCCGACAAAGCGACCAATTTCGGGACAGAAATTGGGCGCACAGTCGATGTGCATGTTGGTAAATTTCAGGCCGAGGTTGGTCGGGTGCAGTACGGCGGCCGATTTGCGAACAAGCGACGAGACGACGAAACCCCCCCGCAATGTATAAATGTATGTAGTGTGTAGTGCATTTATACATTACCTGTCCGGTGTCGGCCTCCACCCGGTTTCCGTCCATCTCGCCGGGTTCCGCATACACACCGTCGGCGCTGACGTCACGAAGGCACATAGCGGCTGACGTCAGACGCTATGCGCCGCAAGCCTGTATGCGGCTTACCCGGCGAGATGGACCCAGCAAGCTGCTACAGGACAGGTAAAGTATAAATGCACTACACTACATACATTTATACATTGCAGGGGCAGCAGCGGGGCGGACAGTGGCGGCTCAGTCAATTCCGATGATTTCATGCTGAAATCGGAAGGGAATCGGCCTGTAGTGTATGGGCAGATTCGATTAGAAATATTTGTCTCTTGGTGGAATCTGCCCATATTCGTTCTAGTGTATGGGCACCTTAAAGAGACACTGAAGCGAAAAAAAATATATGATATAATGAATTGGTTGTGTACTATGAATAATTACTAGAAGATTAGCAGCAAAGAAAATATTCTCATATTTTTATTTTCAGGTATATAGTGTTTTTTCTAACATTGCATCACTCTATAATATGTGCAGATTACACAACACTCAGCATTCAAAATGAGTTTTTCAGAGCAGTCTGTGAAGTAATAAACTCTCCTCTGCTAGAGGAAAAGTAAACAGTTCAATTACAGTTCAGATAATAAAAGTCAGATAACAGCCCTCTCCAGGACCAAGTTGGTCTGAGAGCTTAATAGCTTTTTTGCATAGAGATAACAACTGGAGTTTCTCAACTCTTCCTGCACTGGAAACAATTAGACTGATGTATCTGATCTTAATGTTTTTTTTCTTAGCTGTACTACACATACAAATCATAATATCATTTTTTTTCGCTTCAGTGTCTCTTTAAGAGGCCTCAAGGAAGTCCCAGTTAAAGGACAACTGTACAGTAGAAAGAGGGCTATGGAGGCTGCCATATGTATTTCATTTTAAGCAATACCAGTTGCCTGGCAGCCCTGCTGATCCTCTGCCTCTAATACTTTTAGCCGTAGCCCCTGAGCAAGCATGCAGCAGATCAGGTGTTTCTGACATAATGGTCAGATCTGACAAGATTACGGTAGCTGCATACTTGTTTCTGGTGAGTCAGACACTACAGCAGACAAATAGATCAGCAGGGCTACCAGGTAACTGGTATTGTTTAAAAGGAAATAAATATGGCATCCTCCATATACCGCTTACTAAAGGTCTCCTTTAACCCAAGTGATTTGTAAGTCGGGGACTGCCTTTACTTTCATTGATCCCAGTAATGTATTCATCTGAATTGATTTTGTCAGTTTACAAACATATAAAGTATCTTGTTGGGTTTACCACTGAGACTGCACCATACAGTCTGTACAGCAGGGGTCTCAAACTCAATTTACCTGGGGGCCGCAGGAGGCAAAGTCAGAATGAGGCTGCGCATAAGGGATTTCACACACAAAAAAAAAAAGGCTTTAGAGTCCTTCCCTCCCTTGTGTCTGTTCTAATTCGAATTGGCTGCCTTAGCAGCTAATTGTGCACACAGAACATCTTCCTATATAACTGTTATGATGGCATGTCATTTCCGCTATCAGCAGCAACCGCCCCCCGTCCCTTGCATTGATTTTTATTTCGATTCAAAATCAAATTTACACTGAAGCGAACAATTTTGCCTATTTTACCTTATAGTTCGCTTCAGTGCTCCCATTACAAGTAATCTGCCATGTCCCCACCGCAAAACGAGGGCTGCAGAGCCCCCAAATCGCCGGGGAGGCAATCCGCCGGCATTTCCTGGAAGGGGCAGAGCTTTCAGCTTCAGCTCTGCCCCTTCTGACGTCGCCACCTCTGCCCGCCCCTCTCACTCTTCCTTCACAGAGGGGCGGGGAGAGGCGGTGATCTGTGCGGCATTTGACATCAGGATGGTCAGAGCTACAGCTGGAAGCTCTGCCCCTCAGCGCAGTATTGGATGTTTGTCCGGGGGATTTGGGGGCTCTGCAGCCCTCGTTTAGCTGCGGGGATGCGGCGGATTACTTGGGATCACTGAAGCGAACTATAAGGTAAAATAGGCAAAAATAGTTCGCTGCCGTGTCTCTTTTGCTTTTGCCGGCGCGGGCCAAAAAACATTGCATCGAGGGCCGCGAGTTTGAGACCCCTGCTGTACAGCAGCATTCATCTAGCTGAAGAGGAACTCCGCACACATACATTCATCTAGCTGAAGGGGAACTCCGCACACATACATTCATCTAGCTGAAGGGGAACTCCGCACACATACATTCATCTAGCTGAAGGGGAACTCCGCACACATACATTCATCTAGCTGAAGGGGAACTCCGCACACATACATTCATCTAGCTGAAGGGGAACTCCGCACACATACATTCATCTAGCTGAAGGGGAACTCCGCACACATACATTCATCTAGCTGAAGGGGAACTCCGCACACATACATTCATCTAGCTGAAGGGGAACTCCGCACACATACATTCATCTAGCTGAAGGGGAACTCCGCACACATACATTCATCTAGCTGAAGGGGAACTCCGCACACATACATTCATCTAGCTGAAGGGGAACTCCGCACACATACATTCATCTAGCTGAAGGGGAACTCCGCACACATACATTCATCTAGCTGAAGGGGAACTCCGCACACATACATTCATCTAGCTGAAGGGGAACTCCGCACACATACATTCATCCAGCTGAAGAGGAACTCCGCACAAGGAGACACAGATTTCCAGCAATGGTTTTCACACGTTTTTATTGACATAGAAATAAAATGTACTAGATGCTCTCCATTGTACAACAGAAGCAAACCGATTCACGTGGACGAAGCCCAGCCGGTGGTCCAGCATGCGGCCAATTCAAGAATACAGGAGTTCAGAGTGGGCCAGCCTGCAGGAAGGAATGCCTCAGATCTTGCATGGGAAGGTGCCGGCTTCCCTCTGCTCATCCCACTTCTCCACCTGCAGCAGATACAAGCATCACTTATACTTACACATTATTCATAAAGCACAAATATATTACGCAGCAGCAGCTAGGGGAGACATTGCAGCACTCAGGGGATGTAACATCCAAAAATAGTGCCCCAAGAATATAGACCCCCTTTTTTCCTCCAATATAGGTCCTCCATTCCGCCCCCCCTCCCCCCCCCCCCCCCCCCCTACCTTTTTACCAGGTCTGGTTGCCTTTGCCTAATAGTAGGAATTGTGCAGTGCCAGAGGGATTGTGGGAAATATTTTTAGCTCATCTCAGGATGCTTTCATTATCAGATAAGATAGAACACTATAGCTACGTACACATCTGACTAACTACCGGTCGTCAGGCCCGCCCACGGGGCGCCCGTTCTGTCGACAGTTTCCCTGTGTGTACAGTCTGTCGGCAGGCTGATAAGGCTGGTTTTGCTCAGCGGATTGCCAACAGACTGTACACACGGGAAACTTGTCAGAACAGCTGCCCCGGGGGCGGGTCTGATGACCAGTAGTTAGTACAAGTCAGACGTGTGTACGTAGCTCTTGGCTAGAGGCCAAAGGTGGCCATACACTTGTAGATTTGCAGCAGATTCGACCATCAGATAGATTTCTGTCAGATGCCTGTCGAGTCGAATCTGACAGGAATCTGATGTGTGCCACACACTAGGGACAGGTTGCCAATAGATTTCAGAATGAAATCATTGGAAATCAATCTAAATGCATTATTGGACCACTAGATCCAATACAACTCTATGGGCCATGGATCTGCAGCCAGCAGCAGATCGACCTAGATTTTCCATCCTGTCATATAAATCAAATCCATCGAAATCGTCCTCAAATCGTAAATTGATCGATTTGATTGAATCGACTGGTTAAATCGACCAGTGTATGGGCCCCTCTCCCTTTCTCTGAAGAGATTACAAAGTGACGTAAGCCTGTGGCCACTAATGGTCCAATTTCTAGCGAAAAATCGTTCGAGCTGTCAGAAATTCTGATTGAATTGATTGTAAATAATCTCAGTTGATGGACACAATCGCCCGATTGGATTTCCGTCGAACCAAAATTTGGATTTTCTTGTTGGTTGTGATAGATAGGAAGCAAAGACTGGTTCGTTGATGGTGTAGTGAACGATTTCATGAATGATTTTTCGCTAGAAATTGGATTGTTAGTGGCCACCTTAAGTGATGTTTGCTGTGGTGGGAGGGAACGGAAACTGTGGCAGAGAGGGAGGTAAAATTAACAGAGTTGGATTGCAAAAAAGAAAAAAAAAAGACAAAAAGGTGGGGCAGAAGTCACTTTCATTGTTACAGAGCGAACAGAATTTATTTCTTCACACTTCTCTTGAATCTGTGTCAATGTTCTGCATATATGGTGAGGAGAGAAAGCAAGGACTGAGTGGCACTCCCTGTGGATGAGCTATCCGTATGTGAAACTTTGAAAGCAAAAAAAACCCTCACCGCATCATCTAGGTTACCTCTTGTCCTGTTGCTTGGACGTGTGCTCTGCGGAAGCAGCAGAAGAGCAAACAACTGTACAGAGATATCACTGGAAGAAGAAAGAGGAAATCCGGGCACCTTCCGTCCAACTGTCATTTATTGCAAGCCAAAACAGACATCCATTAGGTTACCACAACCATAAGTACCTCGTGTAAGTGGTCTTGTGGGGTGATGATCGGTGGAGATGCGGGAGCCAGGGCACTAAGTAGGTCCGGCGACGGCCGTTTCGCGTCTATGCAGACGCTTGGTCACGCCACGTACCACTGTGGTACGTGGCGTGACCAAGCGTCTGCATAGACGCGAAACGGCCGTCGCCGGACCTACTTAGTGCCCTGGCTCCCGCATCTCCACCGATCATCACCCCACAAGACCACTTACACGAGGTACTTATGGTTGTGGTAACCTAATGGATGTCTGTTTTGGCTTGCAATAAATGACAGTTGGACGGAAGGTGCCCGGATTTCCTCTTTCTTCTTCCAGTGATATCAATGTTCTGCATATGCAGAACATTGACACCCCTCGACAGTGCATACACACGCAATATAGTCTGCTGAAAACCCACCCAGCGGGAGGTGCCGACAGACCCGTCGTTGGCTGCTGTGGTGCGTGTGCATGCACCTTTAAAGGGACACTGTGTGGGGGGGGGGGGGGTCAGGGGAAAATGAGTTGAAGTTACCTGGGGCTTCTAATGGTCCCCCGCAGAAGTCCTGTGCCCGTGCAGCCACTCACCAATGCCTCCGGCCCCGCCTCCCGCCTCTGGAATTTCTGACTTTAAAGAGAGTCTGAAGCGAGAATAAATCTAGCTTCAGACCTCATAGTTAGCAGGGGCATGTGTGCCCCTGCTAAACCGCCGCTATCGCGCCTCTAAACGGGGGTCCCTTCACCCCCAAATCCCCTCGGTGCAGCGGGGGGGGGGGGGGGGGAGCGCTTCCTGGTTGGGGCAGGGCTAACCGCCGCAGCCCTGCCCCGCACTCGGCTGTGAGCGCGTATCTCCGCCTCTCCCCCGCCCCTCTCAGTCTTCCTTCACTGAGAGGGGCGGGGGAGAGGCGGCGATGCGCCGCTGATAGACGTGACTGGAGGCAGGGCTGCAGCAGTTAGCCCTGCCTCCAGGAACGACCAAGTCTGCGACCAAGTCTTGCGGGGGTAGGTTTGGGGGTGAAGGGACCCCCGTTTAGTGGCGCAATAGCGGCGGTTTAGCAGGGGCACACATGCCCCTGCTAACTATGAGCTCTGAAGCGAGATTTATTCTCGCTTCAGTTTCTTTAAAGTCTGAAAGTCACTGCGCCTGCGTTGCCGTGTCCTAGCTCCCGCTGATGGCACCAGGAGCGTACTGCGCAGGCCCAGTATGGTCTGTGCCTGTGCAGTGCGCGCCTGGTGATATCCGCGCTAACGAGGACACGGCAACGCAGGCGCGATGGTTTTCAGACTTTAAAGTCTGAAATTCCAGAAGTGAACCGGAGGCGGGGCCGGAGCATTGGGGAGTGGCTGCGCGTGCACAGGGTGTCTGTGGGACACCATTAGAAGCCCCGGGTAACTTCAACTCATTACCCCCACAGTATTCCTTAAAAAAAAAAAAAAAAAAAAAAAAAAAAAAGAGAGAAATTCAGCTTAACATAATACTATTACCTGTTGATATATAGATATAGATATACATATACATACACACACCCACAATTATGTGGTGGCAGAGGGGGCGTAGGTAGCCAGTCTCCATGTACCGAGGTCTGAGCCACCACGCAATTGTCTTATGTTAACGCGGAACATCTCCTTTTAGTTTTGAGGAGATGTAATCTGCCCAGCCCTTGCATAATCTGGTACTGCAAGTATGGGGTCTGCAGGGGGAGATTTGGCCTTCTTCCCTGCGAGCCATTTTAAAGAAAAACTGTAATAAATAAAAAAATAAAATAAAATAAAAAGGAGCAGCTTTAGAGGGGGGTGGGGTACTTACCTTAAGAGGGGGAATCCTCTGGATCCTAATGATGTCCCTCCCCCTCACCCTCCAGCATCCAGCCCCCGAATATACAGCTGTAGCACCGGCAATATTTACGCTCCTGGTTCCAGCGCAGGCACAAGAGCCGCTTTCTGATGGGCTCCGGTGGAAATAGCAGAACCGGCTATACTACGCTGGAGCCAGGAAGGTAAGCATTCACCTTGCCAGGGTTCGGGGGCTGCCAGTGCTGGATACCGGAGGGTGAGGGGGGACGAGGGAAGCCTCATTAGGGACCAGAGGCTTCCCCCTCCTAAGATAAGTACCCCACAGGGGCTGTTTTTGTTTTTACAGGTTCTCTTTAACCTCCTTAGGCCCGGTTCACATTAGCGTTCGCTGTCCGGATTCGCTGGGCCGAATCCGGACCGTATACTGTTTAAACGGAACAGACGTTCGCCATAGCAATGCAAAGTCTATGCGACCGTACACACGCGTCCGTTCCGTACGGACCGGAGCCAGACCGGATCCGGACACTTTTCCAACATGCGCTATTTTTAAGGTCCGGATCATCCGGCCGACGCACCCGGACCGGAGCCTGACTGCACCGTCCGGCAATAGAAACCAATGGGAACCGGAAAGCACAGAACACACTGGCTATAAAAACCGAACGTTCTACCCCACTTCCTATGCGTATTCTAGCGGCCATTTTGGATGGGGACACATGGGCCCAGCATGTCTGGAGTGGAGCAGCAGTGACTTTGTGCTGGAGCTGTTTGGCAGTATGTCAGACGTGGAGGTGAGGTCCTACACAGCGGAGGACCTGATTCTACAAGTGCAGCTTCTGCTGACCGCCCAGACCCCAGGAATTTATATAGTGTGTTATCTCTTTAAAAAAACCGGATCCGAATCGCAGCCGTATTCATACCGGATTGAAAACATATGCTAACGGACCGGATCCGGATAGGAACCGTACAGGTCCGGTACGGTCCGGACATCCGGCCCGTTTTTCCCAAAAACGCAAGTGGGAACGGTAGCGGTAAACCAGAGTCAGGCTCAGGATGGAAATCTGCAGCTCCGAGTGTTAGTCCCGAGCTGGATCCATGGGAGGTGTGTAATGCGCAGGGCTGCCGCAGATCTTTAGTGGTATGATTTTTTTTAAGGTCTAAAAAATTGCACCACTTTCAGACAATAAAATCAAGAAATAACGGCAGGAAGCAAACCTGTAACATAACACTCCCCTCCTGGGGGATACTTACCTTGGGAGAGGGAGGCTTCTGGATCCTAATGAGGCTTCCCCTCCATCCCAGTAATACAGCAATGGAACCCCCCCCCCCCAAAGAACGACAAGGTAAATTTTACCTACCATGATCTAGCCCTACTGCATTGGATCGCGGTGGGTAAATATTGCTGCACCTGCACAGTGCTTGTCAGGGGAAGTTTTGGGTGGAGCCAGAACTGGATTTCCCCCAAGCTACAGAAGACAAAGCAGCCTCATTGAGATCCTGAGGCTTCCCCCTCCCGAGGCAAGTATACCCCAGAGAGGTTTTTTAGATTACAGATTCCCTTTATAAAGTGGTTGCTGTTAGGACATGAGCTCTTAGCACTCAGTTTTTGAAATGCCGGAAGACAATCAACTAACAGGGGAAAAAAAATGCTTTCCAGGTGTTGGTGGCTCTGTGGTGTCACTGGAACACTGTGCTGAAACTGCATGTAGAAGTAGCAGCGTGCTTGGATTTGTAGTTCACTGGCTGAAGAAACAGGTGGGCTAAATCCACTTCAGAGATGGGGATAAATTAGCAATCAGCAGTAAGATGGGGAAGAGCACAGAACTTACCCAGGAATTCGGGCACATGGAACTGAAGACCCGGAAATACCACTGGCAGGGGTGGGGGTCCTGACCCTTCGCAGTCAAAGACTTCTCACACCGATGAAAGTCTACAGAGAATACAACAGGGGAAAAAAAAGAGATCAGCCAGTGCACACCACAAGCATAACACACATTAAAAGACAACTGAAGCTAGAGGGATATGGAGGCTGCCATATTTATTTCCTTTTAAGCAATACCAGTTGCCTGGCTGCTCTGCTGATCCTCTGCCTCTAATACTTTTAGCCACAGCCCCTAAACAAGCATGCAGCAGATCAGGTGTTTGACATTATAGAATCACTTGTGTGCTGAGTTGTATGGCCCTGCAGCGAGCCCTTAAAGCGGCAGTGGCCTATTTTGTAAAAAAAAAAAAAAAAAAAAAAAATGGCCTTGTCACTAGGGGGGTTTAACCACTTTACCACCAAGAGCGTAGAAACACGTACCGCCCTGCCGCTACCCGCGCTCCCGCTTGCTCGTGCGCACAACGCCGCCTGCTCGGAGACCAATGAACGGGAAAAAACGTTCCCGTTCATTGATCTCAGCAATGATCGGCTGCTTCTATGAGAAGCAGCGGGATTATTGTGAAAAAAAAAAAAGTTTCCCAACGTCCTGTAAGCGTACTTCCGACGCTTACAGGTCGCATGAACAAAAAAGTACTGTGGCCATCTTGTGGCCAAATAGTAAAACTACATCCAAAAACATTTTTCATATACAAATACCTAGTTTTACATTATAAATTAACTCATTACCTCCCACACTCCAATTTTTATTTTTTTTGTAATAAAAAGAAAAAAAATTACAATAAAAAACAAAAACCATAAAACAAATAGTTACCTTAGGGACTGAACTCTCCATATCTATGTCAAGGAGGGTATAACACTTATTTTATAAACTATGGGCTTGTAATTAGGGATGGATGCAAGACTGAAAAAAATGCACCTTTATTTCCAAATAAAATATCGGCGCCAAACATTGTGATAGGGACATAATTTAAACGGTGTAATAACCGGGACAAATGGGCAAATACAATACGTAGGTTTTAATTATCCTACTAATATAATAAATGGGAAAATTCGGATGTTTGTTACTCGATCACGCAAAAATGGCTGAACGGATTTGAATGAACTTTGGCACACACATCGTACATTACCTGGAATAAAGTATAGGATACATTTTATTCCCATAACCAAAAGGGGGCGGAGACAAATATAAATTTCACTGGAAAATGTAAACTGCAGCCATTATTACACTGTTAATGGTAGGGTTCTCAAACTTTGCACAGTTGGACGTTGGGTGAATGGGATTAATATTCAGAAAGGTGGGTGGAGTCTATAAAAGCCAATCAAAATTAACCCATTGATTTTCAAGGGGAATATTTACATTGCTGCCATTCTTGCACTGTTAATGGCACAAGCCTCAAACCTGATACAGTTGATCATTGGGTGACTGGGGTTCAATTTCAGAAAGGGGGTGGAGCCACAAACAGCCAATTAGATTTGTTTCATTCCAATGCAAATTATTGATGCCAAACACCGCAAAGCTCACAAACTTGGTATTTGAGTAATTAATTGTGCGTTAGGGTTTGAAAAGTGGGCACAGCCAACACCAGCCAAATACATAAGTGGGCAATGCCGGGTCATAAGTGGGCGGAGACAAATTTTACTGGGAAAATGTAAACAGCAGCCATTCTTACACTGTTAATGGTAGGGTTCTCAAACTGCACAGTTGGTGACTGGGATTAATATTCAGAAAAGTGGGTGGACCCTACAAAAGGCAATCAAAAATTACCTATTGATTTTTCAGGGGAATATTTCATTGCTGCAATTCTTGCACTGTTAATGGCACAAGCCTCAAACCTGGTACAGTTGATCATTGCGTGACTGGGGTTTACATTCATAAAACAGGGTGGAGCCACACACAGCCAATATGATTTGTTTCATTTGAATGCAGGTTATTGATGCCAAAGACCGCAAAGCTCACAAACTTGGTCATTGAGTAATTGATTGTGTGTTAGGGTTAGGAAAAGTGGGCGCAGCCAGCACCTGCAAAATACATAATCCGGTAATGCCGTGTCATCAGTAGGCGGAGACAAATGCAAATTTCACTGAGAAAATGTAAACTTCAGCAATTCTTACACTTTTAATGGTAGGGCTCAAACTGGTCACTGGGTGACTGGGATTAATATTCAGAGAAGTGGGTGGAGCCTACAAAAGCCAATCAAAATTCATCTATTGATTTTCAAGGGGAATATGTAATTGCTACCATTCTTGCACTGTTAATGGCACAAGCCTTAAACCTGCTACAGTTGGTCATTGGGTGACTGGGGTTCAAATTCAGACAAAGGGGTGGAGCCACAAACAGCCATTCAGATTTGTTTAATCTCAATGCAAATTATTGATGCCAAAGACCGCAAAGCTCACAAACTTGGTTATTGAGTAATTGTGTGTTAGGGTAAGAAATAGTAGGCGGAGCCAACACCAGCCAAATACATACCCGAACAATGTCAGGAAATCAGTGGGTGGAGAAAAATACAAATTTCATTGCGCAAATGTAAACTGCAGCCATTCTTACACTGTTAATGGTAGGGTTCTCAAACTTTGCACAGTTGGTCACTGGGTGACTGGGATTAACATTCAGAAAAGTGGGTGGAGCCTATAAAAGCCAATCAAAATCCACCTATTGATTTTTAAGGGGAATATTTAATTGCTGCCATTCTTGCACTGTTAATCACCTGTACCTGGTACAGTTGGCCATTGGGTGATTGGGGTTCAAATTCAGTAAAGGGGTGGAGCCACATCCAATCAGATTAATTTTATTTCATTGCAAATTATTGATGCCAAAGACCGCAAAGCTCACATACTTGGTCATTAAGTAATTGTGTGTTAGGGTTAGGAAAAGTGGGCAGAGCCAACACTAGCCAAATACATACCCGGGCAACGCCGGGCGTCCAGCTAGTGGAGGCATTATTTTAAAACTATAATGAGTGAAAACTGAGAAATAATGAATTTTCTCCTTTTTTCCTTGTTCTTCCTGTTAAAATGCATTTACAGTAAAGTAGCGCTTAGCAAAATGTACCACCCAAAGAAAGCCTAATTGGTGGCAGAAAAAACAAGATATAGTTCATTTCATTGCGATAGGTAATGATAAAGTTATAGACGAATGAATGGAAGGAGCGCTGAAAGGTGAAAATTGCTCTGGTGATCAAGTGGTTAAGACTGTGGCCCTCAAGAGGTTAACACAAAACACCACTGTAAGGCATAGTATAAGTACAGCCGCATCATTCACTTAATAATAATAATGCTAACATTCATTCAGATTGTTATTGGCAAATAAACCCAAACATGGAAATGGTCACTGCACAATGCAGCCACCTGCCACTGGGTACGAGAGAAATCGCCAATGGGAGACTTGGGCACAGGATACAGATGATATACATCTTACCCTGCTCCTGCATAAGTCCTGGCGGCGTTGATCACTATTCCCCCTCTAGGGCCACGTGGATGGTGGGGAATCATGCAATTCTGCTTCTAGCTATTGCTGGAGGCCGAATTACAGGGTTTTAAAAGTAACTTCAGCTCTGTCTTCCGACGGCGCCAAAGTTACTCACTGTGCGTCGCTGTAGGCGTCATTCCCATTACGAACTATGGTGGCGCCGGCTGCGCCCAAATCTTCCTGCACTCTAATCGACGTGCTTGTCTGTCACTTGCCTCAGTCAATGCCAACCACTACTCTTCTCTGACACCAGTCTCTGGACGATGGGCCTTTCTAATTAGCAGATGCGTACATGCTGGTTCATCACCACACAGTAGGGGCCAGCAACGGCGATGGCAGGGAATACAAATGATTAAAAATGGCTGCAGCAGTCAGCAATGAAAGCAGCTTCCTCATGACTATTTTTTTAAATTTTAAAATTTCCTTCATGTTGCCTTTGAAGCAAAGGTGTCTTAAAACATGTGGAGTTCTTCCTTTGCTGTCAACAGAACTTGTTCCTAAAAATGTGCTACCCATGGTAAGTACAGAGAAATGTTAATGCAGAGGTATGTGAATCCAGCGAGATGCCCCCCCCCCCCCAGTCCCCATAATCACTCCTGGAAAAATTTAACTTTGGATAAAACATTTCAGACATGGAGGGCAGGCTTGCTGCAATGTTCTCTACTTTCACCCTCTGATTCCCATTCACTCTCCCTAAAGTGAACTGAACACCAGGCACAACTTTTTATTTTTTGGGAAGGGAGATGGAAGCTGCCATATTAATTTCCTTTTAACCACTTCAGTACCAGCCGTCCACTTAAAGAGACTCCGTAACAAAAATTGCATCCTGTTTTTTATCATCCTACAAGTTCCAAAAGCTATTCTAATGTGTTCTGGCTTACTGCAACACTTTCTGCTATCACAGTCTCTGTAATAAATCAATGTATCTTTCCCCTGTCAGACTTGTCGGCCAGTGTCTGGAAGGCTGCCAAGTTCTTCAGTGTTGTGGTTCTGCTATGAACTCCCCCTTTCAGGCCCCTCTCTGCACACTGCCTGTGTATTATTTAGATTAGTGCAGCTTCTCTCTGCTCTCGTATCTTTTACAAGCTGGATAAATCCTCCTCTGAGCTGGCTGGGCTTGCACATACTGAGGAATTACATACAGGAAGAGCTGTTTGCAGGAAGAAACGAGCAGCCTGAAACTTCAGTGCATGAGAACAGGGGGAAAGAAACACACAAATGATCTCTTGAGATTCAAAAGGAAGGGTGTATACAGCCTGCTTGTGTATGGATGTATTTTCTATGTGTGGACATACTGTACATCAACCTACTTCCTGTTTTGGTGGCCATTTTGTTTGTTTATAAACAAACTTTTTAAAACTGTTTTTAACCACATTTAATGCAGCGAGGAGCGGCGAAATTGTGTCAGAGGGTAATAGGAGATGTCCCCTAACGCACTGGTATGTTTACTTTTGTGTGATTTTAACAATACAGATTCTCTTTAAGGACCAGAGACTGATGGCACAAAAAAAAAAATAAAATAAAAAAAACAGGGTTGCCAACATCATGCCACATGGAATAGCCAATTCCGCCAAGCATCTTTATTTTACCGCTCACCTTGCCAAATGCGGTATGACGGCGGAGCTCTGTAAGCAGGTCAGGAGCAGATTTCATTGCCTCCTCACCCTCTTATCAATGTGAGCCAATGGTGATTGGCTCACAATGATCACGAGATCAGGAGCCAATGAAAGCGGCTCCTGACCGGCTCCCAGAGCTCCGCCGTCATACCGCATTTGGCAAGGTGAGCGGTAAAATAAAGCTGTTCTCTGCATTACCCAGTGCGGTAAGCCTTCATAAAATGAGGCCAAAACTCTTGGAGAAGTTCTCAGTCTGCAGTATAAACCTTGACCTGTTCTATACTTCCTGGAGGTAGTAAAGGTTTACGATTACAGAAATGTGATCGGTCAGGTTTTTCCTTATTTTACTAGATGTCATTCTTTTGACTGCTGGTAAAGTGAAATAGACATAGGAGACAAGGGAACCAACAATCATTCTCCCGTACACTGAGGAAGTTAAATGGAACGGACAGGCTTCCTGCGCTCATGTACACCAAACAGATTTAAAACATGAATTAGAGAACAAGCAGGTTGGTAAAAAGAAAAATACAGGAAAGCAATCACTAATTATTACTTATATTTTATATTAAACCTATTAAAGTGTACCTGAGACGTAAACTACAGCAGCATTCATCCTTACCTGGGGATTCCTCCAGCCCCATGCAGGCAGAGGACTCCCTCACCATCCTCCCCACCAGCTCCTGTAAATTGGCCATTCACGAATGTTCGGTCCAGCCGCGCATGCACCCCTCTCGTGGCCATGGGAGCAAGCGTGCAGCAGAGCATGACTGGCTAAATTGCCAAAGTTGACCACAGCACAGTGAAGCAGCTCAGGGAGGGCGGCAAGGGAGCCCTCAGGCCAGTGTTGCCAACTTATCCCTTTAATTACTGACACATCTAAGTTATACAGGTTCTGGGGCTAATCTGTGCCTTAACTGCATCTACCTAGCCACAAAACCTGTATAATTCATATGTGTCAGTAATTAAAGGGATGAGTTGGCAACACCGCCCTCAGCCTGCATGGGGCTGGGGGAGGCCTCAGCTAAGGATGAATGCTGCTGAAGTTTACTTCACAGGTTTCTTTTAAAGCGGGATTAAGCTCTGCCATAATATTCAGTAAAAAGTGTTTTCCTACTTTATATTACCCATAAAGTTATATTTATTTTTGTGCACAAGTATTACTGTCCACTTACAAATTACAAGTTCCTAAAGTACAGTTTATCTGCTCTGAAAGCTGCCATTGCATATTATAATGTACCTAGTGAGGATTTCTGTGCTGAATTAACCTTCTGCTATCCGTACAAGTTAAAACACTACACTGAATGTTTACTAATACAGTAGAATCCCTTTATAGTAAACTCCAAGGGACCAGGAAAAGTAGTTTACTATATCAGAATTGGTCATACATAGTGTATTTATAGACACATTTACTGAGACCTGAGGAATGAGTTTACTATAACTAGTGGTTTACTATAGGTGCGTACACACATTTAACCTTTTCGAACAACTTGTAATCTGACTTGTTGTTTGAACGACTTGTAGTGCAAACAATTGTTCAGACGTCATGCACACACTGACCAACAAAGCGCTAATATGCCAATTTACATGTCGTTTAAACAACTAGACAATGGACTGGATAGAACAATAAACTAGATTAAATGACTGATCAAACGACTTGTTGTTTGAACATCTATTAGTTGGACAAACAACTCGAAGTCATTTGTACACATGTACGGACCTAATGCTGGGCATAGACTGTACTTTTTTTTTTCTTATCAATCGAGCCGCTGATGGCTCGATTGAGAATTTCCGACATGTCGGATCACCGTGTGGATCAATTCCCGGCTCGATCCCCGCGGGTGGACAATTGGCAAAAACGAAGCGCTGATAAGGAAGTGCCCGCGGGGATGAGCGGGAATCGATCCGCGTGGACGAGTGGTGACGTGCTGGCTCGATTCCAACGCATAAACGTACCGTCTATGCCCAGCATTACAGTCGTTTGAATGACAGTTGGTCCAGCGGATCGGGCAAACCGGCTTTTATCAGTCGTCTTTCAAACAACAAGTTGTTCGAAAAAGTTGGACGTGTGAACGTACCTTTAATCAGAGTTTACCATAACGAGATTCTACTGTAGCGGCTAAACAAACAAGATAATGTTATCACTTCAGTTCAGATATAGCTTCCCACTGAAGTAGAAAGTGCTGTGTTTAACTGTTTCAATGCTGTTTTGCTATCATTTTGTATGGTAGTAGGTTTTATGCCTGGTACACACCATGCAGTTTCATCGTCAGATGAATTGAATAGATCATTCCCAACACGTCAGGTTTGATCTCCAATAGTTTTTCTGATCGATCTGTATAGAAGTGATCGGAAAATCGATCAGAAAAACGATCGGAAATCCGTGGACCTGCTGGAAATTATCTATTCGCCTTATCTTTCTGATGGAAAATTGCATGATGTGTACCGGGAATAAGGCTGTAAGTCTTTCAGAGCAAAGAAGAAATTCTGAGATTCAGACCACGTTCAGGACATTCTTGACGCAGATTTGCTTTGAAGGACATTCAGTATAAAGAAAGCTCTTACCCAGGTAGTTCTGGAAGCAATGTCTGGTCTGGTTCTGGTTGGGGAAACGGGCATCAAAGGGAGCGGTTTTGTAGTTTTCAATCTTGGTACGAATATCCTCTGCCATTTTGATTGCTGAAAGATAAGAGGGGAAAAAAAACAAAAACACCAGCTATGAATCACCATAGTCAAGAACACGGGCGAGTCACAGCACTAGGAATAGACTGATGCTGCAATATTTTTTAATTAAACTTTTGCAGTCTTTGCTAGAGGTGGTTAGGGGAAAAATAAAAAACAGGATTGCGGCAATACTAGAAATGTGCAGCCGCATAACCGTTGCTTTCAATAGGTAGCTGCAGAAAGAGGCTGATTTAGAACTGTTACACTTGCATTGACAAGAGCAACGACAACCCAATGCGCGTGCACGCGGCTGGCAGCACATACAACGTTACATACGAGCCCACATTACCCTACCAAGCCCAGGACCAGCGCCGGACGAGGCAAAGTATACAGCACATTTAACGTTAGGGGGGGGGCAGCGCCAGGGTATTTGTCCCTCGTCACGATATCGCTCACCGTTACCGCCATGCTTTGCCCGAAATTGGTCACATTGTTTATCAGGCATGCACTTGCCAGCACCGATTTTTACCCAGTTCGATAATTGTCGAATTGGATGGTCAATCGGACAAGTCGCTAGATGTATGGGCACCTTAAAGGAGTTGTCATCCATAAAATGCATCCCCGATATACTTACCCGGGGCTTCCTCCAGCCCCTTGCAGCAGACAAGTCCCATGCAGCGTCTCTGCTAGCAGCTGCCGACCCGGGATCCCTGCCGATGCAGAGGGCGACCTCAAGGTCATCTTCTATTGCATCTGCGCAAGCGCCACTGTCAATCAAGCCCACGTTGCCCTGCGCAGGTGCAGAACTACTGTGCCTGCGCAGTACACCGCGGACAGGATTGACAGTGATGCTTGCGCGCTAGAGGTGGTCGGCTTCTGCACCGGCGGGGACCTTGGGCCGACGGCTGCGAGCAGAGACACTGTGTGGGACATGTCAGCTGCAAGGGGCAGGAGGAAGCTCAGGGTAAATATATCAGGGAGCAGCATTTTATGGCTGACAACTCCTTTGGGCCTTGTTCCCATTGTGTTCCGTTCGGGAGGCCGTCCACGGTGGGCGGGTTTTGATGCTTTTTTTCCCCGATTTCTGTGCGTTGGACGCTTTTGCAGAGCGATTGCGGTTTTTCTCTTCCCGATGTTGGTCAGGAAGTGAACTCTTTTTGATCCGGAGCAATTTTGTGAGCGTTTTCCTATACCTTCCATTGAGGCCTGAAAAATGACCCATGCATTGCTTTTCTGAGCGGAAACCGTTTAGATGTGAACTTTCTCATAGAGAATCATTGCACAAGCACTTTCAGGGCGATTTTTTAAAATCGCCAGCACTTAAAAAAAATGTCAAAACACGCCCCTAGTGTGAATGAGCCCTTAAAGCTATGAAGAGACACAAGGTAACGGTCACACAATTGTGTGCTCTCATTTCAGGTCTGCAGACATGCTTATTGTGTTCCATACACAGAGGAGGATCAGCAGAGGTGCCCTCTGATTGGACGGTGGACGGGCACAGGGAAACCTGCATTACAAGATACCAGAACTTGCACTACATTGTCACCCTACAATGGTTTTGAAAGACAATACAATCCAGCATGTGTACCTAGCTTACCTCCCAAACTTCCTAACGAAGCACGGTGTAGAGATGTCGTTTGGCAAAAGAAAGAAAAATTTTTACAGATTCAGCAGAACCCCTTTATAGTAAGCTGTGGGCTTTATTCACCCTTGGGCGCTTTGAGCAGGGCTGTGGAGTCTGTACAAAAACCATCCGACTCCACAGCCCAAGCTTTCAGCCCACGTTTTGCAAACATGCAGCATTTTTGGGTGATTGCGTTGCAATTCTCATTCACTCGAATAAGAATCACAAGACTTAGGCTACTTTCCCACCAAGACGTTGCGTTCTAGGGGACGTTATGGTCGCATAACGTGCCCCTAACGCAGCGCATGGTGGTGTTGAAGTTGGACTTCAGATTGAGCTGCGTCATGCAGCTCTCAAAGCAGCCGCTCCAGGTTAGTTATAGTAAGTCCGGATCTTTTTAAGGATTCGGATCATTGAAAAGATCCGGATCTTTTCAATGAACCGAATCATTTGAATAATTTTACTAGGGAAGCAGACTGGGTGAAATGACTAGCAGGACAGGACTTTCCCTGCACTGTACATTCTGTATGTTCCTGTTTCTTCCAGACAGACATCCACTGTGAACCGAATCATTCATTGTGATGATCCGGATGATTCGACTCACAAAAAAGATCCAGATCAAATGAACGATTCGTTCATGATCCGGACAACACTACAGTCCCACCAGTGCAGTAAATATTAGTCACCACAGTGCAGTGAATATTAATTAGCTATGTGGCTGGCCATGGAGGATAATATTACTGAGCATGTGCAAACAGTCTAACGTGGCTTAGCCCAGTATAACGTACAGCATGCAGCACTTTCCCAGAACATGCAGCGTTACCTTGTAACGCAACTTGGGCACTGTGAACAGCACATTGATTTTACAGTGCTGTGAGTTAGGCTGCGTTACTGGCTGCTGTAACGTGGGACGTTAACGCCCCACTGTGAAACCAGCCTTAATCATGGATAAAATCACCAAACATTTAAAATCAAAATGCCAATCGCTGGGCGATCGATCGCGGTCACATTTTGCAATATCGAGTGTGGACAGACAACCAAACCGAGAAGGATATAGCGGCTGCCATATTGATTTCCTTTTAAGCAATACTAGTCGCCTGGCAGCCCTGCTGACAGAAGGACAAACACAACAAATCTATGCTTTCACATAGACCCATTCACATACAGTGTGCTTCCTGCAAACATGTCCACTGTGCTACAAGGCAGCATTTCACAGTCTTCAGAACAGCGCACACGTTGCCATCTATTTGCTGCATGGCACACGTCCACTCCTGAGAAAACCATCAAACATAGTGGTGGAACATTGTATTGTGAAGGGGACATATGAAGCGTTAAGGGCTCTGTCACACTAGGGGCGTTTTTGGCCTTCTTTCAAGTGCGGGCAATTTTTAAAATGGCCCACAAATCGCTTGTGCAATAAATCTATGAGAAGGTTCATATCAGTACGGTTCGTGCATTGTGCAGTGCCTGTACCATTTTTTGGGGCGTTTTTGCTATAATGGAAGGTACAGGAAGAGCGCTAAAAGGTTTGCGGTATTTCTAGAATACATTGTATTTATTCTTTCCCGGGTCAGAATTACAAAACCGCTTGGAAAAAACGCTTTTACGAGAAAAGCAGCGGAAGTGGAGTGCCGGGAGGTGGTAAAAAAAAAAGCATGCAAAACGCTTGCATTTTCAGTGTGAATGAGGCCTAAAAGGAGACATATGTGGACTGGCCCTCCTCATGGTATTAATGTGCACCAAATGGCTCCAGAAAACTGCAGTGGTGGCTTGCTGCAGCAATACATCAGTAGTAACACAGAGATAGTAATGGTGTTACTGACAGAGGTTTCCTTCAACTGACACAACAGTGGTAATTCTATCCAGAATATCTGATTACACAGGGCACCTTATTACTGGTTTATAAAGATGAAATACCTTCCCATGTCTATTAAAGGACAACTGAAGCAAGAGGGATATAGCGACTGCCATATTTATTTTACTTACTAGCTGGACGCCCGGCGTTGCCCGGATATGTATTTGGCTGGTGTTGGCTCTGCCCACTTTTCCTAACCCTAACACACAATTACTTAACCTCCTTGGCGGTAACCCCGTAGTTCGGGGTAAGCCGCCGGAGGGTGCCGCTCAGGCCCTGCTGGGCCGATTTGTTTAATTTTTTTTTTGCTGGACGCAGCTAGCACTTTGCTAGCTGCGCCAGCACACTGATCACCGCCGCCCCGCGCACGATCGCCGCTATCCGTCGCGCCGCACGCAAAGCGCTGCCTGGCCAATCAGTGCCAGGGAGCACCGAGGGGTGGCCCGGGACTCCCAATGACGTCCCGACGTCAGTGACGTCATCCCGCCCCGTCGCCATGGCGACGGGGGAAGCCCTCCAGGAAATCCCATTCTTTGAACAGGATTTCCTGATCGGAGATCACCGAAGGTGATCGAAGAGGGCTGGGGGGATGCCGATAAGCAGCGGCTATCATGTAGCGAGCCCTGGGCTCGCTACATGATATAGGAAAAAAAAAATAAAAAAAAAACTGCTGCGCTGCCTCCTGGCGGATTTTTTTATACCGCCAGGAGGGTTAATGACCAAGTATGTGAGCTTTGCGGTCTTTGGCATCAATAATTTGCAATGAAATGAAATTAATCTGAATGGATGTGGATATTCCCTGGGGGGGGGGGGGTGTAATTAGTTGTCCATTAGAGGAGGGTTCTGTGTGAGAATAGGGTTAGGTTGAGTTGCATTTTATGATACAAATACAATTGAAAGCAATGGTTAGGTTGCATTTTCTGACAGCTATACGTAGCAAACCGGTTGCAAACATTGTCACCACACCGCAATGGTGCAGCCCATAGAGGCAAGCATCCAGCACAAGGCTGAGGAAACAGCCATAGGGCTGCTGTGTGGCCAGTGGGGGAGGTAGTCAGCCCCCTATAGACCGCAGTGACCCTCCAGTCACCAGGGACGTGTCTCAGGGCGCTGCAGCCCGGGGAGGAGCAGCTGGAGAGGTCAGTGGGGATCCGCAGAGCCTGCATTGCCGTACAGGGTAGCCCTCCCTCTCCCTCAGTCCCCCCGGTCTCTCACCTCCGAGTCACCCGCACACTCCTCTTCAATGTCACTTCTGCCAGAGACCGGAAAAGCTGCAGCGCTCCAACACCGGAAGTGCGTCACACGTACAGCTGAGGGCACGAAGAGAAGGGCACCTCGGGGCTCACAGCGCGTTACGTTTTGACGTCACGACGCAGGGGCGGTGCCAACTCCTAACGTCTTCATAAACTTTTTTTTTTTTTTTCCCTGTTCTCTGCGCGCGCCGGGGAGAACGCTGATTGGCTGGGCGCCTCTGCGCGCTCTCGCCGGAGGGAGGAGACGGGCGGACGCCGCGCTCTGATTGGCTGCGGCGCTGCGAGTTGCTAGGGCAAAGTGGACGGGCGCCATTTTGTGCGTGTGGAAAGTCACATCTGTGTGAGGCGGGGGGAGGGGCTGGCGGGTGTATCTGCAGCATAGGAAGGAAATGGCTCAGAGCCCTGCTGGTGACCTCATAAATCCTCTGCCTGACTTCTGAGGGGTGTGACCAGCAGTGAGCTGCAGCCTTACATGGGGGATCCACTGATAGAGGGGCTCCAGTCATAGAGGGGCTTCTGTCATAGAAAAAGCTACACTGATAGGGAGGGGTCCTGCATAGAAAAGGCTCCAGTCATAGAGGAAGCTACACTGATAGGGAGGGATCCTACATAGAAAAGGCTCCAGTCATAGAGGGGCTTCTGTCATAGAGGAAGCTACACTGATAGGGAGGGATCCTGCATAGAAAAGGCTCCAGTCAGAGGGGCTTCTGTCATAGAGGAAGCTACACTGATAGGGATGGATCCTGCATAGAAAAGGCTCCAGTCATGGAGGGGGTGTCTGTCATAGAGGGAGCTTCTTAGGGCCTGACAGGATCTATTTATGCCTGGATCGATCTCTGTAAAGAAATTGCATTCTCGGTAATGCTGGGCATACACGGTAAGTTTGTTCCTTATCAATCGAGCCGCTGATGGCTCAATTGATAATTTCCGACAGGTCCGATGACCCGCCGGATCGACTCCCCCGCTCGATCCCCGCGGGCGGACAATAGCGGGGAATCGAGCGGAAGATAAGGAGCCCCCGCTGGGATCGATCCAGACGCTAGCGGGGATGTGCCGGGATCGTGCCGGTGCATAAAACTTACCGTGTATTCCCAGCATAAAGCATACATGGCAAACTCTGGTCCTCAGGCTGCACGCCCTACACGATTGGTGGAGGCACTTCCTGTTCTGCCGCACTAAAACTGACAGTGGCATAATTATTCCCTATGGCAGAGTTTCCATGCGCAATTTGCTTGCGGGGAAACTGCGGATTCAGCCCGATTCACACGCTAGAGTAGAAGCAGTAGAGTGTTGTACCGTGTTAGCCATAAGTAAAAGCAAGAAGTTTTGAATCAGGATGATCCCATTTATTGGCTAACTTAGAGATGGATAAACAGTGAGCTTTCGACTTATAAAAAGCCTTCGTCGGACTGGTTCCTGACCAAAACTGAAAAACACAGCTTATATACACTGACATACAGAGGAGAAACATTCTTTAGCAAACATAAATGTAATTAGATGCCTTAACTGTTACTGAGGAGGCTTTCCCAGGCATCCTATCTAAATTGATAAGATCAATAGAATCCTCAACATGACATAAAGCAGACTCTGGTGATGGGGAGACATCGTAAATTCCGAATTCAAATGGTAACTGGCCTGGTTACATGGACCATTAATTCTAAGAGAATTGTGGCATTTAAAGCCAGCACCTGAAAGCAAATAAAATGAATAGTGACAGTGAATTCCATCTTACACGGGCCCTGAGAGCCATCGAATTTGGCCCTCAAGTGGTTTCCCCACTTTGCATTATGTATAGTCCACTTGAGACCCTGCAGCATAGTACGCCTACAGGGTTTATATGCATAGCACCACCACCCGCTCAGTGACATACTCCCTGCTGGACAGGGTCATATGCATAGCACCGTCCCTGCTCAGTGACATACTCCTTGCTGGACAGGGTCATATGCATAGCACCGCCCCCGCTCAGTGACATACTCCCTGCTGGATGGTCATGTGCATAGCGCCGCACCCCCCCCCCCCCCCCCCCCCCGCTCAGTGACGTACTCCCTGCTGGACAGGGTCATATGCATAGCACCGCACCCCCCCCCCCCCCCCCCCCGCTCAGTGACGTACTCCCTGCTGAACAGGTTCATATGCCCAGCACCGCCACCCGCTCAGTGACGTACTCCTTGCTGGACAGGGTCATATGCATAGCACCGCCACCCGCTCAGTGACGTACTCCTTGCTGAACAGGTTCATATGTATAGCACCACCCCCACTCAGTGATGTACTCCTTGCTGGACAGGGTCATATGCATAGCACCGCCCCCCGCTCAGTGACATACTCCCTGCTGGACAGGGTCATATGCATAGCGCCGCCCCCGCTCAGTGACGTACTCCCCGCTGGACAGGTTCATATGCATAGCACCGTCCCTGCTCAGTGACATACTCCCTGCTGGACAGGGTCATATGCATAGCGCCGCCCCCCGCTCAGTGACGTACTCCCCGCTGGACAGGTTCATATGCATAGCACCGTCCCCGCTCAGTGACATACTCCCTGCTGGACAGGGTCATATGCATAGCACTGTCCCCCTGCTCAGTGACGTACTCCTTGCTGGACAGGGTCATATGCATAGCGCCGCCACCCGCTCAGTGACATACTCCCTGCTGGACAGGGTCATATGCATAGCACCGCCCCACGCTCAGTGACGTACTCCCTGCTGGACATAGCACCGCCCCCGCTCAGTGACGTACTCCCTGCTGGACAGGGTCATATGCATAGCACCGCCCCCCACTCATTGACGTACTCCCTGCTGGACAGGGTCATATGCATAGCGCCGCCACCCGCTCAGTGACATACTCCCTGCTGGACAGGGTCATATGCATAGCACTGTCCCCCTGCTCAGTGACGTACTCCTTGCTGGACAGGGTCATATGCATAGTGCCGCCACCCGCTCAGTGACATACTCCCTGCTGGACAGGGTCATATGCATAGCACCGCCCCACGCTCAGTGACGTACTCCCTGCTGGACATAGCACCGCCCCCGCTCAGTGACGTACTCCCTGCTGGACAGGGTCATATGCATAGCACCGCCCCCCACTCATTGACGTACTCCCTGCTGGACAGGGTCATATGCATAGCGCCGCCACCCGCTCAGTGACATACTCCCTGCTGGACAGGGTCATATGCATAGCGCCGCCACCCGCTCAGTGACATACTCCCTGCTGGACAGGGTCATATGCATAGCGCCGCCACCCGCTCAGTGACATACTCCCTGCTGGACAGGGTCATATGCATAGCGCTGCGCCACGCTCAGTGACGTACTCCCTGCTGGACAGGAAGTATGTCACTGGGATTCACGGAAATTCCCGTCGTTCAGCGCATGCATGCTGCAATGCCACCCTAAAACTTTTTAAAAAGTATGCTTTACCCGTCGACCTACATTACTTCTGTCGCAGAAGAAGTTGGCTGGTAATGCACTGTTGACTTTGTGGCAGCGATTTGGAAACTTTTGGCGCGACTTGTTAACGCAACATCGCCACATTTTAGCACCACTCCCTCACTCGCCATCGCCACATTTGCGCACCACTCCCTCACCCCCCCATCTTGCATAGTATCAGAACACATCTCTAGCCTAAAGGGTAGTGACATGTCTGTACAGTGTCAGCCCCGTACTGTCACTTGAGGGTTCAGGTTACGATCCCTCGCTGGCAGATTTCCTCATGCATATACGTGATTAACAGCCACCAGAGCAGGTATGCTGTCCGGCGCAGCCCTATTCACACATACCGCAAATAATTACTCAACAACGTGTTCATTTCCAAATTACACTTGAGCTTTAGTGATCACGAGTCTTCCTTCATAGTAGCATTTGAAAATAAGCAAGTGTAAAACCAGCCATGGCAGTATCCAATGGATAAGGGCTCAAAAAGACTTTCTCAATTGCGCTCCCCTCCTTTCCCACTCCCCTCTAACCTAGGGCCTGCTGCAACTCAAACACAGATGCCACATGTACATCTCAAAATACAATCAATTACACAAACGGAGTGCGCTACCCCCTCCCAGTGTCCAAAACCCGTTCCAACAGTCCTTGTAACAAATTCCTTTGCTGTTCAGCATCCACTGTCCGGACACTCCAGGATATGTATCCGTGATGAAAGTTCACATATATGGAGAGAAAACCAAAAAGAAAAAAACAATCATAGTGCAATCCTGTAAATATCAGAACGCAGGGACCTTCACCCTATGGGGCCCGATTATGCGACTTTTATTGCGGGTTCACCTCTGTGTGAGTGACCATCAGCCAACAATTGGCACGCTCACCTTTTTGTAAGGCTGCCCAGCCCTACAGACAGCAACTGCACTTTCTGAGGTTTAACCGACCTCCTCCCAACGATCAGGTCATATCCAATCTCAAACAAACCAATAGAGAAATATCATAGTGCAAGTATGTTTGTAATCCAACTACTTCATATAGCAACACATCTATTATTCTCCTGCTCACCCTTTGCTGCTGCTGCCCACACTCACAGACAGCTGTCCTCACTCACTGGGTGTGCAGGCTCAACCCCAATCCTTGCAGGTATATTCCACCTTCTTATAACACGATATCAAGCACACATCTAAAACTGAAAGGCTTCTGATAGTGTAAAACCCACGGTTTTATTTATAAAAAACAAGTATTGTACTCACAAACATAAGTGTAAAAAGCGCATGTAAGTTTAAAAACGATCAGGGGACGTCTCCTCCTGCTGCTGGTCGCTTCCCTTCCAGGCTCCGCCCTACGCGTTACGTCATACGACTCATCAGGGGCTATTGCTATAACCTGATCGTTGGGAGGAGGTCGGTTAAACCTCAGAAAGTGCAGTTGCTGTCTGTAGGGCTGGGCAGCCTTACAAAAAGGTGAGCGTGCCAATTGTTGGCTGATGGTCACTCACACAGAGGTGAACCCGCAATAAAAGTCGCATAATCGGGCCCCATAGGGTGAAGGTCCCTGCGTTCTGATATTTACAGGATTGCACTATGATTGTTTTTTTCTTTTTGGTTTTCTCTCCATATATGTGAACTTTCATCACGGATACATATCCTGGAGTGTCCGGACAGTGGATGCTGAACAGCAAAGGAATTTGTTACAAGGACTGTTGGAACGGGTTTTGGACACTGGGAGGGGGTAGCGCACTCCGTTTGTGTAATTGAATGGATAAGGGCTGCTGTACACCTGGTAAAAAAATAGCCCTGAGTTTGGAAAGTGCAAGAAATGGTCCCTGGTGTATAAAATGAAGCACCTGGGTATGCAGAATACTTCTACAAACATTTGTGAAAGAATGGGTCACTGTCAGTCCAGTGGATTCCCATACTCATTTTACCGCGATAAGATGCCACCTGCGCAATAAGCCCATTGGTGAAATATCCTGGCTAATCAACAGGGATATGTGGGGGAGCAGGCTGGTGTTTTACTTTGTTCTCTGGTTGAACTCGATGGACGTATGACTTTTTTCAACCCAAATAACTATGTAACTATTAATATACCATGTGAGCTGTTAGTGGTATTATAAAAAAAATGTAAGCAGTCGGCAACTCGGCCATGAAGTGCTAGGCCACGTAAATCACGGAGTGGGGTCAGCACATACCGAGGTGCACGTTGCCCAGCAATAGCTATCCGCTGAGTCAGTAGCTACAGACCTCCACACTTTGGATGGCCTTCAGATTATCGCAAAAACAGCATAGTGAGCTTCAAGGAACCGGTTTCCATGGCAATGCAAAGCATTCGGACACAGTGGTTTAAAAGCACACCTCCACTGGATTCTAGGGCAATGGAGACATGTTTTTTTCATTGACAAATCTTGTGTTTGGCATACTGGCATTCCAATGGATTAGTCTGGGTTTCATGGATGCCAGGAGAATGGTACTTGGCTGACTGTGTTGTGCCAATTGTGAAGTTTGGTGGTGGGTGGAATATGGTGTGAGGTTGTTGTCTCACTGGTTGAGATTTTGGCATCTTAGATACAATAATAGGAACTCTGGAGGCTTCAGGATACCAAGGAATTGGAGACAGTATTATATTCCAACTTTGTGGGAATAGTTTGAAGACGGCTCCTTCCTGCGGTGACATAACTTTGCAAAGCAAGGTCTACAAAGACTTGGATGAGGGAGGGGAATTAGGGAATTTGGCATGAAAGGAAACCATAAGCCAGTCCTTCCCATACAACATCAGTGCCTGACCTCACTAATGTTCTCCTGGAAGAAGGGTTGAAAATTCCCATAAACACATTCCTAAACCCCGTGGAAGAGCTTAAAGGAGTCATCAGGCAAAAATTAATAAAACAAGTGCTACTCACCCGGGGCTTCCTCCAGCCCCAAGCTCCCAGCATGTCCCTCGCCACAGCTCCGTCCCGGTCCCCGGCGATGACGTCAGGCCGACCTCCAGCGGCGCTGTCAATCACCAACAAGTGGACCGGAGCGGACTGCGCTGATGTCATCGCCGGGGACCGGGACGGAGCTGTGGTGAGGGACATGCTGGGAGCTTGGGGCTGGAGGAAGCCTCGGGTAAGTAGCGCTTGTTTTATTAATATTTGCCTGATGACTCCTTTAAAGCAAACCTGAACTGAAAATTAAAGTCAAAATAAACATACGTCATACTTACCTTCCATCTATTCTACTCATCAATCTCTTTCTCCTCTCCTGCATCCTGTTTGTCCACTGTGATCAATGGAATTCTCTGTCCCTCATTTTAAAAATGGCCATTACCCCATAACGTGTCTGAGTGGGTTTCCTCCGGGCACTCTGGTTTCCTCCCACATCCCAAAAACATACAGATAAGTTAAATGGCTTCCCTCTAAATTAACTCTAGACTGCAATACATACACTACATGATATAGACATATGAATATAGCAGGGATTAGATTGTGAGCCCCTCTGAGGAACGGTTAGTGACAAGACAATACATACACTGTACAGCGCTGCATAATATGTCGGTGCTATATAAATCCTATATAATAATCCCCCTGCGTCCCTGCGTCCTCTCCTGTCCCTGTGTCCGTGCCTTTGCTCTACTGAGCATGTGTGGCACGCGGACGGCCGTTGAGACAGGAGGAGGTTGGTTGCAGGGGGAGCGCGGCCGTGTACGTGCGGCGGGGAGCGCAGCTTGCATTCGCATTGACAGGGGCGGGAGGGGGTTGTGAGCGAGGCCTAGAGCCTGTTATTGTAACAGGCTTAGGTCTGCTAGTACTAAATAATAACAGCTTCCTGGTCAGCACACTGTTAAACTGTAATATGGCCAACTTGAGCCATAGGGAAACATGGACATTACCTTTGCTGATCAGTTGTCCTCTCAGTTATAACTGACAGCAACTGATGTATTTCAGTTCTGACAATATCTTGTCAGAACTGGAAGGAATCGGTGTTAGAAGAAAATGGTGAGCTTCTGAGAGGAACTGATGGCAAGGTAAGTTATGTAATATACATTTGCAGGTACATCATGTGTTTATTTTTAATAATTTTACTCGGTTCAGGTTACCTTTAAGCTGTTACGGCTGCAAAGGGTGGGCCTACTCCTTATTAGTGATGAGCACAAATTTCACATAATTGTAATTTTGCAACGTGATTTGCAGTGGCATACGGTCCTTATGTGTGTTCAAGGCTTTCGTGTATTTGGAGTCGTGAAAATAGGACACTTTAGGGGACATTTATCAAGAGTGTCTGAGACAAAATATTAGTAGATGTCACAAGAGCCCTCGTGGTCAGACCGCAAATTGCCTTCCAATCGGTTTCAGCACACAGACCATGCAAACTGTGGTCGCACTCGGTGCACGGAAATCGACGGAACTTGGGCAGCAGCCCGACCAGAAGGGAGCCTGTGAGGTACGGTAATTGCAACTTTACACACTATTTCAGGGTATCTGCCACCACCACTGGTATGGGCCAGTGGACCCGACTGACTGACTGGTCCTGCGAATGAAAAACGGTTAAACACACTCTATTCTGTCTAGATATCAACGATAGTAGCGTCTCTTCAGAGACCTGAGTTCAGTTTCTGTGTATGCTGAATAATAGGGTAGCGGAACAGTGAATGACTTTGATAAAGTCTTTTATTCACGGGCAATATAAATAATTAATATATACAGACAATTATTAAAATCAACAATTATTAAAACAGTAATAGCCAGTATGAAAAATAAAAGAACGGGAGAAAAATACTTAGTTTCATGGAAAGATGTCCTTTTGTGGGAAGAATCATAAAGTCCTTGGTAAAATCCTTTGTTTCAGATCAAAGTTCAGAGTTCAGACCAGGTGGATGCCAGCATATCCTCAAGCTGGCACAGATGATGATGTTTCAGGGTGGAGGACACTGAGTTTGGCTCCTCTTGCCATTCTTATGCCCCTGATCCAGTAGGAGGGAGTGAGGGCGGGGGCCACACACCCCCTTAGAATATGAGATCCTCCCCTTGTCCTGGGGACCAGAAATCATATCTAACCATATATGGGCTCTATCTCACAGAACCGTACAGGTCAGGGCAGATTTACTAACATTTTCAGGCCTGTCTCGATTTGCCCATCAGCCTGATACCAAACATTAGGGGTGGGACCCCTGTGGTATCATCAGGGCACTTTCAAACTGCCTAACTGGCAGTCTTTACCTCAGAATGTTCTGAAACTTCCTCAGAACCAGCACCAGACAGGGCCAAGCATGCTCTGTTAGTTTGGAGGGTCTGCCAGCCTGGCAATACAGAAAATATGACACATATAGCAGTTTATGGAATATGATATCCATCTGGGATTTACAGCAGGTCATTCCGAGGCAAAGGCTCTTGAAGTTTGGGGGCAGCCAGCTACGTGTTAGCTCCCCTGCTGGGATTGTAGCCAGAATGTCTAACTTTCCCCAACTAGATTGTTTCTGCCATCCTGCTTATTAACTATATCTGATGGATGGGCCATCAGCACAGCTTGAAGCCAGGGACACTCTGCAGCAGGCTCGTGCCTTTTGGTGGAAGGGGTGAAAGAAAGAGAAAAAAAAACCCAGGAATGTCAGTTCTGATTCCTGTAATGGCTAGCAGATCTGACCAAGAAATCGGAGAAACCGACGGCGAATCTTCCAGATTCGCCTACGTTCCTCCCGGCTGTTCCGTGACAGCTGGGAGAAAGGGAAACTCCAGGTTGCAAAATGCTAACCACAAGAAGATTTATGCGTGCTCAACACCAAGCTTAACCCTTACAAGTCTGGCTGTGCAACTCTGGCTAAATTGGCTTATCATGAGGCATTGCTCATGCAAAATTGTATTTGCTTTCGCATGCCAAACTTTGCAGGGTCAAAAACTAATACCGCAAAGAAATGATTCCTGTAATGACCAGCAGATCTGACCAAGAAATCGGAGAAACCGACGGCGAATCTTCCAGATTTGCCTACGTTCCTCCCGGCTGTTCCGTGACAGCTGGGAGAAAGGGAAACCCCAGGTTGCTACGGGTAGCCCCTACACAACCAATCCAGATTCTATTGATCTGAATCGTAATCGATGCAGAGAATCGATTGCGATCGCATTTTCTTCACGGGTGGTTCTAGGACGCGTCTGCGGCCCCGCAACCGTCCGTGACAGTAGGTTTTTCGAAATCCGTGCAAAATTGTCTCAGTCATCTTAAGAAATCACCACTAGGGCCTCTATTCATAAAGCATTCCTGCATGCAGTAAACAGCTGACTTTACCGAGCACTTAGCAAAGTGTCCATTCATAAAAGCTGTTTCCGCATGAAAAGCTACAATTCCTGAGCAGTGCAGGAAATTACCACCTTGTGCGGTGATTATCACAACACCTCACTACATGTCAATTCATAAAGATTAGAGCAGGCGGAATGTGAACTGTTTAGAAAAGGAGAGCATGCGGATAACAGCTAATGAGACAGACCTCCCAGGCAGCAGCAGTGAGAGCAGAACAAAAGGCATCCCGGAATACCCCAGGCTGTGTTTTTTAACCCCTTGGGTACCTGTTTTCAGATAAATTTCACATCAGAAAGCCTGCATCTGTAACATTTCTCAAAGTTCTTCTAAGCTGCGGCAATTAAATAGATGTTTAGAAAGACTAAGGCCCCTTTTCCACTAGCGTTCGCGCTGAACGCTAGCGATTGCGATTCAGCAAAAGTACAAAATTTTGCGTAGATTTTACCGACGTTTTCGATCGCGATTTTGCTATGCTATGCACTGCAGAGCAAAATCGTGGCAATAATCGCTCCGCCGCGCGTTCGCGATCAAGTAAAAAACGAATCGTGGTAGTGGAAATGACCTACCGCGATTCCTACGTTAAGAAGCAAGCCGTAGCGACTTGAAAATCACTAGCGGTTTGAGATTTTGCGATTCAGCAAACGCTATACTGGAAAAGGGCCCTAATAGACAGCTTCAGGGCTGGAACCCACAAGAGCGTTTTTTTTAGCATTTTGGCAGCGCTGCGATACGCTAGCGTTTTGCCAAACCGCTGGGCCAATGTTAATGGATGGGGCAACTTCCACAGGAGCGTTTGCCTTTCCCAGAAACGCAAACGCAGGACCTGCAGCATTTTGGGAGCGTTAGCGCTTCAATGTAAAGTATTGAAATGCTAGCGGAAACGCTTAGCAAAACCTAAACTGAGCGGTTTTGCGGTTCAGCACACTGTAACAAAATTAAAAATAATTCACAGGACCAATCAGGATAAAAACGCAAAACGCTACACAACCGCTGAGCAAAAAAATACACTGTTGCAAAACGCGACCGAAAACGCGCATGAATTCACTTGCAAACCGCTCAGACAAAACGCTAGCGGTTGCGTTTTGCGTTTGCGGGTTTCAGTGGGTTCCAGGCCTCAGAGAAGATTCAGGGCAAGGAGAGGCAGTTAAAAAAAAAAAATGCAAATGTAAAGGGCTGCCTCCTTTATAGTAACTCTGTCTCTGCACAGAGAAAATGTATCAACTCAGCCAGAACTGCTAATTTAGTGCGGGAATTCCCCGACCTATTATCGCAAGTGTAAACTTTTTTATGAGTTAGAACACAAAAGTGTAAAATACCGATGCTGTGTTTTCCCTCCAATATTTTTTCCCCGCCACAAATGTTTTATGAACAGAGCCCTAGATAGTGCAGATTCCTTCTTAAAAAGAAAGCATAACCGAGGAATGAACGTCATCCCAATCAGTAGCTGACACCCCCTTTCCCATCAGAATTCTTTCCCTTTTCTCAAATAGACCATCAGGGGGCTCTGTATGGCCGATATTGTGGTGAAACCCCTCCCACAGCGTGATGTCAGCACCATGGTTCTGACATCACACTGTGGGAGCCTTGTTGAATTGAGGGAAATAACACCAGTTTCCAACTGCCAAAATAAGCAGCATCTCCTTCCCCTGACATCACCTGCCAGCAGTAAAATGTCACCATCTGATAAATGTCACAATATAAATCAGGGAGAGGAAAGATTTTACAATGAGCAAACACTGACTAAATCATTTTTAATTATTTAATTATTGTAAAAATGAAGCACTGTTTATTACATTATTTTCACTGGAGTTCCTTTTTAAACTTGTAAAATAGGAGGCGTCTCTCAGACAGTGCAGTGTGGGAGGGAAATTGCTGTTGCTGTGGTAACCAAAACATCTGCAGCATTGATACAGAAAAGAGAAGCATAAATATAATATTTACGGTAGATTATTTTAGGTTAACTGACAAGATGAAATGTAAATAAGTA
Organism: Hyperolius riggenbachi; assembly: GCF_040937935.1. NCBI lineage: Eukaryota > Metazoa > Chordata > Amphibia > Anura > Hyperoliidae > Hyperolius > Hyperolius riggenbachi. Next base: position 379,131,394 of record NC_090651.1, read on the forward strand.
TATAATGTAAATAAGTATAAAAAAACTATTGCATGCAGCCAACTGAAAGTTGGCTGCATGAAAGCCCACTAGAGGGCGCTCCTAATGCGTACTTCTGATCGCCTCCGGCGATCAGAAGTAGCAAGAAGGGCCGCAATGAGCAGCCCTTCTTGTTTTGCTTTCCTCGTCCGCGACGAGCGGAGTGACGTCATGGACGTCAGCCGACGTCCTGACGTCAGCCGCCTCCGATCCAGCCCTTAGCGCTGGCCGGAACTGTTTGGTCCAGCTGCGCTGGGCTCGGGTGGCTGGGGGGACCCTCTTTCGGCGCTGCACGCGGCGTATCGCCGCGCAGCAGCGGCGATCAGGTAGCACGCACGGCTGGCAAAGTGCCGGCTGCGTGTGCTCCTTTTTATTTGATGAGAATCGGCCCAGCAGGGCCTGAGCGGCAGCCTTCGGCGGTAATGATAGGCAGTGAAATGCCTCTCAAACTCTCACAACTGTTCACTGCTGCCTGGTAACTGCATGTTGCTGCCTGGTAACTGCTCACTGCTGCCTGGTAACTGCTTGCTGAGCACACAGCTCAACAGTCCATGGAAAAGAGGCCTTAGGATATTCAATGAGCCAATTAAATCCTTGTTTTATGTAACAGCTGAACCCGATTGATTGCCCTGGATAACTGCTCCACTTTTGCTGCATTTTTCTTTGCATCTGTCTTGATAAAGTCATCTCTGCACAGTGTATTTCTTATGTAAAGAATCACCAAAATTCTAAACAGTAAAGTTCAACATCTCCAACAGTAGATGGCGCTAAAGCACTGTTTTCTTAGAAATAGAAGCGCTTATTGAAGGGAACATAAGTCAAGTGAAGGAAAAGAGTTTAAAGAGGAACTCCAGTGAAAATAATGTAAATAAAGTGCTTCATTTTTACAGTAATTATGTATAAATGATTTAGTCGGTATTTGCCATTGTAAAAGTTTTCCTCTCCCTGATTTACATTCTGACATGGCGAAATTTTTACTGCTGGCAGGTGATATCAGTGGAAGGAGATGCTACTTGCTTTTTTGGCAGTTGGAAACAGCTGTAAACAGCTATTTCCCACAATACAACGAGGAACACAGACAGGAAACTGCCAGGACCATGGTACTCACAGTTTCCTGTGGGAGGGGTTTCACCACAATATCAGCCATACAGCGCCCCCTGATGATCGGTTTGTGAAAAGGAAAAGATTTCTCATGGGGAGGGGGGGTATCAGCTACTGATTGGAATAAAGTTAAATTCTTGGTCACGGTTTCTATTTTCTTGGAACTATCAGAATCGCTAGCGTTTTTAATAAGCGTTTTGTAAGCGTTTTCTGGCACTTTTTGGAGCGATTTTAAAAAGTGAAAGCTTTTTTGCCAGCGATTGTGTAGCGATTTGCGATTAGAATTTTTAATTCTGATTGGTCTTTTCAATTAATTTTCTTTTTTTTTTTTTTTTTTGCAGTGTACAGTAATTTAAAAATGCTAGCAAATCGCTCTGTGTAGGTTTTAATGAGTGATTACGCTAGCGTTTATATACTTTACATTGCAGAGACGCTAACGCTCAAAAATGCTGCACGTCCTCTGTTTGCGATTTGGGTAATCGCAATCGCTGCAGTGGAATTTGGCCCATCCAGTAACATTAGCTGAGAGTTTAGGGAAATCACTAGCATTTTAAAGAGGAACTCCAGTGAAAATAATTTAGTAAAAAAAGTGCTTCATTTTTTACCACAATTATGTATAAATGATTTAGTCAGTGTTTGCTCATTGTAAAATCTTTCATCTCCCCGATTTACATTCTGACATTTATTACATGGTGACATTTTTACTGTGGGCAGGTTATGCAGCTGCTGCTAGCTGTTTTGGCTGTTAGAGACAGCTGTAAACAGCTAATTCCTGTCTGTGAACATTGTTACATTGTGGCAGTTTGCCCAGAGTACCGCGGTACTCAGAGCTTCTTGTGGGAGGGGTTTCAGCACAAAATCAGTCATACAGTGCCCCCTGATGGTCTGTTTGTGAAAATCATTATATTTCTCATGTAAAAGGGGGTATCAGCTACTGATTGGGATAAAGTTCAATTCTAGGTTGGAGTTTCTCTTTAAAAACCTCCCTAAACGCTCAAAAAATCACTCTAGTGGGTTCCAGCCCTAACTTACCTGGGGCTTCTACCAGCCCCCTGCAGCTGTCCTGTGCCCACGCCGTCAGTCACCGCCCACTGCACACTACGAGATTTCCACGTACTGCGCTTGCGCAGGGCACTCCTGGCGACAGGAGCGTGATTGCGGAAGCACGCAGGTCCAACGGCCAGCGACTGGCTCTGTCGCCAAAATCGAAACTAAGCCACTTCGGGGGACTGGGGCAGTTCGGTGAGCAACCGCGTGGGCACAGGGCGGCTGCAGGGGGCTGGTAGAAGCCCCAGGTAAGTGAAACTCTTTTCTTTCACTTGACTTTAAGGATTTTACTAGGGTTAGGTTCATGATGGATATCAAACATCGAGGGCCCTTTTACAATTGCCTTGCAAGTGTGCGTTGTGTTACCTCGTTTCACCACAGGGTGCCACAACGGCAAGGCAATGAAGCCTAGCACAGTTACGCCGTCATGCCGTGTTACACCAGGAGTGCCCGATAGGCAGCCGACCCGCCACAAAGTGAACAGTGCGTTACCGTCAGACTTCCATGGCAACAGTAATTAAAGTCAATGGGCGACACAAAAATGTTAAATATTTTGGCGTCAGCAGTGCGACGGAAATACGGCAGGGAAAACTGGGAATGCCGGTGACGCACTGCCTGTCCAGCAGTGAGAACGTCACACATGGGGCTCGATTCACAAAGCGGTGCTAACCCAGTTAGAGACTTTAGGCGTGATAACCATTGCACCACGCTGGTGAAAAGCCAGTTTAGGCGTGATAAGTTTAGATCGCGCGCAAAGTCCCGCACGCAAAGCAGCGCCATTAAACTCTATGCGAAGTGCACCAGACTTTTCTAGCGCAAGACTTTTGATCAGCTGTGCACTGTGGTGCTAACCCAGCTGGTGCTTAAACTTATCACGCCTAAAAACTTATCACACCTAAACTTATCATGCCTAAACTTATCACACCTAAACTTATCACACCTAGGGCTCGATTCACAAAGCGGTGCTAACCCAGTTAGCATGCCTAAAAGACTTTAGGCATGATAACCATTGCACCATGCTGGTGAAAAGCCAGTTTAGGCGTGATAAGTTTAGGTGTGATAAGTTTAGGTGTGATAAGTTTAGGCATGATAAGTTTAGATGAGTTTAGATCGCTTGCAAAGTCCCGCACGCAAAGCAGCGCCATTAAACTTTATACGAAGTGCACCAGACTTTGTTAGCGTAAAACTTTTGATCAGCTGTGCACTGCGGTGCTAACGTAGTTGGCGCTCAAACTTATCACGCCTAAACTTATCACACCTAAACTTATCACGCCTAAACTTATCACACCTAAACTTATCACACCTAAACTTATCATGCCTAAACTGAGTTTAGGCATGATAAAGGGCTTTTCACCAGCGTGCTAACTGTTAGCACCGCTTTGTGAATCAAGCCCCTAAACTTATCACACCTAAACTTATCATGCCTAAACTTATCACACCTAAACTTATCATGCCTAAACTTATCATGCCTAAACTTATCATGCCTAAACTTATCACACCTAAACTTATCATGCCTAAACTTATCACGCCTAAACTTATCACACCTAAACCTATCATGCCTAAACTTATCATGCCTAAACTTATCATGCCTAAACTTATCACACCTAAACTTATCATGCCTAAACTTATCACGCCTAAACTTATCACGCCTAAACTTATCACGCCTAAACTTATCACGCCTAAACTTATCACGCCTAAACTTATCACGCCTAAACGTATCATGCCTAAACTTATCACGCCTAAACTTATCACGCCTAAACTTATCACGCCTAAACTTATCACGCCTAAACTTATCACGCCTAAACTTATCACACCTAAACTTATCACGCCTAAATTTATCACATCTAGGGCTCGATTCACAAAGCGGTGATAACCCAGTTATCACGCCTAAAAGACTTTAGGCGTGATGACCTTTTCACCACTGAGTTATCACCGCTTTTTCCTGCTCTTCGCGCGAAGTTACCGCGCGAACGCGCGTTCGCGCGTGAGAGCGCGCGCAAAGTCCCATAGGGCTTAATGGGAGCTTCGCGCGAAGCGGGGACGCTGCGCGCGCACGCGCGCGGTTGCGCGCGCAAAACTTTGCGCGCGGCAACTTCGCGCGAGTTTCTTCTTATCATGCCTAAAGTGACTTTAGGCGTGATAAGGGCCTTTTCACCACGGTGCTAACACTTTGCACCGCTTGGTGAATCGAGCCCCTAAACTTATCATGCCTAAACTTATCACATCTAAACTTATCATGCCTAAACTTATCACGCCTAAACTTATCACGCCTAAACTTATCACGCCTAAACTTATCATGCCTAAACTTATCATGCCTAAACTTATCATGCCTAAACTTATCATGCCTAAACTTATCATGCCTAAACTTATCACACCTAAACTTATCACATCTAAACTTATCACGCCTAAACTTATCATGCCTAAACTTATCACACCTAAACTTATCACGCCTAAACTGAGTTTAGGCATGATAAAGGGCTTTTCACCAGCATGCTAACTGTTAGCACCGCTTTGTGAATCAGGCCCAAGGGGTGGAGGCTATGCATATGACCCTACGAGCGCACTCTTGACACATGTGCATGCCGTTTTGTGCTGTGCGATGCGATGGGGGCGGAGCATCACACCACAAACGCAAAGGCGTCACTACAGTTCCTCTTTAACTTTGCATTTGAGAATTCTGCGAGTATATCTGCTCGCTGCGTTCCTCTGTAATTAGACAGGCTGTACTTACCAAGTATAATTTACAGCAACCCCCTCCTCTTTCATTTACAAGTATAAATATTTCCCATCAAAGCTTGTGGTGGTGCGTTCCTCCTTCCCCAAGTTACAGTTGTGGTTGTTACAAAGATCTTCAGTGCAAGCAAAATATTTTACATATGGTGAATACATAAAACACATCATTGAACTAATTTTGGCTGTTGTACAAATTAAACTGAGGTTCACCTTGGGTACACTTTAACCTCTTAAGGACCCCCCCCCCCCCCCCCCCCCAGTGATCAGGCTATTTTTTTTTACAAATTAGGGCTCTGCAGCTTTTAAGACCTCGCTGCAGGGCCATACAAGTCGGCACACAAGTGATTTCCCCCTCCCTTTTCTGCCCACCAACAGAGCTCTCTGTTGGTAGGCTCTGATCGCTCCCACAATGTTTGTTTATTTTTTATATATTAGTTTACATAATTTTAACTAATAAATGTACCTATTTACTATTTCCCCCCCCCCCCCCCCCCTCCCTGTCTTTCCCCGCCAACCAATGACAGTGATCGGCTGTCATACGCATCAGCCTATGAGAGCCGATCGCTCTTGTGCCTCCCCAGGGGGCAGCTGAGTGACACGGCTCTCCCCAGTACAGCGCTGCCATAGATCACAGCGCTGTACAATGTAAATAGACGTCTAACAGTCTCCTAGGGACGATCGGAGAGGAGCTCCATCATTCAAGCAGAGATGCGCAATCTCCTGCTAAACCCCACCCCAGAACTTAACGTTGGGGCTGCCGCCGCGTTCATGCCACTCGGCTTGTCACGCTCATTAAGTGGTTAAAGAGGAACTTCTGCCCAATCAAACATACTGTCATTAAGTTACATTAGTTATGTTAATTAAAATAGATAGTTAATGTAATCTCTTACCCACCCTGTTTTAAAAGAACAGGCAAATGTTGGTGATGTCATGGGGGCAGCCATCTTTTTGGTTGAAAGGAGGTGGCCGGAAGCATGAGACACAGTTCCAACTGTCCTGTGTCCTGATCACCCCTCCCAGCTGCGTGTGCTAAGCTTCAAATCTCAAATTCAATATTTTTTTTTTTTAAATTGTGCCAAAACAGCAGAACGAGAACAACAACATCAGAAATCCCATCATGCTGTGCGCTGTTTCAGGGGGAAAAATGCCCGGGCAGTTTTCTTCTGTGCAGCTAAAAATGAGGCTTGGGTAAGAAAAACAAAGTTCTGATGCTGTGAAACTGTTAAAGAAACACCAAGCCTTTTCAGTGCTGCTGAGTAGATTGTTAGTCCGGAGGTTCACTTTAAGAATAATGAAGTTTCAGGTATTACAGGCTCAGATGCAATTAACTTTTTCTCATGGCCTGGGAGATAATTTTTCATCTTCTGTTTAAAATCATTTTTTAGCACTTGACAATTGAAAAAGTATCAGAAGTAAAAGAAAAAGCACTGTCAGAATTAAAAGAGTATTTTCTTGTTTCCTGGGTGCTTAAAATGCATTTTATTGACAAGGTGTGAAAAAAATATAAACTTAAAAAAGAACTGTAGTGAGAGTGATATGGAGGGTGCCATATTGAGTTCCTTTAAAGCAATACCAGTTGCCTGGCAGCCCTGCTGAGCTATTTGCCTGCATTAGTGTGAATCACACCAGAAACAAGCATGCAGCAAATCTTGTCAGATCTGTCAATGAGGCCTGGAACCCACTGCAAAACGCAATCGCTAATCGCAATCGCTAGCGTTTCGTATGAGCAGTTTGTAAGCGATTCCTTGAGCGTTTTAGGGAGCGATTTTAAAAAGTGTATCAACTTACCAGCGGTTGTGTAGCGATTAGCGTTTTACAGTCTGATTGGTCCTTTCTATTAATTTTAATTTTGTTACAGTGTACATTAACTTCAAAACGCTAGCAAAATCGCTCCGTGCAGGTTTGATGAGCGATTACGCCAGCGATTATATACTTTACATTGAAGCGCAAACGCTAACAAAATGCTGCATGTCCTGCATTTGCGATTTTGCTAATCGCAATCGCTTCTGTGGAATTTGCACCATCCATTTACATTGGCAGAGCGTTTAGGGAAATTGCTAGCGTTTTCTCACGCTCCCTAAACACTCAAAAAATCGCTCTAGTGGGTTCCAGCCGTAATGTCAGAAACACCTGATGTGCTGCATGCTTGTTCAGGGGCTATGGCTAAAAATATAAGAAGCAGAGGATCAGCAGGGCTACCAGGCAACTGGTATTGCTTAAAAGGAAATAAACATGGCAGCCTCCGTATACCTCTCACTTCAGTTCCCCTTTAAAAAAAACCAAGGAGAAAAACTTAATTGCATATGGGCCACAGTCCGTGACTTTTTTGAATCAGAAACATTTTTTGCCCCATCTTGGATTTTTTTTCCTGGGGTTTCAGCTGAACAGTGCAGGTGTCCCATCAGTTCTGCCTGCACAGGCCTCTCCAGAGATGACCGACACGCCAGGAGACTCCCAGAAATCTCTCCCATGACCAGCTGTGACGTTATTTTACCTTTTCACTTTTCAGCAGTTGTGTTCACACTTCTCGTGCTGAAGTTATGTTTAGCATTGTAGCGAGAGGTCAGGCAGAGGACAGTGTGACCGCATTCATAGCTCATGCATGCGCACAACTCGCTGCCTACTATGCCGGGCATTTCAAGTGCCTGACAAGTATGGGGACCGTGGAGACTCCAACACACAGCCAAGTACAGATAAAGGTTATGTATGGGCTGCCTATATACGGAATCCCTCGTCCCCCAAAGAAGGGAAGCACATTCCATGTTCTCTGGATGTCACCTTGTGGAAATACGTCATTATTATTATACCCCAAAAAAACTGGAAGGTCAAAAGTTTTGGAGAGCACAGTCAGTAGCGTATAGGATAGCAGTTTGTACTGGCAGCGCTACGGTTCCTGGTTGAAATTTCAGCCAGGACACTCTCTGCATGGCAAAACTCGAAAAATTAGAATATCTTGGAAAAGACCATTTGTTTCAGTAATTCAACTTGAAGTGGACCTGAACTCAGAACTCCTCTCTGCTCTAAAAGATGCACAACAGCATAATACCCTTTAAAGGGGTTCTGTGGAGTGCTGAAATAAACAAAAACTGACACATGGGGCTTCTATCAGCCCCCTGTAGCTGTCATGTCCCGCGCCGTCCTCCTCCGATCACCCGTTCCCCGCCGCCGGCACCGGTCAATTATTTGTCTAACAAGACAAATAGTGTGCAAATTTGGACAGAGGCGCCAGGCAGGTTAAAATGATCTAAAAACAACTAAAAATAAGGAGTACAGGTGGACTTACCTCCTGAAATAATGGACAATCGAGATTGTTCAAATCGCAAATAACAATTTATTTTGGCACTCCGCAACGCGTTTCGCAGGTATAACCCGTTTCATCAGGCAAGGAGTGAAAGCTCAAAAAGGTCCAATAGTGGCAATGCGCCTCTGTCTGGACTATTGGACCTTTTTGAGCTTGCACTCCTTGCCTGATGAAGCGGGTTATACCTGCGAAACGCGTTGCGGAGTGCCAAAATAAATTGTTATTTGCGATTTGAACAATCTCGATTGTCCATCATTTCAGGAGGTAAGTCCACCTGTACTCCTCCTTTTTAGTTGTTTTTAGATCATTTTAACCTGCCTGGCGCCTCTGTCCAAATTTGCACAGTATATAGTCCACCTTGGGTGGAGAGGACTGTCCCCTTCCTTCTATCTACAGAGAGCGACTTGTTAAACCTGAGTGGGGTCAGGTTCTAATGCTCCCCACCTGCATTTCAAGTGGTTGCCTATGTGGTAACCCGTGTTTGTGAGTATATCCACATCTGTTAATTATTTCGCCAACAATTGTTAGACTTACTGCACTATATTGGGCTCTCGGTTTTTCTTTTTGTTTCAAGTGCGAGACAAATAGTGCGAGCTACCAGCTTGCGTCTCCAGGAGCTTACTGCGCAGACACAGTACGAGGTTTTCTTGTTCTACACCTGCGCAGTAAGCTCCCGGAGACACGAGAACGGACACGGCCGCGCAGCAGCAGACGCGTTAGATGTGTAATGGGACCGGGAACGAGTGATCGGAGGAGGACGGCGTGGGACATGACAGCTACAGGGGGCTGATAGAAGCCCCAGGTAAGGTCTGTTTTTGTTTATTTCAGCACTCCACAGAACCCCTTTAAACAAAAAAAACCATGTATTTGTTACAGCTGATACAAATCCTAAAATAAATTTCCTAATTCATGGAAGCAGACATATTGTTTACAGCCTGTACTTTCAAATGGCCTTAAAGTGGACCCAAACCAAACATTTTTTTAATTCAAAATATTTAGTTGCACCGCTATGACACATACAAATATAAATAAACACTCCTTCAAGCCTATGAGCATTTCAGTGCATGCTTTTCACCCTTCTCTTTCCATAACTAGGGTTATACAGGTGGCAGCCATTAGCAATTCCTCCATTGCCGGACACCACCTACTCCACCAGTTTGCCGGATTCTGTCCCGGCAATATGAAAGGAAGGGAGGAGTTCCTCCAATAAATGTTAAATATTTTGTATTTGTCATCATGCAGCTGAAAAAAGGCTGCTATTTATTATTATAATTTAGAAAATAGATTTTATTTCTGAAATCTTGTATTTTTTATTTGGGTCCACTTTAACTGCTTATCTGCCATAGGTAGTCATGTGACACAGGAGAGGATCAAATTACAACTTGTGATTAGACACAAATAAGGGTGAATTAAACAGGCTAAACTCCTTAAATACTTTCAGGGTGCATTTCTCTGTGTTAACCTTCTGTCCTGTGCAAGAGTTCAGTTCCACGTTAAAAGGTTAAACATCATATTTTTCAATGTGCACAATCTCTTTCCATCCAGAACCCCCAATAACTTTATCTGAGGATGCAAAGAAATGGTTGTTGGTCTAGTTTAGGCGACCCAGCAGGAAACCTCATAGGGAAATCCCGCTAATGCGATTGGGTGGACAGCACCCTTCTGAAATGCTAGGTTTTCGGATAGTATACTTAAGTGAAAAAATGCGCTCCACAAAAGCAGGGATAGACACCATAGCAGTAACTGTTCAGGGGGTCTGTTATTTCAAATAGTTCCACTTCTCCAGTATAATGGGGTTCACTTGCTTTAACAGATCATATCCAATATCACATGACTAGGTTTCAGATAGGACGCGCCGGGTCATAGGGTGGGAGGGAGACAGCATGTCTCAAAGTGCAGCCGCTGCCCGTCCGGTCAGCCGTCGGAACTAATAGGTAATTATGGCTATTGTACTTGCAGGGCCCCGGGGAGCAGGCAGAATGTAGCAGGGTCGGCGCTGCGGGGGCCTCAGCAGAGGTGGGGGCCCCGGGGCAGTTGCCCCCTTTGCCTCTATGGTAGCGCCGGCCCTGACCAAATATAGTTCTTCCTGTGCTCCCCACTCAGCTACACATGTAGAAAGAGAGGAGTTTGGGGTTCTCTACACACCAATGGCATTACTGGTGCCATGGACGAGCGAAAGGAAAATGTATACTTTCTGCCATTTAAAAAAAAAAAAAAAAACTAACGGGCTACAAACTGAAATGTATAATTTATAACAACATCAAATTACAAAGGGACCTATAGAGCAGATATTTAACCTCTCTAGCGTTCTGATTCCCGCGGCCGCGTTTTTTTTTTACCCTATTTTTTTTTCTATCATGTAGCTAGCCTAGCGCTAGCTACACGATTCCCCCCTCCCTGCGGCGTCCTCCCAGCATCTCCGATCGCCGCCGGCGCCCATGTACAACAGGAAATCCCGTTCTGAACGGGATTTCCTGTATGGGCTTCCCCCGTCGCCATGGCGACGATCGTAATGACGTCATCGATGTTGTGCCGTCAGGGGGAGTCCCGATCCACCCCACAGCGCAGCCTGGCGGTGATTGGCCAGGCTGCGCACGGGGTCTGCGGGGGGGACCTCTTTTGCGGCGGGTAGCGGCGGCAATCGGGAACAAACACGCAGCTAGCAAACTGCTAGCTGCGTGTTTGAAAAAAAATTTTTTTCCAAATCGGCCTACCAGGGCCCGAGCAGTGCCCTGTGGCATTACTGGATGAGCTGAGCTCGTCCGTAACGCCCAGGAGGAAGCAGAACTGAAGAATCCTAAAAAATAAGATTTTCACTTACCTGGGTCTCCTGCCACCTCCCTGCTGCATGAGCCTGCGACATGACACACCGATCCGTCGTCCCCCCGCAGCGGCTCACTTTCACTTCTCGCAGGCAGTGCCCACTGCGCCTGCGTGGGTCTAGCCGCGTGCGTCCTCGTTCACACACCCGTCGCCGAGACCATACTGTACAAGCGCAGTAGAAATTTTCTCTTACTGCTCCTGCCCGCGGGAGCACGTACGAGGATATGCGTGGCCCAGGCGCCATGGATGTCGACTTAGAAGTCGGCTTCCACCACGTGAAGAAAAGCGAGTTGCGGTGGGGGAATGGAGGATTGTTTGGTAATGGTGCGGGCACAGGGAGGCTGCAGGGGGCGGGCACAGGGAGGCTGAAGGGGCGGGCACAGGGAGGCTGAAGGGGCGGGCACAGGGAGGCTGCAGGGGCCGGGCACAGGGAGGCTGCAGGGGCCGGGCACAGGGAGGCTGCAGGGGGCGGGCACAGGGAGGCTGCAGGGGGCGGGCAGAAGCCCCAGGTAAGTGAAACTTTTTTTTATGATTCTTTAGTTCTGCTTTAAACTAAATTTGTAATTAAAAAAGAAAAATGCCCCTGGGGGTTACTTACCTTGGGGAAGCCTCTGAATTCTAATGAGGCTTCCCCCTTACTCCTATGCAGCACGGACCCATGGATAGCAGCATACAGCAATATTTACCTTTGCGATCCAGGCGTCTCGCACCTGCGCAGTAGTGCAGACCTGATCAGGCTCGGTTATTTTCGCCGGGGCCCGAGGGGGGAGATGGTGCTGCGCCTGCGCTGGATCCCAAACGTAAATATCGCCGTGTACTGCAGGCACTACTGCAATTTGGGGGGGCAGCCAGTGCTGGATTGAAGCTACACAGGAGGACGGGGAAGCGTCATTAGGATCCAGTGGCTTACCCCTTCTAGGTAAGTATCCTCCAGGAGCTATTTTTTTTTTTATTACAGATTCTCATTTAGGAGGAACTCCAGCCTAAACAAACATACTGTCATTAAGTTACATTAGTTGTGTTAATTAAAATAGTTATGTAATATGATCTCTTACCCACCCTGTTTTAAAAGAACAGGCAAATGTTTGTGATTTCATGAGGGCAGCCATTTTTTTGGTTGAAAGGAGGTGACAGGGAGCATGAGACACAGTTCCAACTGTCCTGTGTCCTGATCACCCCTCCCAGTTGCTAGGCAACGAGAACAACATCATCAGCAATCCCATCATGCTTTACACAGCATCGGGGAAAAATGCCCGGGCAGTTTTCTTTGATGGGGTGGGGCTTAGCTTCTGTGCAGCTAGAAATGAGGCTTCGATAAGAAAAACAAAGTTCTGATACTGTGAAACTGTTAAAGAAACACCAAGCCTTTTCAGTGCTGCTGAGTAGAGTGGTAGTCTGGAGGTTCACTTTAAGTGTTACATCAGTAATGATGTAACTACACCACCAGAAAGTGGTGAGGCCTGAAGTTTGGTTCCAGGGTCGGATTTACCATAAGGCACTGTAGGCACGTGCCTACAGGCGCCTGATGATGGTGAGGCAGCTGCTCACTCCCCTCCCCCAGTGCCTCCCTCCCGCCTTCCCTGTGCAGAGTCCTTATGAGAGTGTAAATGAGAGGTTACTCTCAGCAGTCCTCTGATGAAATCTCCCTTCAGTAAGGGCACCACCACTAGCTACTTAAAGTGAACCTCCGGACTAAAAATCGACTCAGCAGCACTGAAAAGGCTTCGTCTTTCTTTAACCTGCTGAGCGGTCTGGACGAGCTCAGCTCGTCCAACACCGCCAGAGGCTGCCGCTCAGGCCCTGCTGGGCCGATTTTCGTCAAATAAAAAGCAGCACACGCAGCCGGCACTTTGCCAGCCGCGTGTGCTGCCTGATCGCCGCCGCTCTGCGGCGATCCGCCGCGAGCAGCAGCGAAAGAGGGTCCCCCCAGCCGCCTGAGCCCAGCGTAGCCGGAACAAAAAGTTCCGTCCAGCGCTAAGGGCTGGATCGGAGGCGGCTGACGTCAGGACGTCGGCTGACGTCGATGACGTCACTCCGCTCGTCGCTATGGCGACGATGTAAGCAAAACAAGGAAGGCCGCTCATTGCGGCCTTCCTTGTTTATTCTGGGCGCCGGAGGCGATCGGAAGAACGCCTCCGGAGCGCCCTCTAGTGGGCTTTCATGCAGCCAACTTTCAGTTGGCTGCATGAAATAGTTTTTTTTTAATTTAAAAAAAACCCTCCCGCAGCCACCCTGGCGATTTAATCAGAACGCCAGGGTGGTTAACAGTTTCACAGCATCAGAACTTTGTTTCTCTTATACAAGCCTCATTTTTAGCTGCACAGAAGAAAACTGCCCGGGCTTTTTTCCCCTGATGCTGTGCAAAGCATGATGGGATTTCTGATTTTGTTGCTGTTTTGGTGCAATTTTTTTTTTTTTTACATTTTGAATTTGACATTTGAAGCCTAGCGTGTGCAGCTGGGAGGGGTAATCAGGACACAGGATAGTTGGAACTGTGTCTCCTGCTCCTTGTCACCTCCTTTCAACCAAAAAGATGGCTGCCCCCATGACAAAGATGGCTGCCCCCATGAATCACAAACATTTGCCTGTTCTTTTAAAACAGGGTGGGTAAGAGATTCTATTATCTATCTATTCTAATTAACATAATTAATGTAACTTGATGACAGTATGTTTGTTTAGGCTGAAGTTCCCCTTTAATACTGAAGATAACTCTAGCTAAGGGGCACCTGTAGCTACCTATGACGGGCAAGGGAAGCAAGGGAGAAGAGACAGCTGGGACAGCCAGCAGACTTGCTGTGCAGTATGGTGGGGATTTGAAGGTTCATGGAGGGCGGAGTCCAAGGTGCCAGGAGGACATCTGTGTCTATAGGCTCCTGTGATGTAAATCCAGGTCTGCTTGGTTCACACTATGAGCATTAGCATATCCATCCTGTAGGGATACATGATAAGTGTACTGTGGTCTATTGCAGGGTCAGCTGCCACGTTTGAGCGGAAGCATGTCATTCATTGGATCAGTGGCAACACACCCGCTGCTGCACCTGTTGGGATTGCTCTGCAAAAACGGTTTGGAAGAAACCGGCTGTTTTATACTGAGCATCACAAAACGCGAATGCAGTGTGATTTTCCTGTGATTTTGTTTTTCGATTTTCACTGGAAGCTGGGGACACGAGGAGAATCGCACAAGAAATGCAGCTTGCAGGACATTTGCGATCATCAGGCAATATTGGATTGCAATCGGCAATACACCAGTATACAAGGGATCCTGCGATTACATTTTGCAATTTCCGTGCCCTAAATCCTTGCTGTCTTTTCCCTTCTGCTTTTGTCCGATGCCCGCTACGGCAAACATGCAAAGCTGCAGAGCTAGTATGACCCAAGCCTGAGGCTAAACTACATCTCACAGCTGCAGCTAGCAGAAAATGGCCAACCTACAATTTGAGCAGGTGCCTAATTCATTAAATAGTGGGCCCTACTGCATAGGCAAGTTTGGGGGGGGGGGGGGGGGAAATTACAGCCCAGAATCCCCCCTCAGACCAGGGCCGGTGCAGTGTCTGGGGACAGGCACAAGTTGAGACACCAGACTATCTGCAGGCGTCCTGCAGCTCACAGCACCGCCCCCTTTCTTTCCCTGCTACAGTTCACTTTGGATGTAGCAGCAGCGTGTGTACAGAGTATGGAGCAGCAGCGTGTGTACAGAGCATGGAGCAGCAGCGTGTATACAGAGCATGGAGCAGCAGCGTGTGTACAGAGCATGAAACAGCAGCGTTTGTACAGAGCATGGAGCAGCAGCGTGTGTACAGAGCATGGAGCAGCAGCGTGTGTACAGAGCATGGAGCAGCAGCGTGTGTACAGAGCATGGAGCAGCAGCGTGTGTACAGAGCATGGAGTAGCAGCGTGTACAGAGCATGGAGCAGCAGTGTGTGTACAGAGCATGGGGCAGCAGCGTGTGTACAGAGCATGGAGCAGCAGCGTGTGTACAGAGCATGGAGCAGCAGCGTGTGTACAGAGCATGGAGCAGCAGCGTGTGTACAGAGCATGGAGCAGCAGCGTGTGTACAGAGCATGGAGCAGTGGCGTGTGTACAGAGCATGGAGCAGCGGCGTGTGTACAGAGCATGGAGCAGCAGCGTGTGTACAGAGCATGGAGCAGCAGTGTGTGTACAGAGCATGGAGCAGCATTGTGTGTACAGAGCATAGAGCAGCATCGTGTGTACAGAGCATGGAACAGCAGCGTGTGTACAGAGCATGGAACAGCAGCGTGTGTACAGAGCATGGAGCAGCAGTGTGTGTACAGAGCATGGAGCAGCATTGTGTGTACAGAGCATAGAGCAGCATCGTGTGTACAGAGCATAGAGCAGCAGCGTGTGTACAGAGCATGGAACAGCAGCGTGTGTACAGAGCATGGAGCAGCAGTGTGTGTACAGAGCATGGAGCAGCATTGTGTGTACAGAGCATAGAGCAGCAGCGTGTGTACAGAGCATGGAACAGCAGCGTGTGTACAGAGCATGGAACAGCAGCGTGTGTACAGAGCATGGAGCAGCATTGTGTGTACAGAGCATAGAGCAGCATCGTGTGTACAGAGCATGGAACAGCAGCGTGTGTACAGAGCATGGAGCAGCAGTGTGTGTACAGAGCATGGAGCAGCAGTGTGTGTACAGAGCATGGAGCAGCTGCGTGTGTACAGAGCATGGAGCAGCAGGGTGTGTACAGAGCATGGAGCAGCAGCGTGTGTACAGAGCATGGGGCAGCAGTGTGTGTACAGAGCATGGAGCAGCATTGTGTGTACAGAGCATAGAGCAGCATCGTGTGTACAGAGCATGGAGCAGCAGCGTGTGTACAGAGCATGGAGCAGCAGCGTGTGTACAGAGCATGGAGCAGCAGCGTGTGTACAGAGCATGGAGCAGCAGCGTGTGTACAGAGCATGGAGCAGCAGCGTGTGTACAGAGCATGGAACAGCAGCGTGTGTACAGAGCATGGAGCAGCAGCGTGTGTACAGAGCATGGAGCAGCAGTGTGTGTACAGAGCATGGAGCAGCATTGTGTGTACAGAGCATAGAGCAGCATCGTGTGTACAGAGCATGGAGCAGCAGCGTGTGTACAGAGCATGGAGCAGCAGCGTGTGTACAGAGCATGGAGCAGCAGCGTGTGTACAGAGCATGGAGCAGCAGCGTGTGTATAGAGCATGGAGCAGCAGCGTGTGTATAGAGCATGGAGCAGCAGCGTGTGTACAGAGCATGGAGCAGCAGCGTGTGTACAGAGCATGGAGCAGTGGCGTGTACAGAGCATGGAGCAGCAGCGTGTGTACAGAGCATGGAGCAGCAGCGTGTGTATAGAGCATGGAGCAGCAGCGTGTGTACAGAGCATGGAGCAGCAGCGTGTGTACAGAGCATGGAGCAGTGGCGTGTACAGAGCATAGCGCAGCAGTGTGCGTACAGAGCATGGAGCAGTGGCGTGTGTACAGAGCATGGAGCAGTGGCGTGTATAGAGCATGGAGCAGCTCTGGGGAATTTAACAGAGTCAGGTATGAGCACAGCCCTGTGCCCTGCTGTGTGAATGCTTCACTCTCCCCTTCATTACCAATGTCGGCTGTCCTCATTATTATCTGTATCCATACTGCTCTTGATCGATAGGACATTGAGGAAATAATTGTCAGTCAGACAGGAAATTGCATTATGCGTACCCAGCTAGATGTCCAACCATATTATTATGCTGTATTGTGTTTGGCTGAGGGAGACCTTTCAGGAATCCTCCCTTGAAAATCCTGGGTTTGCCCCTGTACTGACTATTCCACAAGCAGCACAGCGTAACCTGGAGCAGAAAACCAGTGAGCAGCAATAAACTCCTTCCACCACCAGGAGGCACTAGAGCCTGTAGAATGTAACGGTCCAATTCACTAACAGACATGTGGATGTGAATTATTGGAACTTGCAATCAGTGGATTGAGAAAACAAATCTGAATTTTATTACAACAGGCAGAAGTCAAATAAAGTACACATATTCCGTATAATCATAAAGTACATTCAAGTGTCTGTGTACTTAAAGAGGAACTGCCGCGAAAATCTTAAAATTTAAAATGCATACAAATAAGAAGTACATTTCTCCCAGAGTAAAATGAGCCATAAATTACTTCTCTCCTATGTTGCTGTCACTTACAGCAGGTACTAGAAATCTGACATTACCGATTTTGGACTAGCCCATCTTCTCATAGGGGGGTTCTCAGGGTTTTCTTTATTTTTAAAAGCACTTAGTGAATAGCAGTTGCTCCTTCCAACTGCCAAAATAGTGTGCAGCGAGCAGGAAGGCTGGCCAGCATCTTTGTATAAATCTTTTTCAGGGAATGTCTTTATAAAGAATAAAGGCCATGCTGAGAATCCCCTATGGAGAGCTGGACTAGCCCGAAACCTGTCGGTAATGTCATTTCGGGCTCATTTTACTCTGGGATAAATGTACTTCTTATTTGTATGTGTTTTAAATTGTAAGATTTTTCGTGACACTTCCTCTTTAAATATGGTTACATTATCTTAAAATGGAGCATTAATACAACAGGCATGCACAGGTTGTCCACTATTTACAAACAGGATCATTCTGGTAGATTGTTTGTAAGTTTAATGTGTTTGTAAGTTGAGTCATATATTACACGTAATGAAACATGGATAAATGATTTACTTATGGACAACTCCGGATTTGAACACAGTATAAACCAGGGGTGTCAAACTCAATCACATAAGGGGCCAGAATCTAAAACATAGTCTAATGCTACGTACACACATGCGACAACGATCGTTCGTTGAGAACGACGAACGAACTTTTAATTGATGAAATAACGCCCTAAGTAAAGTTAGTTTTAAAATGTGTGTAACGATTTGATCGTTAGAACGAACGTTACATCACGTAAAGCAACTATTGCGCTTGCGCATAAAAACGAAAAGTTCCATGGTGTAAAACGAACTCATACAGTTAGGCGTATGTTTGTATTTTTAGCTCCTCCCACTTTTCCAGGAGCATTACATTAATTTTTTTGATTTTATATTTATTTTTAACGATTTGTACAAACATTGACAAAACGCCCGACAATGGAGAAATAGCGAAATGCGCATGTCAAGCCTAGTACGAACGATCGTTTCCAACGATGTACTACTTTAGCAAACGATCGTCGTTGGTAAAAATCCGCCAAGCTAGATCGTTCGTTTTTAACGATCTAGCTCGTCCGTCGTTAGACTTAATGATCGTTGGTTGCTTTTTTTTAAACAATCGTCGTTTGAAACGATCGCGGAACGATCGTTTCAAACGACTATAGTCGCATGTGTGTACGCACCTTTAGTCTCGGGCCTAATTGTTTATTAACAATTACTGTAACGTTTATTGAACGTTGTCAGATAAAGTGACTTAAAGGAATACTATCAAACTTTATCAATTTGCAACGGCAAACACATTAGCTGTCAGATGATCTTGAAGGGACATGATCTGCGCATAGAGGGAAAAAAAGTTTTAGCCATATATTTAGGAAAGGGTTCTTAACAGTAAGAGTGATGAAAATGTGAAATGTTTCTCCACAGGAAGTAGTTATGGCAAATTCTATATCTGCATTTAAAGAGACTCTGGAGTCTCAAAAAAAAGCTTCTTTTTATTTAATAAAAGTGTTTAACCTAATAGCTCTACCTAAACCGCCACATTCCCGCCGCTCTAATCTATCTAAATCCCCCCAAACTCCCCGGGGGGCACTCCGTGCAGCGCTTCCGTGTGAGGCAAGGCTATGAGTTGCAGCCCTGCCTCACACGCGTCTGTCAAACAAAACAAACAAACACAGAACATTTATATCGCGCTTTTCTCCTGGTGGACTCAAACCGCCAGAGCTGCAGCCACTAGGATGTGCTCTATAGGCAGTAGCAGTGTTAGGGAGTCTTGCCTAAGGTCTCCTACTGAATAGGTGCTGGCTTACTGAATAGGCAGAGCCGAGATTTGAACCCAGGTCTCCTGTGTCAGAGGCAGAGCCCTTAACCATTACACTATCACCGCCTCTCCTCCGCCCCTCTCAGTCTTCCTTCAGTGAGAGGGGCGGGGGAGAGGCGGAGATCCGCCGCTGACAGACGCGTGTGAGGCAGAGCTGCAGCTCATAGCTCTGCCTCCAACAGCAGAAAAATCCACGACCAAGAAAGTCGTGGATTTTGCAGGGGAGAGGGAGGGGGAGTTTGGGGGGATTTAGATAGATTAGAGCGGCGGGGATGCGGCGGTTTAGTTAGGGCTATTAGGTTAAACACATTTATTAAATAAAAATATTTTTTTAAACACTTCAGTGTCTCTTTAAAGTGAATGTGCACCGTTTCAAAAAAGAAAAAGTCAGATACTCACCTAAGGAGAGGGAAGGCTCGTTCCTAATGAGCCTTCCCTCTCCTCTCCTCTCCCGGTGCGCGGTCCCGCGCAGGGTCTCCCGTGGCAGTATTCAACCAGTTCGGTCAAATACTGCCACTTCCGCATGCCGAAGGGAGCTTTCGGAAGCCTTCAGGAGCACTCGGGCTCCCCAAGACGGGCCGCTCCATACTACGCATGCGCGAGCGCCCTCTATGACGCGCTCGCGCATACATAGTATGGAGCGGCCCGTCTTCGGAAGCCCGAGTGCTCCCGAAGACCTCCGAAGTCCCTGCGGCGGCGGACGCGAACGGGGGAGCCAGCGCAGCACCGAGGGCACCGGGAGAGGAGAGGGAAGGCTCATTAGGACCAAACCTTCCCTCTCCTTAGGTGAGTATCTGACTTTTTTTTTTATAGCGGTACCCATTGGCTTTAAGGGGGGCTTAGATACTTTAAAAGACACCCATGGCTTTAATTACTTGGTAATGCCCAGGATTTTATCTGATTGCCACCTGGAATCAGGAAGAATTTTTTTCCCTTTTGGGGCTAATTGGACCATGCCTTGTAAGGGTTTTTTGCCTTCCTCTGGATCAACAGGGATATGTGAAGGTACAGGCTGGTGTTTATCTTATTTTCTGGTTGAATTCGATGGACATGTCTTTTTTCAACCCAAATAACTATGTACCGCATTTTCCAATGAATACGACGACTGGGCTTATAACACGATTCCCCCCAACTTTCCACTTAAAATATAGAGTTTGGGATATACTCGCCGTATAAGACGACCCCTCTTCCAACACACACCAAATAAAAAAAAAAAAATCATATACTGGTGCTATGTATGATCAGATGCTGTACTGTATGTGGTCCCCAGTATATAACAGTATATAGGCGATTGTCTGGTTGGATTGGTCAACTCTCCTTCTCCCTAAGTGGATTGGTCAGCTCTCCCTGTCTCTCTGTTTATCAGAGCGGTATGGAAGAATAGATCGTGCTGTGCCCATAAAACACGCCTCTTTCAACCTTCTGGCCCCACCCTTGTATCCTATTTACCTACCTCTCAGATCTCGCACATGCAGTAACAGGATAGGGCAGGCCAGACGGGTGGAAGAGGCGTGTTTTATGGGCACAGCGCAACCTCTCTCTTCTATACCCTGGGCTTCCCAGACCTTGCAGCGTGAGCGGTAAGCTCCCCCCGAGCATATGCAGCGACTACAGAATCTCCAGCACCTGGTAATTAAACATCATCATGTCGCATACGTGCATCGGGTATCAGCAACGCAAATCACCCGGCATCAATGACACTTGGTATAACCCGATTTATCCGTTGGCACTGCTCCGGCTGAGAGGAATCCACAAGACACTGACTGAAATGATCAAAGATTTATTCGTGACCTAACAGTGGTCACTGGTAGTTGCAATCAACCTGTAACACCTCAACAATGAAATACACCTCCCTTGCACATCACAGGTCAAAATACACAATCTTCTAGTCTTCACATCCGGTGCACCGGTAAATGCTGCGGAATAAAAAGGTTAAGTTACAGACAAATTATATATGAAAGTTGAGCTACAAAGGTCTTCTTGTACAATAATCAACCACTTTATAGCATGTTTACATCACAGTACCATTGCACAGTGGGAGATATGGCAGCGCTTTCAAACAGACCTCATACCTGAATGGTTTAACTGCAATGGTGAGCAGAGCTCCAGAAACTGGACTATATTACACACCCAGCATACACTGCAGGCAGAGAGAGGGAGGGGGAATTAGTGATTAAGCTGCATCAGTGGGCAGAGCTCCAGAACCTGGACTATATTACACACCCTGCATCACTATAGACCAAGGGGGGGTGTTAGCTTCAGTGATAATTAGTGCACAAATTATGACCTAATGTAGAGTGACCAGACATCCCGGATTGCCCGGGACACGTCCCGGATTCGGGGTCCGCTGTCCCAGGCTTAATGAGGTCCCGGGAAACGTCCCGCTTTCAGCAGCGGGACGTCCCGGCCTCGGGACTCTGGCCACTCTCTCCTCAATGAACTGGCAGCGGCGTCTATAGACGCCGTGCCAGTTCATTGCCCGCAGCCCCGCTCCAGCCTCCTCTTCCGGTGTCTGTTTCCGACACCAGCAGGCGAGCAGGGCTACGGCAAGATGGCTGCCGGAGCCCTGTACTGGAGACCTATTTGTGTCACTAGTACAGGGCTTCGGGCGCCATCTTGCCGTAGCTCTGTCAGCGCGGGAGACCAGAGCAGGAGGAACAAGACGGTCCCGGGACGGAGCAGCGCGCCAGAGGCCGGACACTTCTGCCAGGTGAGTAAATGCTTTCTTTTCCAGGTGAAATGTTTGCCCGCATTGTTTCTTTTCCAGGTGAAATGTTTGCCCGCATTGTTTCTTTTCCAGGTGAAATGTTTGCCCGCATTGTTTCTTTTACAGGTGAAATGTTTGCCCGCATTGTTTCTATTACAGGTGAAATGTTTGCCCGCATTGTTTCTTTTACAGGTGAAATGTTTGCCCGCATTGTTTCTTTTACAGGTGAAATGTTTGCCCGCATTGTTTCTTTTACAGGTGAAATGTTTGCCCGCATTGTTTCTTTTCCAGGTGAAATGTTTGCCCGCATTGTTTCTTTTCTGGTGAAATGTTTGCCCGCATTGTTTCTTTTCCAGGTGAAATGTTTGCCCGCATTGTTTCTTTTCCGGTGAAATGTTTGCCCGCATTGTTTCTTTTCTGGTGAAATGTTTGCCCGCATTGTTTCTTTTCTAGTGAAATGTTATTGTTTGCCCGCATTGTTTCTTTTCTGGCGAAATGTTTGCCTGCAGTGCGTTTCTTTTCTGGCGAAATGTTTGCCCGCAGTGCGTTTCTTTTCTGGCGAAATGTTTGCCGCATTGCGTTTCTTTTCTGGTGAAATGTTTGGCCGCAGTGCGTTTCTTTTCTGGTGAAATGTTTGCCCGCAGTGCGTTTCTTTTCTGGCGAAATGTTTGCCCGCATTGCGTTTCTTTTCTGGCGAAATGTTTGCCCGCAGTGCGTTTCTTTTCTGGCGAAATGTTTGCCCGCATTGCGTTTCTTTTCTGGTGAAATGTTTGGCCGCAGTGCGTTTCTTTTCTGGTGAAATGTTTGCCCGCAGTGCGTTTCTTTTCTGGTGAAATGTTTGGCCGCAGTGTGTTTCTTTTCTGGTGAAATGTTTGCCCGCAGTGCGTTTCTTTTCTGGTGAAATGTTTGCCCGCAGTGCGTTTATTTTGTACTGACATGTTGCCCGCATTGCGTTTATTTTGTACTGACATGTTTGCCCGCATTGCGTTTATTGTCTGGTGAAATGTTTGCCCGCAGTGCGTTTATTTTGTACTAACATGTTGCCCGCATTGCGTTTATTTTGTACTGACATGTTTGCCCGCATTGCATTTATTTTATACTGACATGTTGCCCGCATTGCGTTTATTTTCTGGTGTCCGGGGTAACTGTTACTGCATTTATTATTTAATGGTCATAGATGGCTATGTTTGCTGCTTTGTGGTTACAGTATACTATTAGCATCACACAGTTTCTGCACACCCATGATACAAAGTCTCGTTTGTCCACATCATGGCGTAAACACTGCTTTCTTATGCCTCGCTATCATTACGTTAGCTCCGCCCATACAATGTCATGGCCACGCCCTGCAGCCCCCCTCCCCCAGTCTTCGCCGCTGCGTGCTCCTCACTCCTTCCCACTTTTCGCCGCGGCGCGCGTACCCCCCCCCCCCACCCCCCCCACCCCCGTCCCAGGTTGGACCCACAAAAATATGGTCACTCTACCTAATAGACTTCCCCACGGCGGTGACGTACCCCCTTGTGGAAGACCTACCTCTAACCTAGCAATAATAACATAATTCCTCGTGCTGCTATTCATAAATGGTATACACATTTCATAAGACAAGCAAAACAGACAAATGATAAGCGCTCAAGGATGCACCTGAATTGTGAGCCATCAGCGGCAATGCAGAGCCTGCTAGGGCTGAATACATGCCTCTAATGCAAAACAGATGCAAAATTATGTGCTAAACTCTAATCTAAAAATTTGAGAGTGAATTTAAAACAGTGAAGGCAGCTAGCCACTAGTATACTTACATTTAATTTTGCACAGTGGGAGACATGGCAGCGCTTTCAAACAACCTCATACCTGAATGGTTTATCTGCAATGGTGAGCAGAGCTCCAGAAACTGGACTATATTACACACCCAGCATACACTGCAGGCAAAGAGAGGGAGGGGGAATTAGTGATTAAGCTGCATCAGTGGGCAGAGCTCCAGAACCTGGACTATATTACA